>NC_141695.1:580385552-581090552 GCF_964263255.1 Lissotriton vulgaris
GAAAGACAGGAATTGTGCACTACAAAGACTATCATTTGAATAATGTCTACTTAAACTTTTAGGAAACTTCTGGACTGAGGACCAGAAGAAGTGCTGAAGAGCTGTCAGAAGGAGTACTGCACCATTGATGTGTTGCTTTGCTGGGTTGGCCTGCAGTTGCTGCTTCAGTCTGTGGGCAGTGAAAGAACTGGACTTTGCTTTCTTGTATCCTGCTTTTCCAAGGTTCTCCAAGGTCTTATCTGTGCTTATCTCATGTTGGAAGTCTCAGGGCCATCAAAGACTTCATCTGCAGCAATTCTGGACTCCACTGCTGGGAGTTCTGACCTGCCGATTGGTGCCAATTCCAGTTCAGGGCCCTTGGAGGTGGCTCTGCTGCTTCAAGACTTGAAAATCCACATATCACCCTTCCAGCATAGTTTTTCCCACATCACGCCTGGATTTTCCATGCATCATACCTGTGCCCCAAGCCTACATCAATGCTGGGCTTCAGTAAGGAACTAAGGTTGTGTTTGGGGAAACACGACCCATCACCTTCCAGCGTAGTAAGAAACTAGCGCATTGCCTCCTCTCACAGTAATGAACTGACCCATCACCTCCCCTGCATAGCAGGAAGGAACCAACGCATCACCTCCGCTGTGAGCAAGGAACCGACACATCACCTTCCCTGCGCGTAAGGAACTGACACATGACTTTGCTTTCCCGTGCCTCACCTCAACAACCCCTGTTTTCATCTTGTGATTATGACTAGTCCCAGGTAATTTGTGCTAAAAGTGACCCATCCATAGTTTTATATGAACTGAACTGTTTTAAAGCTTTCTAAAGTGATATCTTGACCTGAGTATAATGTATTTTTGTCATTTTGGTCTTTGGTTTAGATGAAGATTGGTACTTTTCTAAACTGGTGTGGTGTCCATTTGTAGTGTTTTCACTGTGTTACAGTGTGTTTATGTACAAATGCTTGACACATTGCCTTTGAGATAAGCCTGACTTCTCGTCCCAAGCTACCAACGGTGTTAGCAGGGGTTATCTTAGGTGTGTAATTCCCTTACCCTGACTAGAAGGAAGGGTACCTACTTGGCCAGGGTGCAAATCACTGCCATTTAGAGACCCCCATTTCTAACAGCACACAGTGCACAGATGTGTAGAAGGCGCTGCAGCATCTGTTGCGCCTCTTCTCAATAGCAAAGCCATGCCACCACAGTGGAACCACTGACTACGGACCGCCGGCCCGGTTGTCCACTCAGAATATGGCGGTCTAAACACCACAGCCTTTGCGGTGTTCTGGCGACTGCAGCATTAGTGGTCTGGTGGACGGACAACTGATGTCGTAATGAGGCCTTCAGTTACCATGTTCCCTGTTGGGAAGGATCTCCATCTCGAAAATGCCGATACTGCCTAAGATTCTTTACTACTTCATAGCCATCCCAGTGGCTCTGAAGAAATCATTCTTCTGTGATTTGCAGCAATTACTTACTGCGGTAGTGTGGGACAATGGTAGGTCCTTTGTCATACTAAGTAAGTTAAAGGCCCCGATAGAGGAAAGTGGACTAAAAGCCAAAATGCAAGTTGTATTATGCTGCTTCACAATTACATTGGCCGATGCATTGTGTTGAGAAGAGAAAGGGAATAAAATCCTGGAATCCAGAAGAACATAGGAAGCGGTAACGTGAAGATTTCCTCTTTTATTTAGGCATTAAAGTACAGCAGAACTCCACATGTACCTGTTACATTTTGAATGCCTTAACAGCATAACGTATAGCCATAAATACCTGCATCCCACATTTAATTAATCACAAACCACGAGATCCCAACAATATATTTAAAGAACACACTGAGTGCAAGGAGCATGCGTGTCACAACATCCACACTTCAAAAATTAACAATACCATACACGCGACTGCGCGAGGATACCTAGATACCTCGCGCACTCGTGTGTATGTTTTAAAAAAAAATCTAAGAACATAATCTGCAAATTTAGCAGGAGGGCATCTTATACTATCCATTTCCTGCCTTGTAGTTTCACCAACATGAGAACGTTCCATACAAGCATGTTGATGTGGCTTAGTTACATGAGTACTAACATATTGATGTGGTTTAGATACATCCAAAAATACATTACTTTCTGAAAAATCACAACTAGTAGTATTACCTTTAAGCAAAGACACTCCGTTCAGATTCCAGACACTCCCCCCTTCCACACGAACAGCACTCCTAAAAATGTGTATAACACGAATGGGATCTGACTGAAAACTCCTCCCCTTCCCATCAGCTTTGGATTTTTTTATGCGTACCACATCACCAACACTTACTCTTTGGTTGTTAGCAAAATCCTTTTGTAACTCATGTCTTGCTTCATTTTGGATTTGAAATCCTCCATTTTGCGTCTAACTACCTTTAAATCCAACTCAAAATCATCGACTGTAGTACCCCGCTTGTTCCTTAACCTTAATTTGGATCCAGGTCTACGTCCCCTAAGTAGACCTGGATCCAAAGATGCATCTGATCGGATTTTGAAAAATCAATAAAGTTTGTTTAAAAAAAAAATTTGAAAGAGGCACTGATATCTTGTAGGATCAAAGCTGCATTCCTGCCTTGATCCAAAGTCATTTTAACATCCTCGACCACTGTCAGGTGTGCCGACTCTGTACTGTGGCCAGGAAAAAAAACAGTTTGGTAGGGATGAAGTAGATCATCCTTTTCCAGATATGCCAACAAGTGTTAGTTAACATGCTTCTTTAAACTCTTCCCTAAGAAAGGGGCTAACGAAATTGGTCTATAATTTTCCAGTTGTGAAGAATCCAAGGAAGATTTTTTAACAGTTGTTTAACCACTACATGTTTCCAAGCGTTAGGTACTACTCCACTCAAAAGGAAATTATTCAAGAACACCTTTAAAACAGGATGGATAAATACTATGTCATGATTGAGAATATGAGGACAAGCGGGGTCCAATTGTTAGACCGATTTAACCCTGTTCACAGGGCACTAATGTCCTCCTCACCTATAGTTTGCGAACTTCAGATTGAACCAATGCTTCATCCAAGGGTGGAACTATTCTTTGGCTGGGAGAAGATGCATAGATATCTGATATTTTCTCAGAAGAAAATGTACCTAAATCGTTGTAATGGGCTGCCGTTGGCCCCACTACTGGACCCTTTGCCGCTGGATCAGCCTTTGACATAACTAATGTAAACACATTTTTCGCTGAAGTGGCAGCATTATCAACTTTCTGAACAAAAACCTGGCCTGTGCTCTTCTAATAACATAGTGGTAATTCTTTAATTGCTTCCCTATATTCATATTTACTGACGGTATCATAGGTCTTCCGTAACTTTCTTTTGAACACTTTACAATCCTTCTATAACTCTTGCAACTGGGAATCAAACTAGGATGCTGGGATATTGGGCTTGGACCCCAAACATTTCCTTAAAGGAACAGTTTGATTGAATGAGATGATAATCCAATCCCTTAATTTTCAGTCTCCCTCTATAATGATAACCTGCATGTGTGGTCTAGTGACTGCTAGTAAAAGCTTAAATTCTGGAGGATCTAATCTCGACCACCATCGAACCATGCTTAACATCTTTTCAAGAGTACTTTGAGATAGTATTAAAAGTGGGACCACAAGGTGGTCTGACCACATCACATGAAAAGGCAGATTAACTATCATTTTATGTAAATTAGAAAATACAGGTTTAAGTAGATGACCTTTTTTATGTGTTAGTGAATTAACCGGTTGCGTAAGTTGAATTGCAGCTAAGTCATGTAGTACATTAGTAGCTTTGGTACAATTACTATCTTCTAAATGGATGTTCAGGACACCTAAAAGTGTTCAAGAAGCCCTTTTAAGTGCCTGACTGGCTTTTACCCCAGGTAAGGCTTGTAAAAACTGTGTAGGGTATCCAGGAGGATGATAAATAAGAGCCACTGAAAGTGTAAAAGGGCCAAAAACTTGATTTAAAAAAAAAGATGACTTTCAATTATTAAAAGTGCAATAGTGTCAAAACTAGATCTGGCTCCAAACACAACTAAAGAGATCGTCAGCGCTCTGGCTTTCATTAAATAGAGTGCTAACAAAAATGACTCTCAGCGCAACCTAACAATGGCACTCGTCTCTCCCTGTGCAATTAAAGCACCCTCCAGGAAAACCTAAAAATTATTTTCATTAAAAAAAACCAATGTAAACTCCCATTGCCCATAGGACACGTTCATAGACAAAACCTGCAAAATAAATAAAACACTCAACCACAAAACACAATACAGTCTGACAAATACATAAACATAACAGTTAATCATCAAAATATAACTAACATAACTTAATCTAACATTACATAGAGTCATATTACTAAAATAGAGTAAAAAATGCAAAAACTACAAATTAGTGAAAAACACTAACAGTAATACATCTAAATATACAAAAATCCACAATCAACACTATAACTACCTTCTAGATCTCCCTCCTGAACACTGCAACTCCCAAAACCCTTAGGAAATCCCTAAAAAAGGACCTATCTGTTCGGATGAACAGCCCCAGCTGACCACAACCTGGTTCCAGGAAAATAAACTAAAAACAACACAAATAGATTACAAAATAGCAGGTAGCGGTAAAAAAGAATGGCCGCTAAATTAAACTAAAATAGACTATCTCTCTATCGAAATGATTGGAAACTATTGTAGAAATGTTGAATAAATGTATGAATTTTTTTTGCAAATCTTAAACATGTGAAGCAAGTAAAATATGTTGCAATAAAAAGTACAAAATATATACAGTAAACATTAAATGTAAGTATAAATTATATACAAATATTTTATATATCCATAAAAACATGTTAAAATAATGTAGAAATTTTAAATATAAAACAAATTAAAAATGTTAAAAATCTGTTAAACAATGGAAAAGAAAAGTTGAAAATGTAATAGTTACCGGGTGGATATTTGTGTTCCTCCTGTTGTTCGAGATGTAACAGTAGCGTTGGAGGCCCTGTGATGCCTAAATTTTATTCTGTATGTATTATTCTGTAATACGGAAATGTATATTTGACAAATGTGGAAGCGTTGTATGTCACCTGATGCTTTTTCTTTTGATTTTGTTAATAAAAAGATTTTTTTTAAGTTGAAAATGTACAACACACAATACATTTTTACGTTTTTATAAATTTCAAATATATCTGAAAATAGGATTAAAATTTCAAAAAAATATTAACAAATGGCTACAATTAGAATGTATTTCCAATATACATTTTTAAATAAAAACATTTCTAAATATTATTTTTTCAAACGTTTTTATTACATAATAATTATGTAATAATCTTTGCTCATCCCATTATTATATAGATCTTAATGATTTTTTTTAAAAAAAATATTAAAATAACAAAATAATTAAAACAAATCGAAGGTATACATATGTATATCACACATTTATTAACATAATTTTTATTTAAAATATATTTTTTTAAATCTCTCCACCCTTCTTCCCTAAGAAGCCAATATCCTGCTACAATAAAAAGTAACATTATTTATTTATATTAATACAACTAAATATAAAAAAATTTAACAATTTAATAACTAAATATTTTGCTTGATAAAAACCCTGATTAAAAAAATATAGACAGATACAATAAAACACAATACAATGAATTAAATTCTAATTGACACAAACAATATTACATCCAACAATATTTTCTACATCAATATTTTTTACAACAATACTAAAAAACAACTCCAGAAATTATATTGTTACCTTTGTATTCCTGTCGACAATATTTTTGATGTCCCGATATTCTTTACACAATATTTTTGTATCACAATATATTGTTTTACCGATATTGTGTCCAAATACTCCATAGCCACCATCCGCTATGTAACGAGCGGGATAGTAAACTCCCAGCAGGAACTTAACAAGGTATTTAAGTCCTACTAGAGGGACTTGTACAGTGATAATGCTTGGATAATTCAATCGGCCACTTCACAATATTTGAAATGGGTAAAAATCCCCACAATTAAATCCCTGCTCAAACAGGAACTGGAGATCATGCAGGTCATACGGGGAAAAACACCAGGTACAGATGGGTTCCTGCCTGAGTTTTATACTACTTATCAGGCGCAGCTAGTCTGTTGAAGCTGCACGAGATGGCTACTAAGAAGATCGCACTATCGGACTCTTTGAAAGAGACCTTAATTGTGGTGCACCCAAAGCCAGGAAAGGACCTCCTAAATGTAGTATCCTACCACCTACTCTCACTGTTAAATCTGGCCTATAAGGTGCTGGGTAAGGTGCTTGCCAATTAGTATACCGTAATACTCAACAGGCTTTTACACCCTGACCAGAATCCGGGGTCAAAACATATTCCTTAACATGTGCAGACAGTTCCAAATCATGGATTGAGTGTGGCGTATGGAGACGCATTGCTGGGTTGCCTTCTTGGATATTGAGAAGGAATTTGACACTTTAGGGTGGTTCTACCTCATAGCAGTGCTATGCAGGCAGGGAATGGAAATACATTTTTTATGGTGTGTGTCACTGCGATATGTAGCGCCATTGACACAGGTGCGCACATGCAGGCTTATATTGGATGCACTTCTGGTTAGCAGGGGTACCAGGCTGGGCAGCCCTGCCATGGCTATAGAGCCACTGCCTTGTCCACTGTGTATGCAGGCCCCACAATGGGGAATTATGATACATGGACTCCCGCAGGTTGTGTGCTTTAAGCTGACATTTCCTTAATCTATCTTAAGGTGGACCCGAAGAGGCCCACCCTAGTGTAGGATTACAATGGAAACTAGAGACTATTAAATATCTGGGTGTAAAAATCTGCTACACTGAGCAGCAATTTCATAGGCAGATATTTGGGCTGGGTAGTGAGCTCAGTTCACTGGTCACTCCCCTTCTACTTAGTGCCTTAGTATGAGCATGGCACTCACCTATACCCGTGTTTGCGGTCTGACCGCTGTAACCTAAGCAGTCTGACTGCCAGATTACAAGTTTTGCAATCAGACCACAACCAGTCCACTTATACACCATCTGCCAGGATCTTGGATCCCTACGGTGCCGCTGAGACGAAGGTGGCTGGGAATGGTGGTGGTGCGACGCAGGCATCGCCATCGGGGTTAAAAGTTCCCTTTCCTGCAGTCTTTTCATGGCAGGAACCCCTCCATGAAAAGGATGGCAGAAAGGGAAGGAAGGGACCCCAAACAGGGCCCCATGGGCGATTTTGCCCGGAGGGGAGTAGTGCATGGGGGAACATGTTGTGTCCCCTTCTGCGTGTACTGTGGGCCATGCACAACATTGTGCAGAAACGTGTTAGACCTGGCATCTTTGGCGTGTTTTCAACCTGTCCTTTTGCTTCTGACCTACTGTTTTTGACTGTGTGCTGCATTTAATTTTTGCTGGTTTTAGAATGCTGGGCACTTTAATACTACTGATCAGTGCTAAGGGGCAAGTGATCCCTGTGTAAAATTGTATCTATAATTGGTGATATATGATTGGCATATTTAATTTACGTGTAAGTCCCTAGTAAAGTGTACTGTGTGTGCCCAGGGCCTGTACATAAAATGCTACTAGTGGGCCTGCAGCACTGATTGTCCCACACACATGGGTAGCCCTGCAACCATGTCTCAGACTGCCACTGCAGTGCCTGTGAGTGCAGTTTTTAAACTGCCATGTCGACATGGCAAGTACACCCACATGCCAGGCCCAAACCTTCCCTTTTATTACATGTAAGGCACCCTTAAGGGAGGCCTAAGGTAGCCCCATGGACATGGTGCAGTGTATGTGGAAGGTAGAACATGTACCAGTGTGTTTTACATGTCCTGGTAGTAAAACACTGCTAAATTAGTTTTTCACTAAAGCAAGGACTCTCTCTCTCCCATAGGTTATCATTGGAGCTGCCTTGTAACCTCTCACAAGTGCAACTTTCAATTGAGAAGAGAGAGAAATTTGGATTTTGGGTTCCCTGAACTCAGAATTTAAAAGCAAATCCTACTGAGAAGATGGTGTCTAAATTGTGTGGTTCAAAATGCAACTTTTAGAAAGTGGGCATTGTTTTGCTTTATCATCCTGTGCCTCTGCCTACCTGTGGAATCCACTTCTAGTTTAGACTGACAGTTGGGCTGTGTGGGCATTCCCTCTAGACAGTCACTGAAAAGGAACTACGGTGTGCTAGAGTGGTGGGAGGAGTTGTCACTGATGCCTGAATAGGGCTGTGCCGGCCCTCTCTCAGTGCTGTCTCCACCCCCCTGTAGTGTGTCTGGAGCCAAGTCAGGGAAAGACAGGAATTGTGCACTACAAAGACTATCATTTGAATAATGTCTACTTAAACTTTTAGGAAACTTCTGGACTGAGGACCAGAAGAAGTGCTGAAGAGCTGTCAGAAGGAGTACTGCACCATTGATGTGTTGCTTTGCTGGGTTGGCCTGCAGTTGCTGCTTCAGTCTGTGGGCAGTGAAAGAACTGGACTTTGCTTTCTTGTATCCTGCTTTTCCAAGGTTCTCCAAGGTCTTATCTGTGCTTATCTCATGTTGGAAGTCTCAGGGCCATCAAAGACTTCATCTGCAGCAATTCTGGACTCCACTGCTGGGAGTTCTGACCTGCCGATTGGTGCCAATTCCAGTTCAGGGCCCTTGGAGGTGGCTCTGCTGCTTCAAGACTTGAAAATCCACATATCACCCTTCCAGCATAGTTTTTCCCACATCACGCCTGGATTTTCCATGCATCATACCTGTGCCCCAAGCCTACATCAATGCTGGGCTTCAGTAAGGAACTAAGGTTGTGTTTGGGGAAACACGACCCATCACCTTCCAGCGTAGTAAGAAACTAGCGCATTGCCTCCTCTCACAGTAATGAACTGACCCATCACCTCCCCTGCATAGCAGGAAGGAACCAACGCATCACCTCCGCTGTGAGCAAGGAACCGACACATCACCTTCCCTGCGCGTAAGGAACTGACACATGACTTTGCTTTCCCGTGCCTCACCTCAACAACCCCTGTTTTCATCTTGTGATTATGACTAGTCCCAGGTAATTTGTGCTAAAAGTGACCCATCCATAGTTTTATATGAACTGAACTGTTTTAAAGCTTTCTAAAGTGATATCTTGACCTGAGTATAATGTATTTTTGTCATTTTGGTCTTTGGTTTAGATGAAGATTGGTACTTTTCTAAACTGGTGTGGTGTCCATTTGTAGTGTTTTCACTGTGTTACAGTGTGTTTATGTACAAATGCTTGACACATTGCCTTTGAGATAAGCCTGACTTCTCGTCCCAAGCTACCAACGGTGTTAGCAGGGGTTATCTTAGGTGTGTAATTCCCTTACCCTGACTAGAAGGAAGGGTACCTACTTGGCCAGGGTGCAAATCACTGCCATTTAGAGACCCCCATTTCTAACAGCACACAGTGCACAGATGTGTAGAAGGCGCTGCAGCATCTGTTGCGCCTCTTCTCAATAGCAAAGCCATGCCACCACAGTGGAACCACTGACTACGGACCGCCGGCCCGGTTGTCCACTCAGAATATGGCGGTCTAAACACCACAGCCTTTGCGGTGTTCTGGCGACTGCAGCATTAGTGGTCTGGTGGACGGACAACTGATGTCGTAATGAGGCCTTCAGTTACCATGTTCCCTGTTGGGAAGGATCTCCATCTCGAAAATGCCGATACTGCCTAAGATTCTTTACTACTTCATAGCCATCCCAGTGGCTCTGAAGAAATCATTCTTCTGTGATTTGCAGCAATTACTTACTGCGGTAGTGTGGGACAATGGTAGGTCCTTTGTCATACTAAGTAAGTTAAAGGCCCCGATAGAGGAAAGTGGACTAAAAGCCAAAATGCAAGTTGTATTATGCTGCTTCACAATTACATTGGCCGATGCATTGTGTTGAGAAGAGAAAGGGAATAAAATCCTGGAATCCAGAAGAACATAGGAAGCGGTAACGTGAAGATTTCCTCTTTTATTTAGGCATTAAAGTACAGCAGAACTCCACATGTACCTGTTACATTTTGAATGCCTTAACAGCATAACGTATAGCCATAAATACCTGCATCCCACATTTAATTAATCACAAACCACGAGATCCCAACAATATATTTAAAGAACACACTGAGTGCAAGGAGCATGCGTGTCACAACATCCACACTTCAAAAATTAACAATACCATACACGCGACTGCGCGAGGATACCTAGATACCTCGCGCACTCGTGTGTATGTTTTAAAAAAAAATCTAAGAACATAATCTGCAAATTTAGCAGGAGGGCATCTTATACTATCCATTTCCTGCCTTGTAGTTTCACCAACATGAGAACGTTCCATACAAGCATGTTGATGTGGCTTAGTTACATGAGTACTAACATATTGATGTGGTTTAGATACATCCAAAAATACATTACTTTCTGAAAAATCACAACTAGTAGTATTACCTTTAAGCAAAGACACTCCGTTCAGATTCCAGACACTCCCCCCTTCCACACGAACAGCACTCCTAAAAATGTGTATAACACGAATGGGATCTGACTGAAAACTCCTCCCCTTCCCATCAGCTTTGGATTTTTTTATGCGTACCACATCACCAACACTTACTCTTTGGTTGTTAGCAAAATCCTTTTGTAACTCATGTCTTGCTTCATTTTGGATTTGAAATCCTCCATTTTGCGTCTAACTACCTTTAAATCCAACTCAAAATCATCGACTGTAGTACCCCGCTTGTTCCTTAACCTTAATTTGGATCCAGGTCTACGTCCCCTAAGTAGACCTGGATCCAAAGATGCATCTGATCGGATTTTGAAAAATCAATAAAGTTTGTTTAAAAAAAAAATTTGAAAGAGGCACTGATATCTTGTAGGATCAAAGCTGCATTCCTGCCTTGATCCAAAGTCATTTTAACATCCTCGACCACTGTCAGGTGTGCCGACTCTGTACTGTGGCCAGGAAAAAAAACAGTTTGGTAGGGATGAAGTAGATCATCCTTTTCCAGATATGCCAACAAGTGTTAGTTAACATGCTTCTTTAAACTCTTCCCTAAGAAAGGGGCTAACGAAATTGGTCTATAATTTTCCAGTTGTGAAGAATCCAAGGAAGATTTTTTAACAGTTGTTTAACCACTACATGTTTCCAAGCGTTAGGTACTACTCCACTCAAAAGGAAATTATTCAAGAACACCTTTAAAACAGGATGGATAAATACTATGTCATGATTGAGAATATGAGGACAAGCGGGGTCCAATTGTTAGACCGATTTAACCCTGTTCACAGGGCACTAATGTCCTCCTCACCTATAGTTTGCGAACTTCAGATTGAACCAATGCTTCATCCAAGGGTGGAACTATTCTTTGGCTGGGAGAAGATGCATAGATATCTGATATTTTCTCAGAAGAAAATGTACCTAAATCGTTGTAATGGGCTGCCGTTGGCCCCACTACTGGACCCTTTGCCGCTGGATCAGCCTTTGACATAACTAATGTAAACACATTTTTCGCTGAAGTGGCAGCATTATCAACTTTCTGAACAAAAACCTGGCCTGTGCTCTTCTAATAACATAGTGGTAATTCTTTAATTGCTTCCCTATATTCATATTTACTGACGGTATCATAGGTCTTCCGTAACTTTCTTTTGAACACTTTACAATCCTTCTATAACTCTTGCAACTGGGAATCAAACTAGGATGCTGGGATATTGGGCTTGGACCCCAAACATTTCCTTAAAGGAACAGTTTGATTGAATGAGATGATAATCCAATCCCTTAATTTTCAGTCTCCCTCTATAATGATAACCTGCATGTGTGGTCTAGTGACTGCTAGTAAAAGCTTAAATTCTGGAGGATCTAATCTCGACCACCATCGAACCATGCTTAACATCTTTTCAAGAGTACTTTGAGATAGTATTAAAAGTGGGACCACAAGGTGGTCTGACCACATCACATGAAAAGGCAGATTAACTATCATTTTATGTAAATTAGAAAATACAGGTTTAAGTAGATGACCTTTTTTATGTGTTAGTGAATTAACCGGTTGCGTAAGTTGAATTGCAGCTAAGTCATGTAGTACATTAGTAGCTTTGGTACAATTACTATCTTCTAAATGGATGTTCAGGACACCTAAAAGTGTTCAAGAAGCCCTTTTAAGTGCCTGACTGGCTTTTACCCCAGGTAAGGCTTGTAAAAACTGTGTAGGGTATCCAGGAGGATGATAAATAAGAGCCACTGAAAGTGTAAAAGGGCCAAAAACTTGATTTAAAAAAAAAGATGACTTTCAATTATTAAAAGTGCAATAGTGTCAAAACTAGATCTGGCTCCAAACACAACTAAAGAGATCGTCAGCGCTCTGGCTTTCATTAAATAGAGTGCTAACAAAAATGACTCTCAGCGCAACCTAACAATGGCACTCGTCTCTCCCTGTGCAATTAAAGCACCCTCCAGGAAAACCTAAAAATTATTTTCATTAAAAAAAACCAATGTAAACTCCCATTGCCCATAGGACACGTTCATAGACAAAACCTGCAAAATAAATAAAACACTCAACCACAAAACACAATACAGTCTGACAAATACATAAACATAACAGTTAATCATCAAAATATAACTAACATAACTTAATCTAACATTACATAGAGTCATATTACTAAAATAGAGTAAAAAATGCAAAAACTACAAATTAGTGAAAAACACTAACAGTAATACATCTAAATATACAAAAATCCACAATCAACACTATAACTACCTTCTAGATCTCCCTCCTGAACACTGCAACTCCCAAAACCCTTAGGAAATCCCTAAAAAAGGACCTATCTGTTCGGATGAACAGCCCCAGCTGACCACAACCTGGTTCCAGGAAAATAAACTAAAAACAACACAAATAGATTACAAAATAGCAGGTAGCGGTAAAAAAGAATGGCCGCTAAATTAAACTAAAATAGACTATCTCTCTATCGAAATGATTGGAAACTATTGTAGAAATGTTGAATAAATGTATGAATTTTTTTTGCAAATCTTAAACATGTGAAGCAAGTAAAATATGTTGCAATAAAAAGTACAAAATATATACAGTAAACATTAAATGTAAGTATAAATTATATACAAATATTTTATATATCCATAAAAACATGTTAAAATAATGTAGAAATTTTAAATATAAAACAAATTAAAAATGTTAAAAATCTGTTAAACAATGGAAAAGAAAAGTTGAAAATGTAATAGTTACCGGGTGGATATTTGTGTTCCTCCTGTTGTTCGAGATGTAACAGTAGCGTTGGAGGCCCTGTGATGCCTAAATTTTATTCTGTATGTATTATTCTGTAATACGGAAATGTATATTTGACAAATGTGGAAGCGTTGTATGTCACCTGATGCTTTTTCTTTTGATTTTGTTAATAAAAAGATTTTTTTTAAGTTGAAAATGTACAACACACAATACATTTTTACGTTTTTATAAATTTCAAATATATCTGAAAATAGGATTAAAATTTCAAAAAAATATTAACAAATGGCTACAATTAGAATGTATTTCCAATATACATTTTTAAATAAAAACATTTCTAAATATTATTTTTTCAAACGTTTTTATTACATAATAATTATGTAATAATCTTTGCTCATCCCATTATTATATAGATCTTAATGATTTTTTTTAAAAAAAATATTAAAATAACAAAATAATTAAAACAAATCGAAGGTATACATATGTATATCACACATTTATTAACATAATTTTTATTTAAAATATATTTTTTTAAATCTCTCCACCCTTCTTCCCTAAGAAGCCAATATCCTGCTACAATAAAAAGTAACATTATTTATTTATATTAATACAACTAAATATAAAAAAATTTAACAATTTAATAACTAAATATTTTGCTTGATAAAAACCCTGATTAAAAAAATATAGACAGATACAATAAAACACAATACAATGAATTAAATTCTAATTGACACAAACAATATTACATCCAACAATATTTTCTACATCAATATTTTTTACAACAATACTAAAAAACAACTCCAGAAATTATATTGTTACCTTTGTATTCCTGTCGACAATATTTTTGATGTCCCGATATTCTTTACACAATATTTTTGTATCACAATATATTGTTTTACCGATATTGTGTCCAAATACTCCATAGCCACCATCCGCTATGTAACGAGCGGGATAGTAAACTCCCAGCAGGAACTTAACAAGGTATTTAAGTCCTACTAGAGGGACTTGTACAGTGATAATGCTTGGATAATTCAATCGGCCACTTCACAATATTTGAAATGGGTAAAAATCCCCACAATTAAATCCCTGCTCAAACAGGAACTGGAGATCATGCAGGTCATACGGGGAAAAACACCAGGTACAGATGGGTTCCTGCCTGAGTTTTATACTACTTATCAGGCGCAGCTAGTCTGTTGAAGCTGCACGAGATGGCTACTAAGAAGATCGCACTATCGGACTCTTTGAAAGAGACCTTAATTGTGGTGCACCCAAAGCCAGGAAAGGACCTCCTAAATGTAGTATCCTACCACCTACTCTCACTGTTAAATCTGGCCTATAAGGTGCTGGGTAAGGTGCTTGCCAATTAGTATACCGTAATACTCAACAGGCTTTTACACCCTGACCAGAATCCGGGGTCAAAACATATTCCTTAACATGTGCAGACAGTTCCAAATCATGGATTGAGTGTGGCGTATGGAGACGCATTGCTGGGTTGCCTTCTTGGATATTGAGAAGGAATTTGACACTTTAGGGTGGTTCTACCTCATAGCAGTGCTATGCAGGCAGGGAATGGAAATACATTTTTTATGGTGTGTGTCACTGCGATATGTAGCGCCATTGACACAGGTGCGCACATGCAGGCTTATATTGGATGCACTTCTGGTTAGCAGGGGTACCAGGCTGGGCAGCCCTGCCATGGCTATAGAGCCACTGCCTTGTCCACTGTGTATGCAGGCCCCACAATGGGGAATTATGATACATGGACTCCCGCAGGTTGTGTGCTTTAAGCTGACATTTCCTTAATCTATCTTAAGGTGGACCCGAAGAGGCCCACCCTAGTGTAGGATTACAATGGAAACTAGAGACTATTAAATATCTGGGTGTAAAAATCTGCTACACTGAGCAGCAATTTCATAGGCAGATATTTGGGCTGGGTAGTGAGCTCAGTTCACTGGTCACTCCCCTTCTACTTAGTGCCTTAGTATGAGCATGGCACTCACCTATACCCGTGTTTGCGGTCTGACCGCTGTAACCTAAGCAGTCTGACTGCCAGATTACAAGTTTTGCAATCAGACCACAACCAGTCCACTTATACACCATCTGCCAGGATCTTGGATCCCTACGGTGCCGCTGAGACGAAGGTGGCTGGGAATGGTGGTGGTGCGACGCAGGCATCGCCATCGGGGTTAAAAGTTCCCTTTCCTGCAGTCTTTTCATGGCAGGAACCCCTCCATGAAAAGGATGGCAGAAAGGGAAGGAAGGGACCCCAAACAGGGCCCCATGGGCGATTTTGCCCGGAGGGGAGTAGTGCATGGGGGAACATGTTGTGTCCCCTTCTGCGTGTACTGTGGGCCATGCACAACATTGTGCAGAAACGTGTTAGACCTGGCATCTTTGGCGTGTTTTCAACCTGTCCTTTTGCTTCTGACCTACTGTTTTTGACTGTGTGCTGCATTTAATTTTTGCTGGTTTTAGAATGCTGGGCACTTTAATACTACTGATCAGTGCTAAGGGGCAAGTGATCCCTGTGTAAAATTGTATCTATAATTGGTGATATATGATTGGCATATTTAATTTACGTGTAAGTCCCTAGTAAAGTGTACTGTGTGTGCCCAGGGCCTGTACATAAAATGCTACTAGTGGGCCTGCAGCACTGATTGTCCCACACACATGGGTAGCCCTGCAACCATGTCTCAGACTGCCACTGCAGTGCCTGTGAGTGCAGTTTTTAAACTGCCATGTCGACATGGCAAGTACACCCACATGCCAGGCCCAAACCTTCCCTTTTATTACATGTAAGGCACCCTTAAGGGAGGCCTAAGGTAGCCCCATGGACATGGTGCAGTGTATGTGGAAGGTAGAACATGTACCAGTGTGTTTTACATGTCCTGGTAGTAAAACACTGCTAAATTAGTTTTTCACTAAAGCAAGGACTCTCTCTCTCCCATAGGTTATCATTGGAGCTGCCTTGTAACCTCTCACAAGTGCAACTTTCAATTGAGAAGAGAGAGAAATTTGGATTTTGGGTTCCCTGAACTCAGAATTTAAAAGCAAATCCTACTGAGAAGATGGTGTCTAAATTGTGTGGTTCAAAATGCAACTTTTAGAAAGTGGGCATTGTTTTGCTTTATCATCCTGTGCCTCTGCCTACCTGTGGAATCCACTTCTAGTTTAGACTGACAGTTGGGCTGTGTGGGCATTCCCTCTAGACAGTCACTGAAAAGGAACTACGGTGTGCTAGAGTGGTGGGAGGAGTTGTCACTGATGCCTGAATAGGGCTGTGCCGGCCCTCTCTCAGTGCTGTCTCCACCCCCCTGTAGTGTGTCTGGAGCCAAGTCAGGGAAAGACAGGAATTGTGCACTACAAAGACTATCATTTGAATAATGTCTACTTAAACTTTTAGGAAACTTCTGGACTGAGGACCAGAAGAAGTGCTGAAGAGCTGTCAGAAGGAGTACTGCACCATTGATGTGTTGCTTTGCTGGGTTGGCCTGCAGTTGCTGCTTCAGTCTGTGGGCAGTGAAAGAACTGGACTTTGCTTTCTTGTATCCTGCTTTTCCAAGGTTCTCCAAGGTCTTATCTGTGCTTATCTCCTGTTGGAAGTCTCAGGGCCATCAAAGACTTCATCTGCAGCAATTCTGGACTCCACTGCTGGGAGTTCTGACCTGCCGATTGGTGCCAATTCCAGTTCAGGGCCCTTGGAGGTGGCTCTGCTGCTTCAAGACTTGAAAATCCACATATCACCCTTCCAGCATAGTTTTTCCCACATCACGCCTGGATTTTCCATGCATCATACCTGTGCCCCAAGCCTACATCAATGCTGGGCTTCAGTAAGGAACTAAGGTTGTGTTTGGGGAAACACGACCCATCACCTTCCAGCGTAGTAAGAAACTAGCGCATTGCCTCCTCTCACAGTAATGAACTGACCCATCACCTCCCCTGCATAGCAGGAAGGAACCAACGCATCACCTCCGCTGTGAGCAAGGAACCGACACATCACCTTCCCTGCGCGTAAGGAACTGACACATGACTTTGCTTTCCCGTGCCTCACCTCAACAACCCCTGTTTTCATCTTGTGATTATGACTAGTCCCAGGTAATTTGTGCTAAAAGTGACCCATCCATAGTTTTATATGAACTGAACTGTTTTAAAGCTTTCTAAAGTGATATCTTGACCTGAGTATAATGTATTTTTGTCATTTTGGTCTTTGGTTTAGATGAAGATTGGTACTTTTCTAAACTGGTGTGGTGTCCATTTGTAGTGTTTTCACTGTGTTACAGTGTGTTTATGTACAAATGCTTGACACATTGCCTTTGAGATAAGCCTGACTTCTCGTCCCAAGCTACCAACGGTGTTAGCAGGGGTTATCTTAGGTGTGTAATTCCCTTACCCTGACTAGAAGGAAGGGTACCTACTTGGCCAGGGTGCAAATCACTGCCATTTAGAGACCCCCATTTCTAACAGCACACAGTGCACAGATGTGTAGAAGGCGCTGCAGCATCTGTTGCGCCTCTTCTCAATAGCAAAGCCATGCCACCACAGTGGAACCACTGACTACGGACCGCCGGCCCGGTTGTCCACTCAGAATATGGCGGTCTAAACACCACAGCCTTTGCGGTGTTCTGGCGACTGCAGCATTAGTGGTCTGGTGGACGGACAACTGATGTCGTAATGAGGCCTTCAGTTACCATGTTCCCTGTTGGGAAGGATCTCCATCTCGAAAATGCCGATACTGCCTAAGATTCTTTACTACTTCATAGCCATCCCAGTGGCTCTGAAGAAATCATTCTTCTGTGATTTGCAGCAATTACTTACTGCGGTAGTGTGGGACAATGGTAGGTCCTTTGTCATACTAAGTAAGTTAAAGGCCCCGATAGAGGAAAGTGGACTAAAAGCCAAAATGCAAGTTGTATTATGCTGCTTCACAATTACATTGGCCGATGCATTGTGTTGAGAAGAGAAAGGGAATAAAATCCTGGAATCCAGAAGAACATAGGAAGCGGTAACGTGAAGATTTCCTCTTTTATTTAGGCATTAAAGTACAGCAGAACTCCACATGTACCTGTTACATTTTGAATGCCTTAACAGCATAACGTATAGCCATAAATACCTGCATCCCACATTTAATTAATCACAAACCACGAGATCCCAACAATATATTTAAAGAACACACTGAGTGCAAGGAGCATGCGTGTCACAACATCCACACTTCAAAAATTAACAATACCATACACGCGACTGCGCGAGGATACCTAGATACCTCGCGCACTCGTGTGTATGTTTTAAAAAAAAATCTAAGAACATAATCTGCAAATTTAGCAGGAGGGCATCTTATACTATCCATTTCCTGCCTTGTAGTTTCACCAACATGAGAACGTTCCATACAAGCATGTTGATGTGGCTTAGTTACATGAGTACTAACATATTGATGTGGTTTAGATACATCCAAAAATACATTACTTTCTGAAAAATCACAACTAGTAGTATTACCTTTAAGCAAAGACACTCCGTTCAGATTCCAGACACTCCCCCCTTCCACACGAACAGCACTCCTAAAAATGTGTATAACACGAATGGGATCTGACTGAAAACTCCTCCCCTTCCCATCAGCTTTGGATTTTTTTATGCGTACCACATCACCAACACTTACTCTTTGGTTGTTAGCAAAATCCTTTTGTAACTCATGTCTTGCTTCATTTTGGATTTGAAATCCTCCATTTTGCGTCTAACTACCTTTAAATCCAACTCAAAATCATCGACTGTAGTACCCCGCTTGTTCCTTAACCTTAATTTGGATCCAGGTCTACGTCCCCTAAGTAGACCTGGATCCAAAGATGCATCTGATCGGATTTTGAAAAATCAATAAAGTTTGTTTAAAAAAAAAATTTGAAAGAGGCACTGATATCTTGTAGGATCAAAGCTGCATTCCTGCCTTGATCCAAAGTCATTTTAACATCCTCGACCACTGTCAGGTGTGCCGACTCTGTACTGTGGCCAGGAAAAAAAACAGTTTGGTAGGGATGAAGTAGATCATCCTTTTCCAGATATGCCAACAAGTGTTAGTTAACATGCTTCTTTAAACTCTTCCCTAAGAAAGGGGCTAACGAAATTGGTCTATAATTTTCCAGTTGTGAAGAATCCAAGGAAGATTTTTTAACAGTTGTTTAACCACTACATGTTTCCAAGCGTTAGGTACTACTCCACTCAAAAGGAAATTATTC
This sequence comes from Lissotriton vulgaris, assembly GCF_964263255.1. Classification (NCBI taxonomy): domain Eukaryota; kingdom Metazoa; phylum Chordata; class Amphibia; order Caudata; family Salamandridae; genus Lissotriton; species Lissotriton vulgaris. The sequence goes on from NC_141695.1 coordinate 580,404,955, forward strand.
AAGAACACCTTTAAAACAGGATGGATAAATACTATGTCATGATTGAGAATATGAGGACAAGCGGGGTCCAATTGTTAGACCGATTTAACCCTGTTCACAGGGCACTAATGTCCTCCTCACCTATAGTTTGCGAACTTCAGATTGAACCAATGCTTCATCCAAGGGTGGAACTATTCTTTGGCTGGGAGAAGATGCATAGATATCTGATATTTTCTCAGAAGAAAATGTACCTAAATCGTTGTAATGGGCTGCCGTTGGCCCCACTACTGGACCCTTTGCCGCTGGATCAGCCTTTGACATAACTAATGTAAACACATTTTTCGCTGAAGTGGCAGCATTATCAACTTTCTGAACAAAAACCTGGCCTGTGCTCTTCTAATAACATAGTGGTAATTCTTTAATTGCTTCCCTATATTCATATTTACTGACGGTATCATAGGTCTTCCGTAACTTTCTTTTGAACACTTTACAATCCTTCTATAACTCTTGCAACTGGGAATCAAACTAGGATGCTGGGATATTGGGCTTGGACCCCAAACATTTCCTTAAAGGAACAGTTTGATTGAATGAGATGATAATCCAATCCCTTAATTTTCAGTCTCCCTCTATAATGATAACCTGCATGTGTGGTCTAGTGACTGCTAGTAAAAGCTTAAATTCTGGAGGATCTAATCTCGACCACCATCGAACCATGCTTAACATCTTTTCAAGAGTACTTTGAGATAGTATTAAAAGTGGGACCACAAGGTGGTCTGACCACATCACATGAAAAGGCAGATTAACTATCATTTTATGTAAATTAGAAAATACAGGTTTAAGTAGATGACCTTTTTTATGTGTTAGTGAATTAACCGGTTGCGTAAGTTGAATTGCAGCTAAGTCATGTAGTACATTAGTAGCTTTGGTACAATTACTATCTTCTAAATGGATGTTCAGGACACCTAAAAGTGTTCAAGAAGCCCTTTTAAGTGCCTGACTGGCTTTTACCCCAGGTAAGGCTTGTAAAAACTGTGTAGGGTATCCAGGAGGATGATAAATAAGAGCCACTGAAAGTGTAAAAGGGCCAAAAACTTGATTTAAAAAAAAAGATGACTTTCAATTATTAAAAGTGCAATAGTGTCAAAACTAGATCTGGCTCCAAACACAACTAAAGAGATCGTCAGCGCTCTGGCTTTCATTAAATAGAGTGCTAACAAAAATGACTCTCAGCGCAACCTAACAATGGCACTCGTCTCTCCCTGTGCAATTAAAGCACCCTCCAGGAAAACCTAAAAATTATTTTCATTAAAAAAAAAACAATGTAAACTCCCATTGCCCATAGGACACGTTCATAGACAAAACCTGCAAAATAAATAAAACACTCAACCACAAAACACAATACAGTCTGACAAATACATAAACATAACAGTTAATCATCAAAATATAACTAACATAACTTAATCTAACATTACATAGAGTCATATTACTAAAATAGAGTAAAAAATGCAAAAACTACAAATTAGTGAAAAACACTAACAGTAATACATCTAAATATACAAAAATCCACAATCAACACTATAACTACCTTCTAGATCTCCCTCCTGAACACTGCAACTCCCAAAACCCTTAGGAAATCCCTAAAAAAGGACCTATCTGTTCGGATGAACAGCCCCAGCTGACCACAACCTGGTTCCAGGAAAATAAACTAAAAACAACACAAATAGATTACAAAATAGCAGGTAGCGGTAAAAAAGAATGGCCGCTAAATGAAACTAAAATAGACTATCTCTCTATCGAAATGATTGGAAACTATTGTAGAAATGTTGAATAAATGTATGATTTTTTTTTGCAAATCTTAAACATGTGAAGCAAGTAAAATATGTTGCAATAAAAAGTACAAAATATATACAGTAAACATTAAATGTAAGTATAAATTATATACAAATATATAATATATCCATAAAAACATGTTAAAATAATGTAGAAATTTTAAATATAAAACAAATTAAAAATGTTAAAAATCTGTTAAACAATGGAAAAGAAAAGTTGAAAATGTAATAGTTACCGGGTGGATATTTGTGTTCCTCCTGTTGTTCGAGATGTAACAGTAGCGTTGGAGGCCCTGTGATGCCTACATTTTATTCTGTATGTATTATTCTGTAATACGGAAATGTATATTTGACAAATGTGGAAGCACTGTATGTCACCTGATGCTTTTTCTTTTGATTTTGTTAATAAAAAGATTTTTTTTAAGTTGAAAATGTACAACACACAATACATTTTTACGTTTTTATAAATTTCAAATATATCTGAAAATAGGATTAAAATTTCAAAAAAATATTAACAAATGGCTACAATTAGAATGTATTTCCAATATACATTTTTAAATAAAAACATTTCTAAATATTATTTTTTCAAACGTTTTTATTACATAATAATTATGTAATAATCTTTGCTCATCCCATTATTATATAGATCTTAATGATTTTTTTAAAAAAAAATATTAAAATAACAAAATAATTAAAACAAATCGAAGGTATACATATGTATATCACACATTTATTAACATAATTTTTATTTAAAATATTTTTTTTTAAATCTCTCCACCCTTCTTCCCTAAGAAGCCAATATCCTGCTACAATAAAAAGTAACATTATTTATTTATATTAATACAACTAAATATAAAAAAATTTAACAATTTAATAACTAAATATTTTGCTTGATAAAAACCCTGATTAAAAAAATATAGACAGATACAATAAAACACAATACAATGAATTAAATTCTAATTGACACAAACAATATTACATCCAACAATATTTTCTACATCAATATATTTTACAACAATACTAAAAAACAACTCCAGAAATTATATTGTTACCTTTGTATTCCTGTCGACAATATTTTTGATGTCCCGATATTCTTTACACAATATTTTTGTATCACAATATATTGTTTTACCGATATTGTGTCCAAATACTCCATAGCCACCATCCGCTATGTAACGAGCGGGATAGTAAACTCCCAGCAGGAACTTAACAAGGTATTTAAGTCCTACTAGAGGGACTTGTACAGTGATAATGCTTGGATAATTCAATCGGCCACTTCACAATATTTGAAATGGGTAAAAATCCCCACAATTAAATCCCTGCTCAAACAGGAACTGGAGATCATGCAGGTCATACGGGGAAAAACACCAGGTACAGATGGGTTCCTGCCTGAGTTTTATACTACTTATCAGGCGCAGCTAGTCTGTTGAAGCTGCACGAGATGGCTACTAAGAAGATCGCACTATCGGACTCTTTGAAAGAGACCTTAATTGTGGTGCACCCAAAGCCAGGAAAGGACCTCCTAAATGTAGTATCCTACCACCTACTCTAACTGTTAAATCTGGCCTATAAGGTGCTGGGTAAGGTGCTTGCCAATTAGTATACCGTAATACTCAACAGGCTTTTACACCCTGACCAGAATCCGGGGTCAAAACATATTCCTTAACATGTGCAGACAGTTCCAAATCATGGATTGAGTGTGGCATATGGAGACGCATTGCTGGGTTGCCTTCTTGGATATTGAGAAGGAATTTGACACTTTAGGGTGGTTCTACCTCATAGCAGTGCTATGCAGGCAGGGAATGGAAATACATTTTTTATGGTGTGTGTCACTGGGATATGTAGGACAATTGACACAGGTGCGCACATGCAGGCTTATATTGGATGCACTTCTGGTTAGCAGGGGTACCAGGCTGGGCTGCCCTGCCATGGCTATAGAGCCACTGCCTTGTCCACTGTGTATGCAGGCCCCACAATGGGGAATTATGATACATGGACTCCCGCAGGTTGTGTGCTTTAAGCTGACATTTCCTTAATCTATCTTAAGGTGGACCCGAAGAGGCCCACCCTAGTGTAGGATTACAATGGAAACTAGAGACTATTAAATATCTGGGTGTAAAAATCTACTACACTGAGCAGCAATTTCATAGGCAGATATTTGGGCTGGGTAGTGAGCTCAGTTCACTGGTCACTCCCCTTCTACTTAGTGCCTTAGTATGAGCATGGCACTCACCTATACCCGTGTTTGCGGTCTGACCGCTGTAACCTAAGCAGTCTGACTGCCAGATTACAAGTTTTGCAATCAGACCACAACCAGTCCACTTATACACCATCTGCCAGGATCTTGGATCCCTACGGTGCCGCTGAGACGAAGGTGGCTGGGAATGGTGGCGGTGCGACGCAGGCATCGCCATCGGGGTTAAAAGTTCCCTTTCCTGCAGTCTTTTCATGGCAGGAACCCCTCCATGAAAAGGATGGCAGAAAGGGAAGGAAGGGACCCCAAACAGGGCCCCATGGGCGATTTTGCCCGGAGGGGAGTAGTGCATGGGGGAACATGTTGTGTCCCCTTCTGCTTGTACTGTGGGCCATGCACAACATTGTGCAGAAACGTGTTAGACCTGGCATCTTTGGCGTGTTTTCAACCTGTCCTTTTGCTTCTGACCTACTGTTTTTGACTGTGTGCTGCATTTCATTTTTGCTGGTTTTAGAATGCTGGGCACTTTAATACTACTGATCAGTGCTAAGGGGCAAGTGATCCCTGTGTAAAATTGTATCTATAATTGGTGATATATGATTGGCATATTTAATTTACTTGTAAGTCCCTAGTAAAGTGTACTGTGTGTGCCCAGGGCCTGTACATAAAATGCTACTAGTGGGCCTGCAGCACTGATTGTCCCACACACATGGGTAGCCCTGCAACCATGTCTCAGACTGCCACTGCAGTGCCTGTGAGTGCAGTTTTTAAACTGCCATGTCGACATGGCAAGTACACCCACATGCCAGGCCCAAACCTTCCCTTTTATTACATGTAAGGCACCCTTAAGGGAGGCCTAAGGTAGCCCCATGGACATGGTGCAGTGTATGTGGGAGGTAGAACATGTACCAGTGTGTTTTACATGTCCTGGTAGTAAAACACTGCTAAATTAGTTTTTCACTAAAGCAAGGACTCTCTCTCTCCCATAGGTTATCATTGGAGCTGCCTTGTAACCTCTCACAAGTGCAACTTTCAATTGAGAAGAGAGGGAAATTTGGATTTTGGGTTCCCTGAACTCAGAATTTAAAAGCAAATCCTACTGAGAAGATGGTGTCTAAATTGTGTGGTTCAAAATGCAACTTTTAGAAAGTGGGCATTGTTTTGCTTCATCATCCTGTGCCTCTGCCTACCTGTGGAATCCACTTCTAGTTTAGACTGACAGTTGGGCTGTGTGGGCATTCCCTCTAGACAGTCACTGAAAAGGAACTACGGTGTGCTAGAGTGGTGGGAGGAGTTGTCACTGATGCCTGAATAGGGCTGTGCCGGCCCTCTCTCAGTGCTGTCTCCACCCCCCTGTAGTGTGTCTGGAGCCAAGTCAGGGAAAGACAGGAATTGTGCACTACAAAGACTATCATTTGAATTATGTCTACTTAAACGTTTAGGAAACTTCTGGACTGAGGACCAGAAGAAGTGCTGAAGAGCTGTCAGAAGGAATACTGCACCATTGATGTGTTGCTTTGCTGGGTTGGCCTGCAGTTGCTGCTTCAGTCTGTGGGCAGTGAAAGAACTGGACTTTGCTTTCTTGTATCCTGCTTTTCCAAGGTTCTCCAAGGTCTTATCTGTGCTTATCTCATGTTGGAAGTCTCAGGGCCATCAAAGACTTCATCTGCAGCAATTCTGGACTCCACTGCTGGGAGTTCTGACCTGCCGATTGGTGCCAATTCCAGTTCAGGGCCCTTGGAGGTGGCTCTGCTGCTTCAAGACTTGAAAATCCACATATCACCCTTCAGCATAGTTTTTCCCACATCACGCCTGGATTTTCCATGCATCATACCTGTGCCCCAAGCCTACATCAATGCTGGGCTTCAGTAAGGAACTAAGGTTGTGTTTGGGGAAACACGACCCATCACCTTCCAGCGTAGTAAGAAACTAGCGCATTGCCTCCTCTCACAGTAATGAACTGACCCATCACCTCCCCTGCATAGCAGGAAGGAACCAACGCATCACCTCCGCTGTGAGCAAGGAACCGACACATCACCTTCCCTGCGCGTAAGGAACTGACACATGACTTTGCTTTCCCGTGCCTCACCTCAACAGCGCCTGTTTTCATCTTGTGATTATGACTAGTCCCAGGTAATTTGTGCTAAAAGTGACCCATCCATAGTTTTATATGAACTGAACTGTTTTAAAGCTTTCTAAAGTGATATCTTGACCTGAGTATAATGTATTTTTGTCATTTTGGTCTTTGGTTTAGATGAAGATTGGTACTTTTCTAAACTGGTGTGGTGTCCATTTGTAGTGTTTTCACTGTGTTACAGTGTGTTTATGTACAAATGCTTGACACATTGCCTTTGAGATAAGCCTGACTTCTCGTCCCAAGCTACCAACGGTGTTAGCAGGGGTTATCTTAGGTGTGTAATTCCCTTACCCTGACTAGAAGGAAGGGTACCTACTTGGCCAGGGTGCAAATCACTGCCATTTAGAGACCCCCATTTCTAACAGCACACAGTGCACAGATGTGTAGAAGGCGCTGCAGCATCTGTTGCGCCTCTTCTCAATAGCAAAGCCATGCCACCACAGTGGAACCACTGACTACGGACCGCCGGCCCGGTTGTCCACTCAGAATATGGCGGTCTAAACACCACAGCCTTTGCGGTGTTCTGGCGACTGCAGCATTAGTGGTCTGGTGGACGGACAACTGATGTCGTAATGAGGCCTTCAGTTACCATGTTCCCTGTTGGGAAGGATCTCCATCTCGAAAATGCCGATACTGCCTAAGATTCTTTACTACTTCATAGCCATCCCAGTGGCTCTGAAGAAATCATTCTTCTGTGATTTGCAGCAATTACTTACTGCGGTAGTGTGGGACAATGGTAGGTCCTTTGTCATACTAAGTAAGTTAAAGGCCCCGATAGAGGAAAGTGGACTAAAAGCCAAAATGCAAGTTGTATTATGCTGCTTCACAATTACATTGGCCGATGCATTGTGTTGAGAAGAGAAAGGGAATAAAATCCTGGAATCCAGAAGAACATAGGAAGCGGTAACGTGAAGATTTCCTCTTTTATTTAGGCATTAAAGTACAGCAGAACTCCACATGTACCTGTTACATTTTGAATGCCTTAACAGCATAACGTATAGCCATAAATACCTGTATCCCACATTTAATTAATCACAAACCACGAGATCCCAACAATATATTTAAAGAACACACTGAGTGCAAGGAGCATGCGTGTCACAACATCCACACTTCAAAAATTAACAATACCATACACGCGACTGCGCGAGGATACCTAGATACCTCGCGCACTCGTGTGTATGTTTTAAAAAAAAATCTAAGAACATAATCTGCAAATTTAGCAGGAGGGCATCTTATACTATCCATTTCCTGCCTTGTAGTTTCACCAACATGAGAACGTTCCATACAAGCATGTTGATGTGGCTTAGTTACATGAGTACTAACATATTGATGTGGTTTAGATACATCCAAAAATACATTACTTTCTGAAAAATCACAACTAGTAGTATTACCTTTAAGCAAAGACACTCCGTTCAGATTCCAGACACTCCCCCCTTCCACACGAACAGCACTCCTAAAAATGTGTATAACACGAATGGGATCTGACTGAAAACTCCTCCCCTTCCCATCAGCTTTGGATTTTTTTATGCGTACCACATCACCAACACTTACTCTTTGGTTGTTAGCAAAATCCTTTTGTAACTCATGTCTTGCTTCATTTTGGATTTGAAATCCTCCATTTTGCGTCTAACTACCTTTAAATCCAACTCAAAATCATCGACTGTAGTACCCCGCTTGTTCCTTAACCTTAATTTGGATCCAGGTCTACGTCCCCTAAGTAGACCTGGATCCAAAGATGCATCTGATCGGATTTTGAAAAATCAATAAAGTTTGTTTAAAAAAAAAATTTGAAAGAGGCACTGATATCTTGTAGGATCAAAGCTGCATTCCTGCCTTGATCCAAAGTCATTTTAACATCCTCGACCACTGTCAGGTGTGCCGACTCTGTACTGTGGCCAGGAAAAAAAACAGTTTGGTAGGGATGAAGTAGATCATCCTTTTCCAGATATGCCAACAAGTGTTAGTTAACATGCTTCCTTAAACTCTTCCCTAAGAAAGGGGCTAACGAAATTGGTCTATAATTTTCCAGTTGTGAAGAATCCAAGGAAGATTTTTTAACAGTTGTTTAACCACTACATGTTTCCAAGCGTTAGGTACTACTCCACTCAAAAGGAAATTATTCAAGAACACCTTTAAAACAGGATGGATAAATACTATGTCATGATTGAGAATATGAGGACAAGCGGGGTCCAATTGTTAGACCGATTTAACCCTGTTCACAGGGCACTAATGTCCTCCTCACCTATAGTTTGCGAACTTCAGATTGAACCAATGCTTCATCCAAGGGTGGAACTATTCTTTGGCTGGGAGAAGATGCATAGATATCTGATATTTTCTCAGAAGAAAATGTACCTAAATCGTTGTAATGGGCTGCCGTTGGCCCCACTACTGGACCCTTTGCCGCTGGATCAGCCTTTGACATAACTAATGTAAACACATTTTTCGCTGAAGTGGCAGCATTATCAACTTTCTGAACAAAAACCTGGCCTGTGCTCTTCTAATAACATAGTGGTAATTCTTTAATTGCTTCCCTATATTCATATTTACTGACGGTATCATAGGTCTTCCGTCACTTTCTTTTGAACACTTTACAATCCTTCTATAACTCTTGCAACTGGGAATCAAACTAGGATGCTGGGATATTGGGCTTGGACCCCAAACATTTCCTTAAAGGAACAGTTTGATTGAATGAGATGATAATCCAATCCCTTAATTTTCAGTCTCCCTCTATAATGATAACCTGCATGTGTGGTCTAGTGACTGCTAGTAAAAGCTTAAATTCTGGAGGATCTAATCTCGACCACCATCGAACCATGCTTAACATCTTTTCAAGAGTACTTTGAGATAGTATTAAAAGTGGGACCACAAGGTGGTCTGACCACATCACATGAAAAGGCAGATTAACTATCATTTTATGTAAATTAGAAAATACAGGTTTAAGTAGATGACCTTTTTTATGTGTTAGTGAATTAACCGGTTGCGTAAGTTGAATTGCAGCTAAGTCATGTAGTACATTAGTAGCTTTGGTACAATTACTATCTTCTAAATGGATGTTCAGGACACCTAAAAGTGTTCAAGAAGCCCTTTTAAGTGCCTGACTGGCTTTTACCCCAGGTAAGGCTTGTAAAAACTGTGTAGGGTATCCAGGAGGATGATAAATAAGAGCCACTGAAAGTGTAAAAGGGCCAAAAACTTGATTTAAAAAAAAAGATGACTTTCAATTATTGAAGTGCAATAGTGTCAAAACTAGATCTGGCTCCAAACACAACTGAAGAGATCGTCAGCGCTCTGGCTTTCATTAAATAGAGTGCTAACAAAAATGACTCTCAGCGCAACCTAACAATGGCACTCGTCTCTCCCTGTGCAATTAAAGCACCCTCCAGGAAAACCTAAAAATTATTTTCATTAAAAAAAAACAATGTAAACTCCCATTGCCCATAGGACACGTTCATAGACAAAACCTGCAAAATAAATAAAACACTCAACCACAAAACACAATACAGTCTGACAAATACATAAACATAACAGTTAATCATCAAAATATAACTAACATAACTTAATCTAACATTACATAGAGTCATATTACTAAAATAGAGTAAAAAATGCAAAAACTACAAATTAGTGAAAAACACTAACAGTAATACATCTAAATATACAAAAATCCACAATCAACACTATAACTACCTTCTAGATCTCCCTCCTGAACACTGCAACTCCCAAAACCCTTAGGAAATCCCTAAAAAAGGACCTATCTGTTCGGATGAACAGCCCCAGCTGACCACAACCTGGTTCCAGGAAAATAAACTAAAAACAACACAAATAGATTACAAAATAGCAGGTAGCGGTAAAAAAGAATGGCCGCTAAATGAAACTAAAATAGACTATCTCTCTATCGAAATGATTGGAAACTATTGTAGAAATGTTGAATAAATGTATGAATTTTTTTTGCAAATCTTAAACATGTGAAGCAAGTAAAATATGTTGCAATAAAAAGTACAAAATATATACAGTAAACATTAAATGTAAGTATAAATTATATACAAATATTTAATATATCCATAAAAACATGTTAAAATAATGTAGAAATTTTAAATATAAAACAAATTAAAAATGTTAAAAATCTGTTAAACAATGGAAAAGAAAAGTTGAAAATGTAATTGTTACCGGGTGGATATTTGTGTTCCTCCTGTTGTTCGAGATGTAACAGTAGCGTTGGAGGCCCTGTGATGCCTACATTTTATTCTGTATGTATTATTCTGTAATACGGAAATGTATATTTGACAAATGTGGAAGCACTGTATGTCACCTGATGCTTTTTCTTTTGATTTTGTTAATAAAAAGATTTTTTTTAAGTTGAAAATGTACAACACACAATACATTTTTACGTTTTTATAAATTTCAAATATATCTGAAAATAGGATTAAAATTTCAAAAAAATATTAACAAATGGCTACAATTAGAATGTATTTCCAATATACATTTTTAAATAAAAACATTTCTAAATATTATTTTTTCAAACGTTTTTATTACATAATAATTATGTAATAATCTTTGCTCATCCCATTATTATATAGATCTTAATGATTTAAAAAAAAAAAAAAATTAAAATAACAAAATAATTAAAACAAATCGAAGGTATACATATGTATATCACACATTTATTAACATAATTTTTATTTAAAATATTTTTTTTTAAATCTCTCCACCCTTCTTCCCTAAGAAGCCAATATCCTGCTACAATAAAAAGTAACATTATTTATTTATATTAATACAACTAAATATAAAAAAATGTAACAATTTAATAACTAAATATTTTGCTTGATAAAAACCCTGATTAAAAAAATATAGACAGATACAATAAAACACAATACAATGAATTAAATTCTAATTGACACAAACAATATTACATCCAACAATATTTTCTACATCAATATTTTTTACAACAATACTAAAAAACAACTCCAGAAATTATATTGTTACCTTTGTATTCCTGTCGACAATATTTTTGATGTCCCGATATTCTTTACACAATATTTTTGTATCACAATATATTGTTTTACCGATATTGTGTCCAAATACTCCATAGCCACCATCCGCTATGTAACGAGCGGGATAGTAAACTCCCAGCAGGAACTTAACAAGGTATTTAAGTCCTACTAGAGGGACTTGTACAGTGATAATGCTTGGATAATTCAATCGGCCACTTCACAATATTTGAAATGGGTAAAAATCCCCACAATTAAATCCCTGCTCAAACAGGAACTGGAGATCATGCAGGTCATACGGGGAAAAACACCAGGTACAGATGGGTTCCTGCCTGAGTTTTATACTACTTATCAGGCGCAGCTAGTCTGTTGAAGCTGCACGAGATGGCTACTAAGAAGATCGCACTATCGGACTCTTTGAAAGAGACCTTAATTGTGGTGCACCCAAAGCCAGGAAAGGACCTCCTAAATGTAGTATCCTACCACCTACTCTCACTGTTAAATCTGGCCTATAAGGTGCTGGGTAAGGTGCTTGCCAATTAGTATACCGTAATACTCAACAGGCTTTTACACCCTGACCAGAATCCGGGGTCAAAACATATTCCTTAACATGTGCAGACAGTTCCAAATCATGGATTGAGTGTGGCATATGGAGACGCATTGCTGGGTTGCCTTCTTGGATATTGAGAAGGAATTTGACACTTTAGGGTGGTTCTACCTCATAGCAGTGCTATGCAGGCAGGGAATGGAAATACATTTTTTATGGTGTGTGTCACTGCGATATGTAGCACCATTGACACAGGTGCGCACATGCAGGCTTATATTGGATGCACTTCTGGTTAGCAGGGGTACCAGGCTGGGCTGCCCTGCCATGGCTATAGAGCCACTGCCTTGTCCACTGTGTATGCAGGCCCCACAATGGGGAATTATGATACATGGACTCCCGCAGGTTGTGTGCTTTAAGCTGACATTTCCTTAATCTATCTTAAGGTGGACCCGAAGAGGCCCACCCTAGTGTAGGATTACAATGGAAACTAGAGACTATTAAATATCTGGGTGTAAAAATCTACTACACTGAGCAGCAATTTCATAGGCAGATATTTGGGCTGGGTAGTGAGCTCAGTTCACTGTTCACTCCCCTTCTACTTAGTGCCTTAGTATGAGTATGGCACTCACCTATACCCGTGTTTGCGGTCTGACCGCTGTAACCTAAGCGGTCTGACTGCCAGATTACAAGTTTTGCAATCAGACCACAACCAGTCCACTTATACACCATCTGCCAGGATCTTGGATCCCTACGGTGCCGCTGAGACGAAGGTGGCTGGGAATGGTGGCGGTGCGACGCAGGCATCGCCATCGGGGTTAAAAGTTCCCTTTCCTGCAGTCTTTTCATGGCAGGAACCCCTCCATGAAAAGGATGGCAGAAAGGGAAGGAAGGGACCCCAAACAGGGCCCCATGGGCGATTTTGCCCGGAGGGGAGTAGTGCATGGGGGAACATGTTGTGTCCCCTTCTGCTTGTACTGTGGGCCATGCACAACATTGTGCAGAAACGTGTTAGACCTGGCATCTTTGGCGTGTTTTCAACCTGTCCTTTTGCTTCTGACCTACTGTTTTTGACTGTGTGCTGCATTTCATTTTTGCTGGTTTTAGAATGCTGGGCACTTTAATACTACTGATCAGTGCTAAGGGGCAAGTGATCCCTGTGTAAAATTGTATCTATAATTGGTGATATATGATTGGCATATTTAATTTACTTGTAAGTCCCTAGTAAAGTGTACTGTGTGTGCCCAGGGCCTGTACATAAAATGCTACTAGTGGGCCTGCAGCACTGATTGTCCCACACACATGGGTAGCCCTGCAACCATGTCTCAGACTGCCACTGCAGTGCCTGTGAGTGCAGTTTTTAAACTGCCATGTCGACATGGCAAGTACACCCACATGCCAGGCCCAAACCTTCCCTTTTATTACATGTAAGGCACCCTTAAGGGAGGCCTACGGTAGCCCCATGGACATGGTGCAGTGTATGTGGGAGGTAGAACATGTACCAGTGTGTTTTACATGTCCTGGTAGTAAAACACTGCTAAATTAGTTTTTCACTAAAGCAAGGACTCTCTCTCTCCCATAGGTTATCATTGGAGCTGCCTTGTAACCTCTCACAAGTGCAACTTTCAATTGAGAAGAGAGAGAAATTTGGATTTTGGGTTCCCTGAACTCAGAATTTAAAAGCAAATCCTACTGAGAAGATGGTGTCTAAATTGTGTGGTTCAAAATGCAACTTTTAGAAAGTGGGCATTGTTTTGCTTCATCATCCTGTGCCTCTGCCTACCTGTGGAATCCACTTCTAGTTTAGACTGACAGTTGGGCTGTGTGGGCATTCCCTCTAGACAGTCACTGAAAAGGAACTACGGTGTGCTAGAGTGGTGGGAGGAGTTGTCACTGATGCCTGAATAGGGCTGTGCCGGCCCTCTCTCAGTGCTGTCTCCACCCCCCTGTAGTGTGTCTGGAGCCAAGTCAGGGAAAGACAGGAATTGTGCACTACAAAGACTATCATTTGAATTATGTCTACTTAAACGTTTAGGAAACTTCTGGACTGAGGACCAGAAGAAGTGCTGAAGAGCTGTCAGAAGGAGTACTGCACCATTGATGTGTTGCTTTGCTGGGTTGGCCTGCAGTTGCTGCTTCAGTCTGTGGGCAGTGAAAGAACTGGACTTTGCTTTCTTGTATCCTGCTTTTCCAAGGTTCTCCAAGGTCTTATCTGTGCTTATCTCATGTTGGAAGTCTCAGGGCCATCAAAGACTTCATCTGCAGCAATTCTGGACTCCACTGCTGGGAGTTCTGACCTGCCGATTGGTGCCAATTCCAGTTCAGGGCCCTTGGAGGTGGCTCTGCTGCTTCAAGACTTGAAAATCCACATATCACCCTTCCAGCATAGTTTTCCCACATCACGCCTGGATTTTCCATGCATCATACCTGTGCCCCAAGCCTACATCAATGCTGGGCTTCAGTAAGGAACTAAGGTTGTGTTTGGGGAAACACGACCCATCATCTTCCAGCGTAGTAAGAAACTAGCACATTGCCTCCTCTCACAGTAATGAACTGACCCATCACCTCCCCTGCATAGCAGGAAGGAACCAACGCATCACCTCCGCTGTGAGCAAGGAACCGACACATCACCTTCCCTGCGCGTAAGGAACTGACACATGACTTTGCTTTCCCGTGCCTCACCTCAACAGCGCCTGTTTTCATCTTGTGATTATGACTAGTCCCAGGTAATTTGTGCTAAAAGTAACCCATCCATAGTTTTATATGAACTGAACTGTTTTAAAGCTTTCTAAAGTGATATCTTGACCTGAGTATAATGTATTTTTGTCATTTTGGTCTTTGGTTTAGATGAAGATTGGTACTTTTCTAAACTGGTGTGGTGTCCATTTGTAGTGTTTTCACTTTGTTACAGTGTGTTTATGTACAAATGCTTGACACATTGCCTTTGAGATAAGCCTGACTTCTCGTCCCAAGCTACCAACGGTGTTAGCAGGGGTTATCTTAGGTGTGTAATTCCCTTACCCTGACTAGAAGGAAGGGTACCTACTTGGCCAGGGTGCAAATCACTGCCATTTAGAGACCCCCATTTCTAACAGCACACAGTGCACAGATGTGTAGAAGGTGCTGCAGCATCTGTTGCGCCTCTTCTCAATAGCAAAGCCATGCCACCACAGTGGAACCACTGACTACGGACCGCCGGCCCGGTTGTCCACTCAGAATATGGCGGTCTAAACACCACAGCCTTTGCGGTGTTCTGGCGACTGCAGCATTAGTGGTCTGGTGGACGGACAACTGATATCGTAATGAGGCCTTCAGTTACCATGTTCGCTGTTGGGAAGGATCTCCATCTCGAAAATGCCGATACTGCCTAAGATTCTTTACTACTTCATAGCCATCCCAGTGGCTCTGAAGAAATCATTCTTCTGTGATTTGCAGCAATTACTTACTGCGGTAGTGTGGGACAATGGTAGGTCCTTTGTCATACTAAGTAAGTTAAAGGCCCCGATAGAGGAAAGTGGACTAAAAGCCAAAATGCAAGTTGTATTATGCTGCTTCACAATTACATTGGCCGATGCATTGTGTTGAGAAGAGAAAGGGAATAAAATCCTGGAATCCAGAAGAACATAGGAAGCGGTAACGTGAAGATTTCCTCTTTTATTTAGGCATTAAAGTACAGCAGAACTCCACATGTACCTGTTACATTTTGAATGCCTTAACAGCATAACGTATAGCCATAAATACCTGTATCCCACATTTAATTAATCACAAACCACGAGATCCCAACAATATATTTAAAGAACACACTGAGTGCAAGGAGCATGCGTGTCACAACATCCACACTTCAAAAATTAACAATACCATACACGCGACTGCGCGAGTATACCAAGATACCTCGCGCACTCGTGTGTATGTTTTAAAAAAAAATCTAAGAACATAATCTGCAAATTTAGCAGGAGGGCATCTTATACTATCCATTTCCTGCCTTGTAGTTTCACCAACATGAGAACGTTCCATACAAGCATGTTGATGTGGCTTAGTTACATGAGTACTAACATATTGATGTGGTTTAGATACATCCAAAAATACATTACTTTCTGAAAAATCACAACTAGTAGTATTACCTTTAAGCAAAGACACTCCGTTCAGATTCCATACACTCCCCCCTTCCACACGAACAGCACTCCTAAAAATGTGTATAACACGAATGGGATCTGACTGAAAACTCCTCCCCTTCCCATCAGCTTTGGATTTTTTTATGCGTACCACATCACCAACACTTACTCTTTGGTTGTTAGCAAAATCCTTTTGTAACTCATGTCTTGCTTCATTTTGGATTTGTAATCCTCCATTTTGCGTCTAACTACCTTTAAATCCAACTCAAAATCATCGACTGTAGTACCCCGCTTGTTCCTTAACCTTAATTTGGATCCAGGTCTACGTCCCCTAAGTAGTTCAAAAGGGCTGACTGATGTAATAGCATTAGGATATGTTCTAAAAGCTAATAGCATGGACTGTAACACAATTTTCCACTTTATACACCTTTTACACTCAATTGAACAGCTTCCTTGATGACTCTGTAAAAACATTCCACTCGGCCATTTGCCTCAGGATGGAACACCGCAATTTTCTTATGTGACACACCACAATTATGAAGATAATCCTAAATAATGTTGCTGACAAATTGTGGTCCATTATCCTTGACCAGCTCTTGAGGAATACACTCTCTGCAAAATACATTTTCCAAAAATACCACAACAACTTCGAAGGTTACATCTTTCACCATCTTGACCTCAGGCCACTTGGAATAATAGTCAATGAGAACAAACCCATATGACTCATGTTTAGGCAAAACAGCAAATGGCCCAATGATATCAAGACCTAATTTCCACCATGGTCCATCAGGAAAGTGGACCGGTTGTGGTTCAGTACACAGAGCTTTTGCTAATTTATCACTCAATTCACAATGTTGGCATAACCTTACATGCTGTTCAATTCATGCATCGATTCCTGGCCACCAAAAACACTCTTTGACCCTTCTTTTGGTACAGGAAATTCCTAGATGTCCCTCATGAGCCAAAGAAATGATAGAATTCCTTAAACTGAACGGAGGAATGAATTTGTCCCCCCTTACAACTATAGCATTGTCAATAGCTAAATCCTCGCGAACTTTAAAAAAGCAAGCCAATTCATTATTTACTTTCCTTTGTTCTGGCCATCCTTTAATAATACACTATGCCACATTCTTGAGTTCAATATCTTCCTCAATTTCCACCAACCATTTATCCACTTGAACAAATAGGCAGGAACTGCCAAAGAAAATAACATCTGTATGTGTAAATGCTACTTCACACTAAAACGTGTCATCTTTCTCTGACTGATCTGTAGCTACTGGCAACCTTGACATGCAATCGGCATGTACATTGTCTTTCCCATTGACATATTCCAATTGATAACGAAAATTCTGCAATCTTGAACCCAACCTCGCCAACCTAGCAGATATTGTGCGACCACCACCGGGTGCCATTATGTATAGAAGACGTTTGTGGTCTGTTTTTATAATAAACATGGTGCCCCATAAGAAGGTCCTAAAATGTTTGGCACCCCAAACACAAGCTAAAAGCTCCTTTTCTATTACAGAATAGTTTTTCTCTGCCTCACATACAGCTCTAGATGTGTAACCCACTACCCATTCCCTGCCATTGTCCCTTTGGATGAGTACAACACCCAAACCACTTTTGCTAGCGTCAACCATCACAATGCTTTATTTGCCAACTACAAACAGGTTTAAAAATGGAGCATTAATTGCACATTCTTTTAGCATGGAAAAGGGTATACAGACATAATATCGACAACAAAAATTTTGAGGTAGTTAAATATCGAGTTTAAAATATCGAGTAGACAGAATATTGATAAGACAGAATATAGACTACAAAAAATATCGAATAGAAGGACAATAATATCAAATCAAAAATATAGAGTGGACAGAATATCGAATGGACAGAATATAGACAACAAAAATATAGATGGATAGAATATAGACAACAAAAATATCGAATTATAGGTAAGTAACTAAGTCAATTTATGGTATTTAATTTGTGCATAATATAATTCTGGAGCGGGCTGTAGGTTTATAGGGGAATAGGGTGGGAAGTAATTTAATTATATTTATTTAAATATTTTAATTTATTGGTATTTATGTACAATTCATTGTTATTTAATTATTAATTGGCAATTAATTAAAATATAATTGGTAATGAATTTGTATTAATTGATTAATTGATAAATATGTGATTTTTATTTATTTATTTTCTGGAGCGGGTTGTGGGTTTATAGGGGTATAGGGTGGGAAGTAATTTAATTATAATTAATTAAATATTTAAAATTATTGGTACTTATGTACAATTAATTGTTAATTAATTATTGATAGTAAATTAATTAAAATATAATTGGTAATTAATTTTTATTAATTGATTAATTGAATATTATGTGAATTTTATGTATTTATTTTCTGGAGCGGGTTGTGGGTTTATAGGGGAATAGGGTGGGAAATAATTTAATTATATTTAATTAAATATTTAAATTTATTGATATTTATGTATAATTAATTGGTAATTAATTATTGATTGGAAATTAATTAAAATATAATTGGCAATTAATATTTATTATTGATTAATTGATAATTATGTGAATTTTATTTATTTATTTTCTGGAGAGGGTTGTGGGTTTATAGGGGAATAGGGTGGGAAGTAATTTAATTATAATTAAATAAATATATTAATTTATTATTTGTATTTATTTACAATTAATTGTTTATTATTTTTTAATTGGCAATTAATTAAAAAATAATTGGTAATTAGTTTTTATTAATTGATAATTATGTTAATTTTATTCATTTATTTTCTGGAGTGGGTTGTGGGTTTATAGGGGAATAGGGTGGGAAGTAATTTAATTATAAATAATTTAATAATTTGTTTGTATAGTTATTTATTTATATTTAATTGTAATTAAATTTGTAATTGGTAATTATTTAATTTTAATTGGTAATTAATTTTTAATAATTGATTAATTGATAATTATGTTAATTTTATGTGTATAATTTTTGTAGTGTGTGGTGGGTTTATAGGGGAATTGGGTGGGAAGTCATTTAATTGTAATTAATTAAATGTATTAATATATAAATTGGTATTTATTTTGAATTAATTGTTAATTATTTTTAAATGTTTTAATAATTATTTGTTATTTGTAAATATTTTGTATTAATAGGTAATTATTTTTTTAGTAATTAAATTAATTTTATTATTTTAAATTGAATAATTATTATAATATTTTTAAATTGGGAATTCATTTTAATTAATTTGTAATTGGTATTAATATTTAAATTATTTTCCAATATATATGAAGTATTTACTTTCCCTACTGTTGCACTCACTGGAGTGGGAATAGTAATTTTCTTTCCCTACACTATCCAACGCTTTCCCTACTGTTGCACTCTCTGTAGTGGGAATAGTAATTTTTACCCTCCCACTATCCAACGCTTTCCCTACTGTTTCACTCTCTGGAGTTGGAATAGTAATTTTTACCCCTACGCTATCCAACACTTTCCCTACTGTTGTACTCACTGGAGTGGGAATAGTAATTTTTACCCCTACGCTATCCAATGTTTTTCCTACTGTTGCACTCTATGGAGTTGGAATAGTAATTTTTACCCTCCCACTATCCAACGCTTTCCCTACTGTTGCACTCTCTGGAGTGGGAATAGTAATTTTTACCCTCCCACTATCCAATGCTTTCCTTACTGTTGCACTCTCTGGAGTGGGAATAGTAATTTTTACCCCTTCGCTATCCAACGTTTTCCCTACTGTTGCACTCTCTGGAGTTGGAATAGTAATTTTTAACCTCCCACTATCCAACGCTTTCCCTACTGTTGCGCTCTCTGGAGTGGGAATAGTAATTTTTACCTTCCCACTATCCAACGCTTTCCCTACTGTTGCACTCTCTGGCGTTGGAATAGTAATTTTTACCCCTACGCTATCCAACACTTTCCCTACTGTTGTAATCACTGGAGTGGGAATAGTAATTTTTACCCCTACACTATCCAACGTTTTCCCTATTGTTGCACTCTTTGGAGTGGGATTAGTAATTTTTACCCCTACGCTATCCAACGCTTTCCCTACTGTTGCACTCTCTGGAGTGGAAATAGTAATTTTTACCTTCCCCTATCCAATGCTTTCCCTACTGTTGCACTCTCTGGAGTGGGAATAGTAATTTTTACCCCTTCGCTATCCAACGCTTTTCCTACTGTTGCACTCTCTGGAGTGGGAATAGTAATTTTTAACCTCCCACTATCCAACGCTTTCCCTACTGTTGCACTCTCTGGAGTTGGAATAGTAATTTTAACCCTACGCTATCCAACACTTTCCCTACTGTTGTACTCACTGGAGTGGGAATAGTAATTTTTACCCCTCCGCTATCCAACGTTTTCCTTACTGTTTCTTTCTCTGGAGTAGGAATAGTAATTTTTACCCCTACGCTATCCAACGCTTTCCCTACTGTTGCACTCTCTGGAGTGGGAAAAGTAATTATTAACCTCCCACTATCCAACGCGTTCCCTACTGTTGCACTCTCTGGAGTGGGAATAGTAATTTTTACCCCCACGCTATCCAATGCTTTCCCTACTGTTGCACTCTTTGGAGTGGGAATGGTCATTTTTACCCCTACTCTATCCAACGTTTTTCCCTACTGTTGCGCTCTTTGGAGTTGGAATAGTAATTTTTACCTCTACGCTATCCAATGTTTTCCCTACTGTTGCACTCACTGGAGTGGTTATATTAAATTTAACCCTCTCGCTATCCTACGGTAAAAATATTGTATATGTTTTGTTAATATTATGTATATATATATATATATATATATATATATATATATATATATATATATATATATATATATATATATATATATATATATATATATATATATATATATATATATATATATATATTAAAAAAATTATTTTAACGTCACATTAATTATTTAATAATTTTACATTTATTTAATTATTTTAAGTATGTTTAAATACTTATATTTATCATTATATTACTTTTAAATTAATTTTAAGACATTTAAAAAATTCGATATTTTGACAGTCTATATTTTTTACAATCGATATTTTGGAGTCAATATGTTTGTACTTACCTGTTTGTAGATAGGCAGTCGATATTCTGGTATTCTATATTTTTACCTCGATATTTTGGTAGGTCGAAATTTTGTCTGTCGAGATTATGTCACTGATCCTGGAAAAGGCATTGCTCATTTCTTGAGTCCATTTAAAACAGCATTTTTCTTCAACAGACACTTAAAAGGGTCCACTTTAGAAGCATAGTTAGAAATAAACTTTGCATAAAATTCAATTAAGCAAAGAAATACCACTAACTGTTCTTTTGAATGAGGAATGGGTGCATTAATAATTCTGTCAACATGACTCTTCTTGGGTTTGATACCTTCCCCACTAATATTGTGACCAATATACTCCACTTACGATTTTTTAAATCTGCATTTGTCAGCACGTAAGGTAAGACCTTTTGATTATAAAGCAAAAAGAACTTTCTTAAGATTGCGATCATGTTCCTTGTGGTCTTTTCCAAAAACTAGGATGTCATCTTGAAACGCAATAGCTCCAGATAACCCCTCCCAATTTTTCTTTCATAAGTCTCTGGAACACTGAGGCTGCACTTGAAGCCCAAAAGGCATTCTACAAAACCTAAATAATTCTTCAGGTGTGATAAATGCAGTTAAATTCCTAGATTCCTCATCTAAGACGACTTGGTGGTATGCGCAGGCAAGATCTAGATACGAAAAAACATTGGCGCCCGCTAAAGTTGATACCATTTCATGTAAATTTGGGAGAGGATGAGCATCAACCCAAATGGCACTATTTAAACTGCGCAAGTCCACACATAATCTCAGTTCCCCAGAATGTTTAACCGCAATCACGATGGGAGAAACCCATGGTGATGATTCTACAGGTTCAATAATGTTTTTGCTACAAAGGTCTTGTAACATATCCTTGAGTTTATTTCTGTAAGAGATGGAAACATTTCTTGCTTTATGACACACTGGAATGGCACCCTCCATAACTCTGATGGATTGTTTAAATCCTTGATAAGTTCCTAACTTCTCACAGAACACTTTAGGGACAGACTCTTTTAATTCTCGTGTGATTTTGGTGGAAACATTTGTACTAGCAGTAGGACTTCCTATGGTAAATACTTGAGGATTAGCATGTGGGTCAATTTTTATTCCCATTTCTTCTTAATGTGGCCAACCCAAAAGCGATTGCCTTTCCTTGGATACATAAACTTTTCCATATATGGAGCAGCCAGAAAAACATAAATTGACCCAAAAATAGCCAACCAACTCAATTTTGTAGCCTGTATATCCACTAGGACTAATGTCTGGATTACTTAATTCTAAATTAGGCCATTCTTTTTTGACAACATCATGAGACAAAATAGTATACCAAGAACATGAATCCATTAATACATGTGTACACACACCATTACGGGCCTGATTCTGATGCGGGTTGGAAAGATTCCCGACTGAATCGGTTTGGAAATGGTTTCAAACCCACTCGGAGCGGTAGAGTCCGACCGACAGAGTAGGATGCATCCGGATGCCTTCAGATACCATTTGGTTGGCCTCCTATTGACTTCAATGGGAGCATATATTACTAAGCACATGATAATTAGGCCCTGGGTCAGGAAGACACGTTCCAGATCCGATTTGGAAGGAGCAAATGCCATTAGGAGGCCTTCCTAACTGCATCAGAATCAAGTCCTAGGTGGGAATGAACATGGCGGCCGCAGGCTAGTGCGGCGCGCGCGTTAGACGCCGAATCTCCCAGCACCGCAGTGCTGCTGCCTTCCTGGAGCACGAAACGCACGAAAATGGAACTTTGAGTGCATTTCTATAACCTTTCTGATGTGTACGGTGGAGACGGCTCTGTTCTCTCGTTTTATTCCTACCTCAGTCTTATCGATTGGTTTGGTGTAAGCTGATCCCCTCGGGTCTCGTTGATGTGCTGGAGCGAGGACGCTGTCTTTCGACCCCTCCCCCTCAGCCCGCTGCCTCCGTGGAGCCGGTGGCAGAGAGCAGCCGTGGAGCTCCGCCGAGGTCGCTCGGCTCGAGGGCTGCTTAGAGGTAGGCTGGGCTGTGGTGGGGGAGCGGGGCAGCAGTCGCAACAGCAGGTTTCCTCGGAAGAGGTTTGTGGCTTTGGAACTGGAGAGCTAGGCAGACTTGAACTGGAGAGTAAAGCTGGCTGTGCTACTGCCGCGATAGTGGACCCAATAGGGGAGTTTGAGGGGGTTGGTGAGAACATGGAGGCATTTAAAATCAAAGGAAAAAAAAACCCTTTCAGGAAAACAAATTCCAAGAACGCAAGTGAGAAGTGGGGAAAGAACCAGAGGGCAGGAAAAAAACTACAAATCTCAGAATCCCCCATTACAGAGGTAGTGGAATCAGCAGAGCCTTCTACTTCTACTTCCTAAGCTATAGAAAGAGCCAGGCTCAATCAAAGGACTACAGCTAAGGTAAAAAAAGGGAAAAAAAATAGTAAAGGTGGCCCTCAAGGGGGGTCTAAAATCCTAAGCCTGACTAGTGCCACTGGTAAGATCACCCCCTCTCTGCACTCATATTTTAAAGCTCTACCTCAAGTTTTGGACCTGCTACCTGCCAAAAGCCCGGACAAGGACATTAAATCACTTTCACCTCTCCTGAATGTACCCACATTTCTAGACATTCTCATGAGTAATAGCGAGACTAAAACTCCCGCACTAGCCTCAGACATGGCAGAGTCTCCATCTCTCCCCGCAATAAGTTTTGAAGATAATGTGGGGTGCGCGCAAGACTCGACAGGCCAAGAAAAACCATACAATCTAGAGGAGGGAGTTGAAGATGAAGGAGCCAAAAGGGAGAGGCCCACCCATACTGAGAGCACACCGGAAGTTCTTGCAGCCTCAATAGCCTCGATGAGAGAAGAAATTAGAAATGATTTCTTGATTTCCAAGGCAAACCAGAATGATATTGGGACATCCTGTGAGGTGTTGGAGAGGAAAGTGGATGGGTTGAGTGAAAGGACAGAAATACTGGAGGGTTCTGTAGGGGTGATGAAGGCAAGCCTGGAAGTAGCCGAGTTAAAAATCCAAAATCTACGAAGGGAAGGTGATGCCATGAAAGTGAGAGTGAAATCATTGGAAAACTACTCGCGACAAAACAACCTGCGACTCCTGAAGATACCTGAAGGGAAGGAAGGTGGGGACATTAAGACCTTTGTAATCAAATTATTGAAGGATTCCCTTAATTTTGAGGAGTCAGTCGAGGAGCTAGACAAAGATATACAGCAAATTCACTGTGATCCCTTTCGGTTGAATCCTGGCAGAACTAAGCCAAGGAAGATCTTGATTAATTTCCTAACGTATTCTTTGAAAGAAAAAATCTTAAATCTCTCACTAAAATTAAAATCGATAAATGGTCCTGATTTCTCTTTCGAAATACACTCTGACCTTTCCAAACCTACGTTGGCCAGACAGTGGGAATTGGGTCAGAGGATGGACAAGTTTCGGGCTGCCGGTGCAACTGTCCAGATGAGGTTCCCCACATTTTTGCAGGTTATGTACAATAATAAAATGCATAACGTCAGATCATCTTTCGAGGCCGACGAGTTTTTGGAATCCATCAGTAATCACTCTCAGGGTAGAGTTTAACTTTGGAATAATTGAAGCAGGTTGAGTTCTTGTGCATATATCCTCCACCTACAGTCTTGATATATATTAGTGGATAGTGGTTCGTACCACTGTTTCTCTCTTAACATTTCATCCAACGTCCCGACCGGTAGAATGATTTGCAATATGATTTGAGCATGTAAGGGCAGAATTCAGATGCTGAGTAGATGTAAAGGGAGAGAAAGAGGTAAAAAACACAAAGTTTTAAGGGTGAAAAAGAAAAAACTAAAACAAAAAAAAAGGAAATAGCAAGGTTAATTAAAAGAGAGAAAAAAAAATAATGGGGAAAAAAAGGAAGGAAAGGGAAAAAAAAACAAAACTAAAAAAAAACTCTTTGCTTCAGCGGGGCACGAGGGGCACTAGCGGTGTAGGAGGAGATGGCGCTGTAAGATGCAAATCCGGCCTTACATCTGATCGGAGTAAGTATGGGAGGGTTCTTCAGGGGTGGGGTGGAGGGTGTGGGGGCGGGGGAAGGATAAAAAGCCAAAAAAATCCTCAGGAGTCAGGCCTTCCAAGATATGTTTTGTGCCCAAGTAGCGAAAACTGCAATTTTCGGGAAAATAAAATAACTTTGAGGTGGAAGGGAGTGGAAATGAAGATAGACATTAGAA
The DNA here is from genome assembly GCF_964263255.1 of Lissotriton vulgaris. NCBI lineage: Eukaryota > Metazoa > Chordata > Amphibia > Caudata > Salamandridae > Lissotriton > Lissotriton vulgaris. Next base: position 580,430,013 of record NC_141695.1, read on the forward strand.
GATGACCTCTGCTCAATTCTTATCATGGAATGTCAATGGTCTGCGCGTGCGGGGTAGAAGAGAGCGTATTTTACAATACTTACGAGATTCCCCAGCACAGATCATAGTCATCCAAGATTCACATCTCTTAAAAGCTGAGGCCAATATAATTTAAAAAAAGCAGAGATGGATAGACAAATTTATCAGTACTGATCATAATGCCAACATAAGAGGAATTCTCCTTCTATGCAAAAAATCAGCTAAGGTTCAGATCCTAGAATATAAGGAAGACCAAAGTGGAAGATGGCTCTTGGTGAATATGTCCATTAACGGTTGGGTGTGTAATCTAGTCAGATATTATGGTCCAAATACTGATGATCCGTCCTATTTAGAGACAATAAGGAACCATCTTACGACCTCTCAAGCTCCAATAATATGGGCAGGAGATTTTAACATTGTACTAAACCCAAAATTGGACAAATCTACCAATTCTAGAGCCCATATTCCTTCCAAATCTAGACAGTCCCTTAAAGGAATAATGGAACAGCTGGGTCTGGCAGACCTATGGAGAGAAAAGGCGGGTAATAAACTAGGGGTATCCTACAGAAATTTAAAATACAAACATAAGTCAAGAATTGATTTCGCGCTATTTAGTTACTGCCTTAAAAATTCCCTTTCTGGGATTAATTATATTCCCTCTTACCTATCGGACCATTCAGCTCTTTCATTTTCTTTAAAACTTACAGCTCAAACCAAACATCCATCCTGGTCATTCGATCGCACTATCCTGTTAGAACAAGAGGAAGTTAGATATCTGGTGAACGAAACAAGTTCGTTCCTGGATATAAATCTAAATTCAACAACCCTTGATACGGTATGGGAGACTCTGAAAGCATTTCTGAGAGGATGCATAACAAACAGAGCCTCCCATCGGCACAAAATATATCGAATGAAGATTAAAAATCTTGAGCAAGAATTAGAAAAGATCGAGCAGAGGCTCGGAGCATCAATTGGTTCACCTAAAGACCAAAAAAACATACGTGAACTGAAAAATCAATTAGAGAGTATATTACAAGAAAGAGTCACGAAGAGATGGGAGGCGAGTAAAATCTCTCATTTTGAATTCGGTGAGGCAGCGGGTAAGATATTAGCATGGAAGGTCAAGGCAGACCAAGCCAAAAATTACATCAGAGAAATCAATGTCGAAGGCGAGAGCGCTGCCAGGTTTTCTAATCAGGAGATAGGTACTGCTTTCAGGGAGTTCTTCGAGGGGATATATGGGGAAGATACCCTAGATGATCAGTTGGCAAGGGATACATGGTTGAATCAGATCTCTCTCCGTCCCTTTCAAAGTCAAAGTCAAAAGTTTTTATTTGTTTCGGTACTCTTTTGAGGACCACAAATTTGTTTAAAATTTACACATAGTTATTCATACAATTTAATACATTTTCAATGAAATTTTAAAGAACTTATAGATTTTATAGCAAACAAATTCATTAGGCGGCATTTTGCATATAAATAGAAAATCTTTAGCATTGACAATCCTACATGACCGATAGATGGGGTCAAGACACATTAACCTTGCATTTACAACTTTGTTGTTTGGGCATATAAATAAAAGGTGCTCAAGATTCTGTTTGCCCCCCTGACAAAGAGTACATTGCGAAGAACCGTCCCTTTCAACAAAACAGAGCAAAGGGATTGAGATGGAAATTTCTGAGACCGAAGTTAGAAATGCCATTAGGCTACTTAAGCATGGAAAGGCGGCAGGTCCTGACGGGCTACCAGGTGAATTATATCGCGCCTTGGGAGATGTTATTGCCCCTATTCTAATGGCCCTCTTCAATGGAATCTTAAGGAAGGGGCAAGATCCCCCAAGATCTTGGGGCGAGACAACCATAGTATTGATCCCAAAACCAGGCAAGGACCCAACCTTATGTGGGTCCTATCGCCCGATATCATTACTACACAGATATTATAATATCTTTGCCTCCATTATGTCATCTAGATTGGGTTCAGTAGCGGGGGAAATTATACACCAGGACCAGAAGGGATTTATCAAAGGGCGCCAGCTATCTGACCTGACGTACGACCTGGTGGGGGCAATAGATATTGCTTCAACCTTTTCACTTCCATTGGCTACACTCACTCTAGATGCGACTAAAGCCTTTGATAGGGTCAATTGGCCCTATCTGGGTGCTGTTCTGAAGAAGTTTAACTTCGGAGAGAAATTCTGTCGTACTGTATCACTCATGTACAATGCTCCAACAGCACGGTTACTAATTAACGGTACATTGTCAGACTCCTTTAAAATTTTGAGGGGTACGAGACAGGGTTGCCCACTCTCCCCCCTCCTCTTCAATCTGTACATCGAACCATTTGCAGAAATTTTAAGGGGAGATGAAAATATTCCATCATTCAGATTTGGGGAGTGGGAGAGGCGGGTTGCACTCTATGCAGACGACATTCTTATTCAAACATCCGACCCAGAGTCATCATTCCCAGCGGTTATTAAGAGAGCCGATGAGTTTGGTCGCATCTCGGGGTATGAGATAAATGCTAGTAAAACTGACATCATGGCATGGAACATCCCCAACTTACAGCTGGATGTGACCAACTCAATGCGATACCTGGATATCCGGGTGGTTCAAGATGTCTGCAACATCGCTCAAGGCAACTTAGAGAGAGTGCATAATGAGTGTAGGAAACTGTTAAAATCGGGGTCCAACCTTCCACTAACCCTACTAGGTAGAGTGAGTCTGATAAAGATGTCTATCCTCCCTAAATTTACATTTCTTTTAACACCATTCCCCTGGCATTTGATAGTAAAACCTTGGATAAGTGTCAGAGAGAGTTAAATTCCTTTACCTGGAATTATAAATTGGCGAGAGTGGCATGGAAGAAGTTGAGGAGGAGGAGGGAAAAAGGGGGGCTGTCCTTGTCCGATTTGCAGTACTATGCATGGGCCTTTCAGTTGTCCCATTCCAGAATGCTTTTAAAATCACCATCTAATACATCTACTGGGACAATGTTTAAAGCCATGTTGGTTGGTGCTCCGCTACCAACTAATGGATTTTTGTTTAAATTTGGGGATCAAAAATATTTTTAAAAAGTCAAGTTAAAAATCCTTATGTCCCAGGCGAAAGCCTGGCTACAGATAAGGGAAAGACTAGGTTTGCCGTATTTCTCAAACTATGCACCTATCTGGGACTCCCCGGGCTTACCGTTATGTCTGAAAGACAGACTGGCAATACCGGTGAGAGATGGAGGTATAACAAAATGGGGAGAATTGCTCGCAGGTGAGACCCTGAGGTCTTGAGAGGAGCTACGGGAACAGCTGGGCCCCGACTTTTCGAGATTCAAGTTTATCCAATTAGATAGTTGGGTCAAAGCTCTGGGTAGGTCAGGGGTAACATTTGGGAAGCATAGTACTATAGAACAATTGTTGGTGGAACGACAGGGGGGGGGTAAAGAGGTCACGCAGTGGTTCTGGAATCTGTTAGAGGAAATAGATGGAGAGTTCATCCTCCCGGAGGAATTGTGGGGAGCAGAACTGGGAGCCCAAAGTATAGACATCTGGCAGAGATCTTGCACCCTGCTATATAAAATTGTTAAACCTGCATGGCTGAGACGTAACCACTTTTTTACGATATATCGAGCCTACCTCTCTCCCCTAAAACTGTCTAAATTTATCCCAGGCAAGAAATGCAACAAGTGCAATTAAATTGGGGCCTCGGACGTCCACATGTTTAAGGATTGTCCGTATATAGCCCAGTTTTGGAATGAAGTGAAAGCAACCCTAGACTCTGTACTCAACATCTCTGTGTCCATCACACTACCTCTTATTATTTTTGGATGGGATAATAGTATAACCGGTCATGCAAAGTCATTTCTGTTCTATGCAGTCTTGCTGGCTAGAAGACAGATATGTAAAGTCTGGATAGAAAATACGGCACCAACACACGCAAACTGGTTGTCTTCTATGTATGAAACATCTAAGATAGATATGACGAGATCTTGCAGTACACGTAATGTGGCTTTTTGGGATCTTTTGGTTCAGTGGAATTAGTCACCGGGTTTTTTTTTCCCCACCGGTCCAATGATTATGCCACAACACTCCAAGAACTAGGCCCCCCCTTTGTTTATGGCTGGTTCTACAGGTTATTAATACCAGGATGGAGTTAGGACAGGTATGATCCTGTTCACCCCCTATACCTCTTAAGGTCATCTACTGCCGACTCTCAGAAATCGTGTCGGCAGGTGGGTAACAGCAAAAACCACGCACCTGGTAACACGACACGCATGGCGGTTGGCGGCTAATTAAGAGGAGGGCAAGGCAATGAGGACAAAAAACAAACAAAAAAAGCCCTCGGTGGGAATGCCTTCCTAACTGCATCAGAATTAGGTCCTAATTGTAACAGAGCAAGAAGGAAACTTATTGCGACTTTCACCTAAATTCAATATATTGTTTACATCTTGTTCATCATATTCATAGGAAGAATCAAAATCATCAGAAACATATACAGAATTTACTCTTTTAGTAATAGATCTACATACTCTACTAAAATGTCCTTCCTTTCCGCATTTAATACAGCATTTTTCTATAACAGGGCAATTTCTGAAGTACCCTAAATGCCCACTACTGCCACACCTGTAACATAAATAAGGGCCTCTTTTATTATCTTGGGTCTTTATATTTCTCATTCCTTTGAGAACTAGCAAACTTGGTAGGACCGTTTTTTTAGTTTCTATCAATTTCTTTAGGGACAACTTGTACTACACACTTCTCCGTACCCCTTATCTCTTGTACAAACTTCTCAGAATGTTCAATTGCATTGGCAATATCAATAGCAGCATTAAGAGACATGTCAGACGTAGTCCACAACATCTCTTGAATTTTCTTATTGTTAGTTCTTATTAATATTTGGTCCCTTAACACTTGTTCAATGAGATATGCTCAAAATCACATGTAACAGCAATAGATCTTTACGCTGAGACATAATCATCAATAGACTCATTAGCTAACTGTTTTCTAGAAAAATATATATATATATCCATAACAATGTAGTTTTCTTACCATACCTTAAATTGAATTGCTTGGCTGCATATTGATACAAATTAATATTTCCAGGATTAACTAAAGGCGGAAGATTCTTACATTCTTTTACACCCATGCCCCCTAAGCAATGTTTCAAAAGTGCCAGTTTCCTTTCAGGTTCACACTCTTCCCCTTCAAGTACCTCAACATAAGCTTAGAATACAGCTTCCCATATATCCCAAGCCATAGGTGGTTCAAGAGTAGTTGATAAAAAGAATGGGGGTGGTACAATTCCTGACATATGTGGAAAAGAAAAGAAAATACATTTCCCCACTTCATAAATAAACGATACCATACACGCGACTGCACGAGGATACCTAGATACCTGGCACACTAACACATTAGCTGGGACAGAGGCTCACCTCAGGACACAGTGAAATATTAGAGGAACTAGGCGGGCAACCCTTTTGCTATGGCTACTATGCACCACTCACCCGGTGGTGCGGCATTCTGCTACTTGAGGTTGTGTGATGCTGGAGACAGTTCTTACACCGAAGCAATAAGGCAAAGCCTCATACCTCGAGTCTCCCTATTTGGGCGATTCCAAAATGTGACCGTATTTCCACATTATATCGATAGTAGATAGACAGAAGTGTGCATGCAGGTTTGGGCAGATCAAATGATGGAAAGAAAAGTATCAATCAATCAGCAAAATTTGTAAAGCGCGCTACTCACCCGCTAGGGTCTCAAGGCGCTGGGAGGAGAGGGAAACGCGACTGCTCGAACAGCCAGGTCTTGAGTTGCTTCCTGAAGGAGAGATGGTCCTGGGTAAGCCAAAGGTGGGCAGGGAGGGAGTTACATGTCTTGGCGGCCAGGTAGGTGAAGGATCTTCCTCCGGCGGTGGTTCTGTGGATTAGTGGGACGGAGGCGAGGGTGAGGCTGGCGCATCGAAGCTGGCGGGTGGGTGTGTAGAACGTGAGGCGCTGTTGAGGTATTTGGGGCCCGTGTCGTGGAGAGCCTTGTGTGCGTGGGTGAGGAGCCTGAACGTGATCCTCTTGCTGACAGGGAGCCAGTGCAGGTCTCTCAGATGGGCAGAGATGTAGTCATGGCGGGGGATGTCCAGGATGAGTCGTGCAGAAGCGTTCTGTATGCGCTGGAGTCTTTTCTGGAGTTTGGCTGTGGTTCCCGAGTACAGGGTGTTCCCGTAGTCCAGTCGGCTGGTGACAAGGGCCTCGGTGACCGTCTTCCTGGTATCGGTGGGGATTCACTGGAAGATCTTACGGAGCATGCGCAGGGTGTTGAAACAGGATGACGAGACGGCATTGACTTGTTTGGTCATTGTGAGCGAGGAGTCCAGGATGAAGCCCAGGTTGCGTGCATGGTCCGTTGGCACGGGGGCGGAGCCCAGGGACGGGGGCCACCAGGAGTCGTCCCAGGCTGAGGGGGAAGGTCCCAGGATGAGGACTTCTGTCTTGTCTGAGTTCAGTTTCAGACGGCTGAGCTTCATCCATTCCGCGACGTCTTTCAATCCTTCCTGGAGGCTGGTTCTGGTGGTGGTGGGGTCGTTGGTGAGGGAGAGTATCAGCTGGGTATCGTCAGCGTAGGAGATGATGTTGAGGTTGTGTTGGCGTGCGATGGCTGCAAGGGGGCTCTTGTAGACATTGAAGAGGGTGGAGCTGAGCTGGGATCCTTGCGGAACGCCGCAGATGACTTCGGTGGCCGCGGAACGGAACGGGGGAGGCGGACTCTCTGGGTTCTTCTGGCGAGGAACGAGATGATCCACTCCAAAGCCGTTCCTTGGATTCCGGTGTTGCTGAGGTGCTGTACTAGGGTGCGGTGGCATACGGTGTCGAAGGCTGCAGAGAGGTCAAGGAGGATGATGGCGGCTGTTTCCCCTTTGTCGAGCTGGGCCCTGATGCCATCGGTAGCTGCGATGAGGGCAGTCTCGGTGCTGTGGTTTGATTGGAAGCTGGATTGCGAGGGGTCGAGGGATCAGTTTGACTCGAGGAAGGCAGAGAGTTGTTTGTTGACGGTCTTCTCGATAAATTTGGCAGGAAAAGGCAGGAGCGAGATGGGGCGGAAGTTCTTGAGGTCCGTGGGGTCCGCGGTGGGTTTCTTCAGGAGGGCGCTGAGCTCGGCATGTTTCCAGCTCTCCGGGAAGGTGGCGGATGTGAAGGAGCAGTTAATGATGTCCCGGAGATGGTGTACGATTATGGTGTCTGCTTTTTTGAAGATGTGGTGTGGACAGGGGTCAGTTGGGGAGCCGGAGTGGGTGGTGTTCATCCTGCGGGTGGTGTCTTCGGTGCTGACCGGGGTCCAGGCGCAGAGGGGAACATCGTTTACGACGCGGTTTTTACACCGCAGTGCCTTTACCCCGCACCTATTACAACGAAAGTCGGTACTACAACTTGCGCTGGATGGCGCTGTGGGATAAGGAATCTTGCAATTTTATATTCCAACACCTTCCCTACTGTTACGGGACTGGTGTTGGAATATAAAATTATAAGATTCCTAAATCCACGCCCTCCAACGCAAGTCATTGTAACGACTTGCGTTGTAAGACTTGCCTGGTAAAAGCATGCGTTGTTACCACATGCGTTGTAACAACGTACATCCGGCGCAGAGGGTGGTGGTGGGGGACGCTGGTTGGGTGGTTGGGTACGTGGACTGTGCGCCGAAGCTGTTGTGTATGTCGGTGATCTTGCGGTGAAAGAACGAGGCGAGTGAGTCGCAGAGGTCTTGCGAGGGTGTGATGTCGTTGTTTCCGGCGCTGGGGTTGGAGAGCTCTTTAACGATGCTGAAGAGTTCCTTGCTGTTGTGGGTGTTGTTGTCCAATCGTTCTTTGAATGTTGTCCTCTTCGTGGTGCGGAGGAGCTGGCGGTGTTTGCGGGTGGCGTCCTTGAGGGCTGACATGTTTTCTGCTGTCTGGTCGTGGCGCCATGATTTCACAAGGGTGCGGCAGGTTGTCTTAGAGTTTATGAGGTAGTTGTTGAACCACGAGGACCTCTTGCTGCCGGGTCTGCTGGGAGGGTTCTTCAGCGGTGCGAGGTCATCGGCGTAGTTAGTGAGCCACTGAGTGAGGTTGCAGGCTGCTTCGTTGGGGTTCTTCGTATTTGTGGGAGGGTTCTGGCTGAGGGATTTGGTGAGCTGGTCGGTGGTGATCTTGCTCCAGCTTCTGCGGGGAACCTGTTGCGGGTGGTGGTGGGTCGTGGTTCTCTCGAAGTTGAAGTGGACGCAGCTGTGGTCTGTCCAGTGTAGTCCGATGGCGTGGCTGAAGGAGATGTGCTTGCTGGAGGAGAAGATAGGGTCTAGCGTGTGGCCGGCATAGTGGGTGGGGATGTTCACCAGTTGCTTGAGTCCGAGGTTGGCGAGGTTGTCCAGTATGGCTGCGGTGTTGCTGTTGTTGTTGTTCTCCAGGTGGAAGTTGAGGTCCCTTAGGAGGATGTAGTCTGAGGAGGTTATGGCGTGCTGGCTGATGAAGTCTGTGATGGCTTCGCTGAATTAGGTGCGTGGTCCCGGGGGTCTGTAGATGAGAGTACCCCTGAGCGTGGTCTTAGGGTCGGTGTGGATCTGGAAGTGAAGGTGCTCGGCGGCGGTGAGGGTGTCGTCGGAGTTGGTCGTGATGCGGATGATGTTTCTGTGGATGATGGCGATGCCTCCTCCGGTTTGGTTGATGCGGTCCCTCCGGGTGATTTTGTAGCCATCCGGGATGGCTACTGCGATGTCGGGGGCTGAGGAGGCGTTCATCCATATTTCTGTGAGGAAGGTGACGTCTGGTGAGGTTGTGTCGAGGAGGTTCCAGAGTTGGACGGCGTGTCTGTGGACGGAGCGGGTGTTGAGCAGGATGCACTTGAGATGATTGTTGCTCGTGTCTGGCTTGGCGGGTGCGGTGCAGGTTTGGAGGCAGGAGAATTTGCAGGTTTGGCAGGTGAAGGGTCCGTGGGTGCGTGTTGGGATAGCTCGGTAGCGGGCGGGGTTCCGGCCAGCGTTGAGTGCGTGGATGGTGGCGGCGTCGTAGGTCCGTCGGGTGGGCTGGCATCCTCGAGGGCCAGGGGTCCTGGCGCTGGGTGCGGTCCAGGTGTGGACGGGCGTAGACGGGTTTGCCTTTGGCGCGCCCACTGCGCGCATCCGCTGCGTGGTTGCTGCGGGGTCTCAATAAGAGGGAGGGGGGTCAGCTGGGAGGCGGGAGGGCAGGCGGGAGGGCAGGCGAGCTATTGGGCATGGGGGGGCGGGGCCGCAGGGGGGTCAACGGCGGGAAAAACGGGGGAGCAGCAGAGCGGGGTGAGGGGTTACAGGGGCTACAGGCACACAGGGGTACAGAAAGAAAAGGCGGGAAGCAGGCACAAGCACACTGGCAAGGCGGGTGGATGAGGCAGCAGCAGGCGGCAGGCAGGAGGGTCGAGGTCGCAGGCAGCAGGGGTCGGTGACAGGCTGAGGAGGCGCTGCAACGGTGGAGAAGCGACCTACCCGGACCTACCCGGATCATCAAAGTAAGAACCTTTGATGATTTTACGATCGCATACAGCCTGGGGGCAGGACAAGTTCGGCTATTCTCAACCCTGAAGAGAGTGATATTGTCAATGTGAGGTACGGATCAGAATATGTCCCCCTCTGTGACACCATTTGAGGTGATATGTGACCAATGGGGTATTAGGAAGGCTATCACATGCATTTATAGGGCACTACACTGTCACTCCTCTAAAGGGACTCTGAGGCTCAGGGAGTGGTGAGGCTCTGGAAGCCGAAATAGTGGATCAGAAGTTGGCCAGCTGATTACACTCTGTTAAACAGGTTTCGAGGAATGCAAGATTCAGATTTGTTCAATTTAATTAAATCCATCACACTTATCTGACCCTCGAGAGACTTGAGAGGATGCACCACATGCCCTCAATGCATGGCAGACACAGCAGATTTCATGCACATGGTGTGCTCCTGTCGATATCTCAATTTTGGTCACAGGTAGTAGAATGTATATCTGAACTGACCACCTGTCTCCTCCTTCTGGACCCTCTCCAGTGTTTAATAGATGTGAGGCCTGTTCATAAAAAAGCTAAGAGCTTTAAATGCTTCCAAAGTCTGGCCCTGATCCTGAAGAAAAGATTGATAGCCATGGCTTGGAAGTCTTACACAGTGTTGCCCCTAACATGCTGGTGCTCCGAAATAGCCAGGAGGACCCGGGTGAAGATGGCTTTTTACGCTCATATACGGTCCACGGGGGGCGGGGTAGACTCCTTGGGACACCTCTTTGGACAAACTAGATCGTAAATCAGATGAGAGTCCCCATAAGTGGAGAGAGCGCTAACCGTGGGACCTGAGGTCAGGGCCAGGAGAGGGGGAGATGCTGGAGCCCGATAACAGAGGGACACTGGAAGACATGTTTGCTGACGACCCTCGGTTGAGAGTGCTGGGAAAGGTGGCGGTGGATGTGACAATACGGTTGGTCTCGAGGAGGGGTGATGAATGCACTACTGTTTATGTTGTTATTGTGGTTATATTTGCTGCTTTTTTTTAGGTACAATATTAATGGAACAAGTAACTATGAAAGCAATGGCCCGCACCTGGGAGGGGTGGAAGGGCTGGTTGTAGAAACACATTGTGCATAGGGCTTTCTTTGTCTGAATATAATACTGATGTCAGATGTTTAATTCTTGCTGTATGTGGATGGCAATGTGAGACTGAACTAAAAATGCCAAAAAAAGATATATAAAAATAAGCATCTTTTCGGTTTCTCTTTGGGCTAAGTGTTCAATGAGTTTCATGACTATGGACAATGAAAATACATTTAGAGGCCAATAATGGCATGATCTGATCTCGCTTTCCTTTGGCGCCGTAGTGCCACTGCTTTTTAATAGTACTTGATTATATTTACTTTTAAATTTTTCTGTCCCCCAGACCATAGGTTGTGAACTTCCGTTGAGCGCCCAGCACAGTCAGATAACAAGTGAAAACACATCCTGTGTTGATGGCTTTCTACCACTGAAATATATTTTACAGACAGCTCCCTTGTTCATTGTCCAGTAACTTCCAAAACGCGCGTCGGCGCATCTCTGATTATGAAAGCACTTCTTTATGTGTTAATACTGATTAATTCAAATACAATGACTAATGAATTATTGTTGTCTTCTTTTTTCTGTAAATGTTTTTTGCTCTGTATGTTCACTGTTCATGGTCGGTTTTTGTATTGTCCTAATCTTAGGATCCTGTGTCAGGTTTGTTATTTGCACTGTGTAATATTAGTTGTTATGTATGTATTTGTTTAATTACAGTATTGTTGTGGGTGCTCTTTGATTAAAACATGTATGTATGTGCTTGTTTGTTTTTATGTATAAAGAATATTCATATATGAAAAGAAAATTATTGAATAAGGTTTTGTATTTTTGATAAATTAAACACTAAAAACCACTGGCCTGCTGTAGGGCTGTATATATATTATGGACATATTGCCAGTTATCATATGAAAGTGTTTTTGGAGAAGTCTTTGTTTCTGTTTACTCTGTGATTTCCATGCTTCCTTCTCCAAATCCATGTATGATAGTCAGGGACCCTCTCTGTTTCCCAGTAAAGTTTATCCCGTCACCTTCCTCCGAGGGTAGGTAGGGCTTTCTTCTCTCTGGTTCGGGCCTGGAGCTAACACTGTGCCTGACTATATTATTTTTCTTATTTTAGTTTGATTTATTGTTTTTGTTTTCTTTGGCATGCTCTATTTGTTAAAAAAAATATGTTTTATTTACTTTGGAACTGATACTATTTTTCACACAGATTTTTATCTTATGTCTCTCTTTAACATGCTGATACTTATGAATAGCATCAAAACCTTTGGGTTTAGCGATGAGGATTTTCCAAGTTATTAGGCCAGAGTACCTCTTAGGATAGACCATTCTCCATCAGTAAAGGCAGTAAGAATGAATGGTTCAAACTCCTAAATCCCAAAAAGAAGGCTAGAAGAACAGAGTCCCATGCAGAATTTATGCTGGAATATCTTAAAGCGGGTGTCATACCCAATGTACTCAGAATAAGAAATATTCTTGGTCTTTTTGTGGAAATCAAGAAGTTCTTGGAAAAGTGGTCGCTCATCGCTAACCGCTGCTCCAGGGACCTCATAAATCCCATCATAGAAACAGCTAGAGAGGTACCTTACTTAAGGAATTTAATGAAATAGAGGAAACACTCAGAAAAAATAACCAAATTGATGAGGCAAAAAAGAACCTGGTGGATGTTAATCTTGAGTTAAATTTGTTTAGCGAATATCTCATAAAAAAAAGACAGAGAAACTCAAGAAGGACATTCGATACTTCTCTGACGAAAGAGTGTACCCTAATTTGGGAGCACAATATTACAACACAGTAAGGGAGAACGTTGGCCAAGGGGGCTACCAGCATTGATCTAACAAAAAAATCTTGACATTTTCAGGTATTTCCGAATCAGAGGGAGAGGGAGGATCCAGCTCATTTGACAACTACAGCAATAGTAGAACCCCTTTTGAAGGGGCCAATAGGAACAACCGTTTTTTAGGAAACCGTCGGGGAACATCAAGAGTGAGATTCAAAAACCAGAAAAGGGGATGAGATCAACATCCAGACAACCCCCTCCGCCCCCAGTTTCCAAACAAGACACAACCAATATTGGACAGACTGAGCCCCTGGAAAGGAGTGATAGCCAAGACGACCATATGTTCATTCTTGAATGTCTGGCTATAGTACTACAAGAGAACTATTTTGAATATATAGTAACTCAATTTTCAAACAAGTTCAGGGTGTTAATATGGGCGCTGCGTGCGCCCTCAATGTGGCTAATATCTACATGGATATCTTAGAGAAAAGATTCATTATTAATGAGATAGCCACTTTTGCAGAGAATATTCATCAATGGCAGAAGTTCAATAATGATATTTTTTTTATATAGAAGGGACAAGAAGAGCAACTCAACGAATTTCTTTTATGGATCAACTTGTGTGATCCTCATTTGAAATTCTGTCCTAAACCTAACAAAGAAACATTTGAATTTTTAGACATATGGATTTACACTGCCAATCAGGAGATACAAGTGTCCTCGTACAATAAGCCTACAAGCAAGGAACACGCTATTGCATAATGAGAGTTATCACCCTAGATGTCAAAGAGACACTATTCCCTTTAGTCAGTTCCTGAGATTACGCAGGAACTGTATTAATGCCAGTTATTTTGACCAGCATGCTAAGCGACTTACACTTAAGCTTTTGAGTAGAGGATACCCCAAATAGACTGATAAAGGACTCCTATAAGAGTGCCAAATAATATAACAGGGAGACCCTCTTTCAACATAAACCGAAGATGGATGATATGAAACTGGTATGGATCACTAGACATTTCAATTTCAATAACAAACTGCGCCAGATAATTGGCTCCCAATGGCACATTCTTAATTCAGGTGAATAATCTACACATCTCCCTGAACCAGTTTTTGCCTTTTGAGACAATAGGAACCGCCGAAACTCATTGGTAAGGGCTTCTCACATAGAAGACAAGCAGTATATTCAGAAATCCATTACAGGCAATAACTCCATCAAAAGTACTCACAAGTGTGGCAATTGCCATGCCTGTAACCATGCCATTGTTTCCGCTGTCTTAGATTTGGGACAAAAAGAATTTAGACATAAACCATGTAGTAACAGGGAAGTGCAATGGGTGTCTGGACTCTCTCAAATTTATGAATGGATACAACCAAAAAAAGGGGGGAATTATCCCTTTAGGTCTAGAACCCTCACTCACCCAAGGGTGACATGCTTCATCATATGGGTTTCTCCTACCAGTAGGAAATCCTAGTCCTACTGGGAGCTACAACTTCCTCACCGTGAGGAAAGAGCTCAAAGATGTTTTCATAAATGTTCAATAATGGACCTAGGATGCTAAAATCCCATATGTGAGAAGCATGGTGTAGTGAGAGTGCAGCGCAAAAAACGAAGGGAAAACTAATAATGACTTTAAAACTGCCAAGGAAGATGCACATTTTTTTTATTAGATTGCTCTCACTGGCAAGGTTAAAAAGCAGTGCAGAGAGTAGTATAGATTTAAAACTACTCTAAATTCAGGTCGACATGTTTCAGCCTAGCGATCAATACTCAGTATCAGTATCTTTCTTCAGGACCAAAATGAATGTTGCTATTGCTGCTGCTAATACAATATATTGTGATAATGAAAAAGAAAACGATACAACACCAGTAATGCTGCGTAGAGATTTCGGGTGTTACTGGGAATATCTGTGAACATGAGAGAGAAAAACAGAAAAAGATCGCACAAAATCAGTTACAGTGCTATGCTGTTGACATATTCCTGTCCATCATATTGTCAATAGCGGATCATATCAAATTTGATGTTGTCAAACTTACCCTCAATAGTAGGATAAAGTGCCTCACCTCAACCTGGCAACAGCTCAGGGAAGGAGGCCCCGCTCTGTGGGGAACAAGATTTAATGTCACACCTGACCAAATCTCTAGGGGGACATTCCATTAAAAACATGCTCTAGTGTGTACAAACTCAAATGCTGTGCCAACCCTGATAGAAAAAACAATATTTCACTTAGGGTATATGAATTTTATCATTACAAACAACAGGAGTGAATACATCTGTCTACAGACTAGGAACCTTCAGAATTGATTGTGCTTTTATATCCCTAAAATGCCACCATTCCCAGATCTTGAAATTTAGACACATTCAAACATTAAAGTCAAAAGCCTAAAGGTTTACCTAAAGAAGTTTGTATGTTAAAAGACTATGTGGCAAGGAAAAGGTTCTAGTGAGATATTTAAAAGGGAAGAAAAGCCCATAAACGCCTTACCTGTCCGTCGGTACCTCGTCGCGTTACCAAGCTGCCACCGGAGGTAATGGACGGGCAGGTAGGCTCGACTTAAATAATGTCTCAAATTTCAAAAACTCACTCCTTGAAGGACCCTGGAGTGTCTATTCCAATGCCTGACTTCGCGATGTGCCGCACAATGCGCATGTTTTTGGGGCGACACTACTTTTAGGACTGAATACTCAGTAATGCGCATGCGCAGGAAGAAGATGTTAGTTCCCTGCCATTGAGCCTAATGTACTCGCTGCACAACCAATGTCGTAAAAATGCTGTGGTATACACATTAATGTTAAACTACTAACGATGGGCATATTATAATTCTAAACGGTAAAAATCGTAATGCAATGTAGGCGCCCTTAATCTTAATCACAGCGCATAGCGAAAAACATGTGCCCATGCGCCGGAGAGTGATGCTACTCACTCTCCGATGCTCGTGATGCTGTGTCATTGTGACAAGTGATATTGCTTGTAGCACCAAACATTATGATCAACTAACCACAGTTGATCATATCCGACAATGCTTGTCTCATTTATTAGGATGTCTTGAACATCAGAAGGTACTGGTTATAGCCCCAAGAAAAATCTTGGTTATTAATGATTTCAAATTTAGTGAGGGCAGAAGTTTCTTTAAATAATATCCCCCAATTTTGTCTGAAAAAAGTAATGAAAAAAGTAATGGTCTTTCCTATTGGTATTGGATTTACAATATCTAGAATGAATAGCAATACCAAGTGGCCATGTATTGTTATGGAGATACTGTATACATGTATCATCATCATGTGTGGTGTGCACATTTGAAAGAGATCTAGTGGATGTTAGTTACAGGACCAGAATTGCAGTTCTTATCAAAGTCAATGGGCTCTTTATTGTAAGGATAGCCAGGGTATCTCATCATTTAATACAATAATGTCACTTTTCAATCTGAAAACCCAACGTTCGCGTCGCAAAAGGAATTTGGAGATATCTGTTATATGTGATGGTATCCATGGTTGCTCCAGAACCACCCAGCGTAGATCGGTTTCTGCATGGTGTTTGTCAAGAAATTGGTTGCTTAACACAGCGCACACATGCCACATGGGAAGTGGCCCATCACAGGCGGAAGGTTCCACAGAGCTGTATACCCTTAATTTGTCTTTTTTTCTTTCAGACGGGAATGAACCAATTTGTCTCTGATGTTAGTACTTCTCTTGTAAGCGAACATGGGGACAGGAAGTTTGTCGTTTCCTGTATTGAGTATCTTCCAATGGTGGATGATGCTTTTCTTGATTTGATTAGAGAAGGTTCTATACATTGAAATTGGTAGTAAAAACATTCACTTTACATATTTATTTTTATTATGTTTTCACTATGTTGAGAAACTTCTTTAATTTTTTGAGGAGGGGCAACAGGGCGGAAGCAGGTGGGATTAGTAGAGAGCATTAGACCTGCAGAACGCTCACTAGACAGGCAACTATATTCTTTGTTTGACCCCTATTTCTTTATTGTTATTTTTTAACTTTATTTTCAAAAATAGATACAGAGAGCAAAGCAGGTCAGATTTTGCATATGTCTATACATCATTACTTGAAATTCTTTCAAAGCTCAGCAGTTTACTTATGACAGTAGGTGCCAAAAAAAAAGAAGACACAGATTTCACATTGGGGCAGGACAACAGAGAAATGAAACCAAGCATTGGCATAGCCAATAGGTCTCACTTTTGGGACCTTATAAGTATTTACTTATACAGCAAAATATCCTTGGTGCAACAACATCAACTGTTGCATGGCTAAACACTTATAAGATCCCAAAGGCGAGACCTATTGGCTATGCCAATGCTTGTTGTTGGTGCCTTATAGATTCATTTGCAGCTTTCATAATTTAAACTGTAGGTAAGCTTGTAGTTCCGTAGTTTGAGGGTCTGAGGTTCGGTGGTTCCGAACCCGTTCGATAAAGGTCGTCGGAAATAGACGATTTTGGTGTCAGCGGACCGCAAATCACGAGTGCGGTGTGTACGATTGTTTTCGCCTTAATCGATCAATGAGAACACTACGTATTCAGGGATTTCGTTTGAACCCTCGGGTTCCATTTTGTGGACGGCAGTCAATTTGTGTGGTTGCCCTCACATAGGCCGATGACTGAGGCCGAGCGAGTCATTGGGACACGTACACCTTAGTTGACTTCTGAGTGACCTGGCCGAACTGACTCCCTTGCCCGAGGCTGACCTCGCTGAGCCAGTTCCTTGTTAAGCAGCTGGTCAGATAAAGATCAAAGAGCAGGACATTGCTGAATTTACAGTACACTGCACCCACCTTTCTATCTCACTTCTCATCTGTTTCTGCTCCTTCCTTTACGACATAATCACTGATTTGGGTTGAGGTTTTATGATGGGTTTGTCCGGCCTGATCCGACAGGATATTGGAATGTGCTTGGTCATTTCTGGTGGGCTGGACAACGGAAAATGGGATTGTCGTCATGCGCTACTTTTGAAATGTCACACTGTCATTGGTTAGTTTGTATGTAATCGATGCTACTTTGGAATGTGATTTTTGGCATAAAAGACCATGCTCCGCTCATTGAAATTGTGCAGTCTCTAGCGAACCACCCGTGTTGTGCTTCGTAGATCTCTGTTCCTGGTTGCAGCCAATAAACTTTGGTCTTTGAAGTCATCGAGAAGTGTTCCGTGTCTCTGTTTGCCGAGGCAGGGGAATCCAAAGACTTCGAGCATTTTCCCTGGCGCTGCTGGGTTCTAAAACCCGGTTCTTCAGTTTGCGCCCAATGTGGGGCGACTTCAGTGGTACCGGTCCAAGCCCGAAGATCGTGGAGAGCTTCGTGTGGAAATTCTGGAGGAAGGCCTGCCACTTCATCGACCCCTGTATGTCGTGGTGGTCCGAAAGTCTTTGCTGCGAGGTTCCCCGCTTTCCGACGGCTACGAAGGACTGCTGCCCTGACTGTCGCCCTGTCTTGGAGCCATAGACGATTTGTAGAGCGAGACGATAGACGGGTCTCTGGTGACACCATCGACGTTTCAGTTAAGTATGAGTGGAGCGTCTCCCAGTCCTTAGTTTGTTTTGGTGTCCCTTCGAGGATCGCTTTGATTTGGTACCTGCAGGCCCCAAAGCCAAGGGACTCGTGTATTCGCGAGACTATCGTTTTTGAGATTTCCCTTGAAGGTTGAAGCTAGGCTAGTGAGCGAAGATGCCTGGTCTTAGCAGACTTAGAAAAATATTTGGTTGTGGTTGTTCTAGGGATTCCCGGTTGAAGGATTTGTGTCCGGTTCCTCCGATTGGAACTCCGACCTATGAGCTCTATGTAAATCATGGTGTGGGCCCCATCGGTTATAATGACATCTGGGTAAAATATACGAGAAAAAAGACGGTGTCCTACAGTGGCCCGTTATGGTAGCATTGAAACAGAGATCTTTGACAATCTCGAAGTTAAACTGTTCAAAAAGAAAGCCCGGCCGGCAATGTTTGACTCTTTCCACATATGGCGCAAAGAAGCCAAACAGAAAGAAATTAAATTAGCAAAGAAGAATTGTTGTGTTTTATCTAGGACCCCGATCAATATTGTGACCTCATGCCCCTATACGGCTATAACCAATACATATCCCTATAATGGCATAACGATCAGAGCCATATTTCAGTAACTCATCTCTGCAACTCATGACAGTCCATGACACAGCAGAAGCCACTTCCTTAGATTCCTAGATAGCACACCGAGTTCTTCCGACATCTCAAACCCCCCAGCAACCTGGGAAAGCCCTGTTTGCATTGTTTTGATTAGTAATAGAACTCCCGCGAGCACTGTAAGATCGACCAGTTCTTAGTGACATCTTTATTGACGTCTTATGTCCAAAAACTTACGTCAAACTCGGCACCTTTCAGGTATAAATATACCAACGTTGCATTAAGCAAACACACGGTGGTGGTGAATACTGGAGCAGAACAGCTGTCCCCTTGCAGAGAGCCCAGCAGATGCGAGAAGCCCACGGACGCTGCCCCTCTTTGACGCGCTGAGAAAGACGCTGTCTTTTCTCCCGCCGAGAAAATCCAGCTCCGGCGTTTCCAGCCTACCCTTGCTGGTGACTGGGATATCGGGTCCTGAGAGGAGATACCAGACCTCCTGCATTCTATTCCAGAGGTACGGTGCTGACTAAACCCTTAGAGAGAATTCTTGAAACAAACTCTTGGCAAAACCAACTTAACTTAAACTGCTACTTACTTACTCCCTCCCATGTATTAGGCTTAGGTCAGGTACACCGGGGTAGGCGTAATTAGAAGCACCAGTTGAGGTTGTTAGCTAATGTATATATAAATGTATATATTTTATTCATTTTTACTATCTTATGGCTAAGAAACCATATCAATGCTTTTACAGTATTATTTCGTAATACTCCTTTTAC
Source organism: Lissotriton vulgaris (assembly GCF_964263255.1). Classification (NCBI taxonomy): domain Eukaryota; kingdom Metazoa; phylum Chordata; class Amphibia; order Caudata; family Salamandridae; genus Lissotriton; species Lissotriton vulgaris. The sequence goes on from NC_141695.1 coordinate 580,449,242, forward strand.
TGTACGCACTTTTCATAATAACAAGTCTTGCAATTGTGGCAATTCATTTCTCTTGCATGAGAAGAAAGACTGCTCAATAAATAATATCTTTTATTGAAAACGCCTGTCTCTCTATTCTCTGCATCCTGGTGAAAGTAAATCTGTACAACTGACTGAGTGAAATAGCTGTCTATTGTTTCACACGACTCTAGAGATTGACTCTTATTCTGAGGAGCAAAGTTGTCATGTTAATGCGGTTGTCGGAAGCTGAATCCCTTCTTGTCTGAGCCAGGGAAGCTGATCACTTCCTATTCAGTCAAGAAAGTTTCCAGTGACCTCTGAGCTAGCTGGCGCAAACCTAAATTAAGTCTAACATAGTCAGTAGAGACCTAGAAGACCGCAGTCCTACGTCTACACTGCTGTTTATGTTATTCCAATGCGCAGGGCCTATAGGGAAAATAGGAACTACACTACAGAATAAACGAGAACGAGGTTTGTCAATGGTGCAAGCTGCTATAGCGTTTAGGGATAATGAGGAAGAGCAAGAGAGCGAACAGATGTTTAGGGTTAGGAAGTTAGCGATAGATAAGTGCTACCCAGTTTTGCCGTCTAAAGAGCAGGAAGAGAAGAAAGATCTTGCGAAAGATCCTTTAATGTCGCATCTATTGAGTTCGCCACCCTCTTATGCACAGAATGCTACGGCACCACCGCCACCAGTTGTAGTTGCGCAACCTCTGGTTGCTTTGCCACCTGTGATTCCTCCACAGCCAGCTCCTCTTCCGTTAGCTACTATTCCATTGGCGCAGCCTCCTCAGGGGCCGCCAACCTTTCCTCCTCCTTCGTCTGCTACTCCTACGCCTATCTATAATACTCCTTCTGTTCCGACTTTGGATTCTTCTAACATTGTTCCATCTTCTCTTATTCTGTCACCTTCTCCTTCTGCTAGACAGAGAATGACTGCTGCAGTCTCTAGTTTCTTTTCTCCTTTGTTGGGATCATTGGGTACGTCTCCTGTTGTCGAACGTAGACAATCACATAGTCATTTGCCTGATGCTAATGAATGTACAGTTTTGGATCACATGGCGCGTAAATGGGTTACGTATTCTACACAGTATGATCTTGAGGGTATTATGGATGTTTTCCATCAATGGGAAGCACCAAAGCAACGGTACGTCTTTGAGATGATGTGTGTGTTCCTTCATGAACAGTGGATTGAAGAAGTAGGCCAAGCTCCTTCTGAGTTGTACAAAATACGTTCCGAATTTGCGAAAGGGACCATTGTGGGTCTCCTTGAGATTCAGAAAGCAGTTGCGATGTTATTGTCATTTCGTAGTGACACTCCTTCTGAGCGACTGTTTGAACCTGATTCGTTAGTTAGGAGAGCAGCGCATCAATATCCGATGCGTGAGGTTCCTCCAGTTTGGAGACCTACTGATGGAAATGTTGCTGCACACTTTCAGCGTGTTTGGGTACATGTTCCTTAGAAGCGTGCTGAAGTCTTAGCGCTTAAACAGACTTTGCCTGATCCACGCAAAAATCCGGCGGGATATTATAAAGAGCTGACTCAGACTGTGGGTTCGTGTGTCATGAATTTGGCAGATATAGATATGTTGTTTGGGAATGTTGTTCCACAGCCTATTTGGGGTAAGATTCGTCACACAGATCATGCACATGAATTAGGTGACACATGGGCATACCTTAGAGATGCCGATAATAGACAAGTAGGTGGCGCTAAGCCTGAGGATTTGATTACTGAACTTCCTGATAGGATTATTACTTATATGAAGACTTTAATGCCTGAAGTGCGTGCCAATTGGGACAAGTTGTCTGTGTGCATGCAGAAGAAAGACGAAACGGTGTCTGACTTTTTCACGCGGTTTGAAGAGACTTTTGTAGACCATAGTGGTCAGGACATGGCTACTGAGGGTGGCCACAGATTGTTCGTCGACAAATTCGTACATAATTTGCTTCCCGAGTTGTGTAATAAGTTGAAAGATTCTGAGAGTGCTTGGGCTGTTTCCACGTCAGCGCAGATTTTAGCTACGGCCCAGTACTATGAAAATAGGCACAAAGATGACGTAGAGAAAGCGGATAAGAAGACTAAGGAATTGAAGACTAAAGTTCTTCTACAACAAGCTTATCCACCCCGTAGTAATAATCAACGCGATTATCAGCAGAATCAGCAATATTCGAGAAACTCGCCAAGGAACGAGTCCTCTCAACAACGTTTTCCGTATGGGCCTAATCAGTGTGCTTATTGCAAAGAAGAGGGCCTTTTCAAGAATAGTTGCCCGGTTTTGTTACAGCGCACAAATGGTGCTTCTGGTGTGAGAGGTCGAGGTGCTCAACAAGCGCCTAGAGGTAGAGGTCGTGGACAAAATGTGCTTCTTTGCCTCCACAGAACTCTATGAATAGCTTTGATCAGCAGAATGGTGCGTCTGGTAGGACAGCTCAGTACTATACGGACGATTACTACGTCGAAGGTGAGGAAGTGGATGGTAATGATTGCTAGGACAGCCATAGACAAAGAGAGGGAGTTGTTTCAGTTCCAGTAGATCAGAGTGGACCCTATGTTGAAGTGATTGCATCAGGTGTGTCAGAGGCTTTTCTGTTGGATACTGGTGCTGCGAAGAGTTCTATCACGCACTCTAAACTCCCTGGCACACCTTTGTCTGGCTTTGAGAATGTTTCTGTAGGTTTTTCTGGCGCCCCAGTTACGAATCCGATTTCTACTCCGTTGCCTCTTTCTGTTAGACCTCATAGATTTGAAGCACCCCCATTTTGACTACAGGTTGTGGTGAGAACTTGTTGGGATTGGATTTGTTGAAGAGATTGTATGCAACTCTGTATTGTTCTCCGTCAGGAGTACATCTTACGTTGGGTGAGAGAATGATCTCTCTGATGTATATATCTAAAGATGGACTCCCACCTGAATTGTCTTCCCAACCCGATTCGCTTTGGGCTACTGGTCCGAACGATGTAGGCCTCTTGGAGATTCCGCCATATGTTGTGACACTGAAAGCGAATGCTAAGTTACCACGTATTCCACAGTACCGTATCTCGAGTGATGGTGAGCGAGCACTTTTGGCGATCATTTACGATCTGATCGAAAAGGGTGTGATTGAGGAAACGAGAGGTAATGTGTGCAATAGTCCCGTTTTGCCTGTTCTGAAGAGAACTGATTCTTCACAGCCTCCTGTATATAGGTTTGTGATCGATCTTCGCGAGGTGAACAAGATAGTTGTTCCGCAATTTCCTGTTGTACCTGATATCACCGCTTTGTTGACTTTGATTCCGGCTACAGCCACATGGTTTTCGGTGATTGACTTGAAGAATGCTTTCTTCAGCATCCCAATTGCCGTGGAGAGTAGAGATATCTTTGGATTCTCTTTAGGATGACGAAGTTTCCGCTTTAAGCGCGCTCCTCAAGGCTATTGCGAAAGTCCATCGATCTATAGCCAAGCTTTGAAGATGCAACTTGATTAGTTGGTCTTACCAGATGGTGCTGCCCTTATTCAATATGTTGACGACTTGCTAGTTGCTGCTGACAATGAAGAGATTTGTAGAGAGGCTACTTTGTTGCTGTTATGCCACTTGTCTGATTTTCATCACAAAGTTTCTCTCTCGAAGTTGCAATATTGTCGACAAGAAGTAACCTACTTAGGTCACCTCTTATCGAAGGAGGGAAGGAAACTGACCCCAGAAAGAATTCAAGCTATTGCAAAAATGAGCGTGCCTACGACACAGAGAGAAGTACGTGCGTTTTTGGGTATTACATCGAACTGTAGACAGTGGATCCCTAATTTCTCGTTGTTAGCGAGGCGTTTGATAGCTCTTACTGTTAAGGATACTCCAAATCCTATTCCTTGGACTGACGAATGTCAGAAGAGCTTTTCAGAATTACGCAATGCGTTGTGTTCGGCTCCTGTGTAGGGTACCCCCGACTACAGTAAGCCTTTCACATTGTATGTCCATGAGAGAGAGGGATGTGCATTATCAGTGTTGACTCAACAGTTCGGCGACAAGCAACGTCCATGTGCTTATTTTTTGTCGACCTTAGATCCGGTAGCTAGAGCGTTGCCGAGTTTTTTGAGAGCTACAGCAGCAGCGGCTGTTTCGATTCGACAGTCTGCTGGTTTGGTTATGGACAATACACTGATTGTGATGGTTCCACATGCAGTGGATACCTTGTTGAATCGTACCAAGACACAACATTTAACCAGTGCTCGGTTGTCGGGTTACTAATTGACCTTGTTAGTGAGTCACGTGCACATAAAGAGATGCAACACATTGAATCCAGCCACGTTGTTGCCAATTTCAGCTGAGACAGATAATGTCGAAGAACAACATGATTGTTTCCTTAGAACTGAGGAAGAAACGAAAGGGAGGATAGACCTTAGGGATACTCCCCTTCCAGAGTGTGAGGGTACTTTGTGGATTGATGGTTCGTGCTTCAAGCTGCCGGTTGGTGATACGACTGCGGCATATGCTGTTACGACTTTGCACACGATTGTTGAAGCTGCATGTATCCCACATAATTCAGCGCAAGCAGCAGAGTTGATTTCATTAAATCAACTCTGGCAAAAGGAAAACAAGTGAATGTGTACACTGACAGTCAGTATGCGTTTGGTGTGGCTCATAGTTTTGGACGTTTGTGGCGTGAACGTGGGTTCCTGACTTCGCATGGGACGAAGATCCAGCATGGACAATTGGTGAATGAACTTCTTGAATCACCTACTTTGCCATTGCAAGTAGCGATTGTGAAATGCAGTGCCCATAAGAAAGTTACGGATGATGTTGGTCGCGGAAATGCGTTTGCGGATGAAGTTGCGAAAGAAACTGAGAGAAATGTGATGAGTCGAATGTATGTTGCAGGTCCGGCGAGATGGGTTCCAGAGAAAAGTATGTGTGAAGATACGATTGAGAGTGTGAAATCTATCCAAGCTGAAGCTACAGAGAAAGAGTTGAATGAATGGAGAGAAAGTAAGGGTAGATTGGACTCGAATGGTTGTTGGACTGATTTGTCTGAGCATCAAAGATGGTTGTTGCCCGACGCGTATGTGCTTCCAGTTGTTACGATGGCTCATGGGATGGCACATATTAGCGTGAAAGGGATTTGCAAGTTGTTGGCCCCGGTTTGGCAGAATGCAGGAATTCCCAAATGTGCAGAGAATCTGGTTAAGAATTGTATGGTGTGTTTGATGTACAATCCTGGTAAGGGAACTCCAACCCCGGCTGGTCATTTTGCTCCTCCTACGTATCCGTTTGAGGCTTTGCAGCTAGATTTCATCCACATGGAGAGGTGCAACAACCTGAAATATATGTTGGTGGTTGTTTGCTCCTTTTCTAGATGGGTGGAAGCTTACCCTTTGAAGGACAATACTGCCTTGTCCACAGCGAAAGCCCTAATCAAAGAGTTTTTCCCTAGGTTCGGATTGCCGAGAATTATCTGGAGTGACAATGGGAGTGAATTTGTGGGTCAAGTGATGAAGAGAGTTCACGCTGCAAATCACTCCCAATCAGCTGGTTTAGTTGAGTGCTATAATGGCACTTTGAAATTTAAATTGGCCAAAATTCAAGCGAGCTCTGGTTTGCAATGGCCAGATGCCTTGCCTTTAGCCCTTCTGTCCACAAGAATGACTGTGCATTCACGAATGGGTTTGAGTCCGTATGAGGAATATATGGGGCGTGCCAAGACCGACGAAGTTCAGTGAGCTTGAATACCCTGTGGTACTTGATTACTTGTACGAACTGACGGCTAAACTGAGTGTCTTACACCAACAGGTTCACAATAGTCTACCACAGGCTTCTGAAGATCCGGGCCACGCCATTGAACCCGGCGCCTGGGTATTCGTGAAGAATTTTCAGCCGAGCAAGAACGAGCAGCCCCGCTGGACAAGTCCACACCTGGTTTTACTATCTACACGATCTGCAGTTCGAGTGCAAGGCAAGAAAAACTGGATCCACGGCGTACACTGCAAACGGGCTCCATTGCCCTTACCGTACGACCAGTGGGTCCAGAAGGGACTTCCAGACTCTGAAACTGAAACTGAAACTGTGCCACGTTTTTTGCCATTCAGCGATGCCCGTTTGATTGGAACGAACACTGAGAAAGAAAGTGACGATCTTCTGCAAGAAGCTGTGCCTCCTTTGAATCGATTGGACACTACCGAGCCCGAACTCTTGTTTAGAGAACAGACATTGCCTGGAAAAGATCGTTATAATTTGCGACCGAGAGTCATGGACAAATAAAAAAATAAATGAAGTTTTTATGATTTTTCTGTTTGCAGGTTAACTCTCCTCCGAGGAACTACTTATTTTTGTTTTTCGAACCGCCATCCGGGTTCAGCTGTAGGGTCGCGGTAGACAAGTCTTTGGAGTGCAAGCCTGAGACAATAGGTCGACGGTTCTGGTTGGCCTAAGGGAGTTGCCCTGGGTTGACAGAGGCATTCCTTAGCATAGAACACCCTACCACCGCGAGCAGCATATTTAGTGAGGATGGAGTTCTTCGAGTTGGAGAGACCTGTAGAGACAATAAGCTTTAAGAGCAAGATGACACGAAAAAGATTTTTAATATTGTGCTTATTTATGCTACTGAGTTTAATGATATTTTTAATTGGTTATATGACATTCTCTTTTAAAGTGACGTTTATTCCCACTGTGCAACCTACACCTCCACCCACTATTTCTTCTCATTCATTTCACCCTCTGCCCGAACATGAAGTAGTTAGAAGATTGGAATTTGCCAATAATTCCTTTATTCAACTTTTGCACCAACACCAGTTAGTTATGAACACAACCAATTGTTGGATTTGTGGCCTAATGCCCCATACGACTGGTAAAGGTATTCTGTACTTGGTTTTGCCTTTCAGCCTTAATGGTTCTATTTGGGCATATAGAACGCCCATAGTGTCTATCCCCTACGTTCACCGAAAGACAATCCGAAGAATAGTGTTTTAGCTAGAGGCATAGTCGACATGGTTAAAGGGACTAATGCAGTTGAGACTATTCCGAAAGATGAGAAACAGCCATATAGTGGTTGGGACGTTACTGGATATGGAGTTAGTCTGAGTGTTAACCAGCGAGCGAAAAGTTCTCCACCGATTTGGATAGTGCCCCATCAGGGTTGCTATTGTCTGCAGGGTAATGGCAAGAATCCGAAAGCTCAGCTAGGGAAGAGTGTCTGCACTGAGACTTATGTATTCACGTCTCAGACTTCTCCAGCGTTTCTAGCCGCTAAGGGTACTTATTTTGTTGTTACGATAAAGTGTATACATGGTTGCCCCCTGACTTTTCAGTCACATGTTTTGTTTCTTTCCTGGTGCCTCCCACTTTTACAGCTGCGGCAGATTACCATAAGACGAGAGTTGCTAGAGGTGTCTTCAGTCAGGAAGATACCGCAGGGCAAGAGTTGGGAGATTTCTTTAAGGGTTTTCTGCCGTTCTGGGGACCGATGGCTAACAGCAGGAACATTCGCCAGTTGACGAGAGTGGTTGAGTCCACCATAGTCGAAACTGCCGGGGCCCTTAGTAACTTGACTGCTGAGCTCCAATCGGATAGACTTATGACACTTCAGAATAGAGTTGCTCTTGACGTCATACTTGCAGACCGAGGTGGAGTATGTAAACTGATTCAATCGAGCTGCTGCGTTTTCATTCCAGACAACGCTCCGTCAGTCTTCCAGGCCATTTCCAAGTTACATAAGATCTCTGATTCTGTACATATAGACAAAGGAGATTGATCGTTGATGGGATGGTTTTGGGGATTGATATCCACGTGGGGATGGAAAATTCTGATGGTCATTGGGATGGTCTTAGCTATCCTTTTCCTGTTCTGTCTCTGTGTACAGTGTGCTCCTGCTATTTGTGGCCTTTGTGCTACTTCGTGTGCGAGGAGACCTGTCCAGAGAGAGGTACTAAGTACTAGGATGATGCTACAGCAACATATCAATGATCTGATGAAGATAGACCTAGATTCAGATTGACATGGGTTTGGGTTTATTGCCTATGTAAGGGCAAAAGGAGGGTCTGTAGTTCCGCAGTTTGAGGGTCTGAGGTTCGGTGGTTCCGAACCCGTTCGATAAAGGTCGTCGGAAATAGACGATTTAGGTGTCAGCGGACCGCAAATCACGAGTGCGGTATGTACGAGTGTTTTCGTCTTAATCGATCAATGAGAACACTACGTATTCAGGGATTTCGTTTGAACCCTCGGGTTCCATTTTGTGGACGGCAGCCATTTTGTGTGGTTGCCCTCACATAGGCCGATGACTGCGGCCGAGCGAGTCCTTGGGACACGTACACCTTAGCTGACTTCTGAGTGACCTGGCCGAACTGACTCCCTTGCCCAAGGCTGACCTCGCTGAGCCAGTTCCTTGTTAAGCAGCTGGTCAGATAAAGATCAAAGAGCAGGACATTGCCGAATTTACAGTACACTGCACCCACCTTTCTATCTCACTTCTCATCTGTTTCTGCTCCTTCCTTTACGACATAATCACTGACTTGGGTTGAGGTTTTATGATGGGTTTGTCCGGCCTGATCCGACAGGATATTGGAATGTGCTTGGTCATTTCTGGTGGGCTGGACAACGGAAAATGGGATTGTCGTCATGCGCTACTTTTGAAATGTCACACTGTCATTGGTTAGTTTGTATGTAATCGATGCTACTTTGGAATGTGATTTTTGGCATAAAAGACCATGCTCCGCTCATTGAAATTGTGCAGTCTCTAGCGAACCACCCGTGTTGTGCTTCGTAGATCTCTGTTCCTGGTTGCAGCCAATAAACTTTGGTCTTTGACGTCATCGAGAAGTGTCCCGTGTCTCTGTTTGCCGAGGCAGTGGAATCCGAAGACTTCGTCCTTTTCTGGTTTCTTTCAGATATGCCCGTATTTGATGTTTACCACTGGGGTCCATATATATGGGACTCTTTGATTGGGAGTCAGGTACAATTGTACGTCAGCAGTATCCTCTAGCATTTTTAGGTATGACACCTTGTCAGGAATCAGTAGAATTTAGGTTTTTCTAGCACTTTGAATTATTTACATTTTATCATTCTGCTCTAGATACTGCAGCTGTCGAGTAGTCCTATATTCATGTTCCATAGAGTTGCTGATGATTCCTTACCAGCGTGCTCGAGATTGTTCATCTCCATGAATTGTGTCTTCTAGTAGGTTTTCTTTAAATTGTTGGTCTTTGCACTAGAATTTTAGGATATCTTGGTTTTTCCTATTTTTTTGCACTGGGTTTCTATCCCTCTAACTATTGGGCGCACTTTGTCTCAACCTCAGATACACATTGCTTGGTGAGAAGGCATGATCTGATCTCACTTTCCTTTGGCTCCGTAGTGCCCTTGCTTTTTAACAGTACTTGATTATATTTAATTTATTCTCTATCCCCCAGACCATTGGTTGTGAACTTCCGTTGAGCACCCTGCACAGTCAGGTAACAAGTGAAAACACATCCTGTGTTGATGGCTTTCGGCCACTGAAATATGTTTATTCAGACAGTGCCCTGATGAAGGACTTGTTCATTCTCCAGTAACTTCCGAAATGTGCGTTGGTGCATCTCTGGTTAAAAAGCACTTCTTAATGTGTTATAATCAATAATTCAAATACAATGACTAATGAATTATTGTTGTCTTCTTTTTTCTATAAATGATTTTTTGCTCTGTATGTTCACTGTTCATTTGTTTTTAATATTGTCCTAGTCTTAGGATCCTGTGTCAGTTTTGTTATATGCACTGTGTAATATTAGTTGTTGTTTATGTATTTGTTTAATTACAGTATTGTTGTGGGTGCTCTTTGAGTAAAAACACGTATGTATTTGGTTGTTTGTTTTTATGTATAAAGAATATTCATATATAAAAAAAAGAATTATTGAATATATTTTAGTATTTTTGATACAAAAGCACTAAAAACCCCTGGTCTGGTGTAGATCAGTATATATATTTTGTACATATTGCCAGTTATCATATCTTTGTTTCTGTTTACTGTGCAATTATGATGTCAGGACACTGTATCGTAATTGGGACAGAGCGATCTCCAGTCGGTGGTCCGGACCGCCTGATTTGGCATTCCAAATGGACGGAGTACATGCTCCCATAGGGAAATAGGAGGTGGTGTTAATCCCTGCACCGCTTGGCAGGCACCCCAACAGGAGGCCGTGAACACAAGGTGGCCCTGCTAGGGGCTCCTGAACATGCTTTCCTTGGGGCTGGACTGTTTCCAGTGGGCGCAGGGTCAAGACTGATTTGCATGTGGCTGGGTCAAAACTGGAATGGCATGGTGAGCAAAAAAACGATGGATTTAGGCCCAGATCTCTGTACTGGCATGAATGTATGACATTGTTCTGCATTCTGACCATCAATTGTTGTTTTTGCATTTGTCACCTCGAGTGGGACGGGAATGCCCAGACGTGGGTCCCATGCTCTCCATGCCACTGGCGTCAAGCTATCCTGGCTGATGAGGGCTGAAAGCCCAAAACCGGTCCTAGGATGCTTTTTTCCAGTCCAGGGAGGACCTGGCGTGGCAGTTCAGGCTGGACTGTTTCCATTGGGCGCAAGGTCACGACTGATTTGCATATGGCTGGGTCCAAACTGGAATGGCATGGTGAGAAAAAAAACATGATGGGTTTAGGCCCAGATCTCTGTACTGGGGTGAGTGTATGGTACGGTTCTGCATTCTGTCCATAAATTGTTGTTTTTGCATATGTAGGAAAGCCCGGCATGGCAACCCTGCCGGAAGCCGCCCCTTTGGGATTACAGGCCGCCAGCTAGATTGACTAGCCGGTTTCAATTCTGACCAGCTGATCAAAAATCAGCCGGTCGGAACTGAAATCAGCTCCCCTGTACCGCCCTCAGGCGGCTACCTTTCCCCGACCATGAACAAAACGGTTGGCGGTCTACTGGTGGTTTGGCAGTCCAGTAGCAGTCGTCGCAAAGCTGATCTGCCCAACTCATTATACGGTGATCAGACCAACGAGTTCCCCGCACTTGGACCACCACTGCCTATACGGTGGCCCATGGGACCGCCAAACTCATAATAAGGCCATTAGTGTCTCAAGTTTATCCTGTCGAAAATACCCAGCTATAAGATTTGCAGTTATTCCCTTTTCCTAAAGGCTACCACGTTGGTTTTAGAAAGATTAATATTGAAGAAATGGTTTAATGCATATTTATGTAACTCCACTAATCTACATTGTAAACATATCTGGCTAAATTGAAGATAACCAAATTTTCGGCATACTTCAGTACCAAGTTTCAGTGGGAAGTTTTAGATTTGCAAACTGATTTAGAAGGTCATAAAGATATAATGAAAACAATAAAGGAGCAAGTAGGCATCCTTGTTTTAATCCATTCTGTATCAATCCTTTATTTCCTCCCTTTAATACCTTGCACCACATTGAAGTATGCAGTGCAATATATCAACTGTGATCAATTGGAGGGGGAAGGTGTTAAAAGCTTTCTCCAGAGTATTGGCTTTTCAATGCAGTTCAATGCTATAAATACATGCATGATAAACAGTCTGACTTCTAGTAACTACATATTTCTCCACAATGGTTTAACTACAGCTATATAGCTGCAATCCCTGTGTAAAGCCCATCTCTAATTTCCTTGTTAGTAGTGACTTGTGACATCCCTAGTCACCTGTAGTAAACAAATGACAAAGCTGATCAACTGTAGTAGCTTATTACACTTGATTTCTGATGCGACAATGCCTGTTGCCACAGCCAGTATTGGAAAGGAAAGTCAGGTCTGAGGGCCCAGTTAAAGCTGCACTTTAAAAAAATTAAACATGGCCGTTCCTTCTTCTGCTCTGTTTTTCTATGTGAACAGTGATAAGAACAAAGGAGATATTAATGGCAATGTGTTGATTTTGACACTCTTTAGCTAAATGTAGGAAAGATAGAGTCTCTCTATAGGAAGATAGAATTTAAACAGCTTTTGAGGTATAGCTTTTTAAAATCTAACTTGAACTAAACTAATTCTAGTCTCCTTTTGCAACAAATATCGAACTGATTTTTTGTGTGTTTAATTTTGTGCTAGAGAATCCAATTGTATTCTTCATTTTTACAAACATCCTGTCTCTTTCATGTGAAAGAGCACTATACCAAGGATGTAAGTGTTTTGTGGGAAGGGCGATGGAGTGGCAATATATTATAAGGAATAAAGTATCCCTTGCCGTACACTATATGGAAATTGCAAGTCACCTTGGAGTTCCATGGCCTTATAAAGAGCTCCACCTAATGCCTCATTCCTGAATAAGGTCACAGAACTCCTCAATGTTTATAGTATCTTTATAATGTATGGCAGGGGATATGTAATCCCACATAGTATGTACTATATATTATAATATTCTTCATTGATGAGCTGAAAATGGACCCTGTTATATAACAATGGCAAAATAAGGGTCCGAAAAGATACCCCAGAGGTCCAGGCCTCTTAGTACAATTGCCAGAATTTTATCTGGGTCCATAGACCATGTAGTATCTTATTCTACTCTATTTATATAATTCATTATTTGAGCGCATGGTCGAGGAGAATGTTTTTTAGCAGACTGGTATCACTGCCCAAGGTTAATTTGTGTAACAGATGTCTTAGTTTAATTTGCTCACATATATAGTCGGTCCAAACCTGTGGTGGAGTAGAAATCACAGTGGTGTGTTAAACTTTGTCCCACAATTTAAATCAACAATTCACCAAAAACATCTTGGATTTTCCTCCTGTACTGCTTAATTCATATTGTGTCAGTTCCAATTGATGTTTTCCTTCTTTGTAAACTTCAGTGTCTTTTGTGTTTCTTACTTAGTACATCTACATATGTTGCGACTGACTGGAGGAATACTGTTAAAACTACTTATTGGTGAGTTTATTGATTTCAGCTCCATAGCTTCTTGAATTGTATTGGGAATTTATAGAACATGTGGCTATCCAACAGGGTCTCCCGGTGCTGAACAGGATGGCAAGCAGGGGCCACAAAGTCTGCTAAACAACAACCCCATAGACAGAAAATCAGGCATGGCAGCTAAAGAGCAGGGTCTTCAAGTTTGAGAGATCGCAATTTGAATGAAAATTATGTCTGCGTCATATTTACTAGCCTGTGGCGTAAAGTTAGCTAATGTAACTTAATAAGCGAGAAAATGTATCTGTATTTACTCTAGAGTGTTTATTAGAATTAGGAAAGTCCGTATAGAGTGTGGGCTAATGTAGTAATGTGTGAAAATGCTTAGGAACATTAGAAGCGTTAATCAGGTTCCATGTGTGTAGCTGCAAACGAAGAAAGAGATAAAATGTAAAATGAAGAAACGTGCAGACTACATGACACTGTGTGAAAACGAAGTGTACTATTTCATCTAATACGACATGGATTCAATGTAATCAAGGAGTTTGCTTATATATGTTAAAGGCAATATTTTATAGAAGTGTTTTTGTATAACTTTAGAGTGATGTGTTAGCATATTATTTTAAACTCAAGAAATAAGGGTTCATGGGGTACAGACTACTGCATATAATTTAGTGGGCCTGGGGAGATAGTGGATTGTCTTTGATCTGCACGTATGAGCTAAAAGTCAAAAGCCTCGTTACAATAAATTGCCAATGCTGGTCGAAGTTTTACGGCCTAGTAAGATAAGGGGAGCCTGGAATTTGGGGCCCTGTTTCGAAGTGTCTGTTTGCAGGTGCGAGGGGGTTACCAATCAAAGGCTCGATGAATAGAGTCTTGTTTGAGGAGATAGGCTTGGGTCCGGAGGAGTCGACCGGAATGTCATGGGGGTACCAGCACGATGGAGACGGCGCCTGGGAAGCAAGGTCAACTTAACAGACGATCCAAAGAAACGAAACTATGGAAAAAACCAGAAGCAGGACTACGTGAAATTGTATATGTGGTGGGCGTCTCAAAGGGGCGTTCCACCCGTACTGTGATTTTGTATTAGGGACAGCACCCCGGGGAGGAGGTAGAGCAGATGGCCTGAGGACCCTTAGAGAACGGATGGGTAGGCAGAAAGGGTACTTCTACGAGACATAGGTTTTCATCTGAGACTAAGAGAGATTGAGCTTCTTCGGAAGTTCAACTGCTGACACCTTTTTTAGGTATAGAAACTCGTTGAGTAGGGATGTCATCTAGCATAGTGTAGGGACAGTTTAACCTGTTTTATTTTCTTTTGTAAATGACGCTTCAGATTCACTTGGTGTCAATGATATTCAACTTACTGATTTTCGAACTGGTTTTGATTGTTTTCTTCTGTCGATTGAGGTTTCTTAGAGAGTTCATGTTCCTTCTAGTACCTGTATATCTTTTGAACCTTATATTGAGGTGCTTGTATTTGCAATTGATTTTGGTTTTATAATAAATCTTTAAACCTTTATCAGTCGTAAGTGGTTCTTTAGAAGTTGCGTCAGTCTATGGGGTTGATTTGACTTATGTGGGTTTGCCTTTTACTCAATGACAGTGAATAATCGATCCAAAAAGGGACTTAAGTGAGATAGGTATCAGGTGATCAGATAATCGATCAAAATCTCACTCCCGCAGTTGGTAGCAGAGAAAGATGGTTGGCTTCTTGAGGAAGGCAACCTAGAGTAGGTCAAGATTACCCCAAGGCCCCTAGTCATCGACGACCAGAAGAAGAGCTACCTGCCGAAGAAGGTGCTGACGGTGCGAGAGAGAAAAAGCAGCAGAGTCGGTCGAGAGTGAGTATAAGGGTCATGCGTTGCCAGATTGCGGTGTTTTGTGTTGTACCTGTGTTGTAATGTCAAGCGGAGTTGAATGCCTGTAGTGTGATTGAGAGACGGTTGTGAGCGCGCGCAACCGGGGAAAAATCTTAAGTCCAGGGAAGGGCTTGAGTGGTTCGGGTGTATCGGACATCCAGAGTAATTGTCTACCATTGTGAAGGGGGTCATGAGGTACCATTGATCACCCGTAGGACCGTGATAGGGGGAACGTAAGAGTGAGTGTATGAGTAAACGGACGCTGGTCGGACGTTCACTGTGTGTAAGTAACCTATCAGTAAGGCGATCGTCTGACCGTTGGGAAAGACGCTTCGCCAGTTGAGGTGACAATTACAGTTAGACTGTGGACGTACAGTCAAGGAAAGTGATCGCTTGGTCGGAAGTAGTCATTTTTCGGTGTATGAATGAGACGCACGCAAGACCGGGAGACGAGCTGAGAAAGGAGGGGAACTGCTGCGAAGGGGACGAGTGACGTCAGAGCGAACCGCGCTGGGATAGGCTGGTTGGTGTAGAGCCGCGCTGGGATAGGCTGGTCAGCGAGAACCGCGCTGGGATAGGCTGGTCAGCGAGAGCCGCGCAGAGATTGGGGGTTCGCCTTCGGGAAGTAAATAAGGAAGAGAATTAAGGAAACCGTAGATTCTTGAAAATGAAGTGTTTTAAATGTCTAAGAGCGATCTTTAAGAGAGACTGGGGAAACTCGTATGCTGGGGAAGAGGCTCCGCCGGAGGGTACACCAGCTCATTATATGGCAGTGAATGTGGGGTTACACACTATACTGTGGATCTCAGAGTGGAGCAAGATAACAGAGGGAAATGAGGAACTGACGTTCCCGAGATACGGGACGTTTAGGTTAGAAGCATTGAACCAGCTGAAAGCAGTAATGCTTGCAACAAGACCCCTGCCCAGGCCAACACAGTTCGAAGCCCTCAATGCATGGTTCAGGGCGGCGTACGATCGGAGCCTGAACAGGCGCCAAGAAAGAGTGAAACGATCGGTAAGAGCAGTACAGGATGCCAAATGGGATGATGAAGCCAAAAAGTGGAGGGTGCAGAGAATAGAAGCAGATAAACTGTACCCAGTGTTAGAAGTTACAGGAGAAAAGAAGCCTCCAGAGGAGGATGAGGAGAGCGAGACGGATGATAGTCTGATAAATAGACTATTATTAGACAGACCACCTCCGTACAATAGAGAGACCGAACGTCCCGAACTCCAGCAGGGGGACGGGGCCGGGAAGGGGGAATATAGACCGCTCCCCGTAGCGGATTGGGAACCCAAGAAAGGCGAGGAAATACCTCAACCTAGTCCAGTACAGAGAGTAGTAGGAAGGTTTGTGGTACAAAAGGTGCCGGAAACAGAATGTGCAAGGTCGTATCAGCTGCCGGATGCTCTACAAGTACCTGTTACCATAGGTCCTGTAGTGTCAATCTACAACCCAGAGAGAGCTCAGGAGGAGGAACAGGCACGTTGGGACAGGGAAAGAGCAGAGATGGAAAGCAGGGACAATACGATTAATTCCCAAAGGCAGTTGCTAGGACCAAGGGGTCGGAGTACCCCATTGGACTCAGTAACGGATCCCTTAATAGAGCAGGGGGGTCAGAGAGGGCTGATGGATCTGAGGGGACCACGACCGAAATCCCATAAAGAGCTAAGGGAGTATTTGAAAGAATGGGACGCTGCTGTAGAGTCTCAGAATAAAAGACTAGAAAAGGAAGCGGAATGGAGAGGCCAAGATAACAGGATCCTCTCTCACTGTGGGGCTGGAGAAAGCAGTCCAGAGTGGGATGGAAGGAGTCAAGAAAGCAAAGGAGATACTTGCCATACCATCGGTGGCAATAGACAAACATGTGAAGACAAGAGTGCAGGATGTGGTGGGGTGCCTCGCCCCATCCTCAGTGAGGGAGAACGAAGGACACAGGAGTACAGGAATAGTTACCGGTGCACTCACCACACACCGGGCGAAAATGTGCAACATTGGAGCCGCGGGAGTATGGAAAGTCGCGAAGGGTCTCGCCATGTATCCGGTGATCACGGATGTGGTCGCGGGAACATGGAGAGCTGTGAGGGACCTTATCGTTTACTAAGTGACACCAGACAGCAAGGGAATTGTGGAGACATAGAAAATAACGGGGGATCCTATCATGTGTCTAGAGAGACAGAACCGAAGAGACAGAATGGGGTGATGGGAAATAGAACCTTGTTCCACCATACACCTAGAGAAGATGGAAGAGCATGGGATTTAGAAAGATGGGAAGAAAGGAGGACTCCTCATAGCTCACCTGTGCCTAGACGTAGGACTCGGAGTTGGGACGAGAGGGATGTAAACGGACCAGCTAGGAGTGAGGTACTGAGAGCTGAGGGAAAGGCAAAAAGACTCAATGTAACCAGTCTAAAATCAGATCTAGATGAAATAATAGACGGTACATTGCCAATGGAAAGAATCGACCTGTATGAACAAGATGAGGTACTGTTTATGGCAAAGGATGTTACTCGGAAGGCGAGGTCAGCACATGAAAGATTGTCTGAGCTGGCAACCAGGTACATGATTGATTTATCAAGAACAAAAGCCTTACAGGGTAACCATAGGTTGAATTGCACGGATCAGGACCTAGACGAGCGGAGGACGATTGGGTTGAAAATACACATAAAGGAACTGATCTTGGGCATAAGAACGTGGAGGGATTTGGATAAATGGGAGGACAGATGGTCCAAGAGGGGGACCGTCAGAAGGAGTGCAGTTGGGATGTCCCCAGAGGGAGGGCCACCGCGAATGGAAGCTTTCCCTTTGCGAGAAATCGCGAATGGAAGCTACGTGCATGTGCCCTGGAGTAGGGGGGACTTAGCGGCATTTACCAATTCCTTCCCTAAACTAAGAGAGAATCCCATCGAGTGGTACAAACAGGTAGAGAGGTTCGTAAAGATCTCCAAAGTACTATGGGTCGATTTGAACACCCTGTTTGATATCGTAGTACCAGGGGATTTGTGGACGGCATGCAAACTTAGTGTTGAATGGCCCATTTCCGAACCGGATAGGGATGCCCAGACAAATGGGCCATCAGAGAAAGTCATGGAAAAATACGAGAGGGTAATGGCATGGTTGAAAGAGAAAGTGCCGTTGCAGGACATAGACTGGGTTAAGATAGATCGAACCACTCAGGAACCAAAAGAGACTGTCCATGAATATTATGAGAGGTTGCTGAAAGCGTTCAAACAGTACAGTGGGTTGGATGTGATGGATCCTAAAGACATAGGCCAGTTTGTGTCAAAATTCGTCCTGGGTCTGAGACCTGACATCAGCCTGATGATTCAGCAGCATTTAATTTGTTGGCAAAACAAACCATTAGATGAAATTCTGAGATATGCAAGGTACTGCAGCGATGAAATAGATTCGAAAGCAAAGAAACTTAAGGAAAAACTAATGTTGGTACAGATGCAGTCAGCTGGAAAGGGTGGACAGCGGCAGCAGGGAACCGGAACCCTAGGGAAAAAGCAGAATAATCAAAGTAAGGACGATGAGGAAAATCAGAGACCTAGGATAGATATTGCCGCATTGAAAAAGACGACTAGGTGCCACCAGTGTAACGAGGTGGGACATTGGAAACGCGAGTGCCCCTATAACGTCGAGACTGGAGAATTAGAACCTGAGGAAGAGGAGGTCCAGAACAGTCAGGTGAAGGGAATGACGATACCGAAGGGAAAGTTTATCAAAGGGGGGACTTCGACTCCGCGAGCCCAGTTCCCTCAACCACCTCGTATTGCGAACGGGGGAAAAACCTATAGACAACTGCCACTGTTCGTAGGAGGAGAGGATTGCTACTACGTTGATCCCCTTACGGGACAGCGAGTGAATAGAGAGGAAGATTGTACCCTAGGGGCAGCCTTAGAGGTAGACCAGAGAGGACCATACGTGGAGGCTGAAGTGGCAGGGTGCCCTACGACCTTTTTAGTGGACATGGGGGCCACTCAATCCACTCTGAGATCAGCGGTGGTCCCAGGTCTGCCCATGTCAGGAGAGACGATCCAGGTGGTAGGAGTCGCAAATAGGAGAATGACGAATCCTCTGACAGAACCAGTGTCGGTGAAAATAGGGAAATACAGTGATGAGCACCAGTTTGTGATTTGTGATTCCAGTCCTGTGTGTCTGTTGGGAAGGGATCTGTTATGCAAACTGAATTGTACGATATATTGCACACCTCAAGGAGTAGAAGGGCAAACTAACGATGATGATGCCGATTTTAAGGTTGCAAACTCACAGGTATGCGTGAAGCTATATCCTACCTTGACGGTGGAGGAGCTTCCATGGGATTTGAGAGGTGCGGTGTCAGCTGAGGTGTGGGATTTTACTGGAGAGGAAATAGGCTTGATTAAAGGGGTAGAGCCAGTAAAGATCACGGTAAAACCAAATGCTGAGTATCCAAGAACACCCCAATACAAGTTGACACCGGAGACGATTGCAGGAATAAAGCCTGTGATCGAATCTATGATCAAGCAGGGAATACTGAAGGAAATCGTGGGAAGCCCATGTAACTCCCCGATTATGGGTTTGCAGAAGCCTAGTGGGAAATACAGAATAGTGCAGGATCTTCGAAAGATTAATAATATAGTTGTCTCATGTTGTCCAGTGGTACCGAATCCATCAGTGATACTGTTTCAGATACCATTCCAAGCTGAATGGTTCACGGTGATAGACCTGTGCCAGGCCTTCTTTTCAATCCCCTTAGATGAGGAAAGCCAATATCTTTTCGCTTTTAAGCTGGAAAATCGCGTTTTAACATGGTGTCGTATCCCACAGGGGTATACAGAGAGCCCATCGATTTTTAACCAGCTGCTGAAGAGGAATCTTGAAAGTCTAGTACTGCCCATGAACTCGGTTCTGGTTCAGTACATAGACGACCTGCTTGTGGCGTCAGAAACGGAGGAAGCTTGCAAAATAGACACCATCACCTTACTAAATCACTTGGCAGAGAATGGACACAAGGTGTCTCCATGCAAATTGCAGTATTGTTTGACAGAAGTGCAATATTTGGGTCACCGGATCGAAAAAGGAAAGCGGAAGGTGTCACCAGACAGAATAGAGGCGATCATGAAAATGAATGCGCCTACAACACAAAGAGAAGTCAGGATGTTCCTAGGAATGGTTGGTTATTGCCGGCAGTGGATAGCTAACTTTTCCCTGAAGGCAAAACCCTTACAAAAACTGACGCACAAGGGGGTGAGTGATCCGGTACCATGGGACAAAGATTGTTTGATGGCGTTTTTGCAGCTGAGGGAGGACTTGTGTCGCGCCCCGGCTTTAGGAATGCCTGATTACGAAAAACCATTCTTACTTTACTGCTATGAAAGGGAAGGTTGTGCTTTGTCAGTTTTGGCTCAGATACACGGAAATGCCCGTAGACCAGTTGCATATTTCTCGGCTACCTTAGATCCAGTAGCCGCAGCGTTGCCCGGATGTCTCAAATCCGTTGCTGCAACGGGTGTCAGCATTGAACGTTGTGAGAATATTGTGATGGGACACCAGTTAGTGGTGTATGTACCGCATTCTGTTGAACTGTTGATGACCAGGACCAAGACACAGCATCTGACAAACAGCAGGCTCACGCGCTACGAGCAAGTCATTTTGGCTGCCGAGAACGTGACCCTAAAGAGGTGCTCTGTTTTGAATCCTGCTACTTTGATGCCACTTCCAAATGACATAGATGATGATGTATGTACAGATCATGACTGCCTTGATGTGACTGAACTATGCACCAAACCGAGACCGGATATCGTAGATGAGCCATTGACTGACCCCGATGAGATATTCTTTGTTGATGGCTCATGCGTAAGAGACGATATCGGTCAGCTGAGAGCAGCATATGCAGTTTGTACCATTACCGGAGTTGCGGAAGCCGCCTGCCTGGAAGGAGTACACTCCGCTCAGGTAGCTGAAATCATTGCTTTGACCCGTGCCTGTTTAGCAGGTAATAAAATTCGAGTCACTATTTACACCGATAGCCAGTATGGTTTCGGGGTAGTTCATGACTATGGGCAGTTATGGTCTCAAAGAGGTTACATGACCTCCTCAGGTTCTCCTATCAGGAATGGAGAATTTGTTCGATTATTGTTAGAAGCGCTACAAGGTCCAGCAGCCATTGCAGTTGTTAAATGTACCGCTCATACCAGAAATACTGATTTTGTGTCACAAGGCAATAGGTATGCAGACGAAGTCGCACGTTATTGTGCGGAACAAGGGTATTCCTTTACAGAGGTAGAAGTGGGGGGAATACAGGAAAGGACTGAATTAACTATGTTGTTGGAAACTGTAGACACTTGGGATGAGTTGAAATGTATACAGGAGAATGCACCTGATTTTGAGAAAAAGGCATGGGAGACAGCTGGTTGTACCAAGAGTGAGATGGACTTTTGGATCTCTGCAGATGGGAGGGCAGTGTTACCAAACGAACTCGTCAGTCCAATGGCAAGGAGATTGCATGGACCAGCACACATAGGTAGAGATGCCATGGTAAGGGTATTTAGGCAAACGTGGTACAACCCAAAGTTTAGAGTAGCGGCAGAAGCAGTATGTCAACGTTGTGTGATCTGTCAACAACTGAATGTAGGGAAGAGAACACCAGTCACATTGAGCCATATAGGGAGGTCTGGGGGGCCATTCAATAGAATGCAATTAGATTTTATTGAGATGCCAAAGTGCAATCGCCTCAGATACGTCCTAGTGATTGTCTGTATATTTTCCAGATGGGTTGAGGCTTACCCCACACGTAGGTGCAACACACTTACAGTAGCAAAGCTATTGCTTAGAGAACTGATACCACGCTTCGGGGTGCCGGCCTCTTTGGAATCAGATAGAGGAACACATTTTAACAGCGAAATTGTGAAGATGCTATGTTCAGCCCTAAGTATAGACCAGAAGCTGCACTGTAGCTATCGACCAGAAGCTTCAGGGATCGTGGAGCAAATCAACAGCACCATTAAGTCACGACTTGCCAAAGTTTGTTCGTCGACATCCTTGAGCTGGCCTGATGCACTTCCACTGGTCCTTATGAGCATACGTAGCACACCAGACAGAAGGACAGGTCTCTCCCCACATGAGGTGCTAATGGGGAGGGCTATGAGACTGCCATCCGTTCCAACTGCAGCACTGTTGAACATCACAGATGATTTGATTCTGGACTATTGTAAGGGACTCTCTGACGCCATTCATTCTGTGTCCCTTCAGGTGCAGGCTGCAGAAGCTCCATCGTCTCAGGACCTGTGCCACGATCTGTGTCCGGGGGACTGGGTCCTGGTGAAAAAACACGTCAGGAAGAATTGTCTAGACGTACGCTGGCGTGGACCTTTCCAGGTCATTTTGATCACGAACACTGCAGTGAAGTGTGGAGGCTTGCCCAACTGGATCCACGCCTCGCACACTCGAAGAGTTCCAGCACCTCTGGAAGAAACAGCTCCTCTCTCGGATGAAAATCCAGCTGAAAGCGGAGAAGCCACAGAGGGGACAAGTCAAGCTGTAGAGGTGCCAGAAGAGGCTGAGAGTGTGTCTGACCAGGCTGAGGACGGTCAATACACCAGTGAGACTGAAGTCGCCTCAGAGGGAGAAAGTAGCTGGGAGTTCGAGTCAGACACTGACCAAACTGCAAGTGGTCAAGAGTCAAGTGCAAGAACAAGGAGCAGGAGGACAAGGAGTGGAGAAGCTAGCTGGCCGGAAAGAAGGAGAAGGTCAAGCCCGAGAGCGAATTCAGAAAGAACCCTTGTCCCGATTTCTGAAGACTCAGACCTAGACGAAGGTGCAGTGGACTCAGACCCTGAGAGCCCAAGGAGATCAAGGAGGGTACGTGTGCCCTGCAGAAGATACGCCACCCCTGAGTGGACCTACCTGGCAGCAGATGTCTTGGGGACAGAGATCCGGGAGGGTGAGGGAAGTGCAGGTGACCAACCTCGATCCAATTGTAACGGTGGAAGTACGGTTGTTGACACCTGGAATCGAAACTGAAGGATTGCTAACGTTCACACTCCCCGTTCCTCTGTATCTAAGCCGGATCAAAGACTTGGTACTAAACAGGTTAGAGTTTCCAACATTGGGTCATCCAGTACCAGAGCACGAGGAGAAAATTCTTCGCTTAGAGTTGTTGGAATATGCTATTAGAGCTGCCGGAACCAGAATTATTGTAGATACCTAAAGACTTTGTAAATAAAACAGCGTGAAAGAAGATAACCTAGCGCCTAGTGGAAAGAAGAAGAAAATTAGGGATTTCATTTAGTGGATGGAGAAGGGCTAGGGTTGTCTGTTGCTGAAAATAAAAAGACTTTGTTGAAAGAGACTTTGTTGGTTAAGAGTGCTTCACAGACTAAGAAATCAAATGTAAACCGAGTAAAGACCTCAAAAGGACTTTTTCAAGAAGGAAAAGCTACGTTGTCTGATAACATGGAGACCGGCAGTCCAAACCGCAAAGCCAAATGTATAGTAGGCACATTTATAACAGTAGTAATTTCTCTCATAATCATAGTAGTTACTGTATCATACATAGTAGGACATGCAAGTGTAACTGAAACAACAGATGTAAAGCCTGTAACGACTTTGAAACCTGCTCTTGCTGGAAAGAAGGAGGAGAGCAATGTGATACGAGAAAAGGCGTTACTAGCAGCTGAAGCCCGTAGGTTACACATAGATGAGTCGCAGGGAAATTTCAGAACAAACGCATATGCCAAGTTATTGTATGAGTATATTGATGCCATGGAGGCCAAAGATTGTTACGTCTGCATGCAATTGCCGGCTTCCGTTGATGAAGGCATCAGATACCATCATCTTCCATTGACATATGGGATAACATGTAGTTTATTGCTCAGCATATTTTATGGTCGAGAAGGGTTTGAGTACTACTTTTCAAATTATGATTCGGTACTGCCTGAAGTCCCGAATTATAAGCAAATGAATAAGTGGGACTATTACAAGAAGGAAGATAGATTGGCTAAATTCTTCCTTCCTTGGGATACATTAGATACTTCATATGCACGCCGAAATAATCTGACTTGCAAAGTGTCAGAGATCGAGAAAAAGTTCATTGGACAAGTTGATGACCGATACAAGAGGCAGAAGATTTTGAAAATGTCAGGGCAATGGAAAACAGATTGGACCGAAGAGGAAAAGGCACACAAAAAGAAGGGTAGTAATGGTCCAATAGCTTTAGATAGAAAACAGAAAGGAAAGTTATGTCTGACCCGAAGCAAAACGTATTATGAGAGTGTATTTGTAGGTGAAGTTAGTTGTGAACATGCTTTTCGGTTAGAATATTATACGAAAGATTTCTTGAAAGGGATGCAAGTGATTCCTAATGTATATTTTGTATGTGGAAGAAATGCCTATGTAAAACTGCCTGACAATTGGTATGGTTCGTGTTATTTGGCAATTGTCTTCCCCAAAATATACCATGCAAAGGATTTAGAGGTCATAGAGGGAAAGGCTTCGGCAAGAGGGAAAAGGGATGTAGGAGATGCTGAAGTGGTTGGAGATGTATTTGGCGCTATGTTTCCTCTTTTAGGTTTGATACTCAATGATGTTAAGATCAGGAGATTGGCAACGGTTGTAGACAGATTATCTGCCAGTACTGCAAGGTCATTGATGCTGGTGGAAGGAGAGATGCAATCGATTAGGGCAATGGTTCTTCAGAATCGTCTTGCTTTAGATGTTCTGCTAGCAAAAGAGGGCGGAGTCTGTAAGGCTTTGAAGGTCCAGGAATGCTGCACTTACATTCCAGACAATTCAAAACCTCTTGAGAAGGCTATACAGAATATTACTAAGATACATCAAGAAATTGAGGACCTAACAAGGGTAAATGCTTGGGAAAAAGTAGGTCATGGAATGGGTAAAGTTGGAGGTTGGTTTGCCAATCTCGGGAAAAGCTTTGTCTGGTATATTCTGAAGCCTATCTTCATAATTTTGATTTGCATAATCATATTGTGGGGTTTAGTGAGACTGTACAAATGGTATAGATCAAACAGGTTGCAAAGGTCCATGAGAGAACAGGAAAGGAGATTAGCTGCTATGCAAGATCATCAATATAGAAGTCTGAGAGCTCTAGAAACGATAAAAAGGGGGAGCCTTGCAATCAGTTCTGTGTGACACATTCAAATTGAAAAATTAGTGATGACCCCTAGAGGTCATCAAAGGGGGGAACTGAGAGAGCGCAATTTGAATGAAAATTATGTCTGCGTCATATTTACTAGCCTGTGGCGTAAAGTTAGCTAATGTAACTTAATAAGCGAGAAAATTTATCTGTATTTACTCTAGAGTGTTTATTAGAATTAGGAAAGTCCGTATAGAGTGTGGGCTCATGTAGTAATGTGTGAAAATGCTTAGGAACATTAGAAGCGTTAATCAGGTTCCATGTGTGTAGCTGCAAACGAAGAAAGAGATAAAATGTAAAATGAAGAAACGTGCAGACTACATGACACTGTGTGAAAACGAAGTGTACTATTTCATCTAATACGACATGGATTCAATGTAATCAAGGAGTTTGCTTATATATGTTAAAGGCAATATTTTATAGAAGTGTTTTTGTATAACTTTAGAGTGATGTGTTAGCATATTATTTTAAACTCAAGAAATAAGGGTTCATGGGGTACAGACTACTGCATATAATTTAGTGGGCCTGGGGAGATAGTGGATTGTCTTTGATCTGCACGTGTGAGCTAAAAGTCAAAAGCCTCGTTAAAATAAATTGCCAATGCTGGTCGAAGTTTTACGGCCTAGTAAGATAAGGGGAGCCTGGAATTTGGGGCCCTGTTTCGAAGTGTCTGTTTGCAGGTGCGAGGGGGTTACCAATCAAAGGCTCGATGAATAGAGTCTTGTTTGAGGAGATAGGCTTGGGTCCGGAGGAGTCGACCGGAATGTCATGGGGGTACCAGCACGATGGAGACGGCGCCTGGGAAGCAAGGTCAACTTAACAGACGATCCAAAGAAACGAAACTATGGAAAAAAACAGAAGCAGGACTACGTGAAATTGTATACGTGGTGGGCGTCTCAAAGGGGCGTTCCACCCGTACTGTGATTTTGTATTAGGGACAGCACCCCGGGGAGGAGGTAGAGCAGATGGCCTGAGGACCCTTAGAGAGCGGATGGGTAGGCAGAAAGGGTACTTCTACGAGACATAGGTTTTCATCTGAGACTAAGAGAGATTGAGCTTCTTCGGAAGTTCAACTGCTGACACCTTTTTTAGGTATAGAAACTCGTTGAGTAGGGATGTCATCTAGCATAATGTAGGGACAGTTTAACCTGTTTCATTTTCTTTTGTAAATGACGCTTCAGATTCACTTGGTGTCAATGATATTCAACTTACTGATTTTCGAACTGGTTTTGATTGTTTTCTTCTGTCGATTGAGGTTTCTTAGAGAGTTCATGTTCCTTCTAGTACCTGTATATCTTTTGAACCTTATATTGAGGTGCTTGTATTTGCAATTGATTTTGGTTTTATAATAAATCTTTAAACCTTTTCAGTCGTAAGTGGTTCTTTAGAAGTTGCGTCAGTCTATGGGGTTGATTTGACTTATGTGGGTTTGCCTTTTACTCAATGACAGTCAATAATCGATCCAAAAAGGGACTTAAGTGAGATAGGTATCAGGTGATCAGATAATCGATCAAAATCTCACTCCCGCAAGTTCTTACGAAAGGTGAACAAAGAGTGACAGTTCCTGAGCGCAGCTGGAAGAGAGTTCCAGAGTTGCAGGCCAATATAAGAAACCTTTCACGCGAACAAGATGAATAAAAGCGAAAAGAACACAACAGCTGACCAAGGTTAAGTTCCTTATCCAGTACTCTACGTACTCAGCCACATGCTGAATAGGAACCCATTGAGGGGATAGTGGATGCTGAATCCTATTAGGATCAAACATGAAGTAAGGTCACCCAACGGGTCTTTGACCTGGTCCAAAACTTGATCCTCTCTCCTCTCTTTTTTACCTCTCTTTTTGTCACTCTCTTCATCCTCTGTGGAATCAAAATTTGAAGAGCAGGAGATTACAATATCCCCACTACTTGAGGATTCATCACAAACATTAGCACTGTGATCCCTTTTTGTGGCCTTTATAGCCTTGCCATCATCCTCCTTAGAGGCTAGTCTATGTTTGCCTTTCTGAAAAAAAGGCCCCCTTCTCCTTCAGAGTTTCTCTTAAGTGAGGTGTATTCTCTTTTGGGTGACCTTCTTGCCATTACCAATTCCCATGGCCACCTCTTCTACCGACCAAAATTGCTCCTCCTCTGTCTTTCTGCCAAATCTAATCTCAAATGTATCTCTGCAGTCGCTTTTCTCTAGCTGTGTTGCCAACACAGAGACTGCCTTATCAGCAAACTCCTGAACTCTTTCATTAATTCCTCCAACTATTTCTCTATCTTTCTCCATATTCTCTCTTTAACGCTATCACACAATATAAAATCCTTCCTTTACTTTCTACACAATAAAACCCTTCTTTTTTTCTGCCAAAACAACTCAACTGCCCCAAAACTATGGGCCGGATTCACAGAACTAACTTAAGACAAAATCCTAAACTTACTAACATTTTGGTTTTTACAGAAGGCACTTACTCATTTTCGTATTCACAGAAGGCATTTACTCATTTCGGTATTCACAGAAGTTAGGAGTCCTAACTTTAGGACTCTTAAATGCCTTCTTTGAATACCGAAAGTCTTAAAGTTAGGATTTTTCTCAGTTTAGGAGTAGTAAAGTTAGGACTCCTAACTTTAGGACTCCTAAATGCCTTCTGTGAATACCGAAAGTTGTAAAGTTAGGATTTTTCTAAGTTTAGGAGTCCTAAAGTTAGGAGTCCTAACTTTATGACTCCTAAACTGAGAAAAATCCTAACTTTAAGACTTTCGGTATTCACATAAGGCATTTAGGAGTCCTAAAATTAGGAGTCCTAACTTTACTACCTACTACTAGACTTTCGGTATTCACAGAAGGCATTTAGGAGTCCTAAAGTTAGGACTACTAACTTCTGTGAATATCGAAATGAGTAAGTGCCTTCTGTGAATACCAAAATGAGTAAGTGCCTTCTGTGAATACCAAAATGGTAATAAGTTTAGGATTTTGTCTTAAGTTAGTTCTGTGAATCTGGCCCTGTGAGTCCCTAAACTTTTAACCTCTTACCGGTTACACTTATTCACAAATGAAGCTGACACGAAAGATAAACCAGTCTACTGGTTCTTTTGACAGCCCAAAAGATGGCTGTGTGTGATCAGACCTACACTACTCGAAAATGACCAATTCAAGATGGGCACTGCATCACGTGATGCCAGTACAGTGGCCTCAAGGGGATTAATAAGCCAAACTGCCAAGAGACGAGGATCAAGCACTGAAAGTGGTAGGTGCCCAATTTCAATTTTTAATAACTTTGAGTCGATTGACTCTTTCTGCGTATGGAGAATAAACTTTATTAAGTTGTGCGCAAGGCTCGAATGTTGACAGTAGCATTGGCAGTCCTTGAGAACATAATTACTGTTAAAACAAATTCAAGCGCATGTGCCCCCAATCCCGAAAGCAAAAAGAACAATTGATGGACATAATGCAGAACAATGTCATACATCCACCCCAGTACAGAGATCTGGCCCTAAATCCATCGTTTTTTTGCTCACCGTGCCATTCCAGTTTGAACCCAGCCATAAGCAAATCAATCTTGACCCTGTGCCCAATGGGAACAGTCCAGCCCAAACTGCCAGGCCACGTCCTCCCTGGACTGGAAACAAGCATCCTTGACCGGTTTCTGGGTTTCTCCCCTCATCAGCCAGGATAGCTTGACTCCAGTGGATGGAGAGCACCGGACCCACGTCCGTGCA
This sequence comes from Lissotriton vulgaris, assembly GCF_964263255.1. Taxonomy (NCBI): domain Eukaryota; kingdom Metazoa; phylum Chordata; class Amphibia; order Caudata; family Salamandridae; genus Lissotriton; species Lissotriton vulgaris. Next base: position 580,477,755 of record NC_141695.1, read on the forward strand.
TACCCATCCCACTTGAAAACGGCATTGAGTAACATCGTGCACACGTTACTCTGTTGCATCGAAACCCAGACATTTAGATGCTTGAGCACATCAGAGCTTTCAATCCGTGTGCCCGAGTCTCAAATTACCAATAAAACCGGATCCCCTCACACAATAAATATGTGTTGGAGCTAGCAATAAATCTGTCAATCCTCTCTTATAATTGCTGCATGGTTTAAGCAAGTATTCTACTTACAACAAAATACAAAATAATATTCCTCACTTGACAAACAAAACGTAAAGAGGGTAAAGAAAGTATTCTACGCAAGTTAGCCCCTAAAACCAAATCTCAAGCACATAGGCACAAATACATCATTATTAATTTTTAAATTTTGGACAAGAACAAAAAGTGGACTTATCTGTAGCTGTAAGCAGCAACAGAGAAAGGAAGAGTTGAGTTGTGGCTCACTTCCTTACTGTAGGAGAGTAGGATCTGCTTCTTATAGTTACCCCCACTTTTTCCTCCTGATGTTTCCCTGTTTTTCGACTTTAGCCTCGCTGGGGCTCTGCTATACAGGACCCCAGCCTATCTGCTTCCTCTCTAAAATGATTTCAAGTAATTTAGGTACACTCCAATTTGGTTACTGGGTACCCTCATAATTCCCCAGTATATGGTATTATATATACCCAGGCCATGGGTACCCCAGAGGCCTACCAGGGGCGGGAGCATGTATTATGCCACCCCTGGACAGCCTTCCAAAATGACACCACAGGTCATCTACAGCAGCCTGTGTAAGGTGGTGTGGGCACCCTTTACGTAGGTATAGGTTCCCTATATCTACCTTATATCACTACACATATAAACTTATCAGTCAACCCCATGGCAGGCCTTATCAATCCTGAAGGCAGTGCGTTGGACTTTGTGTGAGAAGGTGCCCATGCATAAGCAAGGCACCTCTGCAGCTTTCAGAATCTATTCTTCAGGGCTGTTCTGTGATGCAGCCATACTATATACTCTTAAGTACATTATAATCTTGCGGTAAATGCTAACTTTGGAATGGCTGCAAGGAAACATGTCATGCTTTGTTTCAAACACTTTAGAATCATACACCCTGGCTTGTCCTGGCGGCAGGGGTATGATTCCACCCACCTAGAGGGTGAGACATGTGCACAGCGGTACACCTGGTAACAGTTTAAAAGAACCCTGGCCTCACAAAATGGATGCCCAATACACGAGTCTGGCCTCCTGCTGCTGGACCAAACTCCGGCAGGTCTGGGTGGGTGAACTCCAAGAGTGCTTTGAAGTCAGCACTGAGGGCACATCTGGTGCCCTTGTGCATAGCCCAGTTCAAACCAGTTGCAGGGGCTACCAGCCCCTGCTCTGGCACGAAACTGGACAATGGAAATGGGTGTAGCCACCCCTCTTTCCAAACCCTCCCATAGGTGGGTCACCAGCGTTTGTCCCACCCCTTCCTTGGGTATAAGATAGGAACCCCTGGCAACAGGACTTTAGAATTCACCTGGAAGAAACTCTGATACTGAATCCTGGAACTTCGACGATCTGCACGATGCTGGATGACTGAAGAATCTTCATTGGAGTAAAGGAGTTACTCCCCTGCGTGGCAGGCACCAAAGACGCATCTAACCAGTTTGTATCTCCGAAGCTCCCACCAGACTCTGAAGTATTTGAAACACAGGAGGTGGATTTCCAGGCTTTCCTGAGTCTGACCCGAGTCTCCAGCAAAGCTGAGACCGGTAGCCCTAGTGGGTACCATGGAACCGGAACCCCTGGACACCATGCACATTTGAAAGTGCATCAGCTTCTCGACAATCCTTGAGGCTGTGCATTGGGTTACTTATAGCCCAGACCCGAGCACCTTTTCCACCGAAGATTGCTGGCCTACACTCCACGAGTGTTCCGTGAGCCAGCCCTTTGTGTTTTCGCTTGAGGTACCTTCGGGATCCCTGGTCCGTTGACTGGTGGGTCCCTGAGTAGCTAACTTCAACTTCAGCTTCCCTGGTTGCTCCAGACGTGCCCTGACTCTCCACCACTTGGGGAGTCTTGTGGACTTTGCTGGTCCACACCAAAGCATCTTTTCTCTTTCTGTGTTGGTTGATGTTGCCAAGGCGTGTTGTGTCCAATCCAAGCACCGATGCTGCAGCACTCAACATCTTTTAGGGGACAGCTCAAATCCAGCTCCTGGTTGTCATCAACGCCTCCTGGTCCTCGTGGCTGCAGAGTCAAGGTTCACTTCTTTGCACCTGAAACACCCGACATTGCTGGGCATTCCTCTACCGAGCCCCTGGTCCCTGGCAAGTGACCCAGACTCTTTCCCCTCTGCTTTCAGGTTCTTCACATCTTCGATCCAGGCTTCGATTACACCGGACACTTTTCTCCACCACGGCAGCAACACTTTGCAGCAGATCGCCATTGAAATCAACGAAGATTCCCGACACCATTTGACACCTATGCACCCGGCTTCCCTGGGTGAGGTAACTTGAGTACTCTGGTGCTCTTGTGGGTGTTGGCCCTAGAACCCCTTAAGCCTAAGGGGTTTTCTTAAAGTCCTCTCCTAAGTGTCCTTTTTCTTTAAAATTCCAACTGCTGCTTTCCCCATAGAAGCTAACAGCGTCTCGCGGCTGTGTTCTCACACTGCACGCGTCCCCCGTGGGTCCCCTGAGTCACTACTGTGGGTGGTTCCTTGTAGTCCCAGCGATTCTACAGGCTCTAGGCCTTGTGTCTAGTCAAGTTGTGTTTCTTATACCACTTACTTAATATATGGTTTGGTTTCCCCTGGGGCCGTGTATATTGTGCTATTTACTGAAGTTCTATTGCATTTAAAGTGTGTACTTTGCTCTGTAATCTCATAAAGGGATTACTAGAGAGTGTTTAGTAATACATACATATATTTTATATACCTTGTGTTGGTTCTCCTTTCATTTAGACATTCAAGAGGTTATAATCTGGTAAACCAAGCTGCTTTACACTCCTTTCAAGACTTAGCCTGAAGGCTGCTCTCCATAGATACCACTAGGATAGCTTTCAATAAAGGTTGTCTTAAACCTATCATCAATAAGGGTTGTTTGGATTGGTGCAAGGAGCCCACTAGAACTATTGGACAGCATGTGCCAGGCCAACTTCGCACACTCACCGCATGCCTCAAGATGTACTCGGCCGCATCTTCAATACGCCTCGAGGTATTGCTTTAGACGGCGACTTGTTGGTGCAGGGCATCGACGGGGTCTTTTTCACTGTCTTCAGTGATATGGTGTTCGGATTCACGTGTGGATCATTGGGAATTTAGGTGACGAGCTGCTGTAGCTCGATCAGAACGCAGCCATCTTGGCAGGCTTCAGGCAACGCCACCTCAGGAATTGTAATTGAGGTTTTGTATGAAAGAGATTAATGGGCTGATTTTGAGCATGGCATAAGGAGGCTACTCCGTTGGGAAGGGATATTGCCCCAGCTATCCTGAGTGACCACCGCCTGCGATGTTTAAAGTTGTTTGTCAGTCCCACAGACAATTCTGAACACTGGCAGGCAATGCCATCAGGGCAGGTCAATGTGTTAAATGTTTGATGGACTGCTACTTCAAACATTAAGGCTGCCTGTCAAACTTTTACAAAGCTTTTCATTTTTTATAAACAAACTCCAAATGCAGGAGTTTGTTTCAGAACAATAAAAAACGTAATGACTTTCTCTCATAGTGTGAAGTCATTAATTGCTTTTACTGTTCCTTACTTCCAGGCTTTACCTGCTGGTGACGGATAGCAAAAAAAAAAAAAAACATTTGATCGGCCATCTAAATTGGGCGGGTGGTCAGATGGCTAACCTCCGAAGGCCCATACTCTGCAGGACGAGTATTTGGCAAAGGAGCCAGAGTTTGGCAAAAAGGGTACTTTGTTGCTGTTGTGATAGGAGTACCTGTTCTGCTACAGTCTAAATCAGCCCCTAAATATACAACATCTATTTAATGGGCTATTGCCTCAAGGAAAAAGATCCACAAACTCAATAATAAAAGTGAAATTAGAATGCATACTCGATGGTTGTCACAAATAAGGATCCTGGATAAAAAGGAGTGTTTGTATAGTTGGTTCCTACTCTAACCTGTATATCCCTTTTTAGTTCGAAGTCTAGCCATCTGATTGCAAAAGACTCATTGAGGACATTCTGAAATCTTTCCTGCGAATGCATGCTGCCAATTGCATACCATTGGCTTTATGGTAGGTACAAAGATTACGTAGGGTAAAAACAGTAGAAAGGGCGCGCGCACACCCACACTGAATATGTAAAGAGACCAGCTCTGAACAACCCTACGAAAAAATAACCTTAAACTTACAGTACCAGCAGTCACAAGAAGCATCAATCATGAAGGTAAATTTGCACCACTAAATTCGTACCATGTAAATAACAACAATTAATTACATCATAAAGGTAATACAGACTAACTGCTGTACCAAGCATTGAAAGTAATACCGGCTTGAATCACTGTCAATGCTTGACCCTTAAGAGGATTAAAAAAGACTTTTGGTGGCCCGGAGTGGACGATGATGTGCGTAGGTGGGTTGAGTCTTGTCTTCTGTGTAAAGAGAGTGAAAAAAGATTGAAGATCTCCTCTCCTGCGCAGGGCTCCATTGTCAGCTCTTGCGTCTTGCCTTGGGATAAGTTATGTTTGGATTTCATTGGTCCCATGGATTCCTTACCTGCTGATTGTAGGTTTGCTTTAGTTCTCGTTGACGTATCCTCTAGGTGGTTGTGTGTAGAGTTTATGAGGAACATCACCACAGATGCTGTTATAAAACAGTTAAGGTCTCTATTTCTTAAGGAGAGCTTTCCGAAAATCCTCGTTACTGATAATGGCACCCAACTCACGTCGTCCACCATGCATTCCTTCTTAGCCAATCATGGAATTCAACACATTTGTACTTCCCTTTACAACCCCCAGGGTAATGGTCTGGTGGAACGAATGAATCGTTTGATTAAGGGTACCATACAGTTGTCGGTGCAAGGACAAAAGGATGTACGCAGGGCGGTGGAAGATATGGTGTGGTCTTACAATACCACAGCCCATGGAGTGACTGATTTGGTCCCGTTTGAATGCATGCGTGGGAGGACCCCCAGAACTAAGCTAGTCCCGCAGTGGCTGTGGGAAGGTAATGTTGCTTCTAAGGTGGTTCCTGGAAAGGTGGGTAGAGTTGAAGTGGGTGACTTGGTCAAAATCAAGTTAGGACGTAGGGAGTTTGGCATGAATAAGTTTTCCGATCCCATGAGGGTTAAGGAAGTACACAAATGGCATGTTGTGTTTGAGAACGGGCAAAATTGGAATTTCCGCAGGATTGCCTTGTACGCCAAGAAGGAGGTTTCTGATGGGAAAGTGGTTGCGCAATCATCCAAAGATGTGTCCTTGAAGGGTGACTCCCAAGTTGTTTCAGGTTCTTCTCAGGGCACATGTCACTTGCCAGACTCTTTCCCTGTTACTCCCACTTGTTCCAAGAAGTTCCTTTCTGTTCCTGGGTCTACACAAGGAGTGCCCTCTAGTTTGGGTCGCACCTCCCATGGAAGAACTCTTCGTATTCCTAAGAAATTTGATAAATTTGTCAGATATTGAACTCTTCGTATTCCTAAGAAATTTTAATGAATTTGTTAGATATTTTTCTTCTTTTTCCTTTCTCTGTCTCCTCTTCTTTTCTTGTTCTTTCTCTTTTCTTTCTTTCTTGCTTTTTTTTTAATGTGTTTTTTTTTCTCTCTTTAAGGGGAGGAGATATGTTGTGCCTCTCATCTTAATGTTATCACAGCTTAGAGTGTTATACCAGCATGTATTCTATGTTCTCTTACCTGCATGGTTCCATGTTCTCCATTCTGATCCTGGCGGTTGCTGAGGCAGGATGGATGATAATTGTACTGCTGTTCTTCCTGAATAAACTCACCTTTATCAACTCCTGGACCACGACTCTTCTCTTCAGTTTGTTACTCAAATTTGCCTACTTTCTATTTGCTGGCTTTATTCGGTAGGCTGTCCAGCATGTGTTTGTCCCTCCTGTGGATCACAGCCAGTTTACCACCTCTCTGACTGGGAACTCTTTTTTCCTTTTTCCTGCGTCACTCCAAGAAGTATATGTTTTCAGTTGTCTGTTGCTAGTTCACAGCATCAAACCACTGTATTTCTTTGAAAAAGTGTCCTGCCTCCTATCTTTCTGCATGACTGACTCGACGTATCTCTGCCACTCAGATGCCTGTGAGGAACAATGCTCTGTCTACGACTATTTTATTTTGGTCAGTGTTCTTTACTAATAACATAACTTAAACAATACTCTCCCTTAATGTCACTCCAATGCCATAGACACTGGAAGTAGGGTAGTGGAAGGTGTTAAAACACCTCCAAAATAACCATCTTGAAGTTCTGAGTGAATAAGCAATAAGCTAAACTTTAAATTTGGTTTCTATATTGTCATTTTTGCACTGCATTTAAAGACAGAGTTCAGATTTAAGTCTCTATCTCCCAGGGAGCTTGGTATTTACTTTCTTTCATTTCTCAACTGCAAAGTGAGAGGATTTATATGACAATCTTGATGGGCATGGGAATGTAAAAACATTGTGCGATGTTATATTTTTCTTCCACAGAACAAAATGTAAATGCCTGTTAATTAACTGTACAAATAATAAAACATATATCAGAATTAAGAAGATACAATTGAAACATATTTTTTGTAATTCTGAAGTGTGGTACAAACAAATATTTTAATAGGATCTAAACAAATCACTACACTAGATGATGGCGATTTCTACACAATATTGTTAGTATGCTGTATAGTTTTGGCAGTGAAACTGTATGTCTATGCAACTCCACTCTATGTCTCTCCACTCTACGACACTCAACTCCACTCCAGGCAACTCCACGCCATGACACTATTCCTCTGTACGCCACTCCAGTCTACAACACTTTACTCCACTCTATGCCACTGTACTCCGCTCTATGACCCTCCACTCAACACTGCACTCTACGCCACTCCACTCTACGACATTCCACACTATGACACTCTACTCCACTTTACCCCAATCCATTCTACCGCACTTTACTCAAAGCCACTCTATGCCTTTGCACTCCATGACACTCTACACTCTACAGCACTTCACTCTAAACCACTTCACTCTACACTACTGCCCTCTATTCCACATTATGCAACTCCAATCTACTCCACTTTATGACACTTTACTCCAGGATACTCTACTGCCTATAACACTTTGACACTCCATGACACTCCACTCTACTTTACACCACTCTACTCAACACTGCTCCACTCTACGACACTCAATGACACTTCACTCTATGACTCTCCACACCACTCTACGACATACCATTCTACACAACTCCACTCTACAACACTCCACTCTACACACGCTGCTCCACTCTACGCCATTCCACTATACCACGCTTCATGCCATGTTACTCCACTTTATGCCACTCCATTCTACGCACTATTCTCTACTCTATGCCACTCCAATCCACAATACTACTCCACTCTACGCAACTCTACTCCACTTTACTCCATTCCACTCTACTCCACTCTACTGTACTCCACTCTATGCTGCTCCACTTTATGACACACTACTCTACGCCACTCCACTCTGTGACACTCTACTTTACGCCACACCACTCTCCTCCACTCTATGCCAGTCAATGCTTTTCCACTCTACAACACTGCTCTACTCTATGCCACTCCACTCTATGAAATTCTACTGCACTCTATGCCACTCCACTCTATAACACTCTACTCCACTCTATGCCATTTTACACCCCTCCACTCTACTACACTCCACTCCACTTTATTCCCCTTGATGCACCTCTGCTCTACGATACTCTATATCACTCTTTGCCACTTCACTTTACACCACTTTATTCTACGGCACTTTACTTTACTCTACGGCACTTTACTCTATGACACTCCACTCTAAGCCACTCTTCAACGCTCTAATCTACTCCACGCTACAACATTCTACTCCAGTCTAGTCTACAACACTCTACTACAACACTCTATGCTACTCCACTCTACACTACTACACTCTTGCCACTCTACTCCACTGTGCATTACTCTACGCCACTTTAGCTTATGACACTCCACTCTCTCTATGCCACTCCACTCTATGCAACAACACTTTACCACACTTGACTCTACTCCAATCCATTCTACAACAGCCCACTCCATGCTACTCTCCTCTACACCACTATTATTTAGCCCTGCGGAATAGCACCCACTCTGATGTACAACATGGCTAAAACACATTGGCAAAGCCAATAGCTCTTGCATATGCGAGACCGGATGTATGACGTTACAATGCATACTTTTACAACACATACCTTTACAACACATTCTTTACAACGCAAGATCCATTACAACACATTCCATTACAACGAATTTTTAAAAACTACCTTGACAACGCATTCCATTACAACGCATACTACCTTTACAACGCATACCATTACATTGCATGTATGGTGGATAGTGTAGGGGTAAAAATTACTATTCTAACTCCAGGGGGGTGCAACAGTAGTGTAAGTGTTGGATAGTGTAGGGTTAAAAATTACTATTCTAACTCCAAGGGGTGCAACAGTAGGGTAAGTGTTGGATAGTGTAGGGGTAAAAATTCATTGTGATGGTATGCGTTGTAATGGTATGCGTTGTAATGACTGCGTTGTAATGACATGTGTTGTAATGGTATGCGTTGTAATGGATCTTACATTGTAAAAGTTTAGTTGTAATGGTAGTGCGTTGTAAAAGTTGCGTTGTAAAGGTTGCTTCCCGCGAGACCTATTAGCTTTACCAATACTTCTTTCTTTAGTAGTTGAATAATGGTACTGAAGTTCAGCAGCCTGTGGATTAATAGTTTGTTCTACAGTAGGAGTATCCTGAACTTCATGTAACAAAATTGGAATGAAAAGCACACTGGAATTAATGTTACTGTCATTATTAGAAGGCTTAGACACTGTTTAGAAGAAAAACTTAAAATGTTTCAGTCGCTTTTTAGTTATTCTATGTTTCTTTGTATTTTCTTTTTTCGTTCAATCTTTGCTTGAGTTTTTATTTATTTTGTTTTTTCTCTTTCTTTTCATTCTAAAATTCGGAGGATTTTGCTTCTTGTTCTAAGTCATAAGAGTGTTCATGAGATTTTGCTTTAGGGTCTGCACGGAAGCCAAGCCGGCCAAGGTTCCAGTAAAAAGACAGCGGTGCGTGTAATATAGCGCTAGAAATGTGCAGATAGCAAGGTGGCAAGTCAACTGAAAGGGGGGACACTAGACATCGTTTTTGAGTTGCAGGTAAATAGATGAATGTGTGAAAACCAAACCCAATCTTGCGTATCCCTCTTTCTGCCATCCGAGTTTTTTTCCTATACCTCAACGTTCTATTAAGCTGAATCCTGCAAAGGGGCGTTCGAGTTGGATGAACAGACCAGTCAATGTCCGCTGTCCGCTTTTTTCTGTGTATTGAGGGAGGCGGGTGCCCAATACACAAGTCCCTTTCAATTGTGTTAGTGCTGCCCAGCCAAGCCGGGATCAGAACGTTGCTCCAGCCCATGTGCCCACGTGCATTTACTCACAGGTTCTCATGACGTGCCACGCAGACGTTCTGCGTAAATGGAATGCATCTGTTGACGCCCGAGGCCGACAGCGGCAAGTAAATGAGACAGGGCTGGGCTTGGCAGTGACTCCGTGTGTCGCCTGTCAGTCACGGCCTGCATACTAACATCCTTTTCCTCTGGTATTCTAACCGTTTAAGTGACCTGCTGATAAACACGCATACCACGGTCGCCACAGGAGTCTGTTAACTTTCATCTGACACTGTCCTCCTAAATATTTTAACAGGCTACTGCAAAAAAGGAAATGTCCCTCCTGCTGTGACTTAAATACGGCTTGCTGTTCATTAAGTAGGACAAGTATGTTAGCAGCCTCACACCTAAACCAGCCCCGCCCCTGCATAAGTATCTAGGGAGGTTTATTCATAGTCATAATTGAGAGGACATTAAACACCAGAGGCAGAATGGCTGATACAATCAGGAAACTATGCAACAGACACAGAAACAGAATCCTCTAAGGACTTGGGCCTTGAGTAGTTAAAGGGCCCTGGCAAGAAGCCCTGTAAATTGTAGCACTTGTAGAGCGTTTATTATTGTCCCTAAGAAGGGCGCTGAAGTGCTTAACCACACGAATAGCAACCTACACCGTGTATTATGTGAGGTTGGAAGGGTTTTATTTTTAACCCATAACGAAGTATGGAGAGCATAGGTGGGTGAGCCACCTAAAGTTCCCAGCCAGGCTCCGGCTCAGCTTGAGGTCCAGTGGGAACCTATGTTATGTTAAAATTATTTTGTAAAGCGCGCTTACACCAAGCGGTTTATGGCGCTGGGAGTGGGAGGACGGCAGCAGAAGGATAGCAGGAGCTTTATTCATAAGCTTGTGAGAACAGAAGAGTTTTGAGAAGAGTTCTGAATTGGGTGTAACAGGTTACAGATCTCAGTTCAGTCGGGAGGGAGTTCCAAAAACAGGGGGCCAGGAAGGAAAATCTGAGACCACCATGTTTTTTGCTTTTGAAGGTGGGAATAGTAAGCAGATTGAGATGGAGGAGCGGAGTTCACGCGCAGGGACATAGCGATGGATCCTAGAAGAGATAACAGCCGGGCCCTGACCAGTAAGGGCTTTGAAGATGGTGCAGCCCAATTTGAATACACAGCGTTTGGCTACCGGGAGCCAATGAAGGCTCTTCATCAAAAGGCTAAAATGTTGATGCTTAGGTTGACGGAAAATGAGCCTAGCTGCTTGGTTTTCTACTAGCTGTAAACGGCGAAGCTTGTATGCTGGGATGCCAACATAGAGTGAGTTCGCATAGTCGATGCGAGAGGTGACCAGGGCCAAAATGACAAGAGTGAGGGCCTTGGTGGTCAGATATCTGCAGATCTTCGGAACTCTGCGAAGGTGGAAAAAACAGGAAGATACCACTGCATTAATTTGTGGTTTCAAGGACAGGTCATTGCAGATATTGACCCCAAGGCTTTTTACAGTATCCACTGGGTGGGAGGGGCTGCCCAGAAGTGGAGACCAAAAATTGGAGCTCCAGGGGTTGGCGGCACCTCCAGTCAAGATGAGCTCCGTATTATCAAGATTAAGTTTTAATTGGTTGGTGTACATCCATTCGCTAATGGAGGTCATGGTGGATTGAAAATTGGTGACTGATGTGTTGGAAGGGTCAATGTCAAACACCAACTTGAGGTCGTCGGCGTAATTGAAGGTTATGGCTGGGCTGTTGCGTAAAGACACAATCAGGGGTTGCATGTATAAATTAAACAAAAGGGGCGATAAAGAGGAACCCTGGGGAACCCCACAGGCCAGCCTGTTTTTTTTGGCTGAGAAGTTGTTAGCCAGACATACTGCCTGGAATCACTTATGTAGAAAGAAGGAAATCTACCTGAGGGCCAGACCCTGGATGCCGGCGTTGCTGACACGGTCGATCAGAAGATCATGATGACCGTGTCAAAAGCAGCTGACAAATCCAGAAGCACCAGGGCCTGGGTGGTGTTTTTATCAGCTCCTCTCCTAAGCTCGTCCATGGCTGCCAGGATGACTGACTCCGTGGAGTGAGCTGGTCTAAATCCCGCCTGCCGGGGGTCAAGAAACTGAGAGTGCTCAATGAATGAGCTGAGGCAGTTCCTAACGTGGGCCTCTAGTATCTTGCTAAGGTAGGGGAGCAGGGAGATTGGACGGAAGTTGCTCAGCACCGACATATCGGCATTGGGTTTCTTCAGAATAGGTACAATCACGGCGTTTTTAAAGGTATCGGGAACTATACCTTGTTTGAGGGAGTTGTTAAGAAGTGAAAGTGGCGGATCAGGGCAGGTAAGGAAGGCCTCTTGCAAAATGTGAGGGGGGCAACAATCATTGGGAGAGACAGATCCCACCTTTTTTAGAAGAACCAGAAACTCTTCTCTGGAGATCAGGGGAATTTGGTCGAGCTTGAAGGGGTCTTTACATGTGATAGGGAGAGTGGTAGGGGAAGTGGGATGGGAATGTTGTTTTTGATAGAGGCGATTTTGTCGATGAAGAACGAGTTCAGGGAATCACATAATATTTGTGAAGGGGCGGATTTTGCTATCACCCTGTCGGGTTGCGCAAGCTCGTCAACTATTGCGAAAATGTCTTTAGTTTTCGTAGCTGAATTCGTAATTTTCTAAGAGAAATGGATTGTCTTGGTCTGGAGAAAAGAGTCTTTGTAATTTTGTAGCAAGGCTACATAAACCATTCTCTCCTCAGGTGCATAAGCTCGCCTCCATCAGCGCTCTGCTTGTCTGAGTGCTAGTTTTTTCCTTTTCAGGTCATCAGAGAACCAGCGTTGGGCATCGTGGGAGCGTTTGAGGTTGGTTCTCTTAAAGGGGCCAACCTTATTACTGGCTGATGCCAGCCATTGATCGAGGTTAGAAACCTGAAGACAGATGGAGCCTTGTTCGGTGGGAGAGCTACCCGTTAGAAATGAGCAAAACTCGCCCATATTGGCCCGCTTTCAGTTTCTGGCCAGGAAGTTACCAGCCAAGGGCGGTTTAATGGGAGAGATGTAGGCCATACTGAATGTAATAAAATGGTGGTTAGACCATGTGCACGGGGAAACTGAGGGAGGTGTTATTTATAGGTTTGAGGTCCAAACCTGATCCAAAGTGTGCCCTTTAGCATGAGTGGCCTTGTGCACATGTTGGATACAGTTCATGCCTGATAGGAGGTACGTGAACTCAACGGACCTGGCACTCTCGTGAGTATCAGAGGGCCAGTAGTTGAAGTCTCCGAGGATGATAATCCTGGCGTGGTTGATAACTAGCTGGGAGATTAATTCACCTAGTAATTGAGGGAATAAGTTCATATGGTTGGGAGGTCAGTAGAAAAGGGCACAGATAAAGGGGGACTTGGGGGATTCTAATTTTAAGATGAGGCTATCAACTCGAGGTATACCACTAATCTCAAGGGCAGTGAATTTATGTTTCTGCTGAATAATGGCTGCCACCACACCCCCCAACTTGCCCGACATCCTTTTGGCCTGGAGTATGTAGTAGCCTGTAGGTACTGCTGCGAGGATGTCGGGAGGATTCGGCCGTAAGTCAGGTTTCCGACAGGAGGAGAATGTCAGGTTTGTTGGAATCGAGCAGTTGGAAGATTTCGAGTTGGTGCTTCACTATAGAGCGCGTATTTAAGTAGGTGATGACAAGGGGTCCCACTGCCGGGGGTTTAAGGCTAGTAAGTTCCGGAGGGTCCTTGTTGGTAAAGAGAGGACCCTGCCCGGTGAGCCGGGTGGGGAGTTCAGGGGACGAGTCTCTGGGGGACAGGATCCCTACTTTCCTAACAGACGCCCTGATGCTAGCGCTAATGGGCAAGTTGCCCTGTAAATTACGAAGCTCCTTGTAGGTCGCTCCCCTTCCACTCAGCTCTGACTGTGTGCCCCTGCTGCCGCTGCCAACTTGCTGGTAAGTGTCCTCTGGCTTCTGGGCCACTGCTCCCTCTCTCTGTGATCCGTTTTTGTGCTCTGTGCCACTCGTTTCTCCCCCCTTTTGTGCCCCTTTTGCCTTCTATACCACTCTTTTGTCCCCTCTTGTGCCCCATTTTGCTTCTGTTCCACTGCTTCCCCGCTGCTGTGACCCTTGCGGCCCTGCCCCCTGCCAACTTGCTGCTCCCTCCTCCCAGCTGCTCCTCCCTCCCACCTCCCCATATATGCTGGACGACTGCGCGGTGAGGTGTGCGACCCCTGCCACTCCTGGTAGGCCGCTCCCCCTCCACGCAGCTCCGACTGTGCGCCCATGCTGCCACTGCCAACTCGCTGGTAAGTGTCCTCTGGCTTCTGGGCCACTGCTCCCCCTCTCTGTGACCCATTTTTGTGCTCTGTGCCACTTGTCCCCCCCTTTCTCGCCCCTTTTGCCTGTGTGCCCCGTTTTGTGCTTTGTTCCACTCGTTTTTTATCCCCCCTTTTCTGCCCCTCTGCCTGTGTGCTCCATTTTTGTGCTCTATGCCACTCGTTTTTTCTCCCCCTTTTGTGCCCCTTTTGCATTTTAAAACCCTCTTCTGTCCCCTCTTGTGCCCCATTTTGCTTCTGTTCCATTGCTTCCCCGCCGGTGTTACCCCTGCGGCCCGCCCCCTGCCCATTCGCTGCTCCCGCCTCCCAGCTGCTCCTTCCTCCCACCTCCCCATATATGCCCGACGCTGCACGGACGCTCAGCGGACGCATGCAGCGGGCGCGCCCCGGGCCTAAGGCAAGCCCGTCTGCGCCTGTCCATGCTTGGACCGTGCCCTCCGCCAGAACCCCGCGAACGCCACAACACCAGACTCCGCTATGACGCCAGCACCCTCCACACACTCAACACAGTCCGAAACCACACCGGCTTCCAGGCCACCCCTGAACAGACCCACATACCCTTCTCCTGCCGCACCTGCAACAGAGCCACCAAACCTCCAACACCCGCTCCGCACGCAAACACACCGCCAAGCTCTGGGATCTGCTCATAACCTCTGCCCCAGACATAGCCTTCCTGACTGAGACCTGGTGGAACGACTCTTCAACGCCCGACATCACCATAGCCACGCCGGATGGCCACAAGATCACCCACAGGGATCGCGCCAACAGAATCGGAGGAGGAATAGCCATTGTCCACAAGTCCTCCCTCAAGGTCTCCACCCACGCAGACGACACCCTCAACACCGCCGAACACCTGCACTTCCGGATCCACACTGACCCCAACACCACCCTCAGGAGAACACTCGTCTACAGACCCCCTGGACCCAGGGCCCAGTTCAGCAACTCCATCGCCGACCTCTCCAGCACCCACGCACTCGCCTCCACGGACTACATCCTCCTCGGGGACCTGAACTTCCACCTCGAGAACAACAACGCCATCTCCGCCGCCCTGATCGACAACCTCACCAACCTCGGCCTCAGACAACTCACCACCGCACCCACCCACGCCGCTGGCTTCACAGGCACCCACGTTGCCTTTGACCACACCACCGAACTCCACTAGACCGACCACCGCTGCATCCATTTCACCTTCAAGAAACCAACCACGCACCGCCGCACCCAACAGCTGCCTCGCCGCTGCTGGAGCAAAGTCACCGAAGACCAGCTGATCACCACCCTCGCCCAAAACCCACCCACCGACCTCACCAACCCAGACGCCGCAGCTCGCAACCTCAGACAGTGGATCGACGACTGCGCAAACACCCTCGCCCCAATCAAGAAACCCTCCAACAAGCACGCCAGCAAGAGAGCCACCTGGTTCACCAACAAGCTCCAGACCTCCAAACACGCATGCCGGAAACTAGAAAAGAAATGGCTCCATGAACACACACCGGACAACCACGCAGCCCACAAGAACGCCACCCGCAGACATCACACCTCGTCAGATTAGCCAAGAGATGCTCCTTCAAAGACCGTCTGGACAACAATGCACACAACAGCAGAGAGCTCTTCAGCATCGTAAAGGAACTCTCCAACCCCAACGCCAACGACATCCCGCCCTCACAAGAACTGTGCGACTCGCTAGCCACCTTCTTTCACCGCAAGATCGCTGACATCCACGACAACTTCAACACCACAACCGCCCTGACTACACCAGACTCCACCTCCCCAGCGAACACCACCAGCACCAACTGCCTGACCTCCTGGTCCATCGTCAACGACGACGAGACACGTAAGGTCATAAACTCCATCCATTCAGGATCTCCGTCAGACCCGTGCCCACAACACGTATTCAACAAAGCAGACGCAGCCATCGCCCCCCAACTACGGAAGGTCATCAACATCTCCTTTGAAACAGTGACATTCCCGGAAAGCTGTGAGCACGCCAAAATCAACGCCCTCCTCAAGAAGCCCAAGGCAGACCCCAAGGACCTCAAGAATTTCCGGCCCATCTCCCTGCTCCCGTTCCCGGCGAAGGTCGTCGAGAAAATCGTCAACATACAATTGGCCCGCCACCTCGAAGACAACAACATTTTGTACCCGTCCCAGTCCGGTTTCAGACGAAACCACAGCACCGAGATAGCCCTCATCGTGGCCACAGATGACATCAGGCGCCAACTAGACAACGGCAAAAAATCAGCCCTCATCCTCCTGGACCTGTCAGCCGCCTTCGACACGGTCTGCCATCGCACCCAAAATACACGCCTCCAAGAAGCCGGAATCCAAGAGAAGGCCCTCGACTGGACCACGTCCTTCCTCTCCAGCAGAACCCAGAGCATCCGCCTCCCACCCTTCCGAACCAAAGCCACCAACATCATCTCCGGCGTCCCCAAGGGCTCATCCCTCAGCCCGACACTGTTCATCATCTACATGGCCCCCTCGCACAAGTGGCCCCCCATCATGACTTCAACATCATCTCCTACGCCGACAACCAGCTCATCCTCTCCCTCACCAAGGACCCACACACCGCCAAAACCAACCTCCACGAGGGAATGAAGGCCATCGCCGACTGGATGAGGAGCAGCCGTCTGAAGCTGAAGCTGAACTCGGATAAGACGGAGGTCCTCATCCTCGGACCAACCCCCTCAGCCTGGTGGCCGACCACACTGGGAACAGCACCGACACCCACGGACCAGGCATGTAGCATATGATTCATCCTCGATTCCTCCCTCTCCATATCTAAACAGGTCAGCACCGTCTCCTCCTCCTGCTACAACACCCTCCGCATGCTCCGCAGGATCTACCAGTGGATCCCGACCGCAACCAGAAGAACGGTGACACAGGCCCTCGCCAGCAGCAAACTGGACTACGGCAACATACTCTATGCAGGAATCCCAGCAAAACTCCTCTGACGACTACAACGCATCCAAAACGCCTCCGCCCGACTCATCCTCAACGTCCCCCGCCACAGCCACATCACCCCCACCTGAGAGACCTACACTGGCTCCCCGTCAACAAGAGGATCACCTTCAAGCTTCTCACCCACGCACACAAAGCACTCCACAACGCCGGACCAGCCTACCTGAACAGCAAACTCAGCTTCTACACCCCCACCCGCCAGCTCTGCTCCGCCAGCCTCGCCCTCGCCGCTGTTCCCCGCATCCAACGAACGACCTCCGGGGATCCTTCTCCTACCTCGCCGCCAAGACCTGGAACACCCTCCCTGCCCACCTACGGCAGACCCAAGACCTACTCGTGAGGTACTGGGTTTTTCGGAACCGATACTATTACAATAACCCAGCGGTATCAGGGCAACACCCAAAGACCCCGGATTCCCCTGTCTTGGCAAACAGAGACTCGGGATACTTCTCGATGACGTCAAAGACCAAAGTTTATTGGTTGCAACCAGGGACAGAGGTCCACGAAGTACACACGGGTAGTTCGACAGAGACTGCACCACTTCAATGAACGAAACTCGGTCTTTTATGCCGAAAATTACGCCTCTGGCAACATCACAATTTACATTTGGTGCATACAAACTAACCAATGAACAAGTAGCATTTAAAAAAGTAACGAATGACGACAGTCAAAGTTAATCCCACTTTCCGTTGTCCAGCCCACCAAAACGATCACACACATGCTTGGTTTCCTGTTCGATCGGCTGGACAAACCCATCATAAAACCTTCAACCCAGATCGATGAACATGTCGTAAAGGAAAGGCAGAAACAGATGGAAAGGAGATAGAGGAGTGGGAACGGTGTGCCATAAAGTCAGGGCACGTCCTGCTAATTGATCTTTATCGGGCCAGCTGCTGAACAAGGAACTGGCTCAGCGGGATTCGCCCCAGGCGAGGAGTCAGTTTGGCCAGGTCAACCAGAAGTCAACTAAGGCGTACGTGTCAAGGACTCGTTCGGCCACAATCATCGGGCCTATGTTAGGGCAACCACACAAGATGGCTGCCGCATACAAAATGGAACCCGAGGGTTCAAACTAAATCCTCAAATGCAGAGTGTTCTCCTATATCGATTCATACGAAAACACTCAGACACGTTATACTCGCCATTTGCAGTCTGTAGAGACCAAAATCGTCCATTTCCGACGATCTTTATAAATCGGGTTTCGGAACTATCGAACCCAATTCGGGACCACGGAACCACACTCGTCTTCAAAAGACTCCTCAAGACCTGGCTCTTCGAGCAGTAGCGGCACCCCCTCCCCTCAGAGTCTCGAGACCCTTACGGGTAAGTAGCGCGCTTTACAAGTACTCTGATTGATTGAAGTGCTGTATAGGTGGTAAAATGGGCATAATAACTGGCCCCAGCCGGTCGCAGATGGCGCAGATGGGCCCGCTTCGTGTGCGCGCTCTAGGTGCCTGAAATACTGTTGGTGGCGCTGAAGACTGGAGCGCTGACCCCTGCATACGCGGAAGTGGAAGATTGACTGACTCCCGGACGCCCTCCGATCAATCTGCAATCTCCGATCAATCTGCACAGGCCGCGGGGGACCGGGAGGGAAGAATGCAGCAACAGGTGGGTAATTGCAGCAAAGAGTAAGTTATTTTAAACAGCGAGCAATAACAAATTATACATAAAAACCTTTCTAGTGCACACAGGCAGCTAGCAGCGTCTATGGGGTGCAAAGACTGCTGCGTCCGCCCATAATGAACCGAGCCTCCAAGTGTCTTCTGCCTGCCAC
This sequence comes from Lissotriton vulgaris, assembly GCF_964263255.1. Lineage (NCBI taxonomy): Eukaryota > Metazoa > Chordata > Amphibia > Caudata > Salamandridae > Lissotriton > Lissotriton vulgaris. The sequence continues at coordinate 580,496,347 of NC_141695.1, forward strand.
CCTACCTCTACCCAGAATGTGACATTATGGCCAGAGCTGTCGACTTTGGAACTGGCGAACCAGGTTCTAGTCACGGCGTCGGCTCAGCATATTGTGATTCTGGGCAAATCACTTATTATCCTTGTGCCTTTAAAATTTTTATGTGATCTGGTGTGTTGTGGTGTATAACTGGTGGTCCCCTATAAAAAAACTACAAAAATGCACAAAGAAGTAAAACCAAAGGTTTTACATAATGAGGAAATACAAACAGGTACCCATAAATTGGCTGATTTGTTCAAAGTTAATCCAGAAAACCTGGATAAATGTTCGGCTTATCAATTAGATTGTGTGTTCTTAGGCATCAATTTATCCTCTAAAAGTGCAAAAAGTATCGATCACTCATGCATTAGCGGTACACATGTTCTAACTAACATGTGGAAGCCTGTAACGAGTCTTGTCTAAGTTTCCAACTTTCGGACAAAAATGCCATGACTTCACCACGCCCATAGAGGCTTGCAAGCCAGATGTACTGCTGACTTTGATACTACACTCCCTCATCCTCAGTTTCCACATCAGCTGCTGCCATAAAACAACAAACACATAATCCACAGGAAGGCTGCCCACATTGTTAAATGTACTTTAAGAGTATAAATATATATTGCGTTTATTTTGTATTATTATTGCATTAAAATATATAATGCTTCATTCCCCAAAGTTCTTTATGGATGGGTTGTATGCTACTCCATTGGTTGTGTCTGGTTGCCAAAGTGTTGGTTTACAGAGCAGCTTAGAGTGTGTTTATGTTGTGTAGTGATGACCATGCACATCATGCATAACTTTTCAAAGTAGGAAAATGGCCTGCACCGGTGCCCCCGAGATACATTTTGCCCCCTCTGGCATCAAATCTGCCTCTACCACGGCCTATCCTGAGTTCAGTAACTCTGATCACCCTGTCACGTTGATTTTATCGGAATACTCGAGTCAGTTGTTCCCTGGCAGGTATCCAAGTTTGATATCACATGCTCCTACCCTGAACGCTTCTCAAATCTGGTGGAGATTGGGATGAATGCCATGGCTGCTTCCTTTTATCAAAGACTACTGATCCCCTTGCCAGGCCATCATAAGACTGACTGCTGGTGCCAGCTAACTCTAGTCATGCCGTTCAAGTTTTAATTCTTGTAGCCCTTATAAAATCCATAAAATTTGTCATGGGTGAAACCTCTCACCACGCCCCAAGTGTGAGATGTAATAACTTAAACTGTTTTTAAAGTAGTGCTTTATGCCACACTTATTCCCCCCTCCCTGTGCTAATGAGCGTACTATAAGTTGCTGTGTGTTAGCTTGGGAACCACAAACACTGCAATGGATCAGAGAGGAAACCTATGCGTTGAACCCACTGGGTTCAGCAAGTTGCAGGAGGTCAGTCTGTGGCCTGGTTGGAGTGACACGTGCACAAAGAGGAGGTCACGGAAGTGACGGGTGCTCTCATTCAGTCCTGGAAGAAGGAAGAACAGCTGCGCCAGGAAGAGCCCCATGGATAGAGGCCATTCGGGACGGAATTCGCCTCTTCTGCAACTATTATGGGATGTGCCCCTTCACCATGGAATTACAGATCATGTGAATGTCAGGCAATGCCTTGGCACTGAAGGGCTGGACTAGAAACAATGAAAGATGAACATGAATGTGATGGATCCCTCTAATTTAAGGCCTAACTTGGCAACTGAGTGGGGGTGGGTTGTTGTGGAACAAACTACTGTAACATTGGGGCGTTAACTGCCCTTCGGGTTAGACTCTCAGTCCACTTTTCCATTGTGCGCAGCTCTATGCATTAGCAAAGAGAAAGAAGCCCGCAGTAGTTGTGAGCCAAGAAGGAGGAAGTAGATTGCCATGAAGTTACAGATCTCCCTCCAACACACTTTAGGAACTGCATGGCTCGGCTGTTCGGGGCTACACAGACAATAACCCCAGATTGAACCAGCTCCCACCTGCCCATGCTGAACGAGGGACTGGTCAAAGGCATCCCTCCACACAAGCCCTGGGGTTGGAGTTCACTGGTATTTGTGAGATCCGTTGTTTGTGTCCAGGTCCACTCCTCTGCCCCTTCATGCAGGATTACACTAGAGCTTTGAAAGTACCCAACCCCAGCCAGCCCCCTGCAGGTCGACTGGTGCCATGATGCGTGGCAGCCATTCATTTCCAGCATGGTAACACGGCCAGTGATAGTATCGCACCTGGCACATGCACTCACAATGCCAAGTCACAAACAAGCAACACTGTATCACCAATCCCCAAACATTGTTCCCGACCATGGTGCATGCCCACATGCAGACAAACATGACTGTATTCACTGTGCTCCAGCCTGTGCACACACTTAACATGTAAGTACGCTACTACATGCATTGACTGTATTTCGTTCCTAAACCTTAATCAACTAAGAAGATCAATCCTTTTTGCTCGCTCTTGCTACTGCTTGAGACGCTAAAGCCCCAAAATGAGGTTGTTGGCACTTCACTGCGCTGTAGCAGTCTCCTACCTTTAGGGTCTAGGGATAGTATGCAATACATGTCACAAGAAGTCCCCAGGGAATACAGCAGGAGGAATCCTGTAAACCCAGTTGAGACCTGGGTGATAAAGGTAACAAAAAACATCTCAACAGGTAATATTTGAAAGACAATTAATCAGTGGAAACAAATTACAAGAAGGAGACAAAAATGGAGTAACCCTATGGTTGAATATCACGGTCTGTATTAGTTCTTGTAGTAGGCCAGCATTAATTTCAGACAACAATATATTTCGTCAATGCGAGCGTAACCAGAAAGGTGCACACATAGTGCTCATGACAGGGTGAATGGCGCAAGTGAGGCACGTGGTAAGGTGACAGAGTAAAAGGTGTGATTAATGTTGGTACATAAAATGAGCAATATGATTACAGTGATTTTGAAGCATGTTAGGAGCCAAGGAAGTCCTAAGTACACTAGTTTGTGACAGCGTTGCGACCTGTCTGGTTTCAGGTCATCATCAGTACGGGATTACATGTATCAATTCGAAATTGTGGTAGACAAAAGGGTAGAGAAGAAAGAGGGAATCAGGGATGGGTACCAGCCGGTTGGGCGGTGGGATAAGCAAGTGGCAGCTGGATAAATTCCAGAGTGGGCCGAAAGGGCCAAACGGTCTATTCGGGCGAATTGAGGCACCCGGGTAATAGTGAGTCATGGGTCCAAGCGAAGCACATGGCGATGGTCCCCATGGGGTATCTAGCAAAAGGGGAGAAATTGTAAGAGGGTTGTCCTCAAGTATGGGAAAGGAAGGCTCTTGTGTGCCGTTCACCCTATCACGAGCAGTATGTGTGCACATTTTTGTTTACATTCGCATTTAATAAATATATTGCCATCTAAAATTAATGTTGTCTTAATAAAGGGGATCTTATCATGCGCAAACTTAGCCCAATGGGCATCAAGGCACCTCAGACCTGTGACAGACCGTGATATTCAACTGTGGTGCTTCTCCCTTTTTGTTTCCTTCTTCTAATTTATTTACACCTATTGTCTTTCAAACATTACCTGTTGAGGCGTTGTTGTTTGTTACTAAAATGATTCCCCAAGCAAGTTTAAACACCCCTTCACTTCGCTTATGTTATCTCTTCTTTGAGCTGTACTTTCCAAAAAACCCTTACATTAGTGGAACTTATTCTTTTGCCCTATTGACCCCTTATTGATTTTATTCCTATTCCACTGCATCCTACTGTCGCTGTTATCATTTCTAGTGTAACTTCAGCTTTGGACAGTTATCCCCACATTTAAATCACCCCTTCACTTTATTCTTTGCCCCCTAACTTCTCTAACTGTTCTAATCCTGAACTATCTAATTCTGAACACAAAAATTATATACATACTGTGGTTGAGGACGGGCCTGAGAGGTCTTCTTTCAAAGTCTTCAGACTTCTCACTTACCTTTTCTGCCTTTGGTAGATGTCACCCCATAGAACTGATTGCTTTCAACGATTGTTCACCTATGGCCTAGGTCACTGGAATTGCACATATCTGTGGATATGGTGGTTAATACATAATGATGGCTATATGGCACTTTGCTGCATAATCTACCATCGGCTGCATATTTGCAAATTTCAACAGAAATTGGTTCTAACTCAAATGAATCAATAATTACTTGGAAAAACACCACAGGTGGTGCTGCAGACTGTTTGCAAAGGGCGCCTAGTCACCTCTGAAGTGTTCATCTGGTACTAATGAGGTCGAACCTTTTGCTCATACAGTATGAAGGTATTTTAAGATGACAAAATATTGACATAATAAAGTGACACAAAGTGCTTCATTATGCTGAAAATTGGCTTTTTCTTGCCTGATAATTTAGTCAAGCCTATCCGTGGTGTGGGCCCACACGTACTTTGTGATTTGAATTTCCGAAGGGATAAATAACTTTGGTGTTGGCACTTGCGAATTGTCTGTCTCCCCCTCTTGCAACCATGGCTAGCCCTACCGTAAGCTCCTGTATCCATTCAACCTATGTCCTCGACTCACCTCTATGCTTTCTTGGCAGCAGAGAGCAGATCAATCATTGCTGTTTTTCTTGGAAGACTGTATGAGTGTTTTTTCCATAACCCGCAGAGATCTGGAAAGCGCCTGCAAGGGGCACAGCTAAGGAGCATGCAACCTGCTGCTAGTGGCCGCTGTACTTGTGATCAGTAATGCATGGCGACGCTGAGGCAGAGACGCCGGAATGGGCAGGAGGAGACAGGGGATGCCTGCCAGAGTAGGGTGCCACAGCACGGATTACTATGTATTCCCTGGCCAGAGGAAGACTTTGTGTCTTCTTTTGAGTTTCGCTTGTCATCTTGTTTACCAATGCACGTCACAACACTTGCTCCAAAATTCTGCATGACCTTGTATTTCACTCAGCCCTCTTTTCGACAGAGGGAGACACTCTAGATCCAGGTTGTTAGCTAGCTGTTTCCTTTTGGTCTTCTTAGATTTGTTCATGGTCATCATTGGCCTGGTCTTCTTAATTTTGCGTGCTTTTGTTTCTGCTTATTTTCCTGGCCATCCTTATCCCAGTAATCCTGCACCAATACTGGTCATTCAGGTTCTCCTACTGGTGGTCCTCAGGTTCCTCCCCTTCCCTCCGGTCAGCCAAATGATGCCTCCATGACTATTGATCCTGCGATCCTGCAAACAGGATTAGCCTGGCTAACAGGATTAGCCAGCCCAAATAGGAGACAGGAATGCAGCTCACTCCTCTCGCAAAGAAGGGAAACACGCAACCACCTAACCCCTCCCACCGGGTACCTAATATTATACTCTAGAACCCAAAAAGACCAACCCACAGTGTATCACAACACACAATTTCTCTTTATTCTATTGGTTAAGGAAGGGGGTGTACTGTCACACCACTTTCGTCATGACACTTCTGTAAGACTGTCCATTGTCCCCTTTACTCATTTTATCACCTTCCAGTCCAGGAAATACAAATTTGAGCTGCTGTCATAGCACACATTTCCTCCGTCCCGGTCAATAAACAACTTTTGAACCTCAATTGTTCAATTGTGCTGCTCTCTAATTAAGTGTTCCGCTTGCGAAGGGTATTTTGTTTCTCTACGCAAACTTTGGCAGTCACAGAGGACCCATGAAGGACAAACAGTTGTCCACCTTCCCTTTCTCGCTCAGATTAAACTCGCATATATTTTCTAAAATGACTCTTGGGGCTTTTCTGCAGAGCAGACTTCTACTAAAAACGAGCACAGTCATGATTAATCACTTATAATGCACCTTATGTGGTGCATTTACCCATGCACATCCCAATTTTTTTTCAAGCAGCATTAGTCCTTTTATTCTCCATTATTCATAAGCATTTGCGGCCCACTCCAGCATTTTAGTTTGCACATGCGCAGTTTTCTTTAGCCCTTATGTTAGCCCTTTTCGCATGTAGTTTGCACACCACACAATTAATCATTTCACACTATGGAAGTTCAAGCCGAGCAGGTTTCATTTCGCGAAAACCCTGCTCCGTCACTACCCTTCAGGGTTTCGTTTATTTCTTTTTCTAGCGGCTGCTGGATTTTTACGCTGAGGGTGGGAAGGCAGAATAAGAGAGTGCAGTGGGGACTTGTCTCAGTACTTTTTTCTTTGCCAGTGTCGAGCAATGGCATGATCTTTTCATTGAAAACACTGAGGTTAAGGCACCTCTACAGAGGTTTATGTTCATTCGGCATAATACTTTAAATTGATTGAGGGTTGTAGAGATACACATGCATTTTTGGTCACTGGTTTGAAAGGTTATAAAATATCACTGGGAATTAATGTGCTTGATTCAGAGCATATTATGTATCATTTGGTCACAAATATTTGTTTTACGTAAGCTTGGTCAGTATTATTATTTTATAATTTATTTTTATTTTGTTTGATTAATTAAAATCTTACAAAAAAAGCTAAAATGTCAAGCAAAACTTTAAAATTGCAAAACAATCCATCATTCCAATTTGTATCCAAAGACTTATTTATATATCAAACATACTAAGTTATAAAACAATTGATCATTTAGCATTTTTTTTTCCAAAGACTTGATTATATTTTATACATGATGGCTCACTCCATAAATCACTCAAGTAAAAGCCTGAAATTTAATTTCCACTGCTCTGAAGATTTTCACAAAAGCTGAATTCATTGGTAAGTCTTCGGGGTTTAAACATGCGATCAGTGCTTGCCTACATGTCCTTATACCGCGTGTATTAAACATACTCTTCAGAGTAGTTTTTCTTTCCCTTTCCAGATCCGGGCAAAGGCACAGTAAATGCATAATATTTTCTTGCCCCAATTTACAGAGCCTGCATAGGTTTTCTTCTTGCTCAGTATGTTCATACTTTCTTTCTAGAGATCCTTGCGGTACCTGCAGGTCGCGAGGTAATAGGGTGGTAATATACCTTAAGTAGTTATGAACTTGCTTTAATGATCTGCATTCAACTTGCAACGATGTCACAAGTGGACTATTGTGAAACAAGATCACTGATCACCGACACTAATCCACCACCCCCCTGACTGAATGCAAAGTGCATACGCAGATTGGTAACTGCTGCATTTGATCTCGCCTCAGGGTAAAAAGTGGTTAGGGTGGTGAGAGAAGTGCTGTAGTCCGTCTTATCTCCATTTATTTAAGCTGAATTGGCGTTCATCCAGGATGAAACTTGGGCAAGACAGCTAGTTAAATCTTCTGTGATGCGACTGTCTTTTGCTGATAGGGATACCACAATTTGGGTATTGTCTGCATATGAGAAGAGAGTAAGTCCAAAACAGTCTATAATTTCGGCTAAAGGTCTAACATAAAAGTTAAACAAAGATGAACTAAGGGTAGAGCTTTGAGGCGACCCAGAAGCTAAATGGTGGGGTTTAGACCTATGTTGGTGCCAGGCACGGTGCGCCCATTGGGGTGTGGGGGCGTGTCCCCCCGCCCGCCCGCGCCCCCAGCTCCCTCGGCGTCTGTGAACTTAAGTAAACTGACATAGCTTACTGAAGTTCACAGATGCCAAGGGAGAACTGACAATCATGTCAGTCAGCATGACATCGGACCATCCACCCTGTTCAGAGTCTGAAGGGGGTGGGCGGTTTGGCGTCATGTTGTCTGACATGATTGTCACCAGGGGCAGCAGGCAGCAGCACAACACAAGTGCGCATGAGTGGGGACGGAGGGTGAGTTTTTTGCCCATGCCCACTCATGCGCACTTGTGTTTGCATTTGTTTGCACATGCCAGCGCATGCCCATTAGGAACCCCTATTCCTTCTAAAGGGCAGGCGGCGGGTGAAGAGTAACCTGTGCCCCAAGTCAACCTTGGCTGAGGGGTTGTCACTCCAGTGCTGTTCCTGTCTGAAGAGGCGCCAAAGCGGACCAGGAGCAGAGGTGGTCAGGTAAGTTTTATATATTTTATTGTCCCTCGGACCCACAACCCTGCACGACCCCACCCCCCTGCGCGACCCCCGCCCGTGATCCCCCCCACCGTGACCCTCCCACGGATACCAGCCGCGGCCGGCAGTGGGAGTACCTGCAGGGCGGTGATGTGGGGAAGGGGAGGGGCAGGGTGGGGGGTAGTAATGTATGGATTACGGAGCTTCTCAGGTAAGTAAACATTTAAATGAATAAAACGAATTTCGTTGAGTGCACTGCATTCTCAAATGCGATACCCTGCCTCTCCCCCTCCCCACGTTACCACCCTGCAGGTACTCCCACTGCCGGATACAACAGAACAGTTGTGCAGTCATTGAGCGTGTACTGTAGGTCCCAACTTGTCATCCCTTTTAAATATGGAAAATGTCCTTATAGTCTTACAAAGGACTGCTTTTGCGCTACTGCAGAATGCCAAACTTCTGTCAGACTAATCTACATTCAAGCTTGGAAACATAGGAAAACACACATTTTCGATCTCGGAAAGGTAAACGGGAAAGTACTCTATGGCCATCCCCTTTGGCGATTAAAGAGAGTCGTTTCCCGGGCAGACTCTCCTAAATTCCGCTCAAATGACCTATCGCATGTTCGGACAGGCAGTCCTCCGCTTGCAAGAGCACAGATTCCAATTAGGAAAAGAACCTGGAAAAAGGTTTGCTGGAAACACTGCATTAATATAGAACCAGGACTGTAAAGCGCGACACCTCTGACCTATGTGTAGAGTCGCCGCTCTAGTTGTTCACGCTAAGTGATGACATGGCGTGATCGGTGGCCATCTTGGAATCACACGTTTCCGAGCGCGATCAGTCGGGCGCCGGAGCTGTGGGCTGACAACACGCTTGGCGCTCTGTGTGCTTGTAAATTCAATAAACAACACTTCTTACCACCCCCAAAGGTCTCTGTCATATATATAAAAGCGCATCTTTACAATGGCGACGAGGTGAACGGAAAATCAACGAGGACCCACAAGGAGAAGCTGTAAAAGAACCCTAATCATCTTCCCACTGAACTACCACTGGTCAGAGAGGCCTACTCAGCAAGCTGCACCACTGGAAGAGGGGAAGCACGCAGGGAAGCACACAGAGCGCGACAGAAGCAGTTGTATCCAGGCAAACAGATATTGGACGACAAACCGAGGTACGAGGGGCACCACTTATACTTGCAACATGCTAGAAGGGCAGCAGGGCAGCACAGGAGCCACATCCTGCAGGAACACCCAGCTCGATAGTAGCACTGGCGGATCCAGGAGCCATAGATAGTGGTGAAGAGGGAGACACCCAGCCCCGACCAGGCGAAGGAGAGGAGAACAGCGCTCCATGCAGCCCCAAAACCCAGAGTGTTGAGCCAAAAAGGCGGGAAACCATGTGTGCTCAATCATCCTCGGCGATGACGCCGGTTCCATTCCTACCAAAACTGTGAGAGCCCCTAATGAAGTGGGAGGACTGGAAGGAATACATCACGAATTACATTGAAGTCCTAGAGGATGAGAATGAAGAGGCCTTCACAAGCATCAGGAAAAGAAGAATCGTACTACACAACTTGGGCCCAGTGGGAATCAGAGTGTTCAAGAACCTGGTACCCAAGCAGGGACAAACAGGTGACGATGATGTGTATGTGCACGCCCTAGAAGAGCTCGATGAACATTACCGACCGGCGGTTTGTGTGTCGATAGACCAATACAATTTACAACAGCGGAAGCAAGAACAGGGCGAATCTATCGATGAGTATGTAGCGGCATTAAAAAAGTTGGCGTCCATGTGTCAGTTTGGCGCACTCCATGATGATTTCATCAAAGACCCAATAGTGATGCATACGACGATGAAATCAGTACAGGACAAGCTATGTTCATGCAGTGATACCACGTTGAAAGAGGCGATTGCGATGGTGAAAAAGGCAGAGTTAGCACGAAGATGTGCGGACACGGTGAAAAGAGAAATGGCGGCAAAGCCCATGGTCAACAGAATAGAGGACGAAGAGCCAAAAGGCGGGAGCAGGAACACGAGTTCGACCCACAAGGGACCCAACAAGTGGTAAGGAAAGCCGGGACGACCAGGGAGGCAGATGAAAGGAAGTAAGACTTAATGCTACTGCTGCGGCAGCTGTGCCCATGAGGCGAATGACAAAAGGTGCCCAGCCTTCCAGGCTAAATGCATGTTCTGTGGAGTGATGGGACATTACTAAAAAGTTTGTCGGAGGAAAATGGCCCGCAACACGGTGAAATTCGTTGACATGGACCAGGAAGAGGGGAAAGGAAGAAGCCAAGAGGAAGATGATGAAGTACTGTGCATCGAGGAACAAATCTTGAGTGTAGGCACCAGGAGATCGAACAAACCCGTGCTGGACATGTTGATAGGTGGCGTGATGATAAGCATTGTGGCGGACTCAGGTTCACCGTACACTTTAGTGCAAAGAACAGTGTGGACAGAGAAGTTCATGCCCCATCTAGGCCCGCACCTGGAACCACCGGATATCAGACCAGTCACGTACCTGGGAGACCGCATCCCCATAGCAGGTTATCGACCACTAACATTCGAATTCAGAGGCCGCAGTGCAGAGTGCAAACTATATGTGACGGAGAAAGGCCCATCGGTATTGGGTTGGATGGACCAAGGAGACTTGGGCATCAAGCTGGACCCTGGCGGAGCAGTGCAGGTACTATTGACGGAACTTGAACCGTGGCCAGACATGGAGAAATGGAAAAGAGACTTCCCCAAAGTATTCGTCGGAAGAGTCGGGAAATTGGAGAAGTTTTCGCATAAGATCATCCTCAAGATGGATGCTACACCAGTGTCACATAAAGTAAGGATGTACCGATAGCCGTGAGGGAGGCGGTGCAGCAAGAGCTGCGCGACTTGGAAAGAAATGGCATTATTGAACCCATCACATGTGCGGAGTGGCTGGCCCCCCTGGTGGTGGTGATGAAACCAAACGGCAAGGTCCGGCTGTGCGTGGACCTGCGCGAACTTAACAAAAATATCATAGTAGAGAAGTTCCCGCTGCCCCGTATTGAGGAAATGCTGGCGAAGACCAAAGGAAAGAAATGGTACTCCACCATCGACTTGACGTCGGCGTACCACCAGATAGCGTTACACCCTGAGAGCAGGAGGCTTACATCGTTCATCACCCCCTTCGGATGTTACCAAATCTGCAGGATGCCCTTCGGTCTAGCATCAGCAGTGGCGGTCTTTCAAAAGCGTATGCACCGTCTCTTCAAGGACATGGAAGGGGTTCAATACTTCCAAGATGACATTTTGGTCATGGGGGGTGATCAACGGGACCATGACGCCAAGTTGGCCAAGGTACTGAGGGTGCTGGAAGACAAGGGGCTGACTGCTGAGTGGGAAAAATGCCACCTAGGCATGGCATCCGTCACCTAACTCGGGCACGAAATTGGTGAACTATGGATCACACCGAAGAAGGAGAACGTAAGAGCAATATGCGACGCTCTGCCACCTGCTAGCAAAGAGGAAGTCAGGTCCTTTCTAGGCATGGGCGAGTACTATAGCAAATTCATACAGCATTTTGCTTCCAAAACCCACCAAATGCGGCAGTTGACAAGAGAGAAAACAAAGTTTGCTTGGACAGAAGAAACTCAGAGGGAGTTTGAAGGCGTCAAGAAAGATGTGACCCAAGCCATACCCCTTCAAGGGTACGATCCACAGGGGCGGACAGTGGTAACAACAGATGCCAGTGACAAAGGACTCGATTCCGAAAAGGGGGTGGTGATGAACAGAGTGTCTGAATTAAGCAGACCACTCTTACCCAGTCCAAAGATCAGGGCTTGATCCATCACCGTTATTTAGCTCACTGCATCATCCCAGCTCAGAACCTGGCTATATGCAAATTAGTCTGTCCCTGGCCCAGTGCATCATGGGAACAGGGCAGACCAAACTACCAAGCCAATTCTTCACCAGAAAGGAGACAAGCTTCCGGGGACCGGTTTCTGTCATTTCAGCTGTCGTCGGCCCGGCTTGCTTGAATCCTGATGGTGCAGTGAGCAAGGGACTCATGTCTGAGTATACCCTGCCACACCTATAGTGGCCAAAAACGATTCAGAAAAGGGGGTGGTGATGAACAGAGTGTCTGAATTAAGCAGACCACTCTTACCCAGTCCAAATATCAGGGCTTGATCCATCACCGTTATTTAGCTCACTGCACCATCCCAGCTCAGAACCTGGCTACATGCAAATTAGTCTGTTCCTGTCCCAGTGCATGATGGGAACAGGGCTAACCAAACTACCAAGCCAATTTTTATACTGGGAAGGAAACAAGCTTCCGGGGACCGGTTTCTGGCATTTCAGCCGTCGTCGGTCCGGCTTGCTTGAATCCTGATGGTGCAGTGAGCAAGGGACTCATGTCTGAGTATACCCTGCCACACCTATAGTGGGCAAAAACCATTCAGAAAAGGGGGTGGTGATGAACAGAGTGTCTGAATTAAGCAGACCTCTTACCCAGTCCAAAGATCAGGGCTTGATCCATCACCGTTATTTAGCTCACTGCACCATCCCAGCTCAGAACCTGTCTATATGCAAATTAGTCTGTCCCTGGCCCAGTGCATCATGGGAACAGGGCAGACCAAACTACCAAGCCAATTCTTCACCAGAAAGGAGACAAGCTTCCGGGGACCGGTTTCTGGCATTTCAGCCGTCGTCGGCCCTTCTTGCTTGAATTCTTTTGGTGCAGTGAGCAAGGGACTCATGTCTGAGTATACCCTGCCACACCTATAGTGGCCAAAAACGATTCAGAAAAGGGGGTGGTGATGAACAGAGTGTCTGAATTAAGCAGACCACTCTTACCCAGTCCAAAGATCAGGGCTTGATCCATCACCGTTATTTAGCTCACTGCACCATCCCAGCTCAGAACCTGGCTATATGCAAATTAGTCTGTCCCTGGCCCAGTGCATCATGGGAACAGGGCAGACCAAACTACCAAGCCAATTCTTCACCAGAAAGGAGAAAAGCTTCCGGGGACCGGTTTCTGGCATTTCAGCCGTCGTCGGCCCGGCTTGCTTGAATCCTGATGGTGCAGTGAGCAAGGGACTCATGTCTGAGTATACCCTGCCACACCTATAGTGGCCAAAAACGATTCAGAAAAGGGGGTGGTGATGAACAGAGTGTCTGAATTAAGCAGACCACTCTTACCCAGTCCAAAGATCAGGGCTTGATCCATCACCGTTATTTAGCTCACTGCACCATCCCAGCTCAGAACCTGGCTATGCAAATTAGTCTGTCCCTGGCCCAGTGCATCATGGGAACAGGGCAGACCAAACTACCAAGCCAGTTCTTCACCAGAAAGGAGACAAGCTTCCGGGGACCGGTTTCTGTCATTTCAGCCGTCGTCGGCCCGGCTTGCTTGAATCCTGATGGTGCAGTGAGCAAGGGACTCATGTCTGAGTATACCCTGCCACACCTATAGTGGCCAAAAACGATTCAGAAAAGGGGGTGACAAAGGACTCGGCACGGTCCTTATGCAAGACAGAGGTGGAGGAACGATGGCGAACCTCAGTTTTGCGTCCAGGGCCCTGACAGACACTGAGAAGAAGTTCAGTGTTATTGAAAAAGAGACGCTGGCAGTGGTTTGGGCCATGGGGAGATTTTGCCTGTTCCTGTGGGGCACAAGATTCCAACTAAGAACAGACCACAAGCCATTGGTGCGAGTCCTCACGTCCAGTGAGCATGCGAGTGCCACCCCGAGAATTGCGAAAATGACTCTAAAACTACCGGAGTATCGTTATGATGTAGAATACATCCCGGGAAGCAGAAACAAAGTTGCGACTATTTAAGCAGGGCAGCAGCTATGGAGTTAGCGGAAGAAGAGAAGGAAGAAGGGGATGAAATGGTGGCATTGATGGAAGACCCAGAGAAGGTGATAAGCAACCAAGAATGGAAGGATGCATATCAGGCAGACAAGAGCCTCCAAGAGGTGAAAGGGTACATCACTGGAAGATGGCCGGAAAAGAAACACCTGAGTGGAGACATGAGGAAGTATTTCAAAGTGAGAGAGGAGCTCTCACTCGGCGACAGGGAGTCTTTATGTACCGAGGGGACAAAGTAGTACCCCCAGAAGGACTTGTCCCTAGACTATTAGCAATACTACACGAAGGCCATTTAGGAATTGGAAAGACTAAACTGAGAGCCAAACAGGGTTACTGGTGGCCAGGCATGAACACGCAAACTGAAAGACACGTAAGAGAGTGTAACCAATGACAACAAGCTGATAAGACCATGACACCATTGAGGCCCTCCATAGGAAAATTCGACACACCGAGGAATCCATGGGAAGAACTCTCCATTGATATTTTGGGACCTATCCTAGACGAGCAAGGAACCCCAAAATATCTATGTGTCCTGGTGGACAAATACTCCAAGTGGCCAGAAGTACATGTCAACGAAGAAATGGACACGGACACTATACTAAAGTTCCTCACTGCCATTTTCCTCAAGGAAGGCATCCTCAAATCTATATTAAGTGACAACGGACCATAATTCACTTCAGACAAATGGCTAAAATACATGGAAAGGAATGGAGTCTGCTCCAAACACACGTCCATATACCATCCTGCAGAGAATGGACATGTAGAACGATTCAATAGGGTCTTAATGGGCTCCATTCAAGCAGCCATCATGATGGGAAAGGATTGGGAAAAAGAACTGTTGAACATGATCTGGGCGTATCGCATCACCCCCACCGGGACCGGGTACAGTCCTTTCCAGATTCTTAGAGGAAGAGACCCTTTTACCAAGGACAATTTGGCATGGAAAGAGAAGACGGTGACCAGCAAGTGGTCTCCGGCGGTAGTACAAGCAAATTTAGAAAGGGCCCAGAGAATATATTCAGAACACTACAATAAGAGAAAAAATGTAAAGGATACGCAGTTGGAAGAAGGAGAATGGGTGAGAGTCAAACAGGTGAGAGTCAAACTAGCCACACTCCAATGAAAAGGGAACAGTAAATACAGCAGACCTCCCCAAGTCAGAGAGGTTTTTGGCCGAGCAGCTAGGTTGAGTGATGGGAATGTGTGGTCCCAGGATCGCATGGCTCAATGTAACAAAATAGTACAATGGGCCCCGGAGGCGCGAGAACCAGAAGAGACGAACCAGTGCACATCGGGGAATGATACAGACAATCAGGAAGGAGTAATGGAAAGCATGGAACCAGGGTTGGAACAAGAAGGCAGAGAAACCCCACGTGCAAGCATGATAAGACTAGAAGGTAAAGAGCCAGTGGACAAGGAGAGATCGTATGTCCACAAAGGCAAAGAGGCGGAGTCCCTGACCCAGGGGGAAAAGGAAGCAACATCCACTCCGGTAAGGTGCACCAGAGGTGGGCGATTGGTGGTGAGACCCTCCAGATTCCGGGACTATGAGATGGGTGATGGGCACTGAATCCACCACAGACTAAGTTACTTGTTTGGACAATAAAGGGGAGATATGTAGAGTCACGCTCTAGTTGTTCACGCTACGTGATGATGTGGCATGAACGCCGGCCATCTTGGAATCGTGCGTTTCCGAGCGCGATCAGTCGGGCGCCGGAGCTGTGTGCTGACAACACGCTCGGCGCTCTGTGTGCTTGTAAATTCAATAAACAACACTTCTTATCACCCCCAAAGGTCTCTGTCATATATATAAAAGCGCATCTTTACACTACGTTTCTGGTAACCACTTCTTCACTGCTCTTCTTTCTTGTGAATTATATTCTTCATTTTTCATTTCTATATATGGTTCGTAAAAGATGGAGGTGTGTGCTACTCTGTTAGGTTTAGTTTCATATTTTAATCCTTCTCTCTGCAGCACTTGGTATCGCCTGTGACTATTTTCCCATGCCATTGTACCCACTGTAATGGAACGTAATTATGTCAGTCAGCATGGCCTGGTTCTAGAGGGTGGGCCAGGCCCACCCAGACATCACCATTGGCCCTCCCAGTCACGGCACACATCCAATTGTAAGCTGCACATGTTAAATTTCTCTTTCTCTGTATCATCGGGCCAAACGTTGTGGTGTTCTTAAGCTGCTGCCGTGGGCTGGTCTGGGCTGAGCAGTGTCTGGGGTCATATCTCAGCCACAGCCCAGTTTTTCAGAGGTCCAGTAACCCCTGGTACTCCGCTTTGCCTATTCCTTACATTTGTATTTTACTTTTTTTGCCAGAGAGGGAGAATGCATTTTGCGAGTAGGGTTGCCACCTTTCCAAGAAACAAATATTGGACACTTGTTGTTTAAAGAGTCTGTAAAGGCCTGGCTGTGATACTAAATAGGTCAGTAAATAAAATCGCATATATTCATTGGTAACTTGAATTTTCTCTTATTTATTTAGTCATGGATCATTAATGCAGCTCTATAACACATCTACAAGTACTTTCTATTTATATGTGCTCATTGAAGTATACACAGAGAAGGGCTAAAAATACTGGCTTTAGGGGCTTCTTGTACTGGCCGGGACAACAAAATACTGGTGGAGCTGGTAGAAATCCATTCAGCTGGCAACCCTAATCACAAGATTTTGTTTGTTACAGGATCAGCAAACTATTTATTTCCTCTACCCTCCCTCCCTGATTGATGTCATAATCAGGTGCGGTGTGTCCATTGGGGCGTGGGGGCGTTGCCCCCGGCCCGCCTGCGCCTGCAGCTCCCTCGGCGTCTATGAACTTAAGTAAACTGACTCAGTTTACTTAAGTTCACAGACGCTGAGGGAGAACTGACAATCATGTCAGTCAGCATGACGTTGGACAGGCCACCCCCTTCAGAGTCTAAAGGGGGTTGGTGGTCTGGCGTCATGTTGACTGACATGACTGTCACCAGGGGCAGCAGGCAGCAGCACAACACAAGTGCGCATGAGTGGGGATGGAGGGCGATTTTTTTGCCCTTGCCCACTCATGCGCTCTTGTGTTTGCACTTGTTTGCGCATTCCCAGTAGGAGCCCCTCGGTCTTCTAATGGGCAGGCGGCGGGCGAAGAGTAACCTGTGCCCCAAGCCAATCCTGGAGCAGAGGCGGTCAGGTAAGTTTTATACATTTTATTCTCCCTTGGACCCACATCCCTGCTCGACCCCCCCGCCCCCTGCGGCACCCCGCACGAGTGTGTATTTTCAAGTTCACACTGTACTGATACATTTTTTCAACTTATTGTCTTAGAACACTGCTGGGCTTTGGCCGAAGCGCTCCAATGATGACTGGCTGGTTTTCATTAACGAGTTTGATTGCTTGCAGGAGACATGGGCTTTGAAAGACTTTAATATTAATGTTTTTTCTTCCTTCTGTAACCCTGCTTCGCCAGCTGCTTCCGGGAGGGCAAGTGGGGGATTTGCTATTCTAATTTCTATCAAGTTCCTTGGTATAAATGTTAAACTTGTTGGCTCTTCTCCCTGGTACCAATTACTATTGCTGCCAGGATTGGGCACTGTAGTTCTTGTGGTTGTAAATTTTTATCATAAAATATTCAACCACCACTGTACAAATATTGTGGATAAACTGAATGATGTAATTGCAAACATGTGCCCTAAAATTCTCCATATTGTTTGCTTTGGGTGGGCAATTTTAATTGTATGCTTTGTGAACTTAGGGCCAGATGTAGGTAAAACTAATTTACCAACTCTTAAATACCGAATCATACCGATTCGGTATTTATGAATCAGTAAATTAGAAGGAGGGAGATGTAGGTAAGTTTTTTATTTAAAATTACCGATTCTGTAACATTCGGTATTTACCGATTCGGTAAATACCGAATCGGTATTCCCCATTGATTCCTATGGGCTTTGGAGCCCATAGGAGTCAATGGGGAATACTGATTCGGTATTTACGTAATCAGTAAATACCGAATCCAGCAAGGGTGCCCTTAGTAGGCAATGGGTTTGGGATCTGTTAAACAAGGATGGTCAGGCAATGACAAATGTTAGCCACTCTAACTATGGGGATGCCTTGAACAATATCTTACACTGTGAGGAATTCATATTTTTGAGTAATTGTGTCAGGGCCATTCCCAAGTCATATCCAACCTTTTTTTGGGAGAACAAATCCAGCACTATAGATTTTGTTTCAATATCTAGTGGTTTTAACTTTTTATTTGATGACTTTAAAATCAACCCCAATTGTGATGTTGACCATAACCCACTGGTAGCGTCTCTTAAAATTGATTAGGTGCTGCAGAGCTTAGGTAGAATGTGATCCCTCTCACTTTTGGTACTAACAAAGGCTCAGATTGAAATAGGAGCAGATGGACCACTACGCTTTTTGGAAAATATTGTGTCTGAAAACTATGTCACAATTTATAAGTCTCTGCCTCCTGGTGCATCACCACTTTCAATAATTGAGGATTTTTCCAGTGTTTGCCTATATCTCAATCTTTAATTGTTAAAAATGTTCTACCTTTACTTCCCCCTTCACTGGTGGTTTAATGGAGCCTGTTCCAAAGCACAAAAGCAGCTCAAGGCGGCCATTAAATCTGCACCAAAAACAGGGATATCATTATCATTGCCTGCAAAGCATATAAAGCCACCTTTCTGGAAATTAAGATTGTACTGAGAAAGGAAGCTTGTTCGGATTTGCTGGTTGCCAGGTGTGTGAGGGACACCATGTGATCTTGGGAGATCGTGAACCGTCTGTTTTTTGGACAAGGGTCTATCCTCAAACATAGACTGTACCTAAAGGCAATTACAGACTGTATAAAACACAGAAACATATCCTCTAAGGCTTATTTTATTTATTTATTTGAGAGTTTTGTGGGTTGCTGTGTGTCTGTCTACATTTGGTTGGGAAACATCACTTATTTTTTTTTTTTAATATATTTTTATTGCAGAGTTATAAACCACAGGATACAATCAATCCGCCAGTTCACTCGTGATATCCCCCCATCCATTATGAAATCCAAATCGTACACAGCCATTCAGCCCGCATCCCGGAGGCCGGGCGGCATATTACTTCGTTCAATAGGGAAACATCACGGTGCACGTCCCACAGGGACCATGGTGAAATATCGTTTTGCGTATCTGCTTTTACCCCCCCACCCACAACATCATTCCCTTCAGCCATCCCAGTGAGAACCAGCGGTATCGCCCTTGTCGGGACCTGCCCTAGGCTCTATGAGTCGTCACACCTGGCCACTCTCCCCAGCCATTCCACGCTCCACACAACACCCACCATCCTAGTAGGTCCAAGGTGCCCTATTGGGCCTCCATCTAGCGGCTTCCGGCCCACCCCAAACTCCCATTAACCAACCCCCCCCAAAACCCCCCTCCCCTGGCAACTGCTAAGGTGTATGCCCCGTCCTGTTGAATTGGATGTATCCATTACAGTGCGTGGTGCAATACTTTTGTGTTCGCCCCGCGGTGTCCACCGGCCTAGTTTTCACCATCCTCATCCTCTACCAAAGAATCACGCAACGCTTGTACCACTAACTCCCATGCACGCGCCGCATCCAGTGCCTTCTCGTTCCCCATCTTAACAGCCTGCTTCATCCGGAGCACACTCTCGCAGTCAGACCACCGCAGCAATTCATTCTTCCATCTACGAAGTGAGGGTCCCCCCCTGGACTTCCAATGCCACGATATTTCCCTCTGCGCCAGTATTAGACCCAGGTCAATGAATTTGCTTCTCACCTTGGTGTGTTTAGTATACGGGAACCAGAGCAGCAAGCACGCCGCCATATCGAATTCCACCTCCCTGTCAGTCACTTCGTTCAGGAGTTCCCCTACTTCCGCCCAGTAGGTCCCCAGTTGCGAGCACCCCCAGAACAAATGGTCCATGTCCGCGCCCAAAGATGAACACCGTGGGCATCGGGCATCCGGCACCTGGAAGTACTGCTGTAATTTCTCAGGAGTTAAATAGGCCCTATGAAGCACATAGAAATGCACTTGCTGAAAGCGCGCGTTTCTCGTGCCCTTCCACGTGCGCCGCAGGATATGGCCCCATGCCGTGTCCGGTATAGGCCGGCCCACGCTCTCCTCCCATTTAGCCTTGAGCCCTTGGAGCGGTTCCAGTCCCTCATTCAGCATCCTATTATGGAGGCACGTCACAGCTTTGAACGTACCTGCCGCCATCACCACATATTGGCACGCCATAGTCGTTGTTGGTTCCATGAGCCCCCCTTTCCAGTGCTTCTGTATGGCAGCCACCACCGCCGTGTGTAGGAGGAACCCCCCATCCGGCAGCCCAAACTGGTCCCGGAGCGCTTCGAACGGCGCCAAAGCCCCGTCTACGTATAAGTCGCCTACCACCTGCAGTCCCGCCTCTTCCCAATCCAACAACGGGGACCAATCACCCCCGTGCGGCAAAGCCGTCAGCATTCCGATCGGAATCTCCGGTGCATAAGGCCGCGATGCCTTCGCTCTCCGAAGGCTCCTCTGCCAGCACAGCCGGAGCGTCCGCTCCTCCATGGAGAGGGCCCGCAACTCTAGCCTCTGTTGCATGATGATGTAAGACAGCACGTGGCGCTGTATCCCCCGATCTCGATCCTCCTCTGGACCCCGAAACACCCTAGCTACGTTCTGAGTAAGGACCTGTAGCTGCGCCGCAAGGTAGTACAGCTCGAAGTCTGGCACAGCCATGCCCCCTTCTAGCTTGGGGCGAAGTAGCGTGCTCAGGGCCACTCTACGGCGGCCATGCCCCCATAGGAAGCCAATAATCATTGACCGCAGGTCTCTAAAGACTCCTTGGGGAATCCAAACAGGCAACGTTCGGAAATAATAGAGGAAGCGGGGGAGCGCCACCATTTTCAAAAGTGCAATCCTACCCAGAACCGTCAGCGGAAGGGTCGACCAGAAAGACATGCTGCCCCTCAGTGCCCGGACACAGCGACCAATGTTGCCCTCCAGTAAATCCGCTGTCGCGTGGTAGATGCGAACACCTAGATAGGTGAAGCAAGAGGGTTCCCATATAACGCCCAAATCGCTGTCAGGGAGCGGTGAGCCCGCTCGCAGCGGGAACACACAAGTCTTTGCCCAATTGACCTTAAGGCCCGATAGCCGGCCAAACTCAGATAACAGATCCATCGCTCCGACCAATGCCCCCGAGGTGTCAGCTAGGTATAGGAGCAAGTCATCCGCATATAGCGATATATAATGCCAGTGCCCGCCGCTGGCTACCCCCACGTACATGTCACCTGACCTCGCATGGACCGCCAAGGGTTCCATCGCTAGTGCAAACAATAGGGGGGAGAGAGAACATCCCTGTCGTGTGCCCCTGCCCACCGGGTACGCCGCAGACACCAGACCACCCAACCGCACTCTCGCCGTTGCCGAGGTATATAAGACCCTCGTCCACCTGCGGAACCCTTCGCCCATGCCAAACCTCTCTAATACTCCATCCAGGAAAGACCATTCCAAACTATCAAAGGCCTTCTCGATGTCCACGGACAGGACCGCCGGAGCTCCCTCTCCGTCCAAGATGGCGTCCATTATTCCCGTCAGGCGGCGAATATTCAGCACCGTGCTCCTCGTGGGGATAAACCCGGCCTGGTCCCTGTGTACCAGGCCCGTCATATGTGGGGCCAACCTGGTGGCTAGGATTCGGCTCAGAATCTTATAGTCTACCGTCAGCATGGACAGCGGGCGATAAGACCTCACATCCGCGGCGTCCCGGCCAGGCTTAAGGAGCGGCACAATCAAGGCCTCCCGCATGGACCCGGGCAACGCCCCAGCCTCAAAGGCTTCCGTATACACCACTAGCAGCCTGGGAGCCAAGCTGTCCACATACCGTTGATAAAATTCAATCGGCAGTCCGTCCACCCCGGGCGTCTTGTTGCGGGCCATATGTTTGATGGCCACCCGTATTTCTGTGAGCGTGATTGGGCTACCCAGCTCCTTCGCGTCCTCCTCGTCCAGGACCGGAAGCTGCCTCTCCCCCAGATATTCCGCAATGTCCTGAACCCCCACTCCCAGCTGACTCTGGTACAATTCCTCATAATACCCCCTAAAACGTTCCAATACCGCTGCCTGGGAGTACACCATTTCCCCCTGCGCATTATTAATGCTGAGGATCGGGCAGCCCCTAAGTTCCGGGTTAGCTAGTCTGGCCAAGAGGGTACCCACCTTGTCCCTTTCTGCATGTGCCCTGATGATATACTGCCTGTAGTCATAACACCTTAAACGTTCCACCTCGGTGGCAACCACTTCCTTCGCTTCCAATAACTGGGCCTGTAGATCCGGCCTAGCCGGCCTACGGCGCTCCAAGTCCCTCAAAGTTTCTTCCGCTTTCATGAGGTCGTTCAACACAGTCGCGCGAGCATTCGAGAACCTACCCAAACACACCCCTCTCACCACCACTTTCATTGCATCCCATTCAGTGGACCTGCTCGTGGCCGTGCCCTCATTCACTCCGAAATAGCTATCAATGCCTTGCCGAACCGCGTCACTGAACACAGAATCCTCAAGCGTCTCCGGCCGAAGCCGCCATGTTGGTATCACTGAGCGCTCTCTCTGCCACCGAATGTGTACCAATAGGGGGTTATGATCAGAGATAGTCCTAGCCAGGTACTCCGCATGGGAAATCAATGGGGCTAGGGAACCACCGCAGAGCACCGAATCAATCCTGACATGCAGATCATGGAGGGCAGAGTAAAAGGAATAATCCCTGGTTCCCCTGTGCCGCTCCCTCCAGACATCCAGCAACCCCCATCTATCCTGCCAATCTTTCCTATGCGCGGCCAGCCTGCGCACCGGGGAGTCCACCAGGGGGGGATGGGACCTATCTAGAGCCACATCCGTGATCGAATTAAAGTCCCCCCCTAACACTATTGGGCCCGCCAGGAAAGAGGCCAAGGACCCCGAGAGGCTATCAAACTATCGAGCTTGTTCCGCGTTCGGTGCATATATACAGCAGAGAACCACATCCCTTCCATACAACCTCCCCTCCACCGCCACATACCGGCCATCCGGATCCACTACTTGATTCAGCACTTGAAAGGGTATCCCCGCCCTCACCCAGATAAGCACCCCCCTGGCATAGGCTGAATAAGTGGTGCCAAACACTTGGCCCGCCATCTTTTCTGCAAGGCAGTGCACTCTTTTTTGGTGAGATGAGTCTCCTGGAGCATAGCAATCTGAACCCCCCTACGTACTAGATATGCATGGACTTTGTGACGTTTCACCATAGTTCGTAGCCCCCTACAAAAATAAAAATAAACTTCTCATAATATCCACTCCTAACTTAGAGTGATACACATCAAAAAAGGAAATCCTCGCAGCGCCTGAGATATAGATTCTCTTAAACAAAATATATTTATCAGGGCGCATGAAATCAAACAAAAAATGCAAATTTATGGGGACTCCTTATCACAATGGTATCGACGCAGTCGCGGTCGCGTTTCTGCCAGTTGCCTCTTATGGCTTCATCAGGACAAGGGTACTGTAATAATATTAAAAAGCATAAAATATACTAAGACAAAGTACAAATGCTGGTTCAACTCTCACCCATCTGTGATAATGCAGTGCCACGCCCCAATAAAGCCCACACAAAACGGCCAAGTGCTGGTTACCTCAGAATCCACTGAAGGAAAACGAAAAAAGGGCAGAAAAAGAGCCACACCCAAGAGGCATCCCTAGGTGATTTATACTTTCACCGTGCCCTAATGAAACGAACCCGAACACGAACTGTGCAAAAGCAATCTAAAGAAAAATTAAATTTCCCAACCTTCATGCACCGAGATCACACAAGTACCTTAGAGCTAAAAGCTAAATTTGCAGGGGATTGAACAATCCGAAGGGGCGAGACGGCTTCCTCGTCTGGTGCACACTTCAAGTTCAAGTTCAAGTTCGGGCCTTTGTATAGCGCACTGCTCACCCAGAGGGTCTCAAGGCGCTTGGGGATGTGGTTCATTATTTGTCGAATAGCCAGGTTTTAAGTTCTTTTCTGAAGGAAAAAAGGGCTTTTTCTTAAGGGCACTTGACGTGCCCTTAAGAAAAAGCAAACACAAATACACCCTTAAGGAAAGCTAGCAACCTCCAAAGGAACACAATATGTAACCTTGAGCCACAGTTTTGGTTGATTTTGATTGCAGTGGCTCAGTTTATTTGGTGATTCACAATGCCAATCATGGGTAAAACATGTCTTGTTTAACATAGATGAGATGTACTTGCAAATTGTTGGATTGCATATTGCATTTCAGGGTTTTAATTTGACCAATCTTTTGACTTCTTACCAACGAAATATGAGTGTCTTCCTGGTTGAGGACCACACTGCTTTTTCTCTGATCTGTCTTTTATCAAGACCCTGCTGGACTATGGTGTGAAAGAAAGCTTGAATAAGCAGCTACCTACGTTATAGGACATCTCTTTGTTAATGTAATAACTGAACTTTCACAATTGCTTTATTAACCTTC
The DNA here is from genome assembly GCF_964263255.1 of Lissotriton vulgaris. Lineage (NCBI taxonomy): Eukaryota > Metazoa > Chordata > Amphibia > Caudata > Salamandridae > Lissotriton > Lissotriton vulgaris. The sequence goes on from NC_141695.1 coordinate 580,520,574, forward strand.
TTGCTCATCAAATTTGCTTATAAATGCACCACTGGGTCCCGTTGGAGGTTTGGGATACGATCAGCAGCTCTCAGGAGCTGACCACGTTTCCCTTCCCGCTGACGCCACTGGTGGACAACCCAGACTTTACCCCAGGTATTGAGTGATGGGCTTTTGCACATTGGTGCCCGGCGGGTTGCAGGATCTTATATCACGTATACGGCCCAGACGGAGTGCTCCCCTTTCCACTCTTCAAGCAGGAATACGGCTTCCCCGAGTCCGAACGCATACGCTACCTCCAGATGAGGCATTGGGCGCTCCAACTGCAGGTGTGAGTGACCGCGGACAGGCGCCTCACACCATATGAGCGGTGGCTGTTGACGCGCACGTCTGATGTCAAGCTTATCTCTGACATTTATAAGATGATCCAAACACCACCCATACATGTTCACAACCCGGGCCGGGAGCGCTAGGAGAGGGAGCTGGGCAGGGCTCTCAGTCATTCAGTCAGGGCACGTCATTCTGCGTACCACATGGGGCTCACGGAAACCTTCACGAAAATCACTACATACTGGTACAACACTCCGGAACGGTTGCATGAGATGGACCACTCCAAGGACAAGTTCTGCTGGAGAGGCTGTGACCAAACTGGCAACCTAGTACACTTGTTATGGGAATGTTCTCACCTCCAATCCTATTGCACGCACATACTTGACGAAGTTGACACCCATTTCAAAACTACCATACCACGCCTCCCAACATACGTCCTACTGGGACTCCCTAATGCATTGACGTATCCTCTGCATTCTCGCAGGGGACGCCAAATAGCCATAGCACTGGGGTCAGCGCTGCAAAACATTCTCATATATTGGCGCACAGCCACGGTCCCCACTAACACTGGTTGGTTCCACCGGCTGTGGCACGTGTTGGGCATGGAGAGTCTGTCCCTCACCCTGGCTGGGGGTAGAGACCAATTTGAAGAACTCTGGCAGCCATTTCATTCCCTGCTGCTTACCGAATTCACAGAAAGTACATGCCCACGTTATCTCAGATCTCAGACTACTGCGCCTTACCGCGCCAGCAGCCACAGACCCGTGAGACTCACGATACTGACTTGATCTCACCTACTTGGAAACACAGTCTTCCGGGAGAAGACATGAGCACTGGACAAGGGGAGGGAGGGGGAGGGATTCTAGGGGGGGGGAGTGGAAGGGACCTGCGGGTGGGGGGAGTTTTCCTTGGGAAGTTACTGGAATTGATGTTGTTTACAGCTGCCTTTTCCCAGACAAGTCGGACTATGCCAACACTGCTAGGGCCCTTTGGCGCCTTTTGATTCTTCTACCGGGCCCGATGGGCACTGACCTGTGTTATGCTTGTGAACCATGTATCTTGTTGCACTGTTTTTCAATAAAAAGATTTAAACCTAAAAATGCACTATTTGTCCACTCTTTTTTCAAAATGTTCTTCTTTGGGTTGTTCGGGTTCGCTAGCTGCGCTCGCTCGCTATGGTGCATTATGACAATCATTTTACGCCACACCACTTTCAAATGACACCAGCCGCCCCTGGTTGGTGCTTATGGACCTGGAAATTATGGTTATGCAGAAAGGATCTCAATCAAGCCAGGGCAGTTCCCTGATCTCCCATTTGTCCCTGACTTAAAAGCAGAGTAGTATGTTTTATAGTGTCAAAAGCATCAATGTGATCTAGACGAATCAGTCCTGCCATACCCCTGGTATCGAGTTGGTGTCTCAGGTATTCAGTGACTCCAAAGAGGGCTGGCTCGTTACTATGACCTGCTCTAAAGCTTGATTGTGAGGAGTGCAGAAGAACATTTTGTTCAGAAAATGATGTGAGCTGCAGGTTGACCTGCTTTTGTAATACTTTGGCTAGAATAAGCAGGAGAGAAATAGGTCTGTAGTCCGACCAGATCACAGGATCTAAATTTGTCTTTTTAGCCAAGGAGTAACAAGGGCAAGCGTCCAAGAGTTAGGCGCAATACCCTCTGCAATAGAAGCATTTAAAGATTAAATACGTCGTTCCATAAATGGGAGAGACAGCTCCCAGAGTACTGAGGGGGGACATGGATCAAAAGGAGAGCCTTATTTTGTGGCAACCAGTAGTGAGGTAAAAGTTAGTAGGTCTATCTGAGAAAACTCACTCACACAGGAAGAACTTTGGTGGACTGAGTGTGCGCTAGAGTCATGTGTACCTATGAAAGCGACCTGAATGCCGGCCAATTAAAAAACAAAAGCCAGCCAGCTCATCACATTGATGATACACCATCATCGGTAAGGTCTGGGCTGCGGTGCGAGTTGGGACGGTGCGTCGTAAGCATCACAAGTGGTGCCCTTTGCTCCAGTGCAGACAGCTGCCTTGGTGATGGGGTCAGAGTCGGTAGGGTGTGGCATCGGCAAGCATCATAGCTGCAGAGTAAGTTGGGGCGGTGCGTTGTTCACTTTATGAACAGTGTGCACAGCTTCATTGCAGGTCGCTGCATCGCTTGCTGTAGTCAGTGTTGCTATTTCCCTCTGTGGCAGCTGAAACAGCAGTTCCCTATGCAGGAGAACAGAGGGAGTGAAGTCTTTGTGTCCGTGAGACTTCAGACCAGGAGGCAAGCTCTACACCAAGTCCATGGAGATCTTCTTCATGTAGGATACAGAGCACAGTTCAGTGTTTGTCCTCTCCTTGGCAGAAACACCCACCGTAGGCCAACCCCACACAGCACACAGCACAGGGGCAGTACTTGTCCTTCAGATTTCCTAGCTTTACTCCTTGTCAAAGGTTCCTCTTGATTCCAGAAGTAATCTAAAGTACAGGTATCTGGGCCCCATAATTTAAACCACATTTTTCCTGTGTTCTCTTGTGGCAGAAAGTCTCTTAGCTTAGTCCAAACTAGTTCTGTCCTTTCTGGTCCAGCTTCCTGGCAGGAGGTAGGGATAACATTGTGTAAGGCAGACCAGGCCTATTCAGGTGCAAGGACTCTAAATTCAGCCAAGGTCTATTCAGCTCAGCCCAGTGGCTGTCTACGGTGAATACACATCCCCAGCCCCTGTCACTCCAGAGCCAGGCAGTGAATCCACAACCCAGAGGAGGCACAAAGGATAGTTCAGAAAGAAATGCCTACTTTCTAAAAGTGTGATTTTCAAACTCACAATTTAAAAACCCTTTTTACTAAAAGATGTGTTATTAAAATCTGAGTTCTGCGATCCCAAACTCTATTTCTCTATCTTGTCCCAAAGGGGACTTATACTTGTAAGATGTTACAAAGTATCTCCCATCCTAACCTATGGGAGGTTAGCCTTTCCACAGTGAAAAGCGAAATGCACAGTATTTCACTATCAGGACATGTCACACACACCACTACATGTCCCACCTTTCCCATACACTGCACCCTGCCCATAGGGGTACCATGGGCCTACCTGAGGAGTGTCTTACATATAAGAAAAGGAAAGGTTAGGGCCTGTCAAGTGAGCACACTTGCCAGATCGACATGGTAGTTTAAAACTGCCCGCAGATATTTCAGTGGCAGGTCTGAGAGACCTTTTCAAACGCTGCTGGTGTGGGTTGCACAATCAGTGCTGCAGGCTGACTAGCAGCATTTGAATTACAGGCCTTGAGCACACACTGTGCACTATACTAGGGACTTACTAGTAAATCAAATAAGCCAATCATGGAAACGCCAATCCATAAACACAATTAACATAGGGAGCACTTGCACTTTGGCACTGATCAGCAGTGACAAAGTGCCCAAAGCATCTAGACCAGCAAAAACGAAGTCCAGCACACAGCAAAAATAGAGAAGACAGAGTCCAAAAAGACTGGGGAAACCACACCAAGGGTGCCAGGTCTAACATCCATTAAGACAGAAAAGCGTTACCTGTTGCATAATGTGTGATGTGAACTGAATAAACTCGTTTTCATGGATTCTCTTGTTTACCGCGAGCTGGTGTTTAGACTTGGGCTGTTAACCCCCAGCTGCTTTGAAAAATTTAATGGCCGCTTTCCCCGTGGATCACACCAGCACCGGCCCTTTAAGGACATTACTCATCAATTTTCAAAACAAAATCCTGGGAGCCTTAAAGGTGACAATTAATGACATCATTATTCCTTTCATGCACGTTAGACTGTAAGACCGATATATTCAGCTTATAAACTGAACCTAATGATTACTCATTATTGATTGTTGTAAAATACTACAGGAGTATGACCCGTCAACCACGTTGGGATTGGTGTAGGTAATCAAAATAAGCAAGCAATATCCCAACTGGTATTACTAAAAAGGCAATTAAGCATGTATGCATCAAGCATTACGTGAACAGAAACAAGGAGACTCAATTAATTTTTTCAAACATGCTCATGGCATCGTATAATTAAAGAGAAATTAGAGAGGTACAGTTGTAACAGCACTGTAAGCAAATAAATAACAAAACAACTGAAATTGGACTTGGTGCTCAGCATGTGCAGGTGACACAGAGGTGGCGACGCAAGTGACAATTGAGGTCAGCATGTAAGGCGCATGGTCACAGGTGCTCGAATATAGACAGCGAATAACAAAAACAATGAGGCTCCAGATAAATTACAAAGTGAGATTTTTCAAAGTTTTGCAGGATTTGTTTGGATGGGGGGCTGCGCCATTTATTGCGCTGAACAGTCGACGACATTTCGACCCTCTTTGTTTGGGATCATCTTCAGGACCGGGTTGGAAGACGGAGCTGGTGCGGTCTAGGATGAGACCGGAAAACGAGAGTTAACCAAGTAGCCGATGTCGCGTCCAGTGAGAGCCTGGCACGGATGGTGTATCCGCCCGGAAGGGTGCCGGTAATTGATTGATGGGGTAAGACCGGACAGGTTCAATAGGCGATACCTTGTTTGAAGGAACAGAATGCTGAGTGAAGCAGCAAGGGACGGCTGTAACTCCTCATGTCCGGGTGTAGAGTGACAAGATCGTGAAGGCTGGGTGATTTAGAAAGCCGACTATCCGGGCCAGGGAGTTGGGGAGGTGGGGAGGCACAATGACTGCTCTGTCATTCTCCAGGCATGCATATGTGATATATTCATGTGCATATATCACCACACATACCTGCGCCTTGGAAAGGATGTGGGTGGAATTTTACGTTGTTTTTCTACCGATCCAAAAGTTTAGGTGCCATTTGGAACAGCAAATAAAGAAAAATTTAATTTGAGCTGCACAAAAGTGCTTTTTGCATTGCGCATTGACCTGGCAGCAAATGACAGCAGCTTACTCTCCCAAAAATTAAATTAAACAAAAAAATTAAAAATTAAAGGACAGTATATACTTTGGGGAACAATGGAGGAGTGGAGGCGAAGGAAGCAGTAGAGAGTTGGCAGTGAGTAAGCAAAGGTGGCACTTATGGCTGAGCTCGTGCAGGGGAGGAGGTGAAATAAATAATAGAAAATAAAAGCATGCAAGGGGTGGCAAAAGCAATGAACAAGCTTGTGGGTCGTGTTGAGAAGCTTGGAGCACTGAGGGTGGATTTGAGTGTTTCCTTGGGGCAGGACCAGCAGACGGGGTGAGAGTTAGAAAACATGTGCATGCTCATGGCGTGTTGAATTAAAAAGAACGAGCCTACACCAAAAAAAACAGGGATACACTCATTATGTACACGTGGAGGTTGCAGTACTTGTTGATGGTTGTTCTTAAGGACAGAATGTGCCAGTGGGACGTATTGAACAAGCTGTGCCAAGGATTAAAGGTTCAGCAACATGCAATAATAATGCAGAAACAATGGGCCTGAGGGAACGGGTTCTCCTTTCACTCTTGTCACGGTGCGAGGAGGGAAAGCTCTGTTCGCAAGCAGCCGCCGTGGCTTACCTGAACAAACGTGCTGCACCCCGCCTCAAGTCACACAAATCCCCCCGGCATTACTCCATCGTGCACCACGCAGCCCCTCAGGCTTCCACTAGCGTGAGTCAAATCCTCATGTTTGACGTGAATCTGAGATCAGCACAATTCCTGCTGAAAAGGGTGAGAGATGAGATTTCAGCCAGCCCACGAGAGAGAGGCTTCCTGTTTCACAAAAGTCTTGCTATATAAACAAGCCAATGGGGGTAAGGAAAGTGAAAGTGCGTGACACTCGTATTCACAGGAACACACACGCATTCCTGACGCATTGAGCATGCGTGCGACCAACTTTGCCTGGGGCATAGAGTGCGCAGCAGTTTCCAGGGCTCCCGTGAGATGAGGGAGCCGAGCGTGTTGTAGCCCGTGTGATGGAAGCATGGAGCCCTCCGGCAGAGAGAAGTCCAACGGGAGCCCACCCCGCCTTTGTGAACGCTGCTGCGGGGCTCCTGTGAGCAATACGGAGCCCCGTGTGTGATCAGAAAAGAGCCCCCCCCCTGCCACAGGGAGACCAGCCAGGGAGCAGCGCAGAGCCTCCACAAGAGCCGGTAAGTGGGGCTTGTGGAGCGCGTGTGAGCATTAAAAAAATGCAATGCTATTGCAGGAGGCTGACTTGCCTCGGAAGTGGAACAGGCGTTGTGCACAGCGCGTAGCTGTACGTGTGCGTCCACTGCTCAAATCGCCAAAAGCTCTGCGCATGCCCATCTCCTGTCCCACTCCTGAGGCAAGTCCACAACAATAAGCCTCGCTGATGACAGCGCTGCATACGCCAGGCTCGACCTAAAAACAACCTAAAGATTCACCTTGCCTTGGAAAGGGTCATAACTATGGGTTCTTGCGTCTCTGCAACCCTGTGTGATTTGAACTCTCTGCAAGACAATCCCTCATGCAGCCTCCTTCCCAGTAATTCATATCATGCAACCATAGCCTCATACAAAGACTATGGTGTATTCATTCCCCTCAAGTATTTTAGCCATTCTGAATCTCCTGCTCAATACTTTTGATCGAAACAATAGGGAACACCCCCAACAAACTATAATTCATTGCTCAGGTTCGTAGAACAGGTGTTGTGTGACGCACACTTTATTCCATCCTATCTTTTCCAAAACCACGGCAAGCACAGCCACAGTGACTTAATCACCATGACGTCAGCAGATCACATTTCGGAACATAACACATCACACACATCTCTTCCTAGAAGGTTCATATTTCAGTAATATATTCTTTGAACCAAACTTCCAGGTCAGCCTGTAATTGATCCAGAAAGTCTGTTCCTTACAGTGACACACTAGGCGAAGTTGAGCACTTTTTATATGACACATAACATAATAACATAACAACATACCATAACATCATGTAGCTGACATGCCATTGGACTGAATGGGATACTTGTGTTTGCATTGGAATACTTCTTGTATTTGTCCAGTTATACTCTTTTATTTGAAGATTAACCTAAAGTGATTCACCTTTAGTGAGTCCTGACTTTACAGCCAGCATCTCTTTGTATACGATGTAAATATGGCCATCAAGTCCAAGCATGCGTGGTGTCATGTGTCAAGTTATCTAGCAGCTATTTGGTGGCTTTGCTGCTTTATGGTGGGTTGGCCTAAACTAGGGGCTTCTTGAAATATTGTAAGGTTAGCCAAGTGTGTTAAGAAGCCACTGTTACCTACACGTGGCAGGCTTACTGGGAAATAGGTAGATTTTCCAAAATAGCAGTGCCTATGGAATCTATATAGCTGAGGAAGTGCGGCACATGCCTAATTCTGAATTCTAATAGAGTTAGGGACAACTTTGCCTTGATTTTAAGGCCTCCTCTGGGTTTCATCTTGAGGTGCTGTGCATCAGGGTTTAACAGCAAAACACACACGATGATGGACGGAATGTTGCACAATGGCAAAACATTCACTCCAGTCACAGGTCTGGGTTTAATACATCGTTATTTTGCTCACCAAGCCACCCCAGTTCAGACATGGCCATATACAGATCAGTCTTGACCATGTGCCTCATGGGAACAGTCCAGCCCGAACTGCCAAGCCATGTCTTTCCTGGACCGGAATCAAGCATCCTAGGACCGGTTTCTGGCTATCAGCCATCTTCAGCCAGGATAGCTTGACTACAGTGGCTTAGTGAGCAAGGGACTCACGTCTGGGCATACCCTTCCTACATAGGGGGAACAGCATTCCATTGGGTCCTTGTTATCAAAGGACTGCTGATTAGTTCTCCCTGAGCACGGTCATTTGGTAGATGGCAGTGGTGAGGGGTCGATCTGCAGTTTCTGGTAAGGGGAGGCAGATTCTTGGCATGGATGGTTAATTTGTTTGTCTCTAATTACTGCTTCGGGAATGATAGCTAGATACAGAGATCTCACACTTCATTGTGTTCATTATTTGAAAACTCCTCCTTGGAAAGGGCATCATTGTTCCTTTGTAGGAAACTATCATTTTGCACAAAGTCTGTGTAATATGTGCAGTCTGAAATTGATACCAAGATCGGTAGAAAAATTGTACAAAAGTGGAATCCTAACAATTACACTTTATTTCATTCAGTCCCAGGGCCTTCTTGACCATGGAAGGGACGCTTCACAAACTGCTTGAAGAGCTGCTGCGAAACTGGACTTTATATGCCTGACTCTCGGAGCTAAGGGGACATCAACTGAAGCCTGCATTTTCAAATGAAGGAGCTGAGGGTCTTCCTGAAGTGACTTGAAACTTGCCTGCTTTCTGACAGAGGTAGGGAGGATGGTGTACAGACAAAATATCGACTCCAAAATATCGACTGGACATAATATCGAGTTTTAAATATAGACTGGACAAAATATCGACTGGACATAATATCGACTACAAAAATATCGTTTTTCAGGTAAGTGAAGTAATATCGACTGTATAAAATATAGATAGCAAACATATCGAATTTTTAATAATATATAATATTTTATAGTGTATTTTTATGTAATAATATGTGTGAATAGTGTGTATTAATGTTATAAAATATTTTATTAAATGAATTTTGTTTTTATAATAATTGCGTAATGTAATTCTGTAGCGGGTTGTGGGTTTATAGGGGAATAGGGTGGGAAGTAATTTAATAATAATTATTTAATTAATATATGTTTGTTAATATTTTTAATTAATAATTAATTGATAATTAATTAATATTAATTAGTTAATTAATTAATATAATTTTGAACATATTTAGTATTAGTAATTAATTGTTAATTAATTATTTGTAATTAGTTAATTACATTAATTAGAGTACATTTTTAATATATATAATTTTGTGTTATTTTTAAGTAATTAATTTGGAAAAAATAATATTAATTATTAAAATAATTACAGCTAATGTTCTAATATATTTACTTTATTGTTATTGTTAATTAATAATTAATTGGTAATTAAATAATATTGATAATTTTTGGGTAAAGGAGCATTTTTAGGGTTCAGGGTCAGTTTTCAGTTTTAGGGTAAAGGGGTATTTTTGGGGTTCAGGGTCAGTTTTCAGTTTTTGGGTAAAGGGGCATTTTTAGGGTTCAGGGTCAGTTTTCAGTTTTAGGGTAAAGGGGTATTTTTAGGGTTCAGGGTCAGTTTTCAGTTCATGGGTAAAGGGGTATTTTTAGGGTTCAGGGTCAGTGTTCAGTTCATGGGTAAAGGGCTATTTTTAGGGTTCAGGGTCAGTTTTCAGTTCTTGGGTAAAGGGGTATTTTTAGGGTTCAGGGTCAGTTTTCAGTTTTTGGGTAAAGGGGCATTTTTAGGGTTCAGGGTCAGTTTTCAGTTTTTGGGTAAAGGGGTATTTTTAGGGTTCAGGGTCAGTTTTGGGTTTTTGGGTAAAGGGGTATTTTTAGGGTTCAGAGTCAACAAATAAGATTGTAAAAAATTATTTTTATTATTTTCATTTATTATTTAATTATTATAATTTAATTTAAGTAGTTTTAAGTATATTTTAGTAATTAAAATTTAATATTAATTTAATTTAACACTGTTTTTAATAAAGTCGATATTTTTTACATCTATATTATTGTTAACGATATTTTGTACTCGATATTTTTGTACTTACCTGTTTGTAGATACAAACTCGATATTTTGACTGTCGATATTTTGTCCACGATATTTTGGCAAGTCGATATTTTGTCCCTCGATATTATTTCAGTGATCCAGAGAGGATGTGTGCCTGGTCCTGCAGGAGAAGAGACTGACAAGGAGGTGAAGCAAAGTGCATTCCTGGTGTCAGGTAATTTTCCCGGTTGTATGACAATCCATCGTAGTGAATCACATTGCGGTAATTGACATCGCCGTCACTACATCGCAAATGCAGTCACATCGGCCGTTTTAGCATTGCCGATGTAGCAACGCAAATGCGGCCATGCAATAGGATCGCATGTCACATCGTGCGACTTTACATCGTGCGACTTTACATCGCACGACATGACAACGCAATGGTTTAGCCCGCAGCACCATACTTGTGTTTGCATTGGAATACTTCTTGTATTTGTCCAGTTATACTCTTTTATTTGAAGATTAACCTAAAGCGATTCACCTTTAGTGAGTCCTGACTTTACAGCCAGCATCTCTTTGTATACTATGTAAATATGGCCATCAAGTCCAAGCATGCGTGGTGTCATGTGTCAAGTTATCTAGCAGCTATTTGGTGGCTTTGCTGCTTTATGGTGGGTTGGCCTAAACTAGGGGCTTCTTGAAATATTGTAAGGTTAGCCAAGTGTGTTAAGAAGCCACTGTTACCTACACGTGGCAGGCTTACTGAGAAATAGGTAGATTTTCCAAAATAGCAGAGCCTATGGAATCTATATAGCTGAGGAAGTGCGGCACATGCCTAATTCTGAATTCTAATAGAGTTAGGGACAACTCTGCCTTGATTTTAAAGCCTCCTCTGGGTTTCATCTTGAGGTGCTGTGCATCAGGGTTTAACAGCAAAACACACACGATGATGGACGGAATGTTGCACAATGGCAAAACATTCACACCAGTCACAGGTCTGGGTTTAATCCATCGTTATTTTGCTCACCAAGCCACCCCAGTTCAGACATGGCCATATACAGATCAGTCTTGACCATGTGCCTCATGGGAACAGTCCAGCCCCAACTGCCAAGCCATGTCTTTCCTGGACCGGAATCAAGCATCCTAGGACCGGTTTCTGGCTATCAGCCATCTTCAGCCAGGATAGCTTGACTACAGTGGCTTAGTGAGCAAGGGACTCACGTCTGGGCATACCCTTCCTACATAGGGTGAACAGCATTCCATTAGGTCCTTGTTATCAAAGGACTGCTGATTAGTTCTCCCTGAGCACGGTCATTTGGTAGATGGCAGTGGTGAGGGGTCGATCTGCAGTTTCTGGTAAGGGGAGGCAGATTCTTGGCATGGATGGTTAATTTGTTTGTCTCTAATTACTGCTTCGGGAATGATAGCTAGATACAGAGATCTCACACTTCATTGTGTTCATTATTTGAAAACTCCTCCTTGGAAAGGGCATCATTGTTCCTTTGTATGAAGCTATCATTTTGCACAAAGTCTGTAAAATATGTGCAGTCTGAAATTGACACCAATATCGGTAGAAAAATTGTACAAAAGTGGAATCCTAACAATTACACTTTATTTCATTCAGTCCCAGGGCCTTCTTGACCATGGAAGGGACGCTTCACAAACTGCTTGAAGAGCTTCTGCGCAACAGGACTTTATATGCCTGACTCTCGGAGCTAAGGGGACATCACCTGAAGCCTGCATTTTCAAATGAAGGAGCTGAGGGTCTTCCTGAAGTGCCTTGAAACTTGCCTGCTTTCTGACAGAGGTAGGGAGGATGTGTGCCTGGTCCTGCAGGAGAAGAGACTGACAAGGAGGTGAAGCAAAGTGCATTCCTGGTGTCGGTAACCCCCGGTTAAAGGTAATTTTCCCGGTTGTATGACAATCCATCGTAGTGAATCACATCGCGGTAATTGACATCGCCGTCACTACATCGCAAATGCAGTCACATCGGCCGTTTTAGCATCGCCGATGTAGCAACGCAATGCGGCCATGCAATAGGATCGCATGTCACATCGCGCGACTTTACATCGCGCTACATGACAACGCAATGGTTTAGCCCGCAGCACCATACTTGTGTTTGCATTGGAATACTTCTTGTATTTGTCCAGTTATACTCTTTTATTTGAAGATTAACCTAAAGCGATTCACCTTTAGTGAGTCCTGACTTTACAGCCAGCATCTCTTTGTATACTATGTAAATATGGCCATCAAGTCCAAGCATGCATAGTGTCATGTGTCAAGTTATCTAGCAGCTATTTGGTGGCTTTGCTGCTTTATGGGGGGTTGGCCTAAACTAGGGGCTTCTTGAAATATTGTAAGGTTAGCCAAGTGTGTTAAGAAGCCACTGTTACCTACACGTGGCAGGCTTACTGGGAAATAGGTAGATTTTCCAAAATAGCAGAGCCTATGGAATCTATATAGCTGAGGAAGTGCGGCACATGCCTAATTCTGAATTCTAATAGAGTTAGGGACAACTCTGCCTTGATTTTAAAGCCTCCTCTGGGTTTCATCTTGAGGTGCTGTGCATCAGGGTTTAACAGCAAAACACACACGATGATGGACGGAATGTTGCACAATGGCAAAACATTCACACCAGTCACAGGTCTGGGTTTAATCCATCGTTATTTTGCTCACCAAGCCACCCCAGTTCAGACATGGCCATATACAGATCAGTCTTGACCATGTGCCTCATGGGAACAGTCCAGCCCGAACTGCCAAGCCATGTCTTTCCTGGACCGGAATCAAGCATCCTAGGACCGGTTTCGGGCTATCAGCCATCTTCAGCCAGGATAGCTTGACTACAGTGGCTTAGTGAGCAAGGGACTCACGTCTGGGCATACCCTTCCTACATAGGGGGAACAGCATTCCATTAGGTCCTTGTTATCAAAGGACTGCTGATTAGTTCTCCCTGAGCACGGTCATTTGGTAGATGGCAGTGGTGAGGGGTCGATCTGCAGTTTCTGGTAAGGGGAGGCAGATTCTTGGCATGGATGGTTAATTTGTTTGTCTCTAATTACTGCTTCGGGAATGATAGCTAGATACAGAGATCTCACACTTCATTGTGTTCATTATTTGAAAACTCCTCCTTGGAAAGGGCATCATTGTTCCTTTGTATGAAACTATCATTTTGCACAAAGTCTGTGTAATATGTGCAGTCTGAAATTGACACCAAGATCGGTAGAAAAATTGTACAAAAGTGGAATCCTAACAATTACACTTTATTTCATTCAGTCCCAGGGCCTTCTTGACCATGGAAGGGACGCTTCACAAACTGCTTGAAGAGCTGCTGCGCAACAGGACTTTATATGCCTGACTCTCAGAGCTAAGGGGACATCACCTGAATCCTGCATTTTCAAATGAAGGAGCTGAGGGTCTTCCTGAAGTGCCTTGAAACGTGCCTGCTTTCTGACAGAGGTAGGGAGGATGTGTGCCTGGTCCTGCAGGAGAAGAGACTGACAAGGAGGTGAAGCAAAGTGCATTCCTGGTGTCGGTAACTCCCGGTTAAAGGTAATTTTCCCGGTTGTATGACAATCCATCGTAGTGAATCACATCGCGGTAATTGACATCGCCGTCACTACATCGCAAATGCAGTCACATCGGCCGTTTTAGCATCGCACGATGTAGCAACGCAAATGCGGCCATGCAATAGGATCGCATGTCACATCGCGCGACTTTACATCGAGCGACATGACACGCAATGGTTTAACCCGCAGCACCAGGGTAGCGTGTGAGACCCTGTATGCAACTGTGAAACTCCTGCATTCGACAAGTGGAGGACCGCACGGTGCACGCAGCAGGAACAACCATGCACTGAACTCCTAGGACTGTGTACTCTATGCACACTCTGTGTGTATAGCACAGCGCAGGACAGAATGAGCCTCTGTTGCCCATGCACACTCCCTTAGTTGCCTGTGTCTGTCAGCGCGGCGCCCTTCACGCCCCGCAGGGCAGGGGCAGCCTGCTCCCTGCGCGCACACTGTCACATTACAACCTGACAGCCACACAGCGCCTGGAAGGGATGAGCGAGGCACCAAGGTGAAGCGAGGAATAGACATCACTCCAGCAAACAGGAGACAAGAACAGCAAAGCACACCAGTGCCCCCACAGCACCCCCCCGAATCATCAGCACAGGCGGCAACAATTACAGTTCAAGTTCTTATCATTCACGGGCTGCAATGCCTGGGAGTGTGCGTTTAGCCTACCACCCATCGCCACCGTCAGCGGTACTTGTAGGTAATCCGACAGGGGGAACATCGTTTACAACGCGGTTTTTACACCGCAGTGCCTTTACCCCGCAGCTATTACAACGCAAGTCGTTACTACGACTTGCGCTGGATGGCGCTGTGGGATAAGGAATCTTGCAATTTTATATTCCAACACCTTCCCTACTGTTACAGGGACTGGTGTTGGAATATAAAATTATAAGATTCCTAAATCCACGCCCTACACGCAAGTCGTTGTAACAACTTGCGTTGTAAGACTTGCGTGGTAAAGGCATGCGTTGTTACAACATGCGTTGTAACAACGTACATCCGACAGACAGCCCTCATTCCACCCACGTAGGCAGCTTTTATGAAAGCATCTGTCTCTTTAGTCATCTGTTCACACATGAGTCTAGTGTACCATCCATCCAGCCGTGTCAATCTATTGTATAGCAACATACGGTTACCAAATGACGTACACAACCACCCCTGATGTACATCCTCACCTTCCGTCTGTCCGTCCGTCCATCTTGTCCACTCCACCCAACGATGCAACCGCCCATTTATCTGTCAGTCAATCATCTGTTTAGCGCTTCGCCTATCCCTGTAGGCATTTTTTTAACCGACTGTATACCCTTTTAATCTTCGTTGTGTGCTCCGCCCTTCCGTTTAGCCATCCACCCATCCAGTTACCCTTTGGTTACCCATCCACTCATTTATGCATTCATTCATCCCGTTTTGGTGCCCATCCTTATGTGCGGATCCATTGAGCAGCCAAACAAACCTTTTATCAATTAAATATGCGTGTGTGTGTGTGTGCGTCTAATGGCTACATTATCCTGTCAGCACGTTTCCAAAATGCACTTTTCACCGTAAGCGAGTCCAAAATGTGATGCTTAAGTATTGTTTATGTGTGCTGAGTGAATGCGCAGCTCACAAAGCCAACTACTTAAAAAAATAGCAACACATTATATTTACTAATAAACAAGCCACTTAATGTAAAGTATGACGCTGTAATTGCAATATCATATGTGGCTCCTACTGTTTGAAATTACGGCATTTTCAAAAGTCTCTTAAATAAACAAATGGCCGGATTCCGATGTAATGGCAAAAGTCTCTTCTTCCCGGATTCGGATTCCGATGTAATGGTTAACGATGTACAATGAAATGTGATGCACTTGCATGCGTCCTGATGCCATGCGATGTGATGTCGTGCACGATGTAACAGCAGCGATGCACTGTCAGCGCGATGCGATATATCCGCTGTAAGCGGTGCTTCCCAATTTTCCCCAGAGTGTGACGCTTTGAATGACCTGTATCATGAAGGGGTCCCTGTCACTCCTTGCAGTTGCCTTGTTAGCTGCTTTTAAGACTTTATTTGAACAACTATTCATGTCTCCGGGTAGATTGCTGTGGGATTGGTACTACCGTTGAGGACACAATGAGAAACAAATGCATCACTGGCGACTGAGAAACCATAAACAACCTGAAGACCGTAATTGCCAGAGAACAACATCATGAGGAGATTGACCCCAAGGCCATAACTGCTACCCCAGGATGTCACCAGAACCTGTGAGGAGGACCACCCCTGCTAAAACTGAGACTTGCTGCTCAGGTCCACCCCGCTGATTGCCTTTAAGACCATTGCCCCCAGTTAGGCAAACAGCTTGGCCTACATCTGAGAAGAATCACTACCATAGAGGCAGAAGGCGGGCCACTCCTGCTGCACTGCCAGAACTGCTACAGAAGTCTGCAGGTAAAAATGCAGAGCCCAGCCTGCACAAGGGACTAAAGACTGAACATGTGTAGATGAGTCTGCTGCACCAGCTAAAACTTTTTGCAAAGAAGGGGTAGAGAGACATTGAGCTGAAGGTGCGTAGTTTACATTGTGAGAAATTAAGCCGTCTGCACCTGTACCTAATCCTTGACTAAACCCCATACTGTGTTGTGGACTATACATAGAGGTTCTTGACCACAGCGGGAGTAAAGTGGAGATACCAGGAAGAAACCTGGAAGAAGTGGATGTAGCAGCTCACTATAAACAGTTTTCATATCTGTATATCCTTCCAGTAATTGTGTAGTATTTTTTCTGCTGTGTGAAAGAAATAACTTATTTTTTTCCGCAAGAGATAAGCACTAAGTTGAACATGAAGTTATTGTGTCTACTGGATGACTGATGACTTCTGATATAGTGTCTCCCACGCTTCCTTCCTGAGAAGTTTGTGATTGCTTGCTCCCCTTAGAGTCAAGTGCAAAAAGGGTTTTACTTACTGCTTCATTTGTAAAACAATGAATGCTTGGGCCCAAAGCTCTGCTCAGAAGCCTATGGCTGGCACTATTTAATGATTTAATGTTGATGTGCTGAATACCAAGACTACGTGGTCTGGAATCCACCTCAAGCCTCATTAATTCACAATAACACACTTCTTCTTGCCTTGCCTATCAGACACCCTCTGTAAAGGGTTACTGTCTTTCTTTTCCACCTTCATTCCCCTTTTGTTTGTTTTTTCTTTTCTTGTTCTCAGGAAATTACTGATGAGAAAAAATAAGTGACCATCCTCACAATTGAGTGCTGGTGGGCCCCACCAGAAAACACCTGCTCAAATTAAGTACAGGTTGTACTTGGCCCAAGATGCAGAGCCGTATAGGGACAGACCATAGAACACCAGAGGGGGGGAACGCGCAGGGGCTGCACGGGTTTGTGGGGAAGAAGGCGCGGGGTTTAATTAAAAAAAAATGAAACTTACCTTACCGGGTCCCGTGCCGCCTCAGCTCCTGGCCGGGTCCTGCGTTTTCCCAACAGGAAGCAGCCACAGCTAGCCTCCCTCCCCTGAGCCAAACACAATGCTGCCATGGCAGCTTTGTGATTGGTGGAGACAGCTCCCAGCCGGGTGCCTATGTGGAGGCCATTTTCTCAATGTAGGCTGCACGCAGCCTACAGCAGGGCCCACAGCATTGGGCAAGCCACTCATCCCCGAATCACCCATCTGCCTGTCCCCAACCAGGCATACCCTTCTGCTCACTCCTCCCCGACCCGCACCAACCAGGCATACCCTTCTGCTCACTCCTCCCCGACCCGCACCAACCAGGCATACCCTTCTGCTTTCTCTCAGTGAGAGAAGTAGAAACATAAAATGGAATTTAAAATACCATTTATTTTTCTGCTTGTCGCACTGTGAGAAAGCAGTGGGGCGATGCTCCTCTGCCCTAATGGAGGAACCGCCCCTGGGAAAGCGACCTCAACCATTACGGTTGTGGCCATTAGCCCCTGTCAGTCTACCATGTGGCTCCTAGAGCAAGGCTTGACATCCTATTACAAAATAAATAGAAAAAAGTACATATCAAAAAGTAAAAAAGACACTGTGACAGCTTGATTACACAAATTCAATCCCAAATCGGAATGAGCAAGACATGGATTAGGCTATTAATACTTTCAGGTATTAAAGATGCATACCAACCGTTCTACACGACCCTGAGAATCTCAATAAAAATATATTGCTAGACCTCAGGGGGACATTGCTGCTCTTTGGCTGCTGGTTACAGCCTCTGTGAACTTCTTTATGAGTTATCCAATCCTACCACTTATCATTAAAAATAAGCATAGTTTTAGATCTTGTTCGGTTTGGTAGCTGGGGCAGAAGAGGAATGCAAATGGACCAATGGGCCAGTGGGGACGGAGGGAGTAGGAGGACTGTTGTGGGCTGAGAGTAAGTGAGAGGAACAGAACCATATACCACCCCATCGCCCCATACATTAAACTTTCTGCCATGCCCACCTCTGACCTGCCACCATGGCAGGCCTGCTCACAACTTTCATGCTTTTCACTATGGATAAATAAAAGCACTAGTTTAAAGGTTAATTGCAGTTAAAGAAAGGAAGTAACTAGGCCCTTAACTTTAGGAGGGCCTTCATTTTTGAAGACATGTAAAAATATGACTTCAAAATTCAAAAAATGTATTTCATTTACCTGTCGAACCATTTCACCTTAGCAAATCAGATTATAACAGTGCATTCAGAAGTATTTTTTTTAAAGTGATTGTTTTCACAGATGAATTTAAAAGCATTCATGCTTCCTACCCCCATCCCAAACCACAACAATGGCATTAATGTGGCCCTCTGTCACACCAAAGACCACACTTTTCGGCCCTTGTGAAAATGTTTGTCAGTACCCGTGACGTAAAGGAACTCTTTAATGACAAAAATGAAGGTATAGGTGTCAATGGTAATATACAACCAAAACCAATTTGATCTGTTAACATTATACTGGTAAGCGTCAGAACCAAAGTTGGTGTCAGCCCTAATTTTTTACAGAAGAAATATGACAAATATTTTGATGAAGTGTATAGCAGTAAACGAAGGGCAGTAATGATATTACAAATTGCATATTTTATTTATACATTTAGAATAGTAAATGTGCTAACTATAATGCTTTTTGTTCCGTTGTGTTTTTCGTAGTTCATCTGATGACAATACTACACTATATACTGCCTCAAAACCTGAAGAAATATACTAGATATATTGGGCCATTTCACAAAAGCTTTTGTTGATAACAGGAAGTAGTATCGCAGAAGTATGTTTTTACATACTCTTACATGGCTAGAGGAATTTGGTCCCAAAATGTCTAACTCCCAATTAATAAAAGTGCAAAGAAGGCAAAGTCCTTTCTATTTGTACTAATTGTATATGACTATTTCTTGAATATTCCCATTTAGTTTTTTTAGGCAAATTCGCAAAGGTATGAAAAAGGGCACACAAGAGTACCATTTAAAAGCATTTAAGTGTTTTAAAAGCTACGCTTTAATTGGCTCTACAATAAGATGTAGTTTAGACCAACAGTGACGGCACTAAGGTGTGAGTAATAAAGGAATCCTGAGTGGTAGGACTGGAAAATGAAAATAAAAAATCACCAGAATAAATTACATATGAGTATCTACAAACCATCCAATCCCCACCGCATCACCTTTAAGAAAGCACGTTACCCGGAATCAAAGCAGAGATGCAAACATTCACGAGGAACATCCTGGAACAAAAGCATGGACCTTTCATTTATCACTGTGATAAATATACTATGAATCCAGCACTACAAATCAACATGCTTCTGAAATAGTGGAGGGGGTAGTAGCTGGCAAACATCCGGTGGCTTCTGCAAAATATTCTGCTATATCAAGTAAAATTAAATAACCAGCCAGAAATGTACATTGGCTTAGTAGTAATATACCGCCCTAGTTCAATCAGTGCTTTACGTGGGATTAAAAAAGAGGAGAGCCTCTAAAGTATTACAAAATATGTATTCAGGGATGTGGCCTAAGAAATGTCAATTAAGAATTAAGAAGCACAAATAACAAAAACAATATTTTAATAGGTGTGGTGTATGGAACTAAGAGAGGGGCCTGAGGGAGGAAGATTAGAGTGTTATGTCTTTGTATTAAAAATGTTAAACAATATATCTCCTGCTTATAAAGAGGGCATAGCTGAAATTAGCAAGGTACTGATCATCCATACGCATTTTAGTGAGGGAACACCCTGCAATGTCAGACAGCGTGGGCATTCCGACCTCTCTTGCATACTACTGTGCTTCCATGCTCCAAAGGGCACCCAGTTCTCTAATTATGCTGCTTAGTTGGCAGCAGCAAACAATTGGCTGGTAGGATGGGCACCATGCTCGCATGCAGAGACTGACAGTGATACGCAACAGGTGGCAAATCATCTTGCCACCTGCCAAACGGTGATTAGCCATTGTGATGAAGGTCACATGTATTCAGTCAGACTGTGAATAAGTCTGGATAATATGTTGGCAAGCAATGGCCTCTGGTTGGCATCCCTAGTATATGGTAGTGTCACATGGGCATGTGAGGTTCTTTTATGCCTATGTCCAATAGTAGTACCTGAAAGTTCTTGATGAGCATGACAATCCAATATTTGAGTAATCAAACTAAGATTTTTCTTATGATTAACAATCTGATATTTAGAGACTGAAAAACATCTTTTTGGAAAATGACAAGCTGATGTGAGAATAAGTGAGTATATTTTAAACAAAATGAACAACTGGTATTTGGAGCCAAAATTAGAACATTTTCAAAATATTTTTAAAGCCGGTATTTGAATTATAATTCATGCTGAGTTGGTTTTACATAGCACCTGCTGCTATGACTCAAATTTCACTGTGACCCATTTGGTGAAATGTATCAATATATTCAAAGGTTACGATAGGGTGCAAACCTAGCTAGAAAACAGGGGAGCTCTGAACAAAGGCAGTGTTTGTCCATGTGGGAGAGTAATGAATGTGATGAAATACTATCCAGCTATATTGGAGCAAAGCAGTCAAACAAGACTTTGAGATGAAATTCTTTATTTAATTAAACAAAAAGCTGGTATCCGAGGGGAAGCAGTGTATTTTCAGAAAATTCTGAGATTTTGTTTTAGTAAAATGTTTGTTTACCAATCAATTAAACGCTGCTATTTCAAAGGCAAAGGATATAAGTTTATGAAAATGGCATGCCGATGTTTAAGGAATAGTAGATTATTTACCAAATGTGTTTCTAAAATATGTTAAAAGCTGACTTTTGAGTGCTAATTTTAGATGAATTGAAAACCCTTAATACTGATTGTAGTTCCTTGGTGTCAGAGGGCAGTTTCTGCTGTGACTGTGGTTCCTTAATTATCCCTCTGGCTTTGCATCAACTGCATTCATAGTTTTTGTGCCATTATCGTAACTACTGAGTTGTTAGACCTGAGGCCATAAGCTAGGTGTAGGCTAAGCAATGTATGCTGTCTGACCCTGAGCCCTGGGCTTGTGAGAGCTGCATAACATAATTTTCCATCTTTCCTCATTCCATATAGATTCTCACTCATAGATTAGGACTAATAATTTATTTGGAGGAGACGTGACGGGAAAAAATAACTAAAGTGCAACGAATTATGTGAAGGGGCATTCTATTTTTGTTAGAAAAGATAGAAGACCATTTCAGAATGCAAACTCATAGCAATGGCTTTAACACCTATGGTTTATTAGGATGTTTCTTTGTCTGTAAAATGTTCTGTTCATGGACATTTTGTTCAGTAAAGTGTTCATGTGACAATAAATCTCTGTACACAGCTAGAAAGGGCATACTTTTTAAGTACTGAACTATTTTGGCTACTGCATGTAAAACCTATTTAGTGTAGGACATTTATTTGGAAGCTTATGCAGTAAAATGCACCTTTCAGCTCAAGTTTTAGGGATGGCCTTTGTGGTCTCTTTAGTGGTGTGGCAAGATGATTGTTATATCTTTTTTCTTAATGAAGATTGAAAATTAATGCTTCCTTGGCGGTGATTAAGGTCAAATTTGCCTTACTCTGCGAAATACCTTCCATGTTTTTGTTGTCTCATTTGTTTCAAAGTTCACTAACCGGCTCAAAAGTTAAGTAATAAAATGCCTACTTATTAGGAAGAAACCTACAAGTGTTTATATTCAAGCGTAAAATGCATGTGACATTCATTGGATTGGGGAGGCTTCACACCACTGGTAGAGCAGAGCTCTGTGAACTGTCATGGCGTGACACGAGTTCCCAGGCAGGGCGGTAGAAGTCACGTGTGTAACCGGGCATTTCATATGTAGGCCGGAATTATTTTAAGTCTCAGGGCAACTTCTGGTGCATCTGTCACTTCAGTGCAGCACGTATAGAAAGGGCAAATAGAAAAAATAGAGATCTGGCTAAGAGAGAGAGCGGAGGGAAAGCAAGAGTATGGAGAAAGGCAGAGGCTAGGGAGAAGACAGAAGGAAAGACAACATGTATTGCATGGAAGAGAGAGTGTGATGAAGAAGGGAGTAAGGTTGGTGTTAAGATTTTGCCAGGGCTTCTCTTGGTTCCCAGTTCGGCCCTGCTGATAAATATTGGGATCTGTGAGGCTAAGACTCTGGGGGAAGGTGGGTACTGGACAAATGGGCGTTTCCCATTCTCTCTAAGCTGCCCTGTTGTGTTGACACAATACACGATAAAATGTATGCACAACAAGCGATATGTTTGGTTTTAATGACTCATAATCGCATGGCTTGCCTAGAAGTCAATACATCGTACAACCGCAAACCATGCCCTTGTTAACAGGGTATCCTTTTTGTTCATGCCCATGTCCATCTTGTGAGTTGCAGCCTATCTGTGCCCCAGATTGCAGTGAGCAGAGTCCAGTAAGTGGTAGGTAGACAGACTAGTGCTGTCTCTTCCCAAAACAAAAGTTGTTTAAAAAACGATTTTCCCCTTCTGTTATTACTGTCTTTTCATGTGGTTGTTACAGTTTAAGATTGAAGTTTTAACCCACCTGTGATTGTATATTTTACCACCTGTTTTGGGTTTTAAACTTGTGGTTTTCCCTGCCCGTGATTGCTTCCATTTAACGTGTTGATTTGTGGGATTTGCGGTCCAACCTCTGTAGTTTATCCCTTTCATTCCTAGTGACAATTCATTTTTCCCTCCAAATTTCTCCTTTGCTCCATGCTAAGACCTGTATGTTAAAACAGTGCACCCCCAGCCATCATTTTGTGTTCACAAGCCAGTGAAACCCAGCCCCCCTGCCTCCCCCGAGCAACAGGGATATTCTACATCAGAGGGTGCTTCTGTGAGCTGTTTAAACTGTGTTTACTAGGGCCTGTGCACTTCGGTTTTTGTCCAGCAGAGGGAGTCACTTTTTATTCAAACAGTATTGTTAGATTTCAAGTTCACGAGGCCTTTACCAGCAGAAGTTCAAAGTGTGGATTGAGCCGGTCTGTCTCCTAGGAGATTCTGAACAGGAGAAGCAGCTTCCAACTCCCTGGCCAGCAAACCTTGTCTGAGGTCGCTGGGACCTTACATGGTCTGCTAGTGGTTGGTACATGTGTACACTGATTGTGGCTGTATCTGGTGTTTCTATTGGATGAGGATTAATGTCCTCATTGGTTGGGTATTTGAGGGTTCTTATTGGTTTCTGGGTCTGTGATTCAATCATAGTAGGGTTGGGACTAGGGCTTGGGTTAGGATTTCTATTGGAAGAAGGGACTAGGGCTTCCTATGTTATTAGTGGTTGGGAGTAGGGTGGGACTATGGCTAGGGTTAGACCTTTAATTGGAAGTAGCAATTAGGGCTTTTGGAGTGATTGGTTGCTAGACTAGTTGTGGGACTAAGAGTAGGGTTAGGCTTTCTATTGGAAGTAGAGACTAGGGCTACCTGTGCCATTGGTTGCTTGGACTTGGGTTGGGACTACTGGTAGGACTAGGGCCTTTATTGGACGTAGAGATCAGGGTTTTTGAACTGATTGGATTGGGTGCTTGGACTAAAGCTAAGATTGGCTGTAAGGTCCTGGTCTCCGATTGGTTCTAGATTTTAGTGCTAGTGTTGTGATTGGATAGCGTTAGGGCTAGGGTTTCCATTGGCTGAAGGGGTCACCTGATTACTAAGGCTATAAAAGGCCAGGGTGAGGGCGTCTCAGCCCGGGCGTCGAGGCTAAGGGCAGAGAGGACAAGGGCAGTTGCCTGTTTAAGCCTATTAAGGGCGGAGAGGACCAGGGCAATTGCCTCTTTGAGCCTGTTCGAGACTGACCAGGGCCAAAAATGCTGCCCATGGTACCATTTAGCAATACCCAGCCCACACCATCCACATACACAAACAGAGCAACACACTCACACCAAATGTACGCCACACACAACACTATGCTCCGATTAATGTACCAGCATGCACTACAAACCCAACCAAACCACATCTACACACCCTACTATCCCAACTACCACACATATCCACCATCACCAGTACACAACTTTATGCTATACCACTAACCAATACACTCATCACTAACACAACGCCAATCAACACCATACAGAACTAAATCCCATTCAGACATACTCTCCCTGCTGTAATTACACCTAACAGACCACCTTTTATCACTATCAAACATATAATCATGTTTCCATCAGTTGTCCAACAAACACCCTCCTCTCCCTTCTACCATAATAACACACTGCACACCACCACACTTTGTAACTCTTGCAACAAACCAGTCTAAGGTAAACACTCTCACCTCTACTTCATTCCCTCCTACACACAACATACACTCTACTCATAAACACATCACCACCCCCTCTATGTCACAACCCCTCTCCCTTCACTCCCAAGTTAGATCGGTTGTGTCCTCATCCTTTCTTTCCCTGCGCACTATCCGCAGAGTCTCTCGGTTTTTCTCCACCTCTGCTCTCAAACTCATAGTCCTGGCGATGGTCACTTCCCGCCTGGACTATGGCAATGCCCTTTATTATGGCATGCCTGCATATATCTTGAGACGCCTTCAGTTGGTCCAGAACCAGGCGGCCCGCCTGGTTTTCAATTTATCCAAATCACACCACGTCACGCCCCTACTCAAATCCCTACACTGGCTTCCTATTCAGCAATGAGCCCAGTTCAAACTGGGCTGCATCATCTTCAATGCCCGGTCTGGCTCAGCCCCCGCCTTCAGCACCTCTGAAATTCATTCTTACGCTCCCTCAAGGGTGCTACGCTCATCCACTCAACAATTGCTCGTAGTCCCCCGCTTCAAACGAAAAAAAATGGGGAGGCTCCAAATTCTCCACACTCGCTCCCGCCTTCTGGAACTCCCTCCCGGCTCACCTGAGATCCTGCCCCCAGTACTCACTCTTTCGCAAGGCACTCAAAACATTCCTGCTCACCCAAGCCTTCCCTTCCTAAAGCCCCCCCGGTGTCCTAGCCCCTCTGTCCCTCAGGGAGTTGTAGTACTGTATAGAGCCATGAAACCGCTTGGTGTACGCGCGCTCAAGAAATATTTTAAACTCAAACTCAAGCCTCCTCTGACAAACAATACTATACAATCAAATCCATTGCATGAAACATATACATCAGCACCCCTTTTCACTACTCCTCAAAAGCAAAACATATCACACACACCAGCACAACAAGATCTTCAAAGCGCAACACCTCATAATACTTACCATCACAAAATAGAAACATATACCCACCTTTCAAACCACACAAAGGAATAAACTCCAGTGCCAAGCTTTCCCTCTTCCACCACACCTAACACAGATACAGCAATACAGCAACTCTCTTCTAACCGCCTCTCATCCATTGGACAATTTAGAACATTACTACATGACCCACATGCTGCACCACCTCCCCTGACTCATACACCTTCCGCTTTAAACACACGCAAAAAATATAAGCAACATGCCACACCTCACAACTTTGCTTCCCCATGTCTACTTTACAACAATGTTTCACCACAAAAGCAACACAGCACTCCAACTCACTCTCAAACACCATCTCCAACACATACACACGCAGACCCATCAAAATGCCTTCTTAGCATGCTGGATGAGGAACACAATACAGAACAGCTACACGATTGCTATCCTAAAGCAGCTAATACCAGCACTAAAAACACACCTGCTACAAATCCACACAATACTGATCACTCTTCTACAAAAAAAAGTCACACTATCACCAAGTGCCACTCACTAAACTGTCTACTAATAAATGCTCGATCCCTCTCTAAAAACAAGCATCATATCTACGACCTTCTCACCAATGCAAAACCAGACATACTATTCGTAACCGAATCCTGGTTGGGAGAGGATATGGCTTCAGTCCTTCATGAAGCCAATCCTCTAGGCTATCAAACAATCACCCAAAAATCGTATAGCCAAAAAAGGAGTTGATCTAGCTGTTGTATTCAGGCAAACAATACATATCACTAAAATTGACAACATCTCCATAAAGAATTGTGAGGCTCTTCTAACAAGATGCAATCCTACACCGTCTTCCTCCTGTAACTTCCTGCTCCTTTACAGACCTCCACCTAGCAAGGCAACATTCCCAAACACACTTCTAGACACAGTTCAAACCTGATAACAATACACTCCAACCTATGTGTTCTGGGTGACCTTAACATTTGGTTTGATAAACGCAATATGACCCATGCAAAAGCAATAATCACTGGCCTAGACACATTGAACCTGCATCAGATTGTCCACAATCCGACACACACCGCTGGATATATCCTAGATGTCATTTTTGCTAATACTGAACTAGTTACCTTTCAAACTATAACTCCAGTCACATGGTCAGACCACCACTTGCTTGCTTTCCAAAATAAAACAACACAAAGCGAACCTAACCTAAAACTACCTTACATCCATCCACCTATCGGCCGTGGAACACTTAGAAACATAACATCCAGTACAAATCTGGAAACCATAAATTCTGTTCAAAATCTATATGAGTGGCTACAGGAAGCTTTTGACACCCTGATACCACTCAAAACCACACAACAGAACAAAAGAAAAAAAGCGCCTTGGAGAAACATAGAAATAAAAGACATAAAACAACAAATTAGAAAGCTGCAATGTACCTGGCTCAAAACAAACGCCAAACAAGACAAACTTCACCTACAGAAAATTAACAGATGAATGCAAAACGCTAAATGTGCAAATAAAGAATTCTATAAAATAATCAATGAATTTCGCAAACCAAATTGCCTAGAAGGAACTCATCCTGTTACTCAAGATTTCACAGACAAACTGGCAAATCATTACACGGACAAAGCAGACATGTTGGACTCGTACTTAAAACAGAAAAAAAGCACCAGCACTAACCCTTCTACAAAACATCAATACAAGAATGCTCTAATCAAGCCTCTTTGTTCCTTCCAACACACCTTACACAATGAATTTATGGACCTGGTCAAAGCAAGCAGGCCTGCCGGCAGCCTTTCTGACCCCTGTCCGCCACAAACTTTCAAGACAATTCTTTTAACAACCTCTGCTGCCATTCCAGAAAGAAGAATCATCAACACTTCCTTAACTACTGGAATATTTCCAGAAGAACTCAAAAGGTCATGCAAACACCCTTTACTTAAGAAAACAAACTTGGACCTGCTGAACCCTGACAACTACAGACCCATTACAAATGGACCTTTGCTGGGCAAACTGATAGAAAGAGCAGCGTTCGCCCAGATGTCACAATTCATTGAAGAGAAGGACATGCTTTCAGACTTCCGAACAGGATTCAGTCAGGGAAGAGGCACTGAATCTGCCCTCCTTGCCATCTGGGATGACCTGAATAATACAGTTGGCCGGAACGGGGTTGCTGCGCTACTCCTCTTGGACCTCTCAGCTGCCTTTGACAAGGTTGACAATGACACTCTGAAACAAAGACTCTATGAAGCCGGCATAGAGGGAATTGCTCTAGACTGGATCGCGTCCTACCTTCGAAACAGAAGTAATGTCATCCATACCACACCTTTCTCGTCCAAACCGTACTCCACAAAATCAGGGGTCCCTCAAGGTTCTATCATCTCGCCCATGCTTTTCAACATCTACATGAAGTCATTACCTGTACTGATCAATAAATTTCACTTCACGTGCTATAACTATGCAGATGACACGCAAATACTCCTTCAACTGGAATGCCCCAAAGACATTGGAAAATCACTAATTTTCAGCTGTCTCAGAGCCGTGGATCAGTGGATGACTTGGAGCCATCTCAATTTGAATGCTTCAAAAACTGAAATACTCACATGTGGCGATTGGAAACATTACAACCCGCTTGCCGCATGGCCTAATGAACTGGGATCACTGCCTAAAGTATCGAAGGAAGTAAGAAACCTCGGAATGACCATGGACTCCAAGCGGTCGATGAATGCCTAAGTGGATAAACTAGCAAGATCAAGCTTTGTCACTATAAAAACACTGTGACGAATTTTCCCTCATTTGGGATTTCCACACAAGGTTCAAGCTACCATCTCTCTTGTTCTGTCCAAACTCGATTACGCCCATAGTCTCTACCACAAATCACCTTTAACGACCATGAAAAGACTACAAAGGATTTAGAACTTTGCGCAAGACCAGATCTCCCCTGCCTTGAAAGCCCTGCATTGGTTACCGGTTGCCAGAAGATCCACGGTCAGGCTGCTTTGTATCACCCACAAAGCAATACATGGAATGGGACCACTCTTCATCAGGAATAAAATCACCAAACACATTCAACAAAGGAACCTTCGCTCTAAAGGAGCATCTCGCCTCAAAATCCCACCATACAAGAAATAAAAACATGGGTGGCACATCCTTCTCTGTTCAAGCAGCCAAACTATGGAATTCTTTACCCCCAACATAAAGTCCACCAACAAACACCTTATATTCAGAAAACTACTCAAGATTTGGCTCTTCTCCACATAAGCACCATACGCAAACAGAAATGTACAGCATATCCCTCTGTAAATAAGCATTTGTTTTCACTATAGATATGTACCTATCTTTGTGTATTACTTTGTATAAACAGGTAAAATAATTATGTTGTTGAGAGATAAAATAATAATAATAATAAATAAATAAAGATCATCTTTGGTCTGCATTCACATACTTCCATTGCGCATCTATGTACCTTCCATGTACTTGGATCTGTGTGTCTGTTACTTTTCTCCTGAAAAAGCATATCCAATGCACTACCCTATTTCTCATCCTGTGCCTCCTATCAATATCTTTAATCTACATATACTTACCTCCTTTATGTATCTATATACTTTCAATGTACTTATGGATCTACATATTTATCAATTTCTTCTAATTTAGCATTTCCAATGCATTACCCTATTTCTCAGCCTATACTTCGCTCAATATATCTTCTAGCCCAATCTTCTGACTCATCTCAAACTTCTTTCTACTACTCTTTCCATTGCACGACCCTATCTCTCATCCTATACATCTATCAATATATCCTCTACATCCACTCACTCATTTATCTCAAACCCCATACCACTACTATCAATATCTTTAATCTACATATACTTACTTCCTTTATGTATCTATATACTTTCAATGTACTTATCGATCTATATATTTATCACTTTCTTCTAATTTAGTATTTCCAATGCACTACCCTATTTCTCAGACTATACTTCGCTCAATATATCTTCTAGCCAAACCTTCTGACTCATCTCAAACTTCTTACTACTACTCTTTTCAATGCACTACCCTATCTCTCATCCTATACACCTATCAATATATCCTCTACATCCACTCTCTCATTTATCCTAAACCCCATACCACTACTATGATCGCCAAAATAACCTCTCCTACTCTACCCCTCCTTGCATCATCTGATACCTCTTTTTACTATACCGATCCCCTAAAACAAACCTTTCTAAACTCTTCCCTCTGACTCCTCCCCTTCAAAACTCCTTTTTGCTCCTCCAAAATCCTCCTCATACTGCCAAGACCTAAAAAAAATAAAAAATCCTTCACTTTTTTATCCCTCCACTATTCTTTTCAATCAAGATTAACTGACTAACATGTTCACTCCTCAAATTCCATATTCAACTATACTAATTCACCACTAATCCTTTATTGGGTTCCAGAGTAGCTTGCTACTCACCAATAAAGAGTCTCAACTCCCCATCAGGGTTACAAGTGCTATATAAATGCAAACCTTTTTCATTTTCTACCCCTCCCCAACCCTTCTCAATCCAAATAACTGAGCAACATATCCACCAATAAAAATTACTCTCATGTTTCACCATACTAATTCAACACTAATCCTGATGGGTTCCAGAGTAGCATGCTACTTGCGCTTCAAAACCCCATCAGGGGTAGCAAGCACTATATAAATACAAACCTCTTTCCCTTTTCTATCCTGCCACCTACCCTTCTCTACCCAAATAACTGAATAACATATCCACTACTCAAATTACTTCATATTTTACTATACCAATTTTTAACACTAAACCTTTATGGGTTCCCGAGTGGTGTGCTACTCGCCAGAAAAGCGCTTCAACACCCATCAGGGGTAACAAGTGCTATTTGAATGCAAACCTTTCTTCCCCTTTTATTCCTTCGCTATCTTCTCACTCCAAATACCTGACTAAGGGCCATATGTAGGTAGCCCAATACCGGTCGGTAACGGCCGAAATTACCGTATTTCGGCCGTTACCGACCGGTACTGGGCATTTGAGATGTAGGGGCAAAATTTAAGGATTCGGTAATTCACTGAATCGGTAATTTAAGGAATCTGTAAATTACTGATTCCTTAAAATACTGATTCGGTAAATTACTGAATCCTTAACGTAGGGAGCACTCAAGTGAGTGCATTTCTGAGTTAAGGATTTGGTATTTACCACCAACTAAAAGTTGGTGGTAAATATCGAAAACCTTTGAAAAAGCAAATTTGTGCATCTCCAAAAGTGCCATGTGGCAGACATACATGCCCTTAGGGCATGTATTTGTGCCACATGTGCACCCATACACTATTCAGGGGTGCAACAGGGTGTCAATGTGACACCCTGCCACCCTTGTAAGTCTTCCCCCTGTTACCTATTCGGTATTTACCAAATCAGTAATTCCCATTCCCCGGTAAATATCGAATCGGTAATTACCGAATTTTACCGATTCGGTAAAATTTACCGAATCAATACCTACATGCCATTTACCGATTCTGAAATACCTAATCGGTAAAATTCAGTATTTTAGAATCGGTAAAAATTATTTACCTACATATGGCCCTAAATATCCACCACTGAAATTACCTCATATTTCACCATATTAACTCACCACTAATCCTTTATGGGCTTCCTGAATAGCGTGCGTCAACAAGCGCTATATAAATACAAACGTTTTTCCTCCTCTGTCCTTCTGCTATCATTCCCAATCCAAATAACTGACTAACCTATCCACCACTTAAAATGTACTTGCATGTTTCACTCTACTAATTCAACACTAATCCTCTATGGGTCCTGGAGTAGCGTGCTACTTGCCGAAAAAGCGCTTGGACGCCTCGTCAGGGGTCGTAAGCGCTATATAAATGCAATTACAATACAATGTCACTGGTGAAGCTCTAAGAGGAAAGCATGAGCTTTGAAGGCAGTGATTGGGAGAGTTTGTGCTTCGTGGGTCATGTGTTAGGAGTGGCTTGTGTTTACAGATGCTATTTTCACCCAGTTTAATATTAATTCAGTGTTTTGTTGTCTCTGCAAGGATTAAAGGTTGAGTTTCCCATACCTGGATTCAAACTGGACCCAGTGTTTTCCGAGAATTGTGACGAGGAACTCTGTTTGGTGGCAGCTGGGTTTAAACAAGGCCTTTGTTTGCCACCAGGGCCGGACTGGCTGTTGCAGGCACCGGGCATTTTCCTGGTAGGCTGGAAAGATGGGAGCTGGTATTGTTACTGGGGGACGGTTTTGCAGCAGTGCTTCAATATCGGCCCCCTGTGACAAAAGCGCAGCAGTGCTTGACACTAGCACCCACACCAGTGCTTCTCAGTAGCCACCCCACCACTAGTGCTTCTCAGTAGCACGCCCCCTCGAACCCAGGCCGGTCAAGCACAATTGCTATAGCTGGTTTCGGTTCCTAGACTGGCCGTATTTGCCACGGCCTGTAATGAAGTGTGTGACAATATGTTTGTGGAGTGTCAGAAAATACATTAATAATTGGGACGGGTGACTACTCACCTCAAGGAATAATCACACCCCTTGTCAGAGGGAACTTTAAAAGCCAACAAATTAACCAGAGCCTAACTTCTAGTAACTATGGCGTTTGTGGGCGTTTGAGGTCTAAAGGGATATTTAAAGCTCCAGTGCCAACCCAGTCCAGCCCAGTTTTAATTTTAAAAACAAAACTATGGCACAGAGCAGACAGGCTTAATTAAGGACAATGTGTTAAGTATTTATGCAGTACTAAAACTGTAATAAAGTTGAAATGCAACACAATGAAAACTCCAGATCAAACTAGAAAAATAGAGTACAATTTAAAGAACAAAATTACATAAAAATGAAAAAAATCCAATGTCGTATGATATGAATTTTAAAAGTTTTAAGTAGGAATAGCTCCAAGAAGCATAACATGCTTAGGCACAATTTGACGCTGCCCCTGATGGAATGTGGGTCAAACCAAGTTTGTCCTGGTACAAGATTTGACCTTATGACTTTTGTCCTTTAAGTCCCTATCCACTATAGGAGTACAGTTCTAAAGCTCCCTGGATCTCAGTAGAGGACTTACAGACTCACAGGGTTGCAGGCAGAGTAAAAACAGCAGGGCCTAGTGCAGTCCAGGTCCAGTGGCCACTGGTCTACTGGGCTGTTGCAGGAAAAGGCTATTAGTAACTTGTGGTGTCCCTCTAGCAAACAGCCAGTTAGCCATATGACCCTTGGAGTCCACTTCTTTGTCCTGCATACTAGAGAGCTGGACTAGGCTCTTCTTAGGTCTCAGGCAGCATGTTCAGTCCTCTTCTGATCTTTCACAGGTCCAGAAGTGTTCTTAAGTAGGTATCTGGAGGTGCCACATTTATGCCTGACATGAGCTAATGGGCGGAAATGACTCATGGGCATGCCCTAACCAATTAAGTAAAAGTTTGCGGGATCAACCCTACCCACTTTACGCATTTTCAAGGTGGTGAAAGCCCTCATCCACATTAAACTTGGGCTCTCAGGGCTTGAGGTGGGAATATGGGGAGTGTACTATGGTAATCTTAGTGTCCTCCTACATCTAACACTGTGGTAGAACAATGCAGGATTCCAACCAGACAATGTACACACAAGACTTTAGCTTCCTTAAGGACAATGATATGGGGATAGCTTTTGTTTGTTGTTTGCAAGAAAGGGAGGAGTGTATTATCCTGTGTGTTCCCATTCCCTGTATGCCTGAGTTAGCGACTGGAAAGCTAAGAGAGAATGATATAATAGAATGTCTGTATGTAATCTGGAGCGGGAGATTAAAAAAACTTACAGCTAGATGGAGAATGATGCTCTGACAGGCCTACCTGCTGTTGCTCTAACGACGGGCCTAACTTGAAATAAACCTACGGCTACTGACTCCGTTATGAAGACGCCTGCGCTCCAACTACAACACTTATCTTTATTGTACAGACATGAGGTACTAGGTGAAGGTATTTGAGAGAGTATTTAGTAGTTCTTGTGATTGGGAGTGCCAGGGCCTGTCTGTGCTTGCGTTAAATATTTACTGTCAAATTTCTGTTTGCATTTTAGCCAGCTGACTAATGCAACATGAGTATAAAAAAAATCGTACAGTTACATAACAATTAATTTAAGTTTGTTGTGACCATGAAAAATAAGAAAAAGATGAAGATGGTAAGGTAAACAAGGTAAAAAGGAGAAGAAATGGGACACAATATGGGACGGTGAGAAGGGATCTTAGGTAATATTAGGAAGACAGTATTATACCACACAAGCCACTTGGCAGTTTTCTGAGACAGACTGTCACATCTTTCTATTTGAGGGTGAATCTTCCCTTGATTCCAGGAATGCTAGCAGATAGTTCTTTCTTGATTTGTTTCAAAGGGCCAGTTGCAGACATATTTCTCATATAGTTTTCTAATTTCATTTGATGGTGATCTTGTCCTGTGTCACCACTTTCTTTTAGAATGATGGCTACAATATGTGTGTCATTTGTTAAGGGATTGCATAGGCTGTAAAGGACCTCTGCACAACAAATTCTTATGTTTGTTTTTCTTACTATTGACCTTTCTCCTTGGACTCTTAAGACTTAAGCAAAACAACGTTTGTGGTGACCTGGCATAAGCCTCAGTTACACAGTGCATAAAGAACATTTGAGGGCTAGAATGCCGAACAATTGCAAACATTCACTCCAGTACAGAGATCTGGGCCTACATCCATCATTTTATTTCTCCCCATGCCATTCTAGTTTAAACCCAGTCATATGCAAAACAGTCATAACCCATCTCCCCATGCTCACAATCCAGCCTGAACTGCCAGGCCAGATCCTCCCGGATAGGAAACAAGCATCCTGGGACCGATTTCGGGGTTTTACCCTTCATCAGCCATGCTAGCTTGACTCTAGTGGCATGGAGAGCACGAGACCCACGTCTGGGCATACCCGTCCCACTCGGGGTGACAAATGCAAAAAGAACAATTGATGGACAGAATGCTGTACAATGTCATACATTCACCCGAGTACAGAGATATGGGCCTAAATCCATAGTTATTTTGCTTCCCATGCCATTCAAGTTTAAACCCAGCAATATGCAAATCAGTCTTGACCCTGCTCCCCATGGTAACAGTCAGGTCAGGTTTCAGGGTTTCACCCCTCCTCAGTCAGGCTAGCTTGAATCCAGTGGCATGTAGAGGATGGTATCCATGTCTGGGCATACCCATCTCATGACAAATGCAAAAAGAATACATTGATGGACAGATTGCTGAACAATGTCAAACATTAACTCCAGTACAGCGATCTGGGCCTAAATCCATGTTCGCCCTAAGTGGCCAAGGTTATGCCCAGACATGGGTCCAATGCTTACCTGGTTGATATGGGGTGAATACCGGTCCTAAAATGCTTGTTTCCTTCCCTCTGTTCTTGGCAGCTCACAGGCTTCCAAACTCCCCAGGCCCTTCATGATGCTGCTGTCACCAGCATGACAGCAGCATCGTGATTGGTCTGAGTGACCTGGTCTGGCGCTCAGACAGAGAGTGGGAGCTTGTGCATGTTCTCCTCCCAGGATGTGCAATACAGCCAGGTAGAGAATATGCTAAGTGCACCAAACCGCCATGCACACTTAAGTGCACCAACCACTGTTCCCCCAGCTGGCTTTGACAACAGCTAAGCCTGCCCGCTCACCCTGTAAAACTGCCTCAGTATGGAAAAATAAAATTATAAAAACATTTTGTTATTATCATTTTCTTTTTTCTTTTTTGCTCTGCTCAAAGAGCATTGAGGTGACGCTCCTCCGCCTTAGCAGAGGAGCCGCTGCTGTACCAGTGTATAATTTCATAAATCCATAGTTAAATCCATAATAATTTTGGATGTGGCCCTTTTTGCAGGGTCATCACAGAACTTTTTGCCTTCCTCCTGTATTTTTTTCTGACCTGCTGTTGGTGGTTTTCTTACTCTGGGCTTTTTATCACTGCTCTGTGCTAAAGCGCATGTGCTCTCTTGTAAACTTGGTAAGATTGGTCTACACCTGTTTGGAATATTTAATTTAGCTATAAGTCCCTTGTACAGTGGTATCCCACATACCCAGGGCCTGTAAATTAAATGCTACTAGCGGGCTTGCAGCTCTGCTTGTGCCACCCACCAAAGTAGCATTTCAAACCTGTCTCAGGCCTCTGCCACTGCAGGGCCTGCAGTTTACTGCTGCTGTGATGGGGCATATGAAGTGGTTGCCATGTCCAAATTCCTCTTTTAATACATGTAAGTCACCCCTAAGGTAGGCCCTAGCTAGCCCTATTGGCAGGGTTCTGTGTAGGTAAAAGGTAGGACATGTGCCTTAACTGTGTGGCATCTCTTGGTAGTGACAAGCAGCCTATTTGGTCTCTCACTACTGTGAGGCTATCCTCCCATAGGTTTGTATTGGGGGTTCCCTGATATGTGCTTTCGTGGTAATTTCTCATCTAAGACGGGTAGCGTGACCATGTTTGGTTTGTTTACAATAGTAGTGATGAATACAGCTTATTGGTGAAAGCAGATTATTACTATTCTACAAATGCCACTTTTAGAAGTAGGCATTTCTGTGTGCGGATGCGTCTTTGTGTGCTGCTTGGATGTGTATTGACCATCTGGTTCTGACTGACAGAGGAGAGATGATGTGCATTCACTCCAGCCAGTCCCTTGGGGGGTTGAGGGGTGTACTGCCTTTCCTGGGTGACTCAACGCTAGGCTGAATAGACTGTGGCTGAATTTAGAGTAGCGAGAGGAGTTTTCCCCTGCACCTGAATAGGCCTGGCCTGCATTTGCAGTGGTGGGAGGAGTTGCACGTGCACCTGAATAGGGCTGTGTCTGCCTTCCACAATGCTGGCACCGCACCCCCTGTGGTGTGTCTGGGGCCTGGGCTGAAAATGTGAAGGGGGGTGTTGTGCATTTCAATAGTGTTTAAAGTGCCCCCCAGAACAAAACATTAGTACTATAAGTACAGGGGCTGGGACCCCATGAAATGAAAGAAGACACTGCGTGGGACTGCTGACGAGGATCTGTTGGGCTGGCAGATGGAACCGCCACTTGGACTTACTTGGTGTGCTGATCTTAGTCCTGCTTGGCTACTGGAAGGCCTGCAACCCTGCTAAAACATCTAGATGTGCTTGCCTGCCTGCCTGCCCCTTACTCCATAATCGTGCACTTGCCTCTGCTTGGCAGCACGTGGTGAAGTGCTGCTCAGCTTCTGGAAGTATCAAAACTCATGCATTTGGGAGCGCCTCACTCTGGTTATCTGAGCCCAAGGCGAGCGCTCATTCTGCTGTAAAAAGCGTGTGGAGCGCTTTGTTGTCTTGGCTCTCAAAAGTGCGTGGTTGGTGTTTTCGTTCCTGGCGCCTGATCTAGGAGAATTCCAAGCGGGCTTCTCCAACGTTGTCTGGTGCGTGCTGCAAGTTTGGTCTTTGCCCTGGACCTACCTCGTCCTGTGGGCATGCCCAACGTTACCAGGGCAACCGCTGCACAGAGTAGGAGAGGCAGCCTGGTGCCTGGAGCAACGTGAGGGAGTCCGGAGGTAGCTGTAAGAGACGTCAGCCCGGCATCCTCGGCGAGAAAACATCGCTCCGTGGCGCTGCGCAGAAGGACACGTGACGCCCGAGGCTGGTGGGTGAGTGACCCCGCCCCACTTGGCGTCCCGGGAAAGGGAAAGCTGGTGTGGATTCACCATTACCTCTTCACTGGATTCATAGGCAGAGGCACCGCATGGTTGCGGGCGACTGCTTTGGGCGATCCTTTTGCCTCCTGTTGGGGAAGAAACCTGCCGATTGTGGATCTACGTGGAGAGGGGGCACGGCTGTCCCCGCTGGCCTGAGGGAGTGGCTGGGCCCCTCTTCTGTTTTATGGGTAACTGCGCCACGGTGTTTTGGGCAGTTGCCCCTCACTTCTGGGTTGCATAGCGGGAAAACCTAGACGGAGGCCCCCGCTGCTCATCTGGAAAAAGGAGTAGTATGGGAGATCCCCACGTGGAAAGCAACCATCCTGAGTTATCGCCTATGAGAGGGGGTGCCGCTCTCACTATTGTTCTATCATATGATAGTGGGCACACTGGTAATTCATATGCTTTGCGCCCTTATGTAATGTGGCCTATTGCAGGGATATTCACAGTGGTGATGTGTTCCTAATGTGTGCACTCTACAGATATTTACTATAGTGCACTGCTAATGATGTTTTATGCTCAGCGTGATCCTATAACTACGGATGTATGACGTTAAAACGCATACTTTTACATCGCATACCATTACAATGCGACTTTTACAACGCAGGATCCTTTACAACGCATGCCTTTACAACGCATGTCATTACATAGCAGATGCTATTACAACGCATGCCATTACAACGTAAGTATAGGTAAATATATCTTTTTTTTTAATTGTAATAAATAAATATTTATTTAATTTAATGTAATTAATTTAATTTATTTAATTTATTTTAAGTCGTTTTTAAAAACACTTAACCCTTAAAATACCCCTGTACCCCTATACCCAAAACCTATCCCTAATCCCTAAAGCTACTCCTGTACCCCAAAAGCCAAACCTAGCCCTAAACCCTAAAAATACCCCTGTACCCCAAAACCCAAACCTAGACCTGAAACCTAAAAATACCCCTGTACCCCAAAACCCAAACCTAGCCCTGAAACCTAAAAATACCCCTGTACCCCATAACCCAAACCTAGCCCTGAAACCTAAAAATACCCCTGTACCCCATAACCCAAACCTAGCTCTGAAACCTAAAAATACCCCTGTACCCCATAACCCAAACCTAGCTCTGAAACCTAAAAATACCCCTGTACCCCATAACCCAAACCTAGCCCTGAACCCTAAAAATACCCCTGTACCCCATAACCCAAACCTAGTCCTGAAACCTAAAAATACCC
Organism: Lissotriton vulgaris; assembly: GCF_964263255.1. Lineage (NCBI taxonomy): Eukaryota > Metazoa > Chordata > Amphibia > Caudata > Salamandridae > Lissotriton > Lissotriton vulgaris. Next base: position 580,558,461 of record NC_141695.1, read on the forward strand.
CTGTACCCCAAAACCCAAACCTAGCCCTGAAACCTAAAAATACCCCTGTACCCCAAAACCCAAACCTAGCCCTGAAACCTAAAAATACCCCTGTACCCCATAACCCAAACCTAGCCCTGAAACCTAAAAATACCCCTGTACCCCATAACCCAAACCTAGCCCTGAAACCTAAAATTACCCCTTTACCCCATAACCCAAACCTAGCCCTGAAACCTAAAAATACCCCTCAACCCATAACCTAAACCTAGCCCTGAACCCTAAAAATACCCCTGTTTCCCAAAACCCAAATTAAATTTACGTTTTAAAAAAGATAAACTTACCAATACTTACATTGTAATGGCATGCGTTGTAATAGCATCTGCTATGTAATGTCATGCGTTGTAAAGGCATGCGCTGTAAAGGAGCCTGCGTTGTAGTAGTTGTGTTGTAATAGTAGTCCGTTGTAACAGTTGCGTTGTAACTGTTGTTTCTCGACTAGTCACCCTAACTGTAGGGTTTATGACCGTGGCCCGATTGACCAATTGATTTATGTAATCCCTGTGAAGTCCTGGCACATGCCTAGTGGCACAGTAATATATGTGATTTTGAGCTAATGTGTTATTTTGGAGAATACAAGGATATTTTTATATAATCTAGTGTAGAGTTTCTTTTGTGGTGGGCCTAGTGTTTACACATTGCCTACGGGATAAGCCAGACTGCTATGGAAAAGCAACCAAGGGGTTGGGCAGGGGTTATCTTCAGTGTGTAACTCCCTTGCCCTGACTAGAGTGGTGGGTTCTGCCTGGCTTAGGTGCATACCCTAGCTAACCAGAAACCCCATATCTAACAAATAAGTATCGGGGCACTCGTCATGAGGCCACTACAGCTTGCACTACCCATTGTCCCTGTCAGCCCTGCCAGTACCAGTATCAACAAAACTACTATCATACTCCTACAAGTGGTACAATTTAGATTATTCCAGGTCCCCAAAGCTATAAGAAGGCTTGGTGGAAAGGTATAAACCATTTTTTAATGTACGTTAAACTAATAAACAACTGTTGTTTTGTTCATCTCTAATTTTGTCAAACAGCGCCACCATGAAACTTTCATTAGTGCGGTGTTGACAATTAAGTGCTGTACCGAGCACTGGAAACCATCGGCTCAAATTAAACACTCGTGTATACATATACTTTATCTGTCTTAACTCTGTTATCACATTTTGATGTTTATGGTATGGACGTCTTGCTCATTTCAGAATGCTAGTGTGCTTCCTCAACATGTTTATTTCTAAGGGTCGGTTGAATTCTGCAGATGAACTCCTTGAGGGAATTCAATATCTTCATTCTGAGGCCATTGGGCTCTATCGTGTGAGCTGAGAAAATCAACCCTAGGTGAGCAGTCACTAGAAATGCCCTAAAGGCATGATCATAGTGCTAGTTTACAAGAAGATATGTATGAACATTCAAGTCATTGGGCCTCTTGTGTCCATATGCTTTAAGGCCTTTTGCTGCACTATACCGAAGTTCACTAGAAGTATGAAGCAAGAGGGGACCAAATTATTCAGTATTTTTAACTAAAATATGCAGCTAGGAAAGGCAGATTGTTCTGTAATAAAAGGTAAGTAATCCATCATATTATGCAGCAACAACTTAGTAGCGAAACGTCTCGCAATTCTCGCAAGAATTTGGGGCCCATCTTTAAGTCAGGCGACCAAGCCAATCAACAGCTGAAGAATGCCCAGGGGCCATTTTGAAGTCAGGCAATAAAAAAGAATAGGAAATCTCGTTCTGGAGAGATCTCAGCAGCCATCTTTAAGTCAGGCGAGGAAGCCAATAAGAACTGAGGAAGGCCCGGCGGCCCTTTCAAAGTCAGGCAAGCCCATAGAAAAGACTAAGAAAAGTGAAAAAAGGTGGACATAAAGGGAAATAAAGGCAAACAAAGTGGAAATAAAGGCAAACAAAGGGAAATAAAGTACATATAAAGTGGAAATTGCACACAAAAAAAGGAAAGGCATACAGAGTTAGGAGAAGCAGGACTGCACTACAACAACAATGACAGAGGAAGGCAATGACAACAACAGCGCAAATGCAATTTTACGCTGACCAATACCTTTTAGTTTGACAGACCCACAGACGAAAGGCACCAAAGTCATCGAGAAGACCGTCAACAAGCAGATGGCCGCCTTCCTCGAGACGAATGGATCCCTCGACCCCTCACAGTCCGGCTTCCGAGCCAATCACAGCACCGAGACCGCCCTCATCGCCGCCACCGATGACATCCGAGCCCTGATGGACAACGGAGAAACAGCGGCCCTCATCCTCCTAGACCTCTCCGCGGCATTCGACACTGTCTGCCACCGCACCCTAGTACAGCGCCTCAGCAACGTCGGAATCCAGGACAAGGCGCTGGAATGGATCATCTCCTTCCTCGACGGAAGAACACAGAGAGTCCGCCTACCACCGTACAAGTCAGAGGCCACCGAAGTCATCTGCGGCGTCCCTCAAGGATCCTCTCTGAGCCCCACCCTCGTCAACGTCTACATGAGCCCCCTCGCGGCCATCGCACGCCAACACAACCTCAACATAATCTCCTATGCCGACGACACCCAGCTGATCCTCTCCCTGACCAACGACCCCGCCGCCGCCAGAGCCAACCTGCACGAAGGGATGAAAGAGGTAGCCGAGTGGATGACGACCAGCTGCCTGAAACTGAACTCGGACAAGACGGAGGTCCTCATCCTGGGCTCCTCACCCTCCGCCTGGGACGACTCCTGGTGGCCTCCCGCCCTGGGCACTGCACCCAAACAGACAGACCATGCACGCAACCTGGGCTTCATCCTGGACTCCTCCCTCTCCATGACCAGGCAAGTCAACAACGTCTCCTCGGCATGCTTCAACATCCTACGCATGCTACGGAAGATCTTCTGGTGGATCCCCACCGAGACCAGGAAGACCGTCACCCAGGCCCTCGTCACTAGCCGACTGGACTACGGCAACGCCCTCTACGCCGGTACCACCGCCAAGCTCCAGAAGAGACTCCAGCGGATCCAGAACGCCTCAGCCAGACTCATCCTCGACATCCCACGAACCAGCCACATCTCCGGACATCTGAGAGACCTTCACTGGCTCCCCGTCAACAAAAGAATCACCTTCCGCCTCCTCACCCACGCACACAAAGCCCTACACGACCAAGGCCCGAGCTACCTCAACAGCCGAATCAACTTCTACGCTCCCAAACGCCACCTCCGATCAGCCAACCACGCCCTCGCCGCCGTCCCCCGCATCCGAAGAGCGACTACAGGAGGAAGGTCCTTCTCCTACCTGGCCGCCAAGACCTGGAACTCCCTCCCGACGACCTGCGCCTGACCCAAGACCACCTCTCCTTCAGGAAGAAGCTGAAGACCTGGCTGTTCGAGCAGTAGCGGCACCCCCCCTCCCCCAGCGCCTTGAGACCCTACGGGTATGTAGCGCGCTCTATAAATGTCATTGATTGATTGATTGATTCTCTGGGAGAGATGGATTAGTCAATTCGAACTCTACATGCGTGCCACATCCAAGGACTACACTGACCAGCAAAGCATAGACTTTTTCCAAACTTAGTTGATGAGGTTGAGGACCTGTTGATAACATTTCCCCCAGAACAGACCTTAATGTACAAAGGACTGGTGAAGTGCCTCACAGACAAATTCGACCCTCAAAGAAATGCTTATTTTGGTAGATATACATTCAACACCACATGCCAACTGACAGAGGAGTCCCTCGAAAACGTCGCAACCAGACTACACAAACTGCTTTCATATTGTGAATTCGACAAATTTGACAATGAGCAAGCCATATGACTACGCATTATCGAAGGCTGTCAGTCAGTCGAGTTCCATACCCGAATACTAAAAGAACTGTACGTATTAGAGAATATACTAACAATGGCCCTGGAGGAGGCCGGAGCGACAGCACCTGTCAGGCAAATGGAAAATTAAAAATCAAGAACAGTGGAACAAGCCAATCGCGTAGCTGGGAACATCAGAAAACGAGACAAAACACTGCTGCCCCGGAAGCAGAAACAAGAAAGAAAATGTTATCGCTGTGGACTTGAATTCCCACATGTTGGCGCCTGCCTAGCAATGGGTCACAAATGCTGGAAAGACAACAGGGGAAACCACTTTGCGAGTGCCTGCATGAGTGGACAATTCAAAAGTGAGAGAGGGAGAGCTGCAAGGCCATGGACAGTGACAAGCAGATACGCATGGCACATGGACTCACAAAAACGCAGTCCCTCAGCTGAATCGGATAAGGCGAACACACCAGAGGCAGCAGAACGGCTGTATCTGATGTCAGGTGTACCAAAGGAAGATTGCACACCAGAGCACATCCATCTAGTAGACAAACAACAGATAAAGAAAACAGCGCCAGAGAACATTAAGGTAGGGAATCACAGTACAAGCTTTGTACTGGACAGTGGAGTCACATGCAACATCAAGTGCATGTCAGAATATGAAAAGATAAGACAGAAACCGCTGCTATCACCGTTCACTGTTGATGTCTTCACCTGGGGCTCAAGAAAACCAGTGGTGAACATGCAGAAGTTCATAGAGACAATGACATACAAAGAAAGGTCAATAAAAGAGGAAGTACAGGTGCTACGAGGAGACATCCCAGCACTGTGTCTACTAGCCATGTCACCGCGCAGGGGATGGGTCTCTTAGCAATGACGTATTACATGTCAGAACGACAGAACATTCTGAGGGAACACCTGGCCATACTACAATGACTAGGCAAACTGAGAGACTAGCAAATAACACTGCACATCAACATAGCAATCAAGCATGTGGCTCAGCATCACAGAGTGCTCACACATCTGGAACCACAAGTGGAAGAAGAAATACAAAGCCTACTGGCGCAAGATAACATAGAGTCAGCTGATGGACCGACTCCATGGGTTTCTCCTATAGTAGCAGTACCAAAGAAAAATACTTCAAAGATTTGCATCTGCGTTGACATGAGAATACCAAACACGGCAAGTGAGAGGGAAAGACACCCAGGGCCTCACTTAAATCACATGATTAGCTGTCTTACTGGTGCATGCAGATTTTCAAAGCTAGACCTGTGCAAAGGATACCATCAACTGGAACTTGATCCACAATCATGATACATCACAACATTCAATAAGCAAAAAAAGAGGTGTCATATGGTTTAAAGGAAAACACATGAAGGAGCAACGAAAAAATTGAAAAAACTGCCACATTTAGGACGTTTTTTAGAAAGGCCCTCACTCACCACCTGGTGATGACATGCTTCATCATTGGGCACCACTGAAGAGGCCGAATGCCTCTTCAGTGTGCTTCGACGCCAGATCTACTGCAGAGCAGGATATGTGAGTTTAAGGCGTGCAGTGAAAAAAGAAACTAAATAGTGGTGAGGGGATTAAAAATGTCTTTAGTGTATCAGGAAATGATTTATTGAGCGATCACTTAGGACATGTTAATACAATTAAGTGTAGGAAAGTAGTCCTTGAGTTCATTGTGTGGTTATTTCCTTAGTCAGTCAACATGTTTCTGCCTCTGAAACGGTGTGAATTTACCAGGCATTCATCAGGATTATATAGGTGTACTAAACCCTGGCGGTATGGGCACGCTAAGGCCCACCCTTACCTAGGGACGTGTATGTGCAAAAAGAAAAGATTCAAACTAGATTGTGGGATGAGTTAACTTACCCACTCGAGTAGCAGGTCGTCTTGAGTCGCCTGTAAGGACTGATGCAACGGTCTGTATCTTGATTGTGTAAACTGGACAAGAGAGGGTGACGTGTCCAATCCTTTTCTTTCACAGATTTTATGGCCAATGGGCCTCAGTCTTTACATGCGACTCAATACGACCTGCTACTCGAGTGGGTAAGTTAACTCATCCCACAATCTAGTTTGAATCTTCAGACTTAGACATAAACACCCCCTTGACACACACCTTGTAACTTTGTTCGCAGACTGTTGTGCAACACACCTCTGTCTTGAAAAAGACCCGCCGCGACCTTAGACACAGGCGCAGAAGGGTCGAAACGTCGACACCCTACAACAGGCCATTGACATCTAGGATTTCAAAAAACTTAAAGAAACATTGGAAAATCTCTAGACAATTGTCAAGAGTGGCCTTGAAAAGAATAACTGTGTATATATGTATATATTGATTGTATCGATTTGTATCTCCCACTGTACATATATAGGAAATGGTACACAGTCAAAATATCGAGTTGATAATGTCGACTAGCCAAAATATCGAGTTAGTAAAATCGAAGGTAAGTAATATCGACAACAGAAATATCGATGTATAAAATATCGATTTAAGTGTGCATAAATAATATCGAGAATATTAAAATCGACATAGAAAATATCGAAGTCAAAAATATCGATAATAAAAAATATCGACATTTTATATAGTGTTATTTTTTAAGTGTGTAAAGTATTTATAGTGTAAAATGTTAGGTATATCAAATATTTAGTAGTAATTATTAGTGAAATAAAATATGTAACATTTTTAGGAGCGGGATGTAGAGTTTATAGGGGATAAGGGTGGGTAGTGCTTTAAAATGTATATAATAAAAAATAATAATAGTAGTAATAAAAAATATAATTGCAAAAAGAATTACAATATATAGAAGTTGTAAATAATAATTAATTAATAATGTATAATAAAATTGATATTTATTGTTTAGTAGCGGGTTATAGGGTTTATAGGGGTTAAGGGTGGGTAGTGTTTTAAAAAATATAGATATAGAAATGTAATACAATTTCAAATTAATTTTATATTTTAAAATAAAATTTCGAATTTGAAAAAAATTATACTATTTTAAAATAAAATTTCGAATTTGAAAAAAATTATACAATTTAAAAAAATATTTATTTGTAAATTAGAAATTTGAATTTATGTTTGGTATTGTGTTATAGGGTTTATAGTGGATAAGGGTGGTTAGTGTATTAAAAATTAATTTTGGAAAAAAAAATATTTATAAAACAAAAATCAAAATAGAAATTAAAATTGAAAATGTGAAAATATTTCAAAAATGTTATAAATTTAATTTTTTAAATGTTTTTTCTTATTTTTGATTTAGTAGTGGGTTATAGGGTTTATAGGGGTTATGGGTATGTAGTGTGATAATTATAATTTTTTTTTTTTAAAATATTTTGAAAAATAAATAAAATTTGATATTATTTTTAAAAAAATTAAAACATTTTACCATTTTATTTCAAATTGATATTTTAATGAAAAATTACTTTAGATGTTTGGTAGTGTTTTATAGGGTTTGTAGGGGATAAGGGTGGGTAGTGTTTTACAAAGTATATACATACATATTTTTCAAAATGATAAAAAATAAATTGAAACTAATACAAAAGTGTTTTAATTTTATAATTTGAAAAATATTATTTTATAAAATATTTTAAAAAAATTACATTTTATATAATGTTTGGGACTGTGTTCTAGTGTTTATAGGGGATAAGGGTGTGTAGTTTTTTTTACAAGTTTATATGAAATATTAAACTTGTATGTATTTTTTCTGAAAATAAGTTAAAAAATGTGAAGAAAAAAATTCTAAATATTAGTGATACATTTACTTTTATATTTAACGTTTAATATTTGATTTTATGGTTCTGTGTACAACACCTATTCTAATTAATAGTCGTTTAGAGTTAGAATAGTTAGTTAAATAGGTTCAGTGTCCAGCACCTACTCTAATTAAATGTACATTGGAGTAGGAATAGTAAATTAAATAGGTTCAGTGTCCAGCACCTACCATAATTAGATGTTGAATGGAGTCGGAATAGTTAATTAAATAGGTTCAGTGTCCAGCATCTACCCTAATTAAATGATGATTGGAGTTGGAATAGTAAATTTAATAGGTTCAGTGTCCAGCACCTACCCTAATTAAATGATGATTGGAGTTGGAATAGTAAATTTAATTAGTTCAGTGTCCAGCACCTACCCTAATGAAATATAGATTGGAGTTGGAATAGTACATTAAATAGGTTCAGTGTCCAGCACCTACCCTAATTAAATGTAGATTGGAGTTGGAATAGTTAATTAAATAGGTTCAGTGTCCAGCACCTACCCTAATTAAATGATGATTGGAGTTGGAATAGTAAATTTAATTGGTTCAGTGTCCAGCATCTACCCTAATTAAATGTAGATTGGAGTTGGAATAGTAAATTAAATAGGTTCAGTGTCCAACACCTACCCTAAGTAAATGTAGATTGGAGTTGGAATAGTAAATTAAATAGGTTCAGTGTCCAGCATTTACCCTAATTAAATGATGATTGGAGTAGGAATAGTACATTAAATAGGTTCAGTGTCCAGCACATACCCTAATTAAATGTAGATTGGAGTTGGAATAGTAAATTAAATAGGTTCAGTGTTCAGCACCTACCCTAATTAAATGTACATTGGAGTTGGAATAGTAAATTAAATAGGTTCAGTGTCCAACACCTACCATAATGAAATGTTGATTGGAGTTGGAATAGTTAATTAAATAGGTTCAGTGTCCAGCACCTACCCTAATTAAATGATGATTGGAGTTAGAATAGTACATTTAATTGGTTGTGTGTCAAGCACCTACCATAATTAGATGTTGAATGGAGTTGGAATAGTTAATTAAATAGGTTCAGTGTCCAGCACCTACCCTAATTAAATGATGATTAAAGTTGGAATAGTAAATTTAATAGGTTCAGTGTCCAGCACCTACCCTAATTAAATGATGATTGGAGTTGGAATAGTAAGATTAATAGGTTCAGTGTCCAGCACCTACCCTAATTAAATGATGATTGGAGTTGGAATAGTAAATTTAATTGGTTCAGTGTCCAGCACCTACCCTAATTAAATGTAGATTGGAGTTGGAATAGTAAATTAAATAGGTTCAGTGTTCAGCACCTACCCTAATTAAATGTACATTGGAGTTGGAATAGTAAATTAAATAGGTTCAGTGTCCAGCACCTACCATAATTAAATGTTGATTGGAGTTGGAATAGTTAACTAAATAGGTTCAGTGTCCAGCACCTACCCTACTTAAATGATGATTGGAGTTGGAATAGTAAATTTAATTGGTTCAGTGTCCAGCACCTACCCTAATTAAATGTAGATTGGAGTTGGAATAGTACATTAAATAGGTTCAGTGTCCTGCACATACCCTAATTAAATGTAGATTGGAGTTGGAATAGTAAATAAAATAGGTTCAGTCTCCAACACCAACCATAATAAAATGTTGATTGGAGCTGGAATAGTTAATTAAATAGGTTCAGTGTCCAGCATCTACCCTAATTAAATGTAGATTGGAGTTGGAATAGTAAATTAAATAGGTTCAGTGTCCAGCACCTACCATAATTACATGTTGATTGGAGTTGGAATAGTTAATTAAATAGGTTCAGTGCCCAGCACCTACACTACATAATGATGATTGGAGTTGGAATAGTAAATTAAATAGGTTCAGTGTCCAGCACCTACCCTAATTAAATGATGATTGGAGTTGGAATTGTAAATTTTATTGGTTCAGTGTCCAGCACCTACCCTAATTAAATGTAGATTGGAGTTGGAATAGTAAATTAAATAGGTTCGGTGTCCAGCACCTACCCTAATTAAATGTAGATTGGAGTTGGAATAGTAAATTAAATCGGTTCAGTGTCCAGCACCTACTCTAATTAAATGATGATTGGAGTTGGCATAGTAAATTAAGTAGGTTCAGTGTCCAGCATCTACCCTAATTAAATGTAGATTGGAGTAGGAATAGTAAATTAAATAGGTTCAGTGTCCAGCACCTACCTTAATTAAATGTTGAATGGAGTTGGAATGGTTAATTAAATAGGTTCAGTGTCCAGCACCTACACTAATTAAATGTAGATTGGAGTAGGAATAGTAAATTAAATAGGTTCAGTGTCCAGCACCTACCTTAATTAAATGTTGAATGGAGTTGGAATAGTAAATGTAATAGGTTCAGTGTCCAGCACCTACCCTAATTAAATGTAGATTGGAGTTGGAATAGTAAATTAAATAGGTTCAGTGTCCAGCACCTACCCTAATTAAATGATGATTGGAGTTGGAATAGTAAATTTAATTAGTTCAGTGTCCAGCACCTACCCTAATGAAATATAGATTGGAGTTGGAATAGTACATTAAATAGGTTCAGTGTCCAGCACCTACCCTAATTAAATGTAGATTGGAGTTGGAATAGTAAATAAAATAGGTTCAGTCTCCAACACCAACCATAATAAAATGTTGATTGGAGCTGGAATAGTTAATTAAATAGGTTCAGTGTCCAGCACCTACCCTAATTAAATGATGATTGGAGTTGGAATTGTAAATTTTATTGGTTCAGTGTCCAGCACCTACCCTAATTAAATGTAGATTGGAGTTGGAATAGTAAATTAAATAGGTTCGGTGTCCAGCACCTACCCTAATTAAATGTAGATTGGAGTTGGAATAGTAAATTAAATCGGTTCAGTGTCCAGCACCTACTCTAATTAAATGATGATTGGAGTTGGCATAGTAAATTAAGTAGGTTCAGTGTCCAGCATCTACCCTAATTAAATGTAGATTGGAGTAGGAATAGTAAATTAAATAGGTTCAGTGTCCAGCACCTACCTTAATTAAATGTTGAATGGAGTTGGAATGGTTAATTAAATAGGTTCAGTGTCCAGCACCTACACTAATTAAATGTAGATTGGAGTAGGAATAGTAAATTAAATAGGTTCAGTGTCCAGCACCTACCTTAATTAAATGTTGAATGGAGTTGGAATAGTAAATGTAATAGGTTCAGTGTCCAGCACCTACCCTAATTAAATGTAGATTGGAGTTGGAATAGTAAATTAAATAGGTTCAGTGTCCAGCACCTACCCTAATTAAATGTAGATTAGAGTTGGAATAGTAAATTAAATAGGTTCACTGTGCAGCACTTACCCTAAATAAATGTTCATTGGAGTAGGAATAGTAAATTACATAGGTTCAGTATCCAGCATCTACCCTAATTAAATGTTGTATATCTCTATATATTGTACATTATAATAAAAAAATATTTGTAATAATTTAATTAATGATTTTTCAATAGCTACAAGATAAAAATAACAGTTGTTTTTCAAAAAAATCTTTTTTTTTTATAACATCTCAAAATAAGTACATTATATATGTATTACAAATCAATGTATAGTGTCATGAATAAAAATTCTAAGTACATTATAATTAGAAAAATCCCATTTTTGAGTAGTTGTTTAGGAAAGTACATTTTAGGTACATAGAAAAAAATGTAGTTCAAGATTATACAATGAGTAATACTATACATATATTAAAAACATTGTGACATATTTGTAAATAATTATACATTGGTAATGAAATAAATCTTTTTCATTTGTAAATATAACACATTGCAGTAGAAATGATGTTATAAAAGAATTCACATTTTTATAAAGATATTTTGATATTAATAATATTGTACATCATACCATTAACATCATTATCATAATATTTGTAAATTATACAATTTTTTGAATGTTGTTAAATTATTAATTTTAAAAAATATTTTTTAATAATAATCATTTTGACACGTTAGTCATATTGTTAAAAAATGAATACAGAAAAAATAGATGGTACATTAGACATTTTTATCAGATTATTTTTTAATAAATATTACATTAAATATTAACATTTATTAATATTTAATGTAATCAATATTAAAAGTATGAATATAATACATTTGTAAGTTTAAAAAATACATATATATTTGAACATGTTGGTAAGTATATTTGAACATTTTTTAATTATTTTTCACAGTAAAATAAATGTTTTGGGCATTTAGTGCACTATTTCTTACATTACTGTATTATTTGGGTCTGTTATTTTGTAACCGCTCATTGTCTTTTTGGTTCATTTTGGGAGAGTGAAGGTCGCGGTTGGAAGCAGCTTCACGTCTGAGCAGGTAAGAGTGTATTTAGATATGTTTTAACTATTTCATCTAACTTTTGAAGGTAGTCGTTTGTTATTTAGGGGTTGTGAATTACTGTATGAGTATTTAGATAGTATGGAGTTGAGTCGATACATTTTTTGTTGTTTGAAGTAGTTTGAGTTAGTAAGTTTGTGCTAGGATTTGGCTATTTTTGAAAAAAGCAAGTATGTAATGTTTATATTTAATGCTATATTTCTAAGTGTTATGTGGGTGGGATTGTTTAGTTTTTCTTCTAGGTATTTGGATACAACTATTTCCGTTTCCGAGCTGTGACGTTTATTTTTATCAAAGGAAGTGTGTTTCAGTTGTTTGAACTGAGTTGTATAGCATACTTCCTTTATTTGTCGGGTTTCCTGGAGCGTTTATTATATTTTTCCATTATTTTCGGGTTTTTTAATGGATTTGGAACAATCGATTATTTTGGATGCTGGATGGATTTTGCACAGTTGTATTATTACATTTTATTGGGTATTTTTAATTCTATTTTTGAGAATTTCTCACTACACGGATTGTAATGGATTATTGGATTTGCTTATGATGTTGCTGTGAAAGGTAAGTGAACTATTATTAATATTATTTTGGGGTGGGAAAAGTGTTGTTATGAAATGTATTTAATATACTTAGATAATTATTTTGTCTATATATAATTAAGAAAATAAATATATTAGACAAAATAATGAAAAAATTATTATATTTTAATATGTGTGGTTTCATATTTCAGGATATTTGAGGATTTTGAACCTTTCATTTAGTTAGTATTGTTAGTTCAATGTTTTGGCTATCATTTTTAAGTATTCTAGTCCTCTTGTTGTAGGGTAAAGTTGTACTTGCTGTTATAAATATTGATACATTTGGGCAGTTTGTCTTGAGAGTTTGGGTTTTAGTTGTAAGACAGATTGCTCCATTCGTAATTCCTGAAAACTTTGCTCTTTTTGGATTGCTGTGAGGAGTTTGTGTAGTGTGGGAGTTGTTCGTCCAGTAGAAGATAGGAAGGCATTATGCCAACCTTCAACTGCGTTGTTTGTTTTGGCTTCTTGGTTTAGGGTTGGTAGGTATACATTCCACCAGGGAATTAAGAATTTAGGTTGGCGTCTGTGGCCTGACCTGTGTAGTCTCCCTACCCAGTTGTCCTCAAAGTAATCCAAAAGTGGAGCAAGTTTTTGTTCGTTTTGTGTGTAGAAAGGGCTTTCAATTAACAGATTATAATATTCAGCCACGTCAGTTATTGGCACATATGCCAGAGCTATTAGGTGTTTTATTTGGTATGCAAAGGTAATATTGGTTGCATACTCAACACTAAGTGTAGATTTTTGTAAATGTCTCCATAGACATTGGTTAAAATGAAAGTAACATCCTTGTATGGATGTGTGTGGATATGTTTTAAGAATGGAAGTAATCATAGCTTGTTCGAAGTCTATTATTATTTTTAGTGAAAAGTAGTCTGACGTTTGTTCTTTGATTTTGTGAAATATATCTGTGTAAGTTGCTGTTTGTTTGTTTGGTAACAAACAGTAGATGAATGGGATACAGGTATTATGATATTGCCCATGTATTGTATACAATTGATAGAATGGTTTAGGGCATATGGTAAAAGTGCCATCCATCATCCATGTTTGACTTTCTTTTAATTTTTTAAGGTTGTTATTTGTAGCAAACCTGATTATCCTTTTATCTTTGCTATGATTATCATAGAAGATAAAAGGTTCATCATTATGTGTGATGGTAAGTTCAGGTGGAATAATGACTTCATCAAAAGTTTTTGGTATTGGTATTGTGGGTCTACTGGATTTTTTGGTCCTAGCTATGGTTCTTTTTATTGAAGCAATTGATGGTAACTGACCTCTTGCTTCTCTGGGTACTCTAGGTAGTAATTGGTAGGTCAGATGTGCTACTTAATTCTTTTATATTTTCAAGAGTGGATCTAACCTCGATTTTCTGAGATGTTAGGTGGATGGTTATGTTCAGTAGTATTAATGACACTTGTTTCTCTGGTTGTAGCACGCCCATAGCATTTGTTAGAGTAATACTTAGTACATTTCCAGTTAACTTTAAGGTCTTTTTGTTTCTCCTAAGTATAAGTATAACCCATACAGCATAATAAAAATGTTCCTTTCTGAGAAGTAATAAATCTTGCATCTTCTGTCATTCTTGTTTTCTTTTATCTAGAAAAGTTATATTCAAAATATTAGGAGATTTTGTAACCTTATTACCATTTTAAATAAAACATGTACCATTTGTAGCTTCTTACTTACCAACAGTAAAGTAGTAGCTTTAGAAAGTAGATGTATTTTCAGTCAGATGGTGTTCTAGTTTTTATAGGTCTGTAGAAAGAAAGTAAACAATGTTATAGGATTTGTATATTTGTGTATTTTGGTTAGACATTTGCTAGTGTGTAACCTTTCATAATGAGAATGGTACTTTTTAGGGATTACAAAAGCAAACATTTTAAGAAAATTGTAACAGAAGTAATAACAAAGTCAAGTATTAAGATTGTCCATGTTTTAGAGCATACAATGAGTATATCTGTTTGCATGTTGTACTTACCAAGTGTTTATGGTTAGTTGCTGAATGTCTGTTTTTGGATTATAATGTGCTGCTTTTTGTAGTTCTGTTATCTGTTTTGAGAAAAAGTATAGTATTTTTACAAATGTTATTTATGTACAAAAAAATAAGTGACATTTTTTACAAAAGCAGTTTTACTTGTTTTGTGAAAAGAGCCTGGGTTTACTAATTTTTTTTTAGTTAAAACAGAAGATACAGGTTTTAAAAGATATTGTCTTTTAACTATTTGTCTAATGGTTTGAAGATAAAACAAAAATTAGGTATATACCTTTTTTATAGTTATATTGTAGATTTTCTTGAAGACAATGTTCAACACTTTTGTATAGTAGAGTCTGTTGTTGGAAAAAGGAGATAGAGAACGAACAATTTAGTTATAAAATGTAGCATATGAGTAATAGGTTAAGATAGATCATAACTATGTAGCAGAGCTATAAGAATACTTACTTGTTGTATTTAGTAGTATTTTCATGCAGAGAAGAATATTGAGGGTGCTCCAAAAACTGGCAGTATGTCATCCCGCTGAATATTGCCTGCAGGTTTTAGGGATAATTGTGAATGGTTTATATAGGGTATGCTTAATTAGTGTTTCTTTCTGATTGGTCACATATGTTGAGAAGAGTTACCATTGGTTAGTTTGAATTTTTTTTAGTATAAGAATTAACTTATATGTTAGTTAAAGGTTTATATAGAGGAATAGTGAATAGTAAGTATTTTAATAAAAATGTATTTAATTATTGTTGGTAGTTAAAATAGATTAATAATAGGAAAAAACATTGTATGTATAAAAGGAGTGTTTATATAAATATAGTAATAACATAGTAAAAATCTAATTTAAAGTAATGTGATATATAAGTTACTAAACCTTGTTTAAATATTTTAAATATATTTATATGTGTGTATTAGTAAGAGTGTTGATGTGTAGTGGTTATATAAGAAATATATACTTGTTTAGAGTTGTCGATATTTTGAGAGAGTCGAAATAAGTGCAGTCGATATTAGGGTTATCGATATTTTTGTAGTATACTATATTTAATAATAAATGTCAATATTATGTAATTCGATAATTTTGTTATTGATAATAGTGTAGTCAATATTTTTGTGCATCGATAATGTGGGATCGATATTTTAGTAAATATATAAATATGTATAGGGAGTCGATGTTATTGATATCGATGTTTGAGACTCGATGTTAGTGTAGGTCGATTTTTGTGAAATCGAAATTTTGTCAGTGATTCATAGGAAATCTCTCACCACTTGAGCACTATTCACCATTGTCACCTTTTTTGCACAAAAATTCACCTTGACAGTCTTTTTGTATTCATGAAATAACTGAATGACTTTAATTCATATAAATATGAAATTGCAATGAATAAGACCTCGAGTCATTAATTGTGAGGTTCTGAATTGTGTTGTCATAAGAGGGGGTTCTTCCAATACAGTAAGAATATTCTATAAATCACTCTTGGTTTTCACCCGACAGAACCATTTGTTTTATATTTAAAAAAAGGTGACCACTCTCAACCAAGCTGCTATAAACCTATTTCATTAATCGACACAACGGTTTAGATCCTAGGCAGGGTTTTGTACAATAGGATCAAGGTGTGGATACAGGATGAGTCAACATTATACCCTTGTCAGTATGGGTTCAGGAAACATATAGGGACGATTGAGCAGTACCTGAACCTGGTTATAGGTAAATACACAGTTGCTAAACAAGCACCTCTATAGCTGGTGTTTAATGACCTGATTTCAGCATTCAGCTGCATCAACCACTTAAAGCTATGACAAATTCTCCTCTCACGAGGGATGGATAGAGCACTGGTGCACTTTTTGGCATATTTGCACAAGAACATAAAGTCCAGAGTCAAAATTAGCATTTATGGGGAAGGACTCCTAGCTTTAGGACTCCTAAATGCCTTCTGTGAATACCAAAAGTCTTAAAGTTAGGATTTTTCCTAAACTGAGAAAAATCCTAACTTTAAGACGTTCGGTATTCACAGAAGGCATTTAAGAGTCCTAAAGCTAGGAGTCCTAACTTTTCTACTCCTAAACTGAGAAAAATCCTAACTTTAAGACTTTCAGTATTCACAGAAGGCATTTAGGAGTCCTAAAGTTAGGACTCCTAACTTCTGTGAATACCTAAATGAGTAAGTGCCTTCTGTGAATACCAAAATGAGTAAGTGGCTTCTATGAATACCAAAATTGTAGTAAGTTTAGGATTTTGTCTTAATTTAGTTCTGTGAATCGGGCCCATTGATGTTGCCCATGGGGGTGAAACAAAAGTGTGTATAAGCTACAATTTTATTTATTTTATATATTAATGAACTTCCCCCTTTGTTAAGTCCTAATACTTTAAAATTAAAGGTAGGCTGCTTCCTACACTTTTATATGCGGACGACCATGTGCTAATGGCTTGAATGCCAAAAGCCCTCAGTCTGCTGGTGCATGCTTTCGTAGATTTCATGCCTGCTTTGGACCTACAACAAACTTTACTGAATCTTATGTTATGGCTTGAGGTCCAAAGTGTAAGCAGCTTTCAACCTATTCCGCTGGTACCATCTGTCTGAAAAGCACAAGCACTTTTTCTTACCTGGGAGTAACATTTGCCTTAGTAGGTTCCTAGATTTCCAACATTGCGCAGTGTAGAACAAATTTATTTAGGGCAATTGGTTCACTACGCGATCTACCGCAACCACCATGGATGGATAACCCATAATCAATTGCTTCAGATATATAAAACACAATGCATTCCTATTGCAACACATGGGCTGAGATATGGGGCATTGAGAATTTTGAATACATTCAGACAGTAGAATATTAGGAAAGCTCTCCCAGTTCCCATGTCATCATCCCTTTTAATTTGTCATGAGGAATTGTGTCTGTCTTATAAAGAAATTCGTATAAGGGCATGCCCCGCATTGTTGTGGTGGTGATCTGAAGAAACGAGGAGGCCTGCTTGACTAGAGGCATTTTAAAGATTGTCATAGTGTCAGAGGAGACTTCTAATTCCCTGGTTAGCATTTGTGAAACAAAATTATCAAAAGATTTATCTGCAACATGCTTTTATGGAACATGCGTACAACAGTAATCTAAGTAGGAAATGTGAGCAGCAAGCTGTATACAACCTTGATTTTTTTTTGAAACTCAACAAGGAGAAGGAGAAGCATACTGTGGCAGCCTACTTTAGTTTACCCATAGAAAGCCGACCCAATAACTAGCTTCTTTAGGTGCGGGCGTTGGGAACATACATTTTTGGTCCTGCCTCAGAGCAGATACTTGCTGTGTTTGGTATTGGGCTTTCAGAAAATCCTTGATACTAGCCCCTGCGAGATATATTAATCACTTTTCAATTCCCCTTATAAAATGGAACGATATTGATCGATTCAGGCTAGAATTTAACTTTTTGTTACAACTATCAGATGAGGAGGTTAGTTTGCAAGTTGGCTCGTTCCTGAAATTTGCTGTACGGGCCAGAGGCACAATGCACTTTCAATCAAGCCGGTATTATGGTTGTTGCTGTATGCATACAGCTTTTATCATTGTGACTGAATAACCAATTTATTAACTGTTTTAATATACTGTATGCTCTGTTTTCTGATGTGTATGAATTGTTCTTACTTTTATGGGTGCTTTTCTGCACCCAAATTAAGCTATTCTGATTCTGATATAAAATGTCTATAAACTCGGTATTTTGTTGCTTTATTTATCAAAATTAATTCACCATATGAAATTAAAACATAAAGGCTTTTGTGGTAAAATTGTTAAAGGAGATGACTTTGAAGGATAGATTGGACATCAACCTCGATTCGGAGATCCAGCGGGTTCATGGGATCCGTTCGGGAGAAACCTGCAGTGGCAAAAGCCAAGAAAAATCCTGGTAAATTTCTTTACTCCGTTAAATAGATCATTTTGCTCGCTGCCTTAAAAAACGGTCCCTACACAGTTCAGAAGCTGACGTTTAATATCAGATCAGATGTCTGCCATGCAACAGACCAGAAGCAATGGGAGCTGGGGAAAAGAATGGGGGAGCTAAAGAGCCTAGGTGCTAAGCTCAATTAACATTCCAAGCTATGCTCCGTGTTATGTGGAACAATCAAATGCGTAACATACGGACTGTAGACGAGGCAGACAGTCTGATCGATAGCATAAAAAAAGGCGGGAGGCCTTGAGGAATAAAACGGTTAACTATGTTATTGTTAGCTTAAGGAAGAGCCATTACGGAAAAAAATAATTAAGATGGGCACAAATAAACACAAATAGAATAAAAAATTATATATATTATTAATATAATACTTATAGGATCAAAAAAAAGATAAGACAATAGATATAAGTCACACACAAAGCAGAGACGGGGGAGATGACTGAGTGGGAGGGGGGTGGTGGGTGTGGGAGTGTTTTGGTTTTCATAGTTGTTATGAAATAAGGCCTTACCTCCCCTGGCGGTTCCAACAGGCCTATGCCTGAGAGTATGGGGAGGGTTCCCAATAGGGGGGTCAAGGGTGGAAGGGATTGGGATGGGGCACAGGGCGGGGAGCAGTGGGAAAGCAAAACTGGATAGAGAGTTATGTCGCCTCCGATCAATAGGAATATTCAAAGGGAGTGGCGATAATAATAAGGAAAGAGTCAGGAGTTGAGATGATCTCTTCTAAAACTGATAGTTCAGGCAGATGGGTCATCTCCACTCTTAGAGGCACAGGCTTTAAAATTGTTTGTGTGAGGTTCTATGGCCCCAACGCGGGCGACCCCCAGTATATAGTAGACCTGCAACTTATGGTACCTCTGGCAGCAGCACCAATAGTAATAGGGGGGACTTTAACACTCTATTAGACCCAGTATTAGATAGGTCCACCAGTAGGAGGGGTGCTCAAAATCAAGGTACTAAAACAAGACAAGCCCTTAAGCACATGGTAACCGAATTGGAATTGGTTGACTCCTAGAGATTCAATTACAAGGTAAAAGTGCATATACCTTCCATAGTAAAAAACATACCATCATTTTTCACATCTGAACTATTTGTTAGTAGACAGAGAGTTGGCAGGGAGCCTGAAGGAAGTATGTATACTCCCAGGACATATCTCCGATCATGCTATGGTTAGTATCTCACTGAAGGGTGTAAAAAAGAGAAATAATCTGAGATGGACATTAAAAAGGTCCATATTATCAGATTTAGATGTGATAGCTCGCTTGAAGGAAACCACTGTAGAGTTTTTTCAGATCAATACTCAATCAGCCCGAATTGGAGTTATTTAGGACACCTTTAAAGCCTTTCTCAAGGGGGGTATTACAAAGTCTGGTCTCCTTTAAGAATAAGGAGCAAAGGGCTGACTTAAGAAAGGTGGAAGAGGAGTTGGGACACTAGAAAGAAGAGCGCAGCAGGGAACATATAATATACAGCAGAGAGAGGAGATTTTGAAAATCTCGAGGAAGTAAGGTTGAATTACAAATTCAAAATAGACCTAAGATGTAGGTAAAGGTGGGTCCTGGGGGCATGCAGCATTTTGAGTATGAAGAAAAAGCCGGAACACTTTTAGCCTGGAAGTCAAAGGCTGAGAGAACAAGCAACCACATCAGGGAGTTGATAATTAACCCAGAGAGCACCACTACAAACAAAGAAAAAGAAATACAGGAGAATCTGGTCTCCCTATTCTCTGAGTTATATACTGACCCAGTGCAGTCAGAGGAAGAGGCTTTGAAACGCTGGCTAAACAATGTAGGCCTTCTAGCTTTACCAACTGAGGGGAGGAATAAGATTGACACCCCATCGCAAAAGGGGAAATCAGTGAGCAGCTTAAACGTATGAAAAACGGTAAAGCTGCAGGGCCTTACTCTATACCAATTGAGGTTTACAAACTGATAGCAGACGAGCTAATGCCAGAAATGAAAGTGTCCTGGAGAGAGGCTATAATTAGATTGATTTTAAAACCGGCCAAAGACCCGAGGAGGGCCGATTCATATCGCCCCATCTCATTACTGAATGTTGACCACAAAATCTACACGGTTTCTTGGTGGGCCGATTGGCTGAGGTAGCCCCGCAATTAATCCATACGGACCAGAAAGGTTTTGTTCCAAAGTGGCAAATACAGGATCTCACACTGTCTTTGGTTGGAACAATAGATTTAGCAGTTGCCCGATCGATTCCGTTGGCAGTAATTACCATAGATGTATCCAAGGCATTTGATTGTTTTAGCTGGGGGGTTCTATGGGCTGTTTTAGATACCATGGGCTTTAGTCCGAATTTCATAAGGGCAATGCCCACGGCCAAAATTCTTATAAAAGGTACCTTGACAAGACGTTTTGAGATCCATAGAGGGACAGGGCAGGGTTGCCCCGTCTCCACTCTTCTTCAATTTATATATAGAACCCTTGGCGTATCTGTTGAGAGCTAATGATCAAGTTATCTCCATACATCAGCTTCCTTCACATAGTAAAATTGCACTATATGCGGACGACCTGATAATATATACTTCTGACCCAGCCCAAACATTAATTAGAATGGAACAACTGACAAATGAGTACAGGGTATTTTCAGGTTATTCAATAAATGTATCAAAGATTGAAGTGATGTGTTGGAATATGGAGAACTGGGGCGGTAGAAGATGTAAAGCGATGAGATAATTAGGGATCATTATTACAGATAAAATCAAAGAGATCCCCTCTGGTAATTTGAAACAAGTCATGAAGGAGGTGGAGAAGCAACTAACTAGGTGGAAGAAATTACATTTGTTCATTTATGGGAGAGTGAACCTGATAAAATGTCTGTTCCTCTGAAATTGACATACCGTTTTAATGATAAGCCTCTCAGTTTTTCTAAAGAAGAAATAAATCAAATCCAGGGTAAAATTTCAGCTTCATTTAGGCATCCCAGGGTGTGCGCCTTTCATGGAAAATATTACGGAGCAGCCTCAAAAAGGGTGGGTTAGCACTGCCAGACCTTAAACTTTCCTGTGTGGCCTTTCAATTAAAAAAACATCTGCATGAAGGTATGGGAGCCAACGAGCAGTACATGGGGGTTAATACTTAGAGAAATGGTTAAAGAATTGAGTCCAAAGGCATTCTTATACAAATTTGGAGCCCACATTTTTTTTTTAAATGAGGTTAAAAGTCCTAAAATCTGCACTGAAACTGTGGCTCCAAGTGAGGCGATTATTAAAGATCGGTTATTTGGGGGATTTTTCTCCAATTTGGGAATCCCCTGGAACGCCAGAGTGTATGAAAGACGCTTTGAGTTTGCCACTTAAACAGGCAGGGATAACAAAACAGGGGGATCTTTTATCAGCAGATTAAATGATTCCATGGGAGGCCCTAAACAATAGGAAAGGCAATAAGTTATCCAGGTTTAAGTACTTGCAGCTCACCTTATGGTCCTCCACCTCTGCAGAGGAGGTGGGGGGCAATTGGGATTTTGAAGCCTCACTACAGGATATAAACCCAGACACTAAAGAAGGGGCAAAATGGTATGGACAGTTCTTGGAAGCGGAAGAAGATAAACTGAAGGCCCCCTCGGGTATCTGGACAAGTACACTACAGGAAGGCTGTATACAATCTTTGTGGATGGAATCCTTGAAAACCTTATATGCCATTGTATCTCCAGCTAACTTTAAACGTTATCATTTCTTTGTCATCCACAGGCTATATTGGACCCCACAAAGATTAGCTAAGTTCGTATTGCAACCGGTCCCCAGCTGTAAGAGGTGTAATCGCTTAAGGGCCAATAATGTCCTTGTCTTTTTCACTTGCCCAGGTTTTCGAGAATTCTGGAAACATTTTGAAATCATCATAAGGGCAATTTTAACCGAGAACATTGTTTTGACCGAAACGCTGGTGCTTTTTGGGGTGGATAGTGTCTCTCGACAGGATTTGAGCAGCAAGCAAAGGGGCCTATTATTTTACCTGTGGCTTTTGGCAAAAAGAGAGATTTGTATAAGGTTGCTAGATCCCTTGCCTCCCCATCCGGTAGCCCGGTTAAATACTGTAAATTGGACATGTAAATTAGATATTAAATGTAACCCACACAGGCCAAGAGAGTTTTGGACGGACTACTTGAAGTGGTTAGAATAGGGTTTTAATTTAAACGTTTTTTGGGTTGGTCACTAATTTGAATACTTGGCCCAATGATTACATCATGCCATGGACTTAGTGGTGGCGGATCCCGCTCACTCCTTATAAGACCAGTGCCGTGGAGGCCAAGAGTCTGAATTTGCATGGACCACAGATGGATCGAGGGTGCTCGTATACGGCCCAGAATGCAGTAGCCATGGTGAAATGAGGATTAAAAAAAATAGAAAAAAATAAATAAACCTATTCTGATTCTGATATAAAATGTCTATAAACTCGGTATTTTGTTGCTTTATTTATCAAAATTAATTCACCATATGAAATTAAAACATATTTTACTGAGAGAGCCAAAACATCTGAGGAACTTTAGGAAGTGGATGGTACAAATCGTGGAAGAAGTTTCTTAAAAATGTATGTTAATTTTTACCTTTTATTTTTACACATTAACCCATTTAACTATTCAAACATGTTAATGATGTACTGTTTTTCATGTTAAAAGCATATCTTACCAAAAAACTGTACAAACTGCACTTGTGAAGTTTCTGTCTGTCTCTTTACCACAGTCATATGTTCCTCATCTCTGAAGTATTGAGTGCACTACTCAAGATGTCCACTCACTCCCCTGAGCTAATGCGGAAGTCAGAGTCATTCTTTTTTTATTTCCCTTGCTTCTCTATTGATCTCTGTGGATGGTAGTATGACTCAGTAGGACAGGACAAGGGGTCAATAAAGGTCTTCTCTAGTTCGCACTGTGGTGTAGACCTGCGGTCCATGAGAATTGTTGGGATGATGGTGCATACTCATCTAGATTTCATTGCCACCTGAACAAGGCACGTGCTTCAGCAGTTACTCGCAAGGGATCCCAAAAAATGTCTGTCTGGTACCCACAGGTAGTCAGGCATCAGTGATTGTGTAGTAACCTTTTTCACCTGGAGGCGAATTGATGGATGGGCACTGACTGCCATGTCTCAGGCAAAAAGAAGACAGAGAGTACAGTCCCTTTTTATAAGGGTGTAATGTTAATTTGGGAAGGTGACTCTTTTACCAAATCAGGATAAAGTAAGATGCCTCTGGGTAGGGTCAGGCCAGTTTTAGACCTTTGAGAATAAAAGATGGGGTAACCAGGAAGCGGTGGGCTTTGTGCTCCCCTACTTAAGGCAGACTTTTCTGAGCCAAATTTGGTGGACAGGCTACTCCGTCACAAACATGACAGATATCCTGTTTGCGGTATTACAAGTTTCATTGGATATAATAAAATATGGCGAACAGGATATCCGTAATGTTTGTGATGGAGTAACCTGTCCGCTTAACTCTAAATCAGGCCCTATTTCATTTAAGGGAAGGTTATGGGAATTAGGCAACCATGGGATACCTGAGTCTGTGCACCACAAACAAAATGTCCTCTGAGCGAACAGGAAAATCGAGAAAATCCTACGAAGTGATAGATGAGATTGAAAATATTATGTGAAGGTATAACAAGGAGTAAGAGTCTCTTTGTGAGAAAAACATAAGGAAAGAACTCTGTTGTTTGTTTATTTGCTTAATTTGGGACTGCAGCTGGAAAATTGGTCCAATCCCTACCTAGACGTCATAAACTCAAGGTAAAAAGCTGCAATTCATCTTCTTTTTCTCTAGCAAATGACTTCTTTGCCTGCTAAGAAAGCATTACAACATCACTCTGGATTCTTAGGGTCTTCATTGCATAATTTTGAAGACCACTGGGTTAAGAAATAAGAAGGCAATCAGCTCTTTCTTTGTCTTTTACCACTCGACTTCAGTCACTTGATGCCACTAAGCCACTCTCCCAAACTCTATATCAATACCTATGGCAAGAACATGAGTATCACCAATCAGTGGCTAAAAATAGAAAAGTAAGATACCCATGGTGAACCATCATGATAGGATCCGCTTGGTAAAGCAAAACATAACAATCAGTGAATTTTTGGTTTAAGACGACTTTCAGTGAGATTCTTGTGTCCAAGACTTTTTAACTGTCAACAGTGGCTACCATGGGATTTACGGCCAAATGCATCAACCAAAATAGCGATCGCAACTGGTGCGAATTACCAATTGCGATTGCAAAAGACAGAAATGCCATTTATGAAGTGAAAACCTTGGAAAAAGCGAAATCGCAAACGCTAAAATGCGATTTAGCAAAAAAAATCGCAGAATCAAGGTAGAACCCCCTTAGCGAATCGCAATTAGCGAGAACCCAAGGATACTGCGAAAAATATTGCGAAATTGCAAAATCAATATAGCGATTTCGCAAGAAAATCGCTAATCCGATGCATGAAAACTCGCTAATTGCGATTACATCTAAATTCGCTATTTAGCAATAGCAGTTTAACCCCTTCGAGGCGGATGACGAGCCCAGCTCGTCATCACCCTTACCTGCCGTGGGCGGATGACGAGCTGGGCTCGTCATGTAACGCGGCATTTTTGAAAATGCCGCGCACAGCGGGAAAAGCCGCCGCGGCGAAGCGGTTAAAGGGAATCACAATCAGGTGGTAAAAAAAAAAAATCCCACTCACCTGCTTTACATCAGAGGTGTATTTAAACAGACCCATGAGGCCATAGTGGCCTCCCACAATGGCAGGACTCTACATATTTGCGAGGAGAATACTTGCAGCAGGCCAGGCCAGAAGGAGAATCCAGGAGAGAATCTTCAGGCTGCGCATCACATTTTTGGGACAGACTCGTAAGCAAATTTATGACAAGTACAGGATGAATGCAGCAATGATACTAGACTTAATAGATGAATTGGACCCACTATTGCAGCGCCAAACACATAGGACCCAGGCAATCCCTACTCATGTCCAGGTGCTATGTAGCCTGCACCTGCTTGCGTCAGGTAGCTTCCAGGATTTAGTGGCAGAAGCTGGAGGGGTATCACAGAGCTCCCTCTCGCGGTTCTTCAAATCCTTCCTGGCCGCCATGATGACTGCGATCAACAACCACATCACCTTCCCCACAACCCCACAGGAATTGAGCCAAACTAAACAGGACTTCTATCAAGTAGCACAGTTCCCACATGTGATCGGATGCTTTGTTTGCACCCATGTAGCCATATGTCCCCCTGCCGTAAATGAGTATATATTTCGCAACCGGAAAGCATATCACTCAATTAATGTCCAAGCAGTGTGCAATGCTGATAACATCATCACCGACCTCGTTGCACAATACCCTGGAAGCACTCACGATTCCTACATCTTCCGCCATAGCGGCTTGCACACACGTCTGCTCAGGGGTGATTTTGGCAATGGACACCTGCTAGGTAAGTTGAATAAAATACTCATCACTGACTTAGGTAATGGCAATGCATACCTGACACTAACATATTGATCGTTACTCTGTAGGTGACAGTGCATACGCGGTGAGGCATTACATCTTGACTCCATACCTGAACCCAGCCAGCCAACAACAACAGAGGTACAATGCAGCCCACATCAGGACACGTAATGTAATAGAACGGACATTTGGATTCCTCAAGAGTCACTTCCGCATCCTGCATAAAACTGGAGGAGCAATGCTGTACCAACCGGAAACATGCTGCAGGATTATTGCGGCATGTGCAATGTTGCACAACATAGCAACAATCCCTATTGAGGAATCCGACACAGAGGGCAACCAGCCCCCAGCACAACCACGCCAGGCACATCTTAGGAGTTCAGCAGAGGGACAAAGAAAACGTACAGACATCACCCTGCATTATTTCTAAGGTATGTAATAATGACACACAACACTCATTTTCATTTGAAGGTGAACTATTTATTACCACGTCAGGCGGTAGGAGTGTGAAATTAAACTGAGATGGTGTCCATTAGCACATTAACTGCATGCACTGAAGGACACAAGAGACACACAAATGACTTGTAATGCAGTCACTAAGTTAGTCTTGTACATGGTTACGTCACCATGATGTATTACACCCCTCTGATTAGGTTTAGCGTCTCCTTCCTCTCACACCCAAATGTCTTTCTCCTGCATCTGTATCTGCATTTCTGGATGCAGCGGGAGGTGCTTCTCTACGGCTACTGCTCCTCCTGACAGTGGTGAGTGGTGCTGTGATGCTGCTGAAGCTGGATGCCTCACTACCCTCTTCCCCTGTAACATCGCCCTGACCACCAGTGCTAGACTGCATCAGTTCAACGGCAGTTGTAATTTGGCCGAATGCCTTGGACACATCCCCACAACAATGGCCCATGTCTATCTGCATTTCCACAGACCGACGTGACAGCTGTGCCATGCTTGCGCAGATCTTGTTGTTGGACCTGGTATAGGCGCCCATGCAGGTGACAAACTGGTGATGCCTCCTCCTCTGTGTGGTGTGTCCCTCCTGCATCACACGCGCAACCTCCAGCAGGGTGTTGTTGGATTCTCTGTGTGCTTCCACTAGTGCAGTAGTGAGCTCCCTCACACTCTCAGCCATTTTTTTTGTTTGAATATGTTTATTGCATTTTGTCATTGTACAACATTACACATATGCAGTCATAACGAATAAATGGCACTGTTACATAAGGTATTGTGCCCCAGGCTTCGTAGACCATCTCACCCTCGTGGAGGTATGGTAGTAAAGAGCAAACTAAACAGGTGCACAGGTAAACAGCATAACAATTTTGTATAGCACCAGCTTATGTGTGATACATTGATGTTCAGTAGTGGCAGTGCCCAACGTTGGTGCAAAGAACGTCTGTATTGCGACAGCATATCCCAGTCTTATACCATACAGCGCTCAAGGGATATCCTGACCGGAGAAACAGATTAGTTGTTCACATTGGCAAGATATTGCACATTCAAAATTGCATTTGAAAACTATCAACTATAAAGAATAATACCAAATATATATGAAACCATAAACCAGGTGGTGTCTAACAGTGGTCATGTGTGTATGCGTGGAGCTTGTGGTACGGAGAAGAGTGCAATCCGAATGTGACGTGTCGCCGGCAACATGGTGATCGTAGGGGGTCTTCTCGTGTGCAGTAGGGCGTAGGGGAAACCTCGTGGAGGTGGGTGCAGGGAGGGAGGGAGAAAGGGGGGGTGTTGGGTACGAGAATAACGCTAGGAGTGTCACTGGATAGTTTGGGGTAAACGCTCACGTAATACCATTCTGTAAACACACCTGGTGGTAGGCCGTCAGTATACCATCCCACTCCAGCACAATAGGATACATCTGGAGCCCTGCCGTCTCCTCCCGGTGCAATGCTACACTCTCAGCTCTCGCCCAATTATCCAGCGAGCGACACCACTGCGCCGTTTGGGGGGGCACACTATGTTTCCAACGCCTAGTGATGAGACGTTTCGCCGTAATCAGCCCTAGATCCCAGAATCTCGCTTGGACCTTCGTCTGTTTCGTCCTTTTAAATAACCCCAACAGACAAGCTTCCCAAGTATTCGGTAAGGTGCCCCCTGTCGGTATCGCGAAAGGCAGTCGACACTGCAGTCCAATAAGGCTGCAGCAAAGTGAAGGACCAGAGGACATGCAGGAACTGTGCGTCCACAAGAGCCGTGTCCCATCACATGTAAGTATTGAATAAGCAGGTGTGTTGGTGGTTCCTCCTCCAGTGGTCCCCAGACCCTCGTCAGTGTATGCATCAGTTTCGCAAGAGTCAGGAATTGTCCTGCCGGTAACCCTGTGCTGTCTGCTAGCGTCCCGAAAGGGAGCAGAGCACCCGCTACAAATAGGTCGCCCAAGCTTTCTAATTCAGCCGCTCCCCAGCTTTCCAGTAGAGGCGCCGTGAGTATCCCGGATCCCCAGGGTGTACCCAGTAGCGGCAGGTTGGGTGCGTAGGGCTTTACCACTGCAGTGAGTTTCAGGCTTCTCAAGAAGCACTTTCTCGCCACCTCAAGGTGGAGTTGGTTCTGAACATGTGACCTAGTCAAGGGATGAAACAGTGCGTGTACCTGCGGGACCGACATGATCATCTCTGTTGTGGCCGTATCACTCAAATTATGCCCACTCAGCCAGTAAGCTACCCATTGCAGTTGTGCAGCCAGGTAATACAGCTCGTGGTTCGGGACCGACAGCCCGCCACTCTAGGTCGCTGCATAGAGGGTCTTCAACGCCACTCTGGGACGGCCTTTGTTCCAAATCAATCGCCTATGCATAGTTTCTAGCTCGCGAAATATGCGAACTGGTACATAGACCGGCAGGTTTGCATAATAATACAGTAGCCTAGGCAAAGCGATCGCCTTTGCCAAAGCTATACGGCATGCGCCCGCGCATGCGCATTAGTACCCAAGACGGCGGCGATGAAGAGAGGGTGCCCCGGAGACGCGGCGGGCAGCGGCGGGCAAGGTAAGTGCCTTTTAATTCTTTCACACATTAAAATTAAAGTATTTAGGGAGGGCGGGAGGGAGGGAGGCCTGCGGTGCGTAGTGGGGCTACGCGGAGTGCGGAGGTGGGCGTAGTTTCTCGCCCACTTCATGTAGCTCCGCGAAGCCCCACTACGCCCACTACGCCCAGGGTTACTCACCGCCCCTGCTCGTTTCATCATGCAGGGCCTCCGGTCAGAGCGACGCCGATCTCAGCTGCCCCCATTACCTCTCACCGTCACCAGGCCCAACGTGTAGGCCGCGTCTTCTGTCCCGGGCAGCCCCCCCTCGCAGTGGTGATAGTTCTAGGGACTCGGCCCTGCGCCTCGGCTCCAGTAAGTTTGTGGGGGTGGGTGGCCCGAGATGGTGTGCCCCACCGTGCTTCTCACCTCGTCTGATTCGAACGTCAGCTGTCCTCAGCTCCAGGCCTGTGCAGTAGGCTGCATCCCCAGGCTCGGGTAGTCCCGACTGCCCGACAGTGGGGGCCCCGGGCAGAGACCCCGCAGGTGGATCCTTGGGATGGCCGGCACCCAGTTGGCGAGGAAGGCACTTCAGAGATCCCAGGGAAGCTTTGGGACGTTCCACATGGTTACTGCGGCGAGGGGGCACTCCTACACCGATCCAGTCGCCTGGGCTCCACCGCCACGTGGGCCAGCAGGGGCCGGCCTCGCTCCGCAGCTCCGATCTCCGATCTCCGTGTCGGTCCCTCTAGAAAAGGGGGAGGGAAGTTCCGATGTCGCCCAAACGCAATCGGAGGGCGCAAGGCAGCAATCCGCTCCGGTGAGCCCAGAAGGCCGGCCGGATCCCCGGCCTCGCCTAACTACCCACGCCGTTCCGCAAGGAGCGCTGATCGGGCAGACAGCGCTCGTTTCCACCGGAGCAGCTCGGAGTGAGCCAGCTGTCATAAACTTCGGCAGTCGACAGAAGAGCACTCAGCAGTCACTCGATGGCAGTTTCAGGTGATTGCGGGCAAAAAAGACAAAGAAATGGCCTGTGGCAGGGGAGTCTCTCACGGAGCTCTACCCAGGCATGTCTGCCGCCATTGCGTGCTTAGCCACGCCCCCCCTCACACTCTCAGCCATTACAGATATGTTTGTGTTCATTTTTGTCATCTGCAGGTTGATGGCTCCCATGTGCCTCGCTTGCAGGCACTGCACCCGCACCATCTGTGACTCCACGCCACCCCACTGATTGGGAGTTCCTGCATCCTGTGCCCAAGTATGGGCCCTTGGCCTGTGTCTTGTTACTGGACGGACATGTGCCTGCGGTGTACTTGTGTTGCTCGCACTTGGACGGCTTGTACTAGGAGCGGTAAATGATTCCTCTTCTGACTCCATTGGCTACAGTGGTGCAACTGTGGCCCTGCGTTTGCTGGTGCCTTGGATTTGGGTGGTGGTGTCACAGGTTTTGACATGGCAGCCTCTTGGTTGACTTGTGTGCTGTCTCCAATATCACTGTCATCAGTGTTTGCTTCAGCTGCATCTGTGATGTGAAACAGTGCAATGTTATTTTAAGTTGTTGCATTAGTTGAGCAACCTTAATAAATCTATACATTAATGCTCTCACTGTCTCTCATCAATGACTGTACAGCATTTTGGTAGCATTTGGGCTTACTATGTTGGATTCTGACAGGCAATTGGGTTCTACTGACTACAAGTCCCATGATGCATTAGTGTCCCTATGTAAAATGTGTGCTGGAGTATTTATGATGTGAATTTGCAGGTTGATTTACATTTGGGCACTATCAGTATGTACATTGTTGGGTTGATTGTCATGCATCTTACCTTGTGTGCTACTGGCCGCCCCGGATGTGTCCAGTACCGTTACTCCCACCACTGCTTCTGGCTCAATTGTGCCCTCAACCATGTCCTCCTGGGGTGTGTTGTCTGGGACTGCTGGGCCTCCTCCTCCAGTCCCCTTCGCCTCCTTCAGCCTTTTCGCTACCCGCTCCTTGGCACGACTGCGCAGGTCGTACCAGCGTTTCTTGAAGTCGTCTATGCTGCTGTGTGTGACCCCCACAGCATTCACCTTGTCTTTGATCCGGTTCCAGATCCTTCTTTAATCTGCCTCTGGCACTTTAAGGGAGAGCTTCCCAAATAGCTTCTCATGGTTGTTTGCAACCTCCTCAATGAGGAGGTCAAGTTCACTCTCACTGAACTTGATTTTTCGCTTTCTGCCCACTGCACCCTCCTCTGTAGCAAATTGGGACATGGCTGTCTCCACCTGTGAGCAGACTGCAGTTTGTGTTCTTCTACTCTCTCTCCCTGCACTCAGCTTCTGCCTCTGTGTTCCTCTGTGCATAGGTGGCAGCATGGGCTGATTGACTTCCTGGTTGTGATGTCATCAACCTGCTCCCAATGCGACTCTGTAGTTTTCACGGACCCGCTATTTGGAAATCGCTATTTGCGATATTGCAATTTGCGATATCGCAAATAGCGGGATCGCTAAATGCGAGTTTGGAGTTTTTTAACTATAGCGATTCCTTAACATGGAATCGCTATTGTATTGTATTTTGCGACTTTTTGCGATTCCTTATTTCTTCGCTATCCTCATCATGCATAGCCAACAGCGATTCCTTATTTGCGATTCCTTAATATTCGCAATTAAGGAATCGCTATTTCTTTGCATGATACATCTGGCCCTTAGTATTGTTTAGTAGACTGGGTTTCAATGACTATAGGAAAGACATATTGACCCATAAGCACTCTCTTTCTTCTATACCTATGCCCTATGCATTGCCCCAGCAGAATGTGATGAAGGGGCCCTGATTCTCCGATATCACACAATTGTTAAATTAACTTAGGCTGAAATGGGGCCCTCTGAAGATTTGGGGCCCGTGAAGGGCTGGGGGACTACCCTGCACCACATGGGATGCAGGGGCATGCATTACACCACTCCTCCTTGCATCAATTCAGCGTACTGGGTGGCACTCTCCATAATTTTGGGTGCTCTTGGTAAGCTATTATTTAATATAGCTAGGCAAATTGATCAGTTTTGCAGGTATTCTACACCACCCTGGTGGTCCCTGTATAAAAGGAGACAGAATTATCCCTGCCTGCCTATGCCAGGGCCATCTTAAGAGAAGAAGCAGAGAAATATCTGTCCCCTCAGCGGAGATGCTGCTGAGACATTGTATTGATGCTTACCTGGTAAGAGTCGGCTTGCAATGTCTGGAGGGTGTTCTGACTGCTGACAATAGAGGATTGCGCTGGACTTTATGGATAGAGTAAAGGGACAAAGTAAAAAAAAAAAGAATATGTTTATCTCAACAGGTGGTTATGTTTTCATTGCTGTATGGCCAACCCCAACGCTTGGCTACTGATGGATACGGACATGTTCTATATTCTGGGTGGTTAGATGGAGAAGACCTGCTGTCTTTTTACACTTCTTGGGGCCATATGTATGAAGCAAATTCGCATTTGCAAAGGCCGAAATTCGGCCTTTACAAATGCGAATTTGCTAAATGGGATGTATGAATGAAAATCCGGTGCAAAATAAGGAATCGCAAATTTTGCGATTCCTTAAATGCAATGCATGAAGCTAAAAAAAATTGCTAATTGTCCCTAAGGAATCGCAAATTACCATCAACTTCAAGTTGGTGGTAATTTGCGAATTTCTTGAAAAATGGCCATTGTTGCATTTTTCTAAGTGCCATGTGATGCACATACATGCCCTTTGGGCATGTATGTGCACCACATGTGCACCCATACTTATTTCAGGGGTGCAACAGGGTGTCCTTGTGACACCCCTGCACCCTTGAAATTATTCTCAATTTGCGATTAGAAAATTGTGAATCGCAAATTGAGAATAAATTCCCATTCCTTCCTATCGGCCAGGAGGCCCATAGGAATGAATTGGAAAGTATTCCTTAATTGCGAATTCGCAATTTTGCGAATTCGCAATTAAGGAATATCAAGAAATCGCTAAATAATTGCGATTTTCTTGATACATACCAATTAGCGATTCTGAAATAGCGATTTCTTAAAAATCGCTATTACAGAATCGCTAATTGGTATCTTGATACATTTGGCCCTTTGTCTGTAGTCTGATGGGGTCCTGGCTGCGGGTGTGTTGAGAACCATCAGAGATGCAGAAGGTGTCTGTAATATAAGTAGAGGTGCTGTTTGTGATGATTTGTAAATGATATATTTGGCTGTGCAGATGGTGCAGAGTGGCAAGGGGAGCCAATGAAGTTTCATCAGGATGTGGGTGATGTGATCACTTTTCTTATGGCCTTGGATAAGACATGCTGTTGCATGTAGAATGCCCGAAGGGGTGCCAGTGTGGCAACGGAGTTCATGGAGAAGGGCATTACCAATATCCAGATACAAGAGTATGAGGGCTTGAACAGCAGTTATAAAGTTGCTGACTTTGACTTTCTTTAGAGGAGAGAGCTGGTACCAGGCATCTTTTTTTTATTTTTTTGGGCAACGCATTTCTTAGCCAACAAATAATTCAATAAAACCATGAATGTCAATTCACCAACATTTCAGGGACAGTGGAAGTAACATCAGTCACACTTTGATTCCTTGATGACATCACAGAAATTAACTTTGACCGCAGTTACATCACAGGAAGAATGCCCATGGTACATAGAGCATACAGTGCATGGCACATGAAATGATGGTGGCCAGAAAGAAGCTCTCCTGCAGCTATGACATCTTTCATTAACAATGTTGGGGCCTGATCTCTTGCTACTCAGGCATCCGTCACCCTGCCTTGCAATCTGCAACTTGGAATGTGGCTACTGGGCGTTGGGCTGAGCTATTTGCTGTTTGGAGTTTTTAGATCTGCCCCATACTTGGTATTGTTATAGATCATAGATCATGGAACTCTCTTGCCCTGGTGCGGCCCAGCCTTGGCTGTGTTATTGGTTTGGTTCATCGCCAGATGTTCTCTCCTTTGCAGCTGTCTCTCCTATCCCATTCACTTTTACGGGAGTGGGGTTTTCAGTCGCAGGAGGATATTCTGAATTTACTGCTGATGCTAACCATGCTATATGTGGTCCAGGGCTAACTTTGAGATTATTATTTTTTCTGCTCCTCTAATTACCTTTGCCCTCAATAAAGCTTGCACCAAGGTTGTTCTTTGGAAATCATGAAGAATTTGACAAACCAGCATATTAATATAGAGGCACCTGCACTGTACATGTTGGGTATTGCACAACAAGTACTTAAGGCCCAAGAGCCAGAAAGTCCCAGGTAGCATGTGGAGTTGGGAGGTATCAGTGAAAAAAGTTAGACCAAAGGTAGAAGTTCCAGAGGCCACAAGCCGTGACCTAGAACGAGAGCTCTATTTTGTGAGGATTCAGTTTCAGGTGACAGATTTGACTTCCGAATAGGAAGATGATAGTCAGAGCTGTTGCACACAGTCAGATTAGCCCCCAACTTGAGGGTCATCTGAATGTCATCTTCGCAAATGTTATAGTGAAATTAGGAAGAGTGGATGATGGCACAAAGGACCTCAATCTCACAACAATGGAGGCCTCTGAATGGTTAATTTACATTTTGAGATTAACACCATGACGTTTACAAACACCACTTCGAAAAACACTCTCTCATCACTGAGAAAGCCCAGAATTTCATTTATTACTAAACACATGAACAGGGACCCAAAGTTTTTCTTAGGGGTCTGTTGATGGCGCTGCTAAAGGCGGGCGGCAGAATACCTAGCATCTTTCACCAACCATCTTTCACTTAGTCTACCTTTATATCAATCTTTCACGTCCTTTTTCCTTCCTGTTTTCTCCTGTTGTCACTGTGTTCTTATTTTGCTTTTCTTCCTGCTTCTTCCCTTTTTAGGTCTCGCCTAGCAATGCAGCGCCTGCGCTGTTGCCTTGGCGAACCTTATTGTCGGTTTATTTTCGGAAGGTGGACAGGAGATGTGCGTGCGTGCCTGCCAGGACATGAGATGTGCACACGCATCTCTTTTGCTTGCGGCATCTTAAAGCAACACGCAAAGTTGCTTCTGCATGCGCATTTTGAGCTGCAAGAGTAACGTTTTTCTGTTGCAGCTTAATTAACCTAATCCACGTTTAACATGATTAGTACTTATAACTAAAGCGCCAAGAATAACAAATCTGTGGTATACATCGTGATCTCCAAGTATGTATGTAAAGGGGACCCCCCCCAGACTGTTATTTTAACTCACCAAGTCTCCTTTCTGGGTCAAACTGAGTTTAACAGGTTATTACAACATGAAAGTAAGCTGAAATATTATGTCACTCGAAGGTCAACCAAATGCTGAAATAAATACGTTTCCATTAATCAGTTTACCAGGAAACCGGTGGCTAAGGAGTCTTAGGGATTTCCTTTCCAACCTGTCAGAGCTGCTACAGGCAGACACTGAAAGCCCGGAAGATTCTCCAGCAGTCAGTTTGCCAGGGCAACTTGAGTCACTAATACCGGCTAGGCTAACCCGCCTCAGGACAGATGCAACTCCTTGTGAGCACAGACAGGGGTTTTAGATTGTTGATGTTAGATGGCATCATCTAGCACTGCACTTGTAAGTACTGGACTAGTCTTTCAGTCTTGCAACTTCCACTGCTGTGTTTTACCAGAGATACTGTCTCTGCATGAAAAGTGCAGAGGTAATGGTATGCCTTTGTTCTTGTGCACATGTATGTATGATATGTGCGGCGATATCAACATGAAAACAAAAAGTAACTGCGCTGAACTGACAAAAAAGTTGACTACCAGCACATAATGCAGATATGTGCGGCCACTTTTCTACATTTTATATGCGCACACCTATTAATTAAGATGCCTCAACATGAAGGAACCCTCAGTATTGTGGTACTGAAAAACAATGCCACAGCGTGTTGTTGATTCCGACTCTGATCCATAGAGTCTGCACTCCCGCACTCCCGCCCAAGCTCTGTGACTTGTGCTACACTGAGCACGTCCATAGCCACGATCTGCATTCATGTGCCACGCTCAGCGTGCCCTGAATCAGGCCGTGCACTGCCAAAGCCATGGTCTGAAGGCCCTGTGCCATGCTCAACACGTTCTAAACATTGCAGTGCATCCCTGTGCTCGCTGTGCACTGCCTAAGTTTTGGTCTGCAGGCTCTGTGCCATACTCTGCATGGTCTGCCATGTTGAACACATCCTAAACCGTTTACTGAATCCCATGTCAGGCTGTGCAACGCAAAAGCCATGGTTTGCAGACCCTGTCCCACACTATACCACACTCAGCCATGCTATACAATGCTCTGCATACCTGTGCCAGCCCATGCACCACCTAAGCCTTGTTCTTCAGAACCTGTGCAAGGCTCTGCACGCTGTGCCACGCTAAGCACGTTCTACTAAATTATGCTCTGCCCCACTGTGCACTGCCCAAGTCCTGGTCTGCACGCCCTGTCTCATGCTCTTCAACCTTCAGCCACCGATAGTAAGTCTTAAACCCCACTCTGCATCCCGGA
The DNA here is from genome assembly GCF_964263255.1 of Lissotriton vulgaris. Classification (NCBI taxonomy): domain Eukaryota; kingdom Metazoa; phylum Chordata; class Amphibia; order Caudata; family Salamandridae; genus Lissotriton; species Lissotriton vulgaris. The sequence goes on from NC_141695.1 coordinate 580,594,757, forward strand.
CCCAGCCTGTGCACTGTCAAAGCCATGGTCTGCAAGACCTGTAGCAGCCTCTGCACTCTGAGCCGCACTGAACAAGTTTTACACTCTGCTCTGTATCCCTCCGCCAGACTATACGCTGCCTATTTATTTATTTATTTATTTTGCAACTTATACCGCGCAAACTAAAACCCGAAGGTGTCAAGGCGCCTAGCAAAAAAAAAGATCAAAAAGCGGGCAGTAATGCACTTACATGTACGCTTGAACAAAGAGGCGAGTTTTAAGGGCTGCTCTGAAAGTTTGAAGGGAGGGGAGGGACCTAAGTTCTAATGGAAGATCGTTCCACCATTTAGGGGCCAGGAGGGAGAAAGCCTTACCACCCCATCTGGCTTTCCGAGTACGGGGGATGTGGAGGAAAGAGTGATTGGAGGAGCGAAGGCTCCTGCCAGGGTTGTAGTATGTCAGGATGGCTCTGATCCCTGTGGGGCTGCTTTTGGCCAAGGCTTTATAGACCATACACATGGACTTGAAGACAATCCGCTCCTTGATCGGAAGCCAATGCAACTGCTTCCTGGCCAGCGTAGCCGAAGAGCAACGGGGAAGATCAAGGACAAATCTAGCTGCCGCATTCTGTACTACCTGCAAGCGCTGCATCTGACTCTTATTCAGTCCAGCATACAGCGCATTGCAGTAGTCCAGGCGCGATCCCAAAAGGGCGACAGCGAGTTGTCTTCTTGCCGGCTGGGAAAGATAGTTCCTTATTTTCCTGAGAACATGAATTATGCCCCAACAGGTCGATACCGTCCTGTTGACTTGCTGGCGCATGTCCAGGGTAGGGTCAATCATCACCCCAAGGTTTTTGGCTGAAGAAGTAGGTTTGGGGCACAGACCAAGCGAGTCGGGCCACCACTCCATGGACCAGATATCTTCCCTTCCACCGAACACCATCACCTCGGTCTTCTCCCCATTCAATTTGAGTGAATTGTATATCATCCACTGGCCGACGGCCTCCATACACTGCCTAATCCATGGTCTGTAGGCCCAGTGCCACGCTCGGCATCCCTGTGCCAGGCATTGCACTGCCCAGGCCATGGTCTGCAGGCTCTGTATCATTCTCTTCATCCCTGTTCCAGCTGTGTAGCACATAAGAGACACGATCTTCCGGCCCTGTCCGGTGCTCTGCATGTGGTGCCACTCTCCGCACACCCTAAACCACGCTCTGCATCCCACTGACAATGTTTGCAACCCCTGAGCCATGGTCTGGCACCCTCTGCTAAGCTCTGCATGTGCCACGTCAACTACGCACTACCTAATGCCATTCGTACGCACCACATCATTCATTCTGATCTCGGCTATGCACACCTTGCTCTGCGCACATTTAGCTGCTCTCAGCACACTTACGTGAATATATTGCGTGTTCAAACCATTCTTTACAGACCTCAGCTCTGCATGCTTCTACGGTACCACAGTCCATCTTCTGCTCGCTGTAATCGGCATACACTAGCTTGTGCTGGGCACACCCTTGCAATGCACTGCACAACCTGGCTAAAACTCAGCATGCCATCTGTGCCATTACTACCACACTTCAGTATGAGCCCACAAGTGTCTGGTTTGGCTCTGCACAGCCTTTGCCAATGTCGGCTCTGAACAACTACAGGTGCACTCTGCCAGAGGTGGTTGTTGGGGTGTAACGCAGGCCCCAGAAGCCCCTGCGGTCAGGGGGTACCTCAAACACTTCAGGGGCCTCCTTCCCTTCAGAGGGGACCCATTCCGCCCCAGGCAATCAATTTCTGGGAGTTATGGAAGATTTCGGGGCTACTAGGTGATTAGACGTCTTTGGAAGTATTGGGACATCATTGCACTAAAAGAGCAAGGTCGATTGAATTCAAAGTGTTCTAGTCTGAGAAATGTTTAAAAATTACATTTTACAAGAACATTTTCACATACAATTGCACCCATGTAACATTCAAATACTTTCATGGTGTGCCAAGCAAAACTGACCCATCATAGATGTGATTGGGGTTTTACCTGCATCAAGATTGTTTGCCATAAAGCTGCAAAAGGATACCGTTTAAACACAATTTGTTTTTTTAAAAGGCTAGACTTGAATAATCAGGCACATAGTTCAAACAACAAATGTTCACATAGCATTTCATTAGTTCTGACGCTGGGCAAGAATTTCGATATAGCCCCCCAATCCCCCCTTGAAACAAAAGAAATATAATATAGATACTTAAACGGCGCCAAACACTACTTCCTCGATTGCCCATACCTGCCTGCCACTTCTTCCTGGCCCACGCTAATCGCAACCTGGTGCCTGCCTCTGTGCCCCTCCCGCCGCCGCAACCGATACCTCCAGCGGCCGCAGAGCGGAGGGGGGCCCCGGACTACGTTTCCCGCCCTGCATAGCGGCGGGAGACGCAACGAAACATCGCGCCAGGCGGCGTATAAAGAAGGCGTCATCCCGGAGGAGCGGGTGACGCCGCCAAACACTACTTCCTGGATTGCCCATACCTGCCTGCCACTTCTTCCTGGCCCACGTTAATCGCAACCTGGTGCCTGCCTCTGTCCCCCTCCTGCCGCCGCAACCGATACCTCTTGCTGCCGCAGAGCGGAGGGGGGCCCCGGACTACGTTTCTGGCCCTGCATAGCGGCGGGAGAAGCAACGAAACATCGCGCCTGGCGGCATATAAAGAAGGCGTCATCCCGGAGGAGCGGGTGACACCGCCAAACACTACTTCCTGGATTGCCCATACCTGCCTGCCACTTCTTCCTGGCCCACGCTAGTCGCCACCTGGTGCCAGCCTCTGTCCCCCTCCCGCTGCCGCAACCGATACCTCCAGCGGCCGCAGAGCGGAGGGGGGCCCCGGACTACGTTTCCTGCCCTGCATAGCGGCGGGAGACGCTCTAAACATCGCGCCAGGCGGCGTATAAAGAAGGCATCATCCCGGAGGAGCGGGTGACGGCGCCAAACACTACTTCCTGGATTGCCCATACCTGCCTGCCACTTCTTCCTGGCCCACGCTAATCGCAACCTGGTGCCTGCCTCTGTCCCCCTCCCGCCGCCGCAACCGGTACCTCCAGCGGCCGCAGAGCGGAAGGGGGCCCCAGACTACGTTTCCCGCCCTGCTTAGCGACGGGAGACGCAACGAAACATCGCGCCAGGCGGCGTATAAAGAAGGCGTTACCCCCGCATCGCAGGAGCGCGCGGGAGTGCCCGGGGCAAAGCCCGGGCAAAGGGCGGGCCCTCTAAGGCCCTCACAGGCACGAAGAGGACGGGACGGGCCACCTCTCTTTCATCCAGCTGCGTGGAACATGGCCTAAGGTGACTTTATTATACATTAGTGGCCTTAGCCCTGAGGAATAACACTAGAACTGTATAATATACTATTGGTCCTAAGTAGAGGTCACAGCTTTATAGCTCAAGGAAATCTGCTCTCCAAATAACAGCATGATGAAAGCAAAAAAGACACCCATTGCCTCAAGATCCTCTACTAGGAATAAAGTGGCCCCTACCACACCTCTCCCAAGCCTCACTGCTATCGATTTAATGCTACAGAAAACGGTAGGCGTTGTGGCGGATGCAATTCACAACACAGAGAGGCACCTTTCTTTAACTCCAAATCTGTGTTTCCCAAACTTGTCATCACATAATACTGTTACTATTAACACTTCTGATATCACTATAAACTCGCAGGAATCACTTTTAATGCAGTCCTTTTCAGGGTTGCCAAACACCCAAGGTAGAAAAAATACACCACCAGATTTAAGCATACTATCAGACTGCAATAGCAGGGAAAGCAGCCCTTTGCTGATTTGTAGCACACAGAACAACTTGGGCCCTCTTTCCCCTATAGCTACGCCTACAGCTTCACCACGGGTAGACGATGAATACTCTGGGAGAACACCGCCCATAAATGATCCTGTCCCTGACAAAGGCAGTCCGATAATTAAGCCCAAAAGAGGGAAAGGAAAGAAAATAAAATCATTAGTCAGGAAAATTTCTCGACCCCTTTGCAAACATAAGCCCTCAGCAAAGGACGTTTGGTCAAATTTTAGATTGGCCAAACTGACAAATAAAATTCCCAATCAGCTGACACTATCAACACCTAGCTCAGTGGCACCTTCACAACTAAAAGAGACACAGGTAGAAAACATGATAGTTAGTGTAGATCAGGCAAGCCAGACGGAATCAACATATTTAAGTGACAACACACTCCTAACACAATTGGAACACTTAATGAGGTCCCTTCTGCTTCCAATACGTGAAAGAATAACCAGGTTGGGTGAAACTATTGAGAAATTAGAGGCGTCACAAAATCGAAAATACTGTAACTTTATTAAAAACCCTAAGACCCCTATTGCCAAGGCCAACTCAACAACGGCCAAAACTACACCAAAGGTGCACAATACTAAAAATCCACAAGTAAAGAAATCATCACATAACAGCAACATTAATCAGAGATTGGCTCCCTCTTCCGCAGTAGTAGCCCAGATTGATCCAAATAAAAACCTTAGTGCCCCGGAAAATGCTTCACTGACAGAGGGTACAAATCCCAATACGGCATCTGAGGCTCCTATAGCCGACAATGACGAGAGTGAATGGGCTGCAGAGGGTTTTAGTACTGAAGAACATATCGATCAGCCTGGGCCTTTAAAGCCCATAGTATCTCAAAACAGGGCCAAAAATTATCGCCCTGAGAAATTTACAAACCGGACAACAGCTAAAAAGCCCATCCATATCAACCTTCCCCCGGAATCTCACCCCTACACCATAGTAATGATAGGCGTCCCGAAACTTGGTGAGGGGAAAACGGAAACGTACGGGGAATTAAAAAATAAAGTGAGCCACTGGCTAACCACCCACAGACCGATTCCCTTACACCTTAATGGCTATATATCCCACGTTAGAAGGGTAGACTGGGTAGGACATAGATTTAAGTCCACAGAGGGTGAGTGTATCATCGTAAGCTTTAGAGACTCCCGTGTGGCAAGTTACATTAGCAGTTGGAGGGATGGTCCTATAAATAGTCTGATTCGCATTAAGGGTCTCAGCTATTTCTATCCGCCAAATGATCGGGGGTTAAATAACACGTATCAATACTCTTCGCTGGAAAAGGGGACATTTAACGCTTATGTTAATGAATATCCAACCTGGGATATCACAGGGAACTATGAGCATTATACCCAAAACGACTCATTACATCCAAATCAGGTCATATCCAGGGACTATAGAACTAGAAATCCCTTTGTCACGCAACCAGAGAGGCGGGAAGGCCTACATCAATTACATCAATATGAGTACCCTTACTCAACTCATCTTAATAATCAGTACAGTGTCCTTACTTCAAATAGGTTTGATGCCCTCTATGGACAGGGAGGCCTGGAGGGGGTTGATTGACTACCTGTAACATCAATATTTTGGCTGATTATACCACCCACATACACTACGATATAGGCCTAGGTAATGAGGTTAACACAATTGTGTTACATGAATCCATTCCCGCTGAAAAACCTAAACCAAACAACCTCATACATCAAGAAAGGGGACCCCCACTAGAGGTCGCACCATCATTAGTCCGGTTAAACCCAACCACTACTGACTTACTAAATGACTATAGTCCTGTTCCCACCCATATAGATCAAATTTATAACACCATGGAAGAGCAGGTAGTCACATGTACAGAGCCACCTTACGTAAACCTAGCCGATAAGGTAAACACAGACACAGACACCGAAATACTGTGCTCAGTAATACCTTGTAGTGCAAGCTTAGTCTCTTGGAATATTGCAGGGCTGACTGATAAAGCTTGTGACCCCACCTGGCTGTCTTTTGTCAAGCAACACGCTGTGATATGACTCCAAGAAACATGGCTGGTAGAAAAAAACGTTTACATTGAGGGATATCAAAACTTCTTCACACCAGCCGAACCATCGAGTAGTGGAAGAGCAAAGGGGGCCTGGCAACTTACGTAAACCTGGCACTTACTTGTCTAACAGGCAAGCGTTATTCTGGCAATAGAAATATCCAAGTTCTTGAGCTAAAGAGGGGCAAAAACACTCTGACTCTGATCAACTTTTATTCATAACGCAGTAAATCAGAACGGTGAGTGTAACTTATTGCCCTTGTGTGACTACTTGAGAGATAATGCGGGAATTTTGCCACGCCAAATACTGATTGCAGGTGATTTCAACACCCACCCCTGTGGGAACCCAGGAGTGACTGTTATCGGACAATTGGGATGTAATAGCCTGAAAGGCTTTCACTTTGACCACTCACGGCGTGGAATACAACTAAACACCCTGATGAATGAGAATAATTTAATTACAGCTATGACTGTGGCGGCGGAGCACACCCTTCACCCCGTCCCTACGTATAAAGGCCACACAAATGGGTCATACATAGATCATATCTTATTATCCGCTGATCTTGCCAACTTCGTTTTAGACTTCTCCATCCAAATGAACATTCATAGTGACCACAACCCTATCTGCATCAGACTGAGTGGGGGAATTTTCGAACAGCGTAAGTCACGTGAAGCTCGTGGGATTATAAAGTGTATAAATGGAAAGCGTCGCCTAAAATGGACAATGGTGAACTGTGAAAATTTGTACATCTCAATTAATAACTTATGCAGCTCTGAACTTTCTCTCTGTATGTAACCTGCATCATCATCACAACAAACCTTGGCTGCATTTGAGGGCGTTGTATTAACAGTAGGGTCATTGTTAATGGTGCAAGTTAAAGGGAATGCTGGCAGTAACCCAAAATGGTTTGATAATTCCTGCTCCAAGGCCAGCCGAGATCTTAAGATGGCCCTGAAAACATAACCCAGAGACCCGGTTTGTATTAAGGCCATGCGCACCTGGTATAACAAGTCCCATGCTATACGAAAGAAAGAGGTAAAGGCAAGTGTTTGGGAGACTCTTTTAGACCCTAAAACTTTGGGAAACAGCGCCAAGTTCTGGGAAATTATAAATAAACCCCTGTTCGACCAACCAAGTAACTCTGTCTTTGGCACAAACATCCCAGAGGAGGAGTGGGTCAACCACTTTAGTTCGATTTTTAAAAGTAATCAGTCTCAAGCTGAATATAGTTTTGTTGCTCCCAAGGAGAACTTTTTGCTCTTTTCAATAAAAGAGGTTGAAAAAGGAATCCAAGGGCTAACAAGTAATAAGGCCCCAGGACCAGATGGCCTCCCTCCGGACCTTTTTAAATCTTGTACATCGCTATGGGCTCCTGCTCTCACCGCTGTACTGAATGCAGCAGCGGTCTCTGGTTGCCCAAAGTCGTGGGGGGTCTCTACCGTAGTACCCGTGTTTAAGAAGGGAGACCGCAAAAGCCCCCTCTGCTATAGACCAATATCTTTAATTAATTCTGTGGTCAAAGTAGTGGGGGGAGTAATTTTAAACAGGTTAGTAGCATGGGCAGATGAAAACAAAGTAATATCCACAATCCAATATGGCTTCAGGCCCGGCCATTCTACGGTCACCCAGTGTATGAACCTGTATATGATCATAGGGAAATACACCATGGCCCGGCAAGGTACAATTCACATGGCGTTCATGGACCTATCGCCGGCTTTCGACTGTGTAAACCGCAGTAGGCTCTGGGACGCCATGGCCAAAATGGGTGTAGAGCTGAACCTAATTAACCTGTTAGCAGATATGCATTCCGACACAAGAGCAAACGTCCGGTACACACAGGATTTAAAAGTAACGAGAGACTTTGGAGTGCATCGGGGTGTCCGGCAAGGGTGCATTCTAGCCCCATTCCTCTTCAATTTATATATAAATGACTTGGAAGAGCATCTTCTAAATACGGGAGCAGATTACCCCTATGTCGGACGGAAAGGTCTGCCGGTTATGCTCTATGCGGATGACGCAGTCCTGTTATCGAGGACTGCAATTGGTCTTCAAACATTGTTAAATTCCTTCTTTGCATTTATGAAGTCTTGAGATTTGAGCATTAATAACTCCAAATCATACGCAATGAAGGTAGGCCTAGGTAATAAAAAGCCAAACTCCCTGAATGTTAATGGGGAAAAAATCCCAGTAACAAACACATTTTCTTACCTCAGTGTCCTGATCGATCACAAACTGAACTGGGGACCCGCGGTACAAAAGAAAAAGGGGGAGGTAACCCGGGAAAATGCAGCAATACTTGATTTTGCAAGAAAAATGGGAAACAGCCCGGTGGCTGCACTGCTCCAACTCTACCAGGCCAAGAGCGTTGCCATCGCATGCTACGGTAGCGAGCTATGGGGGTACGCCTCACTAGGAGACCTGGGGGTAGTAGAAAACAACTTTCTAAAACAGGTATTGAGGGTTCCAAGGGGAACAGCAAACTTTTCTGTACATGAAGAGTTGGGTATGCCCTACCTATGTGACAAGATAGCCGTAAACCCTTTACTTGGCTAGTTAAACTGCTGGTTAAACAGTGACCTACCCCCTGCCCAGCAAATCTTGAGGGAAGCATTAACATGGGAAAACAGGCTTAAAGTTCCCTGGATTAAGTACTTAAGTAACTGTTTTACTGTATTAGGGCGCCCCGAACTCTTTTCAAACCCAGAATCCATTACGAAATTGGATGTTACTAATGTGAAGAAGATCTTTATCACATCTAGGTATTTAGCTCGGGAGGATGGTGAACTAAAGAAAGGCAGTGTACGGAAACACGTGCTACTAAAAACCTCCCTGTTCATGGAACCGTACCTATCATGGCCCATGTCAGGTTATGACCGTTTCCTGCTGACGAGGTTTCGCCTGGACCTATTCCACCTATTATTGGCTGTACCTAAGGGGACCCACCGTAGTCAAGTGTTGCCGGCTTGCGGCTGCAACGATAAGTCTCTGCAAGATCAGGCACACTTTCTCTTTATTTGCCCCTACTACACTGTACCTCAGAGGCTATACTTAAAACCTTGCCTCAAAAAAATGAACTTTGCACAAATCAGACCCGCACTTTATTACCTTCAGCTGTTAAGTTGCGATTGCACTTTATTTGTATGCAGCTTTTTAAAACTAGCACTTAAATTTAGGAAAAGCATGCAGGGGTAATGGTGTTACTGATAGATATATTTTTAGCTAATAATAACTATTTATATTTTTATAGTACATTCTGCTTGTGACTTTTTTTTCTACGTTGCTTTTAAAAACCTTTTAAAAATCTTTTTGACTGTATGTGCTAATGTATGTTTTATGAAATATGCTTTTATGGTTGTTACTACAAATAACCGAATAAAGTTATATGATGATGATGATGATACTTAAACGGATTGTCAGCCAGCCTTCTTCAACTATTGGTCTGTTGTGTCTATCACTTTTTTCTTCAGCCATCACTAAATTGGGCTATGGGTCATCCTACTTCAGCCATTGGCTGACTTCAAAATGAGTGACAGCATTCTGTTGTTTCACAAAAAAGCACATTCACACAAAGTAGTTCCCTTCACAACCACGGTCGTTTCAGCACAGCGGGCTTCACAAGGCCCAAACAAAATATTAGTTTTAGCCAATGTTTACTTTTAGCACCAGCGCACCCCACCTCAGTGCCAGCACAGCCACACCCCAGCAGCAACTCACAACCAACTCAGCATCCCTCAGCACTATCTGACCGCCAGCGCATCACCACCACCTCAGCATCACACAACCTAATTAGACTCCACATAATAACGCTTAGTGCAACATAATTAAACTCCAATTATTTACACTCAACTCAATATAACATAAAAACACCCCACATAAATACACTATACCACATATCAGCAATCCACATAAAGGCACTCTACCCCATTACACATATTTCCAATAAGCATAATTTCACTCAACGCTACACAGTTGAATGCCACACAATTAACCTCCACATATTCCAAATACACACCACATAATTCCATACCACACTGCATATTTCAACTACACAATTCCACAACACATCACATACCTCCAATACACACCATAAAGTCCAATATCATGCCACAAAATTTCACAGCATACCACATAATTCAAGTCCACAACATGCCACTGCACAACACACAATACATTTCCACATAATTAACTCCATAACACAAAATCACACTCTACGTAATTCCACTATAGTTAATAACATTTAAATACTATCCACATAATTCCAAAGCACTCTGTACCACATATTTCTCTTGTACAACTCAACACCACACCATACAATCCCACACCACATAATCCACATATTTCCACTACACAACTCAACACCACACAACACACAATCCCACACCACATAATTCCAAAACAACAAATCTTTAACTCGCACTTTCACTAACCCTATCATCTCTCCCCCACACACCCACTGCCCCTCTCGTCTCCCTCACACAATCACTGCTCTTCTCATCTCTCCCTCACACTGCCACTACCCCTCTCATCTCGCAAATCCACTGCCCCCTCTCATCCCTCTCCCACACTCCCTGTATCCTCTCTATACTCCCTGCTCACACATGCTACCTTCCTGTCCCTCCTTGCGCTGCACATTGGTCGACCTCTCGCCTCCCCTCACTCTACTGGGTGCCCTTCCCGCTAATCCCTGTCTCTCAATCGTACTCTCTCTCACTTTCTCACGCACTCTTCCCATCTCTCTCATATTGGTTCACTTCAGGTCTTCAAACACAATTTCCTTCCCATGCTATTTAAATATTTGCGTCCCTCAAACCCAAGCTCTCCTCCTGTTCTTAGGGTGTCTTCTGCGTACCCAGGCGCTCCCTCTTTATGTGTCTCTAGCCTTATGTCCCCTTCTTTATTTCTCACACACTGTTTCTGCTCCTCTGTCTGGAGTTAATTCACCACTTCATGCACAAACTACCTATACCTCTCTATCTTCCTTTCTATCTATTCCGTGCAGCTATCACCACTCTCTATTCACCATGCCACATATTTCCACTACACAAATACACTACACACCACACAAACCCACCCCACACAATTCCACAACTAATTCCAATTCAAGCCACATAATTCAACTCCACAGCACATACATCCACTCCACTCCAAACCAAAACACAGGGGTAAAAGACATTGTCATATACAACACTAACAGCTCTAAGTCAAGCAAATGCGAGACCTATTGCATTGCAAATGCTTGTTTGTATTTCTCTCTGTCTCTGGTTTATTGTCTGACAGTGAAAAATATTTGATAGTCCTCAAAAATGATTTCTTGTTCTCATAGAGCCATACTCAGGAGCCAAAGGCAGCCCTAGCAAAAATGTTTAAACTAGTCCCACTCCCCTCATCTCCTCCCACCATGTCCCTCTTTCCATACATCCTTCCTCTTTCCTTCTCTCGTCTCCCTCTTTTTCACTCTACCTTCCCGTCCCTTTCTCTCTCTCACATGAAGCCTCCCTCTACCTGCAACAATTAGCCTCGGAGAGCTGCGGAAAGGGACAGAGGCACCAGGAGCGGCCATGGGCTCTCCAAACCAGACTCCAAGGGCTCCAGCCCATTGGGAAATGCCCGGTGGAATAAATGACTGTCTGGCCCTGGTGGCCATCACCTGCAACCATGGGCACACATTAAGCACTGAATCTAGTCATTAAAGGTTCCCACAGACTTATCTTCGTTCAAATCTTAAGTTATATTTTAGTTAACAAAAGGCCTTCTCATGTAGATCTGAAAATACAGTGTACCTTACACTTTGCTAGCTCTGAGAAAATGTCTGTGGGAAGAGAGATTGTACCTTGCAGTCTTTTCGCTGGGATGCAGGCATGGCTGTAGGGTACCATGGGTCCATGACCACAGGCTGGATGGTAAAAAAAAACCAGCAACAATCATGGTACAGACCATTGGCCTTGGATGCCACTGCACCTGCTACACACTTGACAGATGCGCCCCTGGGGCAGTGCTTTACATGGAAATATATAAGTGTGAGTACTCTTTAGAGTACCTGTTTGCTGCCGAGAAGTGCTAATACTCTCCCAGTAAATCTATTGCAGCAGTGCTGAGATGTGCATGCAGTCTCCCTTTCAAATTAAAGAAGTGCAGATACCCAGTACCTGCCCATTTAAAGCACTACCCCTGGGTGTAGCCTGCTAAAGAGAAGCCCATTGGCTCTGAACTTCTATTTAGGGACATGTTGGCGGAGCATCCCTTTTATTCAATCCTTTCCATCCTTTAACCGCTGCGAATGCTTCCACCAAGCGTCCCATGGCCGGGTCCTTGAAGCGGACAGCATGGAACCCATCTCTCGTGGCTCACTTCTGAAGCATCATTAATCATTGCGCGCGAATGATGACTAAGATCTTTCTTACCCGGCGGGACCGCAGCCTTGCGTCATCGCTGCGCCGAGATGCCCTTCCGTCGGCTCTTCCTTGCCAGCGGTCGCCGCTGTTGCGCAGCGTAAGCAGGGGGCTGGTTGGCACATTGTATTCAAACCCCCGCGTCTGATTAAACGCACCCACTGCCATCCAACTGGGCACCACACATCAGGGTGAGCTTCGACTACTACTGCAACGGGGAGCTAGTTACTGACAGTCATCCCTCTGTCCCCCTACTGTCAATTTACACAGAAGGTGGCTGTACTTTATTCTGTCCTTGAGTCTCAGAGTACATGTGGAGGATTTAGTAAAGTGTCAAATGTTCACCAGTGACCTCAGAGCGCTTGAGGAAATATTCAGGCTAACCAGGAATTCAACCGTTGAGTGGAGTGTAATTCAGGGAGATCAAAGCAGGTCTGTTAGATCTAATAGTGCTTAATGCCGGTGTCTGTGCGCTTCTTGCAGAGTTCAGTCATTTCGTGAAGGGTTCTTACCCCAACAGTGGTTATCTGGGTGTTGAAACACTCTCTAAATGTAGATAGAGACTCACTGCTCCTTTGCAGGATAGAAGGAGTAGTTTTAGTAGTGGTGGGCCAAGGGTTTCCCCAGATTTATCTCTATTGGGCCAGTTTATGACTTGCTCAGAATAGGAATGGTGCTTACTGGACTCCGTATTGTCGATTCCTGGGGCCTGATTATGATGGCGGTATGATGGCGGTAGGACTGCCACTGTCAGGGCATCATTGGTGGTCCGACCGCCAACAGCCCTTCGGTCCAACTGCAGGATTACAATTCCGGCAATTGGACCCACAGCGGTCAGAGGAAAGACCACCGCCTCCACCAGGGTCGTATCCCTGAATGGCGACTTGTGCTGTGGCCCTTTTCTTTGGCCACAGCACAAGCCGCCATGATACAGAGCACTTTCTGACCGCCAGCAAGACGTTCTTATCATAATGTGGCAGTCGGACCGCAGCCTGCTTGTGGGCAGGCACCTGACCGCTGCAATACCGAGTGGCGGCCCTCCCAACTGCCATCAAAAACCAGCTCTTTAGTTTTGAAGTTGGAAATGAGGCATGCCATGAAGGATTGGCATTTAACAGACTGCAGCTATTGCCTTGATTCTTGGCATTTTCTCTCAATACATTTTGGCAAAATCCAGAAATGTATCACTGTGGATTAACCATTAAGCAAAATAAGCAGTTCTTAGGGTGTCAAGGGAAGTTGGCACCACAGAAATGTTCCATTGCCACATTTACCATGGAACATGCAAAACTGCAAATGGTGCAGCTGTATCTATAAATAGAGTGGAGGTATACAAACCTAAACACAATTTTTCCCATATTCAGGTGCTCAGCGCCCATAGGGCTAAAAGGGCTTCAGCCCACAAAGCCCTTCCCGTTGTGTGTCTCAGCCTGGTCTGCTGCAACTTGAGCTGCTGTGGGCCCAGCTGGGCAGTGTCCAGAGTTTTATCTCTGCCACAACCACGTTTTTCACAGGTCTTTAAAAGACAATTTACATAGCTTTGTAAACTGGTTAAGGAGGCTTTGTGTTTTTTTCACAGGTTCCTGTAATCCCTGGGTCTGCACTCTGCCTATTACTTACATTTGTATTGTATTTCTACTGCCACAGTGGGAGAATGATTTTCATGATAAAGCCTCTCACTAGTAGGGATGCCACCTTTCCTAGAAACAAATACCGGCTATTTGTTGTTAAGAAGTCTGCAAAGGTGTTGCCTTGACACTAAACAGGTCTGTAAATAAAATGGTATGTATTCATTTGTAACATGACTTTTCTGTCTTTGTTTCCTTTACTTATTAGTCATGGATCATTAATGAAGCCATAGAGGTGCTATTTATATTTGCTGTTTGAATTTTACACAAATGAGTACTAGAAATATCGCCTTTAAGTGGCTTTGCTTATTTTTGTACTGGCTGGGACATCAAAATACTGGTGTTCCAGTATCAGTCTGATCAGCTGGTAACCTTAATCAAGAGACTGAAAGTTTATTGCAGAAGCAGCACATTATTTATTTTCTCCACCCTCCATACCTTATTGATGCCATAATTGCAATAGTTTAATTTATATCTGAAAACCTATGCCAGCCATCAATACAATGCTGTGTTACTCCAGGTGTCTGGGAATACATCCTGCATTCAGACAACTCCCTCCTCATTCTCACTGCTCACCCTTCACTTTCATGTTCAATCTGCTCTCACAGAGATCACACTGCACTCACACTATTCACCATGCACTCTCACCATTCACTCTCCTCCTACCCTGCACTCACACAAGAACACCCCTCACCCTGCACGCACATGATATTCCACTCAATTGTCACTTTTACCGCTCACCCTACACTCACAGTGATCACACTGCACTCATGCTGTTACCCTGTACTCACACATTTCATCCTCTTCCGACAATCCTGCTCACAGGAGTACACCACTCACCCTGCACTCACAGCGACCATACTGCACTTATGCCCCTTGCCATAAACTCTCTCCGTTCTCCATTCACTTATCCTGAGATCACATGAGCATACTGCTCACCAGGCACTCACAAGTATCACACTTCAATCACACCACTCACCATGCACTCACACTTTTCAGCTTGCAATTACATGAGCACATTACTCACTCTGCATTCATGTGACACTTCACTCACCTGTCACTCTCACTGCTCACTCTGCAATCTCACTCAATCAAGCACATCACTCACCATGCATTTATTCCTCGCACTCTGCACTTTCACCCGCACGCAAACTCAAATGTCACATCCCTCACCTGGCAGTCACTCGTCTCACCCTACTCTTACACTGTCACATCGCTCACTGTGCACTCTCATAGGCACTCCTGTCACTCACACAGCTAAGTCTAGGGACAGGTGTGATGCAGCAGCCAGAGTGGCTGACTCTGGACCGTGGGGGCTCATGGTTCTATCCCCGATGCCGGTGGCAGTTCAGCTTAGCATCATGTAACTCTGGACAATAGCTCACTTAATCTTCCCAATGGCCCCCAGTGCCTTGAAACCGTAAGGGGTGATATGTTTGCGCTTTATAAATATGGATTACACAAATATGGATTACACCATTCACTCACATGGGCACAGCACTCACCCCACGCAAACAAGCACAGCACTCACTCTGGAATAACCCCACTCACCCTGCACTTCCTCATCTAAGCCTGCACTCACACGGACTAACCGCTGAGCACACATTCATACAGACCCTCTGTTTATCCTGACTGCACTCAGGGACACTATTCTGCCTGAACTCATAGGGCCACACCATTCACTCTGCACTAACGATTCCCCGTTCACTTAGCAGTCACTCTTACAATTCACCTTCACTCTCACTGCTCACACTGCACAACACACATGCACACCAATCACCCTGCATTTACATGACTCACCCCACCCAGCACTCCACAAGCATTCCCCTCACCCAACACTCACATGGGCTCTCCTCTCACATTGCATTTATGCAGTTCACCAGACACTCACATCAGCACATTTTCACCCTACACTAGCAACACTCACTCACACTATTCACCATCACCCAACACTTACATGAGCACTTCTCTTACTTTGCACATATAAAACTTACACAACTCTCATGAATATGCACATATTTCTACAAAGGCACCCACAGAATACCTGCTCTTTCCGTAGTTCTTGATACCTACTTAATTCCATCTGTAACAAAAGGGCAGGTGCAAGAGGGGAGAGTGGACTGAGAAGGTGGGATGACGCGAGGAGGGAGACTAGGGCTGTGGCTTTGGGGTATGGTGATGTATTGAGGATCGGGTAACACCTTCAGCCATTCCTGGTTTTCCATTCACCACAATGCGTCATTCCAGGACTTTTAGTTTTTTTACATTGTAAGTTGGGTCTCAAAAGCCCAAAATAGCAAAGTGTTACTGGATAAAATCCATTGTTGCTGAAGAAGTCAAGCATTTCATAAGATGAGTTGGGTGCTGTGCTATTACAGGGTACAACATGAATCAGTTAATTTTCAATACTGTAACTGCTTGATCTTCATGTGAAACCAAAAAAAAACCTCATACAGGTATTTTAAGAGAGTGCACTTTTCATTCAAATCATACTTGTAACAAACATTGACAAGGCAATTATTATTATTTTTAAATAGCGTATAGAGAATATGTTTTTATTACTCTTTACTAAAAGACAAGGCAGGTATAGCAGAAGCAGCAGGGCAAGCTTTTCTAACACAATAAAAAGAGATTGACTAATAGAAGTGTGAGTGGCAGTATGTCTGTGTGTGAGTGTCACAGTACAAATGTACGAAAGAGTGCAAGAGATATATAGTGAGAATGTGTGTGAGAGAGAATGTGTGTGTGACAGTGTAGAAGTGTTAGGTGTGCAAATGTGCTGCTGGTCTGGAATACTGGAGGCTATTCTTGCCTTATGGACAAGGGCACTAATAGAATATGGATGGGAGTTGTTACCTATGGCAAATTGCTGGCCCTGACATGCTTCGATTAAGACACCATCATTGGCTGTGGGGACTGGAACTGTCTAACTGAGAAAGCCGCTAGCCCTGTCATACCCAGCAGCCGGGACACAGAGCACACACCACCACACCTGGCCCAAGGCCCTCACGTGATGCACTTAATTCTTAGCATATGGGAGATCCATAGCAAAATGTTGATCTTTGAGGTAACCATTGTCATAAGATTTCCAGTACTCATTTTATATGATGTTTCAATGGCAAAATGCTGACCTTGTATACCGGAGGGAATTTTTAAGGGTACCCATGGCTATTGCTGAAGTATCCATGGTAAATTTCTGGCATTGTCCTATTTAATGTACTCCTTGGCATAAGGGGCTCACCCATGAAGAAATTATGACCTTGGTATAGTTGAAGTAATTTTTGATGTAAGACATTTGAAAAAAACAAGATCTACTCCTAGGAAAGGCCAGGCTTCCCATGAACCATGAACGAATTGGAATATTTGATGAATGCCCATAAGGTTCTGCAGCTTTTAGCAAATGTGATCCCAAAAGTTTCAAAACATTCTCAGGGGAGAAGTCTACATTCCCTTAAATCATCTGCAATAAATCTGTGTTAGAAATGGGGGTGTCTAGTTGGCAGAGGTAGGTGCCTTTGACCAAATAGGGACCCTTGCTTCTAGTCAGGGTAAGGGGGGAACACACTGTTGATATCCCCTGCTCACCCCCTTGGTAGCTTAGCACGAGCAGACAGGCTTATCCCCAAGGCAATGTGAAAAGTATTTGCACCAACACCCACAGTAACACAGTGAAACACCACAAATGGAAATCACACAGGTTGTTATAAAAAAAATATATCTTTATCTAAATTTGGCAAGACAAAAACAACAAAACTTCCAACATACACAATGAATCTGTTCTTTTAAATGTTCTCCTGTAGGCTCTTTACTTCTGTAGGAAAATATCGTGGGATTACCAGTTCAGGCTCAGGGTTAAAAGGAAAACGTGTGCTGAGACTGCATCTCTCTTAACCATCAAATTAAATATCACTAGCGCTGATCTCTTAAGCACATGCAACATCCGGTTGTCAGCACAAATTACTCTGCATCGGTGCGCATTGCCCCTCTGGCACTTTAACGCCACTTTGCCCACACAAGGCTTCTTCCGTTGTCAGCCTCTATGAAACATGCTCCCGGGTGCCCTCGGGACCAAAACTAATGCTTAAAACAGGCCCCCGGTATTGCGGGTCTCACCCAGGCAAGAAAGGCACGTTCGGAATGCCTGGGAAGGAAGTGCCGTCGGCAGGTTTCCACTCGCCAGCTCCCTGCAGAGCTCCACCCCGCCTAGAGCAATGCAACATGTAGCAGTTTCGATCACAGGCTCCCATCTTCGATCCGAGCCTTACCTTCAGAGGTGACTTTCTCTTTGCAGTCCTCGGACAGGGGTTCTCCCCTCGATAATGCGGCCAGGGAGGATCGGGACAGCCCTTCTTGGTTCGAGCTTGGCTTCACTCTCTGGCTCGGAAATGATGTTCCGCTGGGTGGCTCCCTTCACAGCAGCGCTGCCTCATGAAAGCATCCCGATTGCCAGGAAATGTCTTGCTGCCGACGATCACGGCACAGCCTTCTCTTCCTCTGATAGTAATCTCGCTGGCGACTCTGACCGTGGTGGTGACCGGGCACGAAGGTTCTCACAGATGGGTGCAAACACACACACACAGCATCACAGGGCGAACCGGGGATTTGAAGCACTGGTAACTTCACAACAGCCACAGGCTGGGTGCAGACACACACACACAGCAGCTTGATGATGGTTTTGGAAACCTTTATATACCTGAGTTTCTGCACAGGAGCTCTTCTCAGGCCCTTGGAGACTTCTTCTTCAGGACACAGCACCAGCAAAGTCCTTGTTGCAAGCAGGGGGGACACAGCACACAGCAAAGTCCCTTATCCTCTCCTTAGTACAAACAGCAAACTGCAGACCACCCCCAGACACACAGCAAGGGCAGTTCTTCTCCTCAGTTTCTTCAGCTGATCTTCTTTGGCAGAGGTTCCTCTTTAGCACAAAGTAGTCTGATTTCCAGGGGTTTCAGCTCTTACATTTATACCCCAAAAGTCTTTGTTCTCTAGGTGTAAGGGGGTCCCGGACCCAGTTCAAACAAGTTCTGGGTGCACTCTGCCAGTGCACAACTTCTTCCTTTGTGAATGTGGACCAGGGTCTTCAGATGCACCGCAGGAGGTGGAGCCAGCATTGTGGAAGGCAGGCACAGCCCTATTCAGGCCCAGGTGCTACTCCTCCCACCACTACAAATGCAGATCGGTCTATTCAGCCGAGTGCTGAATCACCCAGACTCCTGGAGCCACCCCAGTCCCTGTCACTCTCGGGCCAGACAGTCAATCCACAAACAGGCAGAGGCACACAGAAACGTTGAACAAGAAAAGAGCCACTTTCTAAATGTGCTATTTGCAATGCAAACACAGAATTGAAAAAACATCTTCACTAAAATATGTGTTATTAAATTCTGAGTTCAGGGATACCAGACTTCAATTTTCCCTCTCGCTCCTATGGGAAGATATGCAGGTAAACATGTTACACAGCATTCCCCATTCTGTCCTTTGGGCAAGATAGCCTTTCAATAGTGAATATCGAAATTGGCAGTATGTCACTATCAGGACATGGTACACACACCAGTACACCTTTTACATACACTGCACCCTGCCCAGGGGGTTATCCTGGGCCTACTGAAGGGGTGTCCTATGTGTAAGAGTAGGGAAGGGTAAGGCCTGGCAAGTGGGTACACTGGCCAGGTCAAAATGACAGTTAGCAACTGCGCACAGGCACTGTGGTGGCAGGCCTGAGACATTTCTTTGGGGCTACTCATGTGGGTGGCACAACCAGTGCTGCAGGCCCAGGAGTAGCATTTGATTTACCAGCTCTGGCACACGTAGTACACTTTACTAGGGACCTACTTGTAAAGGAAATATGCCAATCAGGGAGAACCAATCATATTCACAATTTACACAGGGAGCACTTGACTTTGACACTAATCAGCAGTGGCAAAGTGCCCAAAGCATCTAAGCCAGCAAAAACGAAATCCAGCATAGCATAAAAAACACAGGAGGGAGAGGCAAAAAGTCAGGGAAAATCAAACCAAGGATGCCAGGACTAACACTCTGTTAACTTGTTTTGCTTGCTGGAATTTGCGAGTAGTATCACACCCGACCACTTACATAGATTTTTTCTTCAAATAATGGGTATGAGGTTAGCTCTCACCCCATTTCTGGAAAAGCTTGTTCTGCCCCAATTGCTGGGAGCAGGACTGGCTTAAGGACTTTACGGCTGGTGCAGTAATTCCTGGTGATGACTTTGGAGGGGGGCGCTGTCTTCAAAAATAATTTTTGATTTAAAAGCACATTAACTTTCTTGTGCATCAGGTAATTTCATGCATCAATTAAAATATCAAGGTAACTCTGGTGACTAGTGTTCCTACTAGTGAGAGTTCAAAATGTTGCCTAGCTGCAGTTTTGGCTCATTTTAAAGTAGCATGGAGGGTTAATGGGCCTGCTGTAAAGAACATGTGCAATGTATATCACTGAACTGAGTGTGAGTGAACTATGAGTAGCACTATAAAAAATGAAATGTATGTCAGAGAGAGGTTATGGATAGTGGAAGTGAGAGAATTCATGGAGAAGGAGGATATGGGGGAGAAGAGCGCCAAAAAAGACCGTCGTAGAAGCCGACACGAGCGCTCGATGCAGCCCTGGGTGGGAGACTTAGCCCCCTCTGAAGTTGGGTCCAGTTGCCCCATGTACATCTTACTGTAAGTTTTGATCCATTTCGAAAAATAACATTTTATTTTAGGGTTCATTATTGTTCATACTTCGCATTAGATAGATATGGGGGCACCAACATCTTTTAAGTGATTAGGGCCTCTAAAAGTCTTAATCTCCCCCTTCTGTGCAACCTGCTATTTACCCTGAGAAAAGAAATCATTTCCACACTTGGATTGAATTACCATTGCCCAATGAAAAATTGTGTCTAGTGATGCACCGTGAAAATCATTTTGCAGAGGTATTGTTGTTCTTTTCCTCCAAACCCCTGATAGCACAGACAGTGCTAATTTTGAACATGTTACAAATCTACCACACTAATCATAGGAAAACTACCTGAAGGATGATTTACTACATTTTCGTTCATGAACCACAATAGATGTTTATTTTTTGGCATGGTGGCACTAAGCACCACTAAGGTAAACGTCATTGGGTGGTATATTACAGCAAGTAGACGCAACAGCATGACGTGGCGGGATGCCTCACAAATGATTGCTTTGTCAAAAAAAAGTACTTGCAATGGTAAAGTGTTTATCCAGTGAAATTGTGGTGTATTGATCCTCTTTAGGCAAATGTCCTGTTCACCTTCTTAGAATGAAAGGTCACATGTTAATCATCCCAGCTTGGGAAAAACCAGCTAAATGCAGAATTACTGGATTCATTTGGGCATGATGTGCTTGATTATGGTTCCCATCTATCACTTGCCTTATGCAAGTGGTAAATCACAGCGGGCACTGGGTGTTTGCGAGTCAGCACCGCAGACGGTGGGTGCAGATGGGAGGCTGTCATTGGCCGTGCTAAGCCGTGGCCCCGGCAAGGGGGAGCATCCGTCGTCTGCTCCACCAATGGTGTTGGAGAGGGCTGGCAGAGGTCAGGCTCTGCTTCCGCTCACAGCTCCTGGTACTCAGCAGCCATTGTTTTGCTGAGTGCAGATCTGTTCCAGATAAGCCGGGCGTGGTAATTCTACTTCATTTCTGGAAACCCTAACCCACTCGTAGTTGTCTGGAACATTTGCCCTCCTAGGGGAAACCATTCCAAGAAACTTACAATAGGGACCCCTGTGGAGGGTGCAGCCAGAGGAAATACTTTAAGCACCACATATAGAAATGTGATCCATTGTAAAAAAGGGTTAGATCAGTATCTAGGAGCAGGATTTGTAGAACTGCATGTTTGTTTTATGTGTTTTGCATTGGGGGATAGCACAAAGGGTAACAGCCTGGTGGCTGACCCGAGACGGATGGCCAAACAGTCATGTGCACTTAAGGGCCCACCACTCCTTCCCTTGCTGGCTGTGATACAGCCAATTCCTGCTCACCCCTTAAACCATAAAAATAAAATGATGATAACATAGTGTTGTTTTCATTTTAGTTTTCCTTTATCCACTGCTCAAAATGCAGTGGGGCGACCCTCCTCCATCTTAGTGGAGGAGCGTCGCTGCTTTTACCAACCTCCTTCTTTTTTTCTGGTGCCTGTTTAAAATTACCCTTTTTTGTGTGATATTGCCTTAGTTTTGCAGGCAATATGAATCTGCTCACTTTACTGCTAACCAGTGGTAAAGTGCTTGTGTTTGCCTCTTTAACAAAGTCAGAACTGATATATCCATAATTGGCACATTTCAATTACTTGTAAGTTACTGGGATATGGTACCACATGTACCCAGGGCCTGTAAATTAAATGCAACCAGTGGGCTGCAACACTCATTGTGCCACCCATCCACTAAAGTAGCACTGTAAAATATGTCTCCAGGCCTGCCAATGCATCCTGGATGTACAGTTCTGAAGTGCAATATCGACCTGGAAAAACAAACCTTTTACTGTACCTAAACCTCCCTTTTTAATACTTATAAGTGATTCCTATGCTAGTCACTACACATTCGTAAGGCAGGGGGCATTGTATTTAAAAAGTAGGACATGTTTATATTATGTATTACATGTTCTGGCAGTGAAAACCCCCCAAATTCGTTTTTCACTGTGGCAAAACTGGCTTTACCATAGGAAAACACTGGGTTGCACTACAATTTATAGAACTTGATTTCACTTTGGCAATAGTTAGGAAGTTGATTCAAGGACTTCTTTTTAATAGTAGTTTAAAATCTAACTTAATCGTCAAGCCAATTTAATTTAGAAATTTAGAAATTACACGTTTAGCAAGTTGTCATATTCCTGCCTAAAGCCAAAATGACCTTTCTGCTAATTTCCAGTGTCACTTGACTGCTGATGGCTCTCCAGTGGGGGGATGTGGATTACTCCCAAAAATGGACCAGAGGGATTGGGTGTGGGGAAGTGTTCTTCTTCCTTCAGCAGGATGGGTTGGACCGTTTATGAGCTTCAAAGGGTGCCTAAGTTGCCACTGGCAAGTGAAGTTAACAACTAAGGCTGCCTCCCTTTTATCTCTCTCATTAGGGTCACACCAAACCCAGTGGGAGGGGACAAACTGACCGGAACTGATTTAGGAGTGGATAAAGATTTGCCCTCCACCCACATGTTGTCACTGGGCATACTAGTGGACTTTGCAGACCTCTCTTCGGAGCACTCGTGGAACTGTGAAGAATCAGAAGAAGGACTATCCTGCTGTCTGAAGAAAGACTGGACCTGTGTGCTTTGAACCCAGGACTCCAGAAGTGGCTCCAAGTGTTAGTTGATTGACCTCCTGTTTGAGAAAAAGAGGCACTACAAGCTTCCGCAGGCCTGTCTCTCTGTAACTGCCCAGTTAACCAGTTCCAACTCAACCTGCCATGCTTAGGCAAATCACAAGCATACCGGCTTTTAGGAAGCAACTGAAAACCTGGCTGTTTCAACAAGCAGGCTAAGCTCTCCACACTCGAGCCGGATGTTCCCCCCCTATCTGGCATCCGCAACTTTTTTGTCTCAGCGCCGGGATACTCTGTAGAGTAGCTGCATGCTCTATAAATCCTTTTATAACATAACATAACATAACATAACATAACATAACATAACATAACATAACATGGACTCTATTGGCCTTTATTGGAATGAGTCCTAACTCCCAAGTAGTACCCCCAAGGTCCTGGACCCTTGCCTGGTGTCAGAGTGTACTCCTCCTGTCGCCAAACTGCAAGAAGTGGGGTTTAGAAATCTTTTATGAACTTTCTGCTGGAAGAACTGCCACAGCCAGAATCACCTGTCAGCCTCACTTGGCCAGTTTGCCCAGCTAAAGGAGGTCTGACTTCCAGTAAGGTTTCAACCTCTGAAAGCAGAAGGCTTTAGCAGCGTCCAATGGAAGTCAAAACCTTCCCAGGGGTGGACCGCAGACTTCGCCTGCTTGAAGCTTTAACATATATGTTATATACTGCAACAGGACCCTGCTCTTTAGCAATGCACCATTGTCTAGCCCTGTTTTGGATCCAGCTTTCCCCTCCAATTTCTTGTCAATTACCACTTTTTCCCTATAAAAGCCTTAACTTTTGACGCTGACTCTGTATAATACAATCAGACGACAGCAATTACAGCTTTGTGGTTTTTGGCGCTATTTTTACTTCACAGTTTAATAATTCATATCACCGGTTCTACATATTGGATTGCTGTAATTTTAATGTCATTTTATGTATTAAAATATCTGTAGTGAAGCAGACGCAGGAGCCAGGTAAGATAAACAGTGTGGTTTATTCAAGCCGCTGAACCATCTCAGGCAGAGCTCAGACGACGACCTAAGATCAACTGTGAAAACCTACAATGCTCGGTACGGAAGCCTCACACCGTGAAGTTCCATACTTAGCAACATTCTAAGCATCTTAAAACAATAACAACTACAATATCCTCTATTGCTCAAAATTGGTTTGGGATTTTTCTTGTGTTGTTGTTTCATTTTGTTACTACTTCAGTACTACATAAAGACTTTATACATTGCCTCTAAGTTAAGCCTGATTTCTTTGTGCCATGCTACCAAAGGATTAGGCACATGTTTATTTAGTGATTTTAGTAGTTCACTATGACAAGAGTTGTGACTATTATTTGAGGTGGGTTCTCACCCCCTCAACTAAAACTCAATTTTCCGACAGTGCACTTGTGCTCCTCCTTGTGTCTACTCTTTTTCTTCTTACCAACTCCTACTTTTTGAGTGCCCACTCTTGTACCCCTTTGTCGTCCAGCTCACCTGCTCGCCTTGCCATGATTTTGGACATAGCCTGTCAGCCAAAGGTTGCTTGCCCCGAGTTAATCCTTGCAACCTCCTCGCACCCCAATGCATTGCTCTATGCGCCATACCTCTTCTCGTTCATTGACCAAATTATGGGCCTTCCCTCCCACCCCCTCCCTGTCTGTGTTTCCTTGCTTCATGACTTGGGGGCTTTGATTTGAACCTTCCCTCAGCCCCATTGTCCGACGTTCTGCACCCATCAAGGTTTGTGTCTACAGATTTCTCTCGCCTTGCTGTACGATACGCCATTGATTTAGCCACACTATGAATTTTTCTTTCTGTCACAATTGTGCCTGTTTGTGTGGGTGTGTGAGGAAATATTACAACTCATGGTGGTGTCCTGGGTTGTATCAGGTGTGTGTGAAGCTTACCCGCTGATAGCTGTATTGATTTTTTTAACTGTTCTTTATTTGGGTTTTTACAGTTTTTAAACAGTCCACCCCCCACGCCCCCACCCCACCCCCATACAGACATTTTAGAAGACATATATATACGATGGTAAATGTGGATAAATTGTTGTACATGTTCTTATTTATACAATAGAAATAATAAAGAAAACTTTCGAGAAATAATTCATCAATACATTCTATCCATTGCTTAAGGGGGTCCCATATTGCTAATCATTTCTTTTTCTTGTTCCTACTTTTTCTGCTGTAGATTGATATCTCCAGGCTATATGTAGCTAATAGTCGTGCTCGCCACTGTTGAAACGTGGGTAGGAATGGGTCAAGCCAGGCCGAAGCTAGACATATCCTGAGTACTGCCATTGCCACAAACACAAGTCCCTTCATTTGGTTCTGTCGAGTATCGCTGTCTACCTCTAGGATTATTTGCACGGTTGTTATCTCCGTTTGTTTCAAGAATTCTAGAAGGAAACATGGAGATCTCCTGTCTGATGGTACAGAGTTCCTTACAGGTGGCCAACATATGAATTATGTCTGCCTCGGGTTGCGTACGTCTAGGACATTGTGTCCCCTTCCCCGTGCTCCATTTGGCTATTCTTTTCGGGGTACAATATAGTTGAAAGAAGGTTTTGTAAAATTGTGCTTGCAGGTTGGATGATATTAATAGCAATTGGGAGAGTTCAAATGCCTTCTGGAATGTAGTTTCTGGTGTTTCCAGTTGGTTCTGCCACTTATGGATATGTTTGTCCAAATCGTCAGGAAGAGTGGTTATCAGATTATTATAGATTTCCCCAATTTTAACTCTATTATTTTGAGCTATTGTATAGATTATCTGGATTTTCTGAAAGCCCGCGATGCCGCCCCCTTTTTTCGTTATGAAGTCTCTAATTTGCAGGTATTTGAAGAAATCGTGGTTTTCTAAGCCAAATTTATTTTTTAGTATTTTAAATGAGCTACAACCTGTTGAGTTATAGAATGTACCGAGTTTTGTAACGCCCAGCCTGACCCACCGTTTCATACATGTGTCAGTAAACAGTTCGGGAAGGTTTTTATTACCAAAAATGCTCGTTTAGTGCGAGAACCTTCCAATCTCCAGAAGTTTGCGTATATGTCTCCAAGCCATATAGGTTCCTTTTAGGGTCTTTTTTTTAAATTTTTTTTTATTTTTTTCCATCAACATCAGAATTACATATTCATAATACATTTCCAGAGAAACAGAAACAACAAAAAAAAGAAATATATATATATATATATTCCTGCAATTCAGAAAGCATTAACGCCAATTTTAAAACTAATGAAGCATTTTTTTCCAAATACACAAAGAGCTTTAGACACAATGGAAGACCATCATTAAGAGATATCTCACATATTCTTAATTGCGTCCGACTTTCCACCTATTTCATCTTAAGTCTCTCCCAACCTTCTTTTCCATTCAATTATTGGGGCCCATATCCTCCGTCCAGCCTCTTTTTTTTCCCTACCTTTTTTTTCATATAGGGCCATTTCTAATATATATATGGCCAGTACACGAGAGATCCATTGTTGTAATGTTGGGGGGTTTGGGTCTTTCCAGAGTGTTGCTATACATAGTCTGCTGAGAGTCACAGCTAAGTACAGAAATGTGAAGAACGTCTACACCCGCCCTCACTACACCCAAAATCATGACTTCATCTGTCAAAGTTAAATGTATCCCCAGAGAGTCGGAGAAGAATTGTTCCAAAGATTTTTTATATATATCCAGAGAGGGGCATGATGCAAACATATGGATTGTATCTGCTTGTGTGGATTGGCATCTCGGACAGATGCCCCCGTTATTTCCCCCCCACTGCGCTATTTTTTGAGGGGTATAATAAAGTTCAAACATAGTCTTATATTGCTTAGATTGTAAATTTGCTACTCTTAAGACCGAATTTGACAGTTTTAATGACTTCTCTGCCTCATTTCCTGTTAGACCTAGTTTGACTCTCCACTTCACATACATTCTATCACAATCATCCTTTTTATATTTACAGATTTCCTCGTATAATTGCGAGATGGAGGATCCCCCTTCTTCCCTTACACATTCCAGTAGTTCGACCCTCTGGAAATTCATGTCTCCTCCCTGTTTCTTTACCAGAACTGACCTCACTTGTAAGTACTTAAAAAAGTCTCTGCGTCCTAAGTTATATAAGCGTTGTGCTTGCTCAAACGAGATCAGACCGGTTGCCCCTATCAGGTCCCCGATGGTTTTAACCCCTAATGCATCCCATCCCCTCATAACTGAGTCGTGAAATACCCCCGGCAGTGATGGGTTCCCATACAGAGGGGTATAGTAATTCATTCTCCCTAGTTTTAATTTTCTCCTTATCCCAGACCAGACTGATCTTGCGGCCACCAAGGTCTTAAACCTTACTTTTTTGTGATAGCTCCTCTCCTCATAAGTGAGTAACCATTGACTAGAGTTTTTCACTACGAGTTTGTATATGTCTGGGATCCCATCTCTGCCTCTCCATCTGTCTATAACATTCCCCCCCAGCATGCCTCTGGTATATTGCAAGACCGTTGCCCAATAATATGCCTTAAAGTCTGGTAGCGCCAGCCCACCTCTCTCTCTTGGGAGTGACAGAAATTTTTGGCTGCGACGTGTTTTTCCCTTGGCCCAAATAAATCTGTTTGTTACCTTTTCTAGCTCCCTGAACCACCTATTGTTAAAAATTAATGGTATGGTCCTAAATAAATAAAGCACTTTTGGCATAAACACCATTTTGATAACATTGCAGCGACCAATTGTTGTTAGATGTAGGTTATTCAGTTTGTCAAAATCAATTTTGGCCTTATCTATAATGGGGCTTAAATTCTTCGATACCACTTTCGAGAGGTCTGAGGTTATGCGAACCCCCAAATATACTGCTGTCTCCACCACACTTGGATCGACCAAAGATATATTCTGATTTATCACTACTTGGGTCTTATTTACATTTAATTTATACCCAGACAGTCTTCCAAATGTAGCCGCTTCCTGTTCTATTTCTGTTAGGGCTGACATTGGTTCGCTTGATGTTATGGCCAAGTCATCCGCATATCCTAGTACTTTAGTTTCATACCCGTTCAATGCTATGGACAAGATGTTTCTGTTCTGCTCTATCCTCCTAATGAATGTATCTATGTATAGAGCGAAGAGTAGCGGGGAGCAGGGGCACCCTTGCCTAGTTCCTCGTCCAATAACTATTGTACCACTCAGCTCCCCCATGGTTCTAACGCTTATTCTTGGATTGTGGTATAAGGCTTTCAGAGCTCCCACATAGCCCTCCCCCAGGTTCAGCTTCTCCAACGCAGCCCAGAGGAATCCCCACGAGACCCTATCAAAAGCCTTCTCAGCATCTAAAAGGATCAATGCCATAGGGTCTCGTGAGGATGCCGTACCATCGAATAACGTGAGCACTCTTCTGACATGTTCCGCTGTTCCTCTCCCAGGGATAAATCCGTGCTGCCATGGGGAAACAATCTTGCCAATTAATGCACCTAGCCTATTTGCCAGCATCTTGGAGTAAATTTTCACATCGCTGTTCATTAGGCTTATCGGCCTATACGACCCAGGATTGGTTGCAGGTTTATCTTTTTTCTGAAAGACAATCATGGTTGCCTCTCCCCATGACTCCGGAGGTATCGCACCCTCTTGTATATTTACAGCCAACTCATATAGTTCTTCTTCTATCTCTGGCAAAAATGTTTTGTAAAACTCCAAGGGTATAGAGTCCGGGCCTACTGCTTTGCCAGATGGTAAGTCATGAATTGCCCTCTGTATTTCTACTTTATTAAATGCCGTCTCCAATGTCCCTCTGTCCTCGGTCGTTAGTTTCTCTAATCTGACACTCCCAAGATAATTATATATATCTTCGCTAGATGCCATATAGTCAGCTTCATATAGTTTCTGATAGTAGTCTTGAAAGCTAGCACATATACTCTCGGGTGTTGTTGCGACACTTCCATTCTCAGATCTGATCTCAGATATATCCCCCTTTGTAGCAGCCTGCCTTGTTCGAACAGCTAGCGTTCGACCTATCTGCTCACTATACTCATATTGATCTTTCCTCCAAGCCAAATATTTCCCTGCTGCTTTAGACGCAAATAGTTCCCAAACCGCTGCCTTAGCCATAGCAAGCTCGTATGTTATTCTAACAATATCCTGATTCGCCCTAATTGCGCTACTGAGTTCATGTTCTAGTCTGGCAACTGTCCTTATTCTCGTTTCTACTTCCTCCCTCTCTGCCTTATTCCGCCTAATCGAGTATCTGATTGTCTCCCCCCTTATACCTGCTTTTAGGGTGTCCCATACTACTGCAGGGGGAGCAGAACCTTTGTTTAGTACCAAAAAGTTTCTTATCCATTCTTTCATTAGAGCAGTGTATTCTGAGTCCTGTAGCAAAGCTCTATCAAAAGTCCAATTTGTCATCTTCTTTTGTTGGACAGCGGTTGTTATATCTAAGATAAGCGGGTTATGGTCGGACATTACCCGGGGTAGTATGCTAATCTTTGCGGTGGATGCTACTGCTGGTGATACCAGAAAATAGTCTAGCCTTGCTAAGACCTTGTGAGGGGCAGAGTAATATGTACTACCTGTCCCTAAATTATTTTGCAGTTCCCATATATCTACTAAACCATTGTCACACATTAATTGAATCAATGCTCTGTGACTTCTCTTCTTCCGACCAGAGAATTTCCCGGATCATTTTTCCACAGGCCATTCAATCCATTCACATTCAAGTCTCCACAGACTATTAATGGCAGAGCCCAGTTGGCTATTTCTAGGTTAACAGAGTCAATAGCTTCAGGGTCGTCTACGGTGGGAGCATACAATGAGCATAATGTGAAATTAAAGCTTTGTACCTGGCACTCTACCAAGACCCATCTACCATAGGGATCTGATTTTTGCCTATTTACTACCACACATCCATACCTTGCTAACATCGCTACCCCTCTTGTTCTTGTTCCTTGTGTCGTATATGATACTAATTGGTATCCCAGCTGTTCTAAGAGCCCCTTTTGAGAGGCCTCTATGTGTGTTTCTTGTAGACAGATCAGCTCAGCATGCAATGTTCTTAAATATTCCTTCATTGCTCTTCGTTTTTTTCCATCATTTAGTCCGCAGACATTCAACGAAACTATCCGCATAGGTATTTCTTTTTCATTTTCACTCTTCCCCAATCAGTTTTTGTTAACCTGGCATCTTTAATTTCTTCTATAGCTTGATGTGATGGAGTTTTTTCCCCCCACTTTCCCCTCCTCGGCCCTCTCTTATTTCCCCCTGATCCCTCCCACATATTGCTCCTCCCCCCCACTACCAGTTCCCCTCCCTCGGTCCCCCTCCCTTCCCCCCTTACCATCCTATGAGGCTTGCTGGGTCCCCGAGTACCCAGGTGTGGGCGTCAGTGTGGGCAGAGTGCGCCTCAGTGCGTCCCCCAGGCAGGTCCTTTTAGGGTCTTAAAGCGAACTTTTTTAAAATGACAATCGTAAGTCAGTTGCCATAGGTGTTCTCTTGTGTCTTTACCTAAAATAAGTTCTTGTGGGGTAGAGACCCCTCTTTCGTAATCTGTATCCATGTCGGAAGTTAAGAGTGTTCTGCTGTATTTGAGTATAGAGGCCCACCAATACACTTTAAGATTAGGTAATGCAAGTACTCCTCTGTCTTTAGGCAGAGTAATACATTTCAAGGCTCTACGCGATCTGCTGTACCCCCAGATAAAACCAGTAAAAATATCGTCAATTTCTTTGAAGATCTGTTGGTCAAAGTTTAAGCAAATAGTTCGGAA
Organism: Lissotriton vulgaris; assembly: GCF_964263255.1. Classification (NCBI taxonomy): domain Eukaryota; kingdom Metazoa; phylum Chordata; class Amphibia; order Caudata; family Salamandridae; genus Lissotriton; species Lissotriton vulgaris. The sequence goes on from NC_141695.1 coordinate 580,625,656, forward strand.
AAAATATAAGAATTTAGGGAAGATTAACATTTTAATTAGATTGCATCTTCCAATGATGGTTAAGTGTAGATTATGCAATCTCTTCAGTGTTTTTTCCGTTTGTTTTAAGAGTGGATTCAAGTTCAGTTTAACTAGATTGTTAAGATTTGAGGTGATGTTAACTCCTAGATACACCGCATTTTCGATTACCCTAATATTGCGAAAGCTGCTTTTATTATTAGTTATGATCTGGGTTTTGTTTTGGTTTAGTTTGTAGCCGGAAATTTTGCCAAAGTTATATGCTTCTTTTTCCATTACATTCACTGTTTCATTTGGGTTACTTGTGACTATAGAAATGTTGTCCGCATATGCAAGAGTTTTAGTGTCTCCATTGGGGGTCTTTATTGGTGTTATGGCTCGGTTGATTTCTAGCCTGCGAATAAACGGGTCTAAGAAGCTGGTGAATAGTCAAGGGGAGCAGGGACAGCCTTGCCTTGTCCCTCTCATCACTTTGAAGTTGTCTGAGGTGTCCCCATTTATCGTAACAACCGCTTCCGGGTTGACATACATCATGCGGATAGCTTTGATAAATTGCTCCCCGATCCCACTCTTTGACATGGCGGTCCATAGATATTGCCAGGAGACCCTATTGAATGCTTTTTCAGCGTCTAGCAATATCAGTGCCATAGGGTCTCCTGTTCTTCAGCCATGTCAAAGAGTGTGATGACCCTCTGAATGTGATCAGTGGTTGATCTACCTGGAACAAATACATGTTGCCTAAGCGAAATGATTTTATGAATTACTGGAGCGAGTCTGCTAGCTAGCAATTTAGAGTACATTTTGAAGTCGCTATTTATTAGTGTGATTGGGCGGTAGGCCCCTAGCTCTGTGGGGTCTTTATTCTTCTTGGGAAATACGATGATTTTCGCCCGAGCCCAGAATTCTGTTGCCCGCCCTCCCTGGAAAACTTGGGTCATCAGCTTGATCATAATTCCTTTCAACGGCTTACTAAATCTAGCATAAAATTCTGACGGGATTCCGTCTAGCCCGGCTGCCTTTCCCGAAGATAGGCTGTTTATTGACAGAAGTATTTCAACCCATTGTGGTAAATCAGCCAGACTGTCTTGGTCGATTTGCGGTAGCTGGGTCCCCGTAACTAGATCTAGGTATTACTCAATTTTGGATTGAGTTTTGCCTGTCTCTGTGTATAGATCTGCGTAATATCTCTTGAATGCTTCCCTGATCTCTTTGGGATCTTGTGTAGGGCCATTGATGGGGTCTCTAATCTCTTTAATCGTATTTTCAGTGTTCTCCTGTCTTGTTCGAACTGCTAATTGGTGTCCTACTTGTTCGCCTAGTTCATAAATCTTTTCTTTATTCTGGGTGGCTTTACAAATGGCTTTTAAGGTGAAGGTTTCTACAATTACATTTTTTGAGATAGCAATATCTTTTATAGCCCCTTCGATATTGGTGCCTCCCTGGATTGCACTCACCAGATCATCCTCCTTTCAAGCTAGTTTGTCTTGTAAGTTTTTAAGGTTTGATTTCGCCTCCTGATTATTTTTAATTGAGCATCTGAGAGTCTCTCCCCTAATTCCAGCCTTGAGTGTGTCCCAAACTACTTCCAACCGGGCACTACCGAGGTTATGTTCTAGAAATTCTGGAATCCACTTTTCTATGAGCTGGCAGTATTTTTCATTAAACAATAAAGCCCTTTCGAAGGTCCATCTACTGTGACCGGATTGCATCTTCCCGGTATCAATGGTTATAGTTAGGGGATTATGGTCAGACAGCACCCTCGGTAATCGATCTATGGAGTAGTTGGTGATAATAGAATGTGTGGCAAATATATAATCCAATCTTGCGAATTTATTATGTGGATAGGAAAAAAAGGTGTAGCCAGGATTATTTGGAAATTTCATATGCATTGAACTCATTCTTTCTGTAGGGTACCTTGTACTGCAGCCTTCCATCTTGTACCAAGTGTCTACATTTTTTAGAAAAGTATATATTAAGATGCCAACTAGTGATCTCATCTGAACAAAAAGCTCAAAGCAAACTATATGCTTAGATTCACTCGCCCTGAACATACTAGCCCTCTGCCAAGTAGCGTATAGAAGATTTGAATGGAGGTTTTATCTCCAAGGCTTTAGTTTACACCCCTGAGTCGCCTGCAGCCTCACGCATCAACATCTGTGGGGTTCTGGGCCTTGTGCCCCTTCAATAGTTTAGCTGAAGGATTCCACATCCATGTAAGCATGCATGCAAAGGAGGCACTTGAAAGCACACCATAGCATATGAACAGAAGCTCCACGCTCCAGCACGGAGAGTGTGTTCACTTCTTTTCAGACACCTTTAGTTGCTGTTCCTATACACTGTGACAACATGAGAGGTGGAGGCTGCAGATGTGCCACAGATTTTCTTTCACAGTCATGGTCAGTGAGGTTTTTAGCAGGTCCCATTGTTTTAGGGAGTGTGAAGTTTGCTTTACAGCAGCGGGATTTATAGAGTGGTAGAAGTGCATTAAAAAGTATAGAATGTGTGATCCAATGGGGGCAGGGTCAAAGGCGTGGCTAAAACAACAAGATATTCTGTAACTATTTTGTTGGTCTTTGCATAAAAAGTAATGCGCACTCCTTGGATAAAAAAATAAACGCAAGGTAAAGTAAACAGTGCAAAATGCACTATGTTACGTTGTGAAATCTCTTTTGGTTAATGCAGTCAATGCAGATGTCTGTGTGTAACCATAGAACCACCAAATCAGTACAGTGTGGAATAGTGACATTTGTAATTTTAGTGCTATGAAGTCCCAGCTTGTGACAGAAAGCACTAAGTCATCATTTTGAAAATGTATTACACACAGTATAAGATAGCCAAAAGTGCAAAAAGATTTAGCTTTAAGATAAAAGTGCTTTTAAAATATAAATGTAGTACTATATAGATTGTAGTTAGTACAAACATTTTTTATTTGTGTCCATTAAAAAGCACACACTTCAGTACTTAGCTGCTAACAACGTTTGATGACCTGTCAAAAATAATAAATCTTTGTAATCATAAAGCTTCAAGTGACTTCATCAATCAAATGCAATACTGCCCTCCGAGAGCAGTCTTTACAAGTGCAGCCAATAGCACACATTAACATTTCTTTTACTTAGCAGGCACCCTGGGAAGAAGGCCTGCTTCTCTTTAGCTCTCTGTCCCTCCCTAGGCTTCACAGCTCAGGAGACTACCTCCATTCCACTTCAGCTGATGCATCTCAAATGAAAGGAGTGGGCATAACTTGCGTAATTCTATGTAGCGTAATCACACAGAAATAGCTAAGAATTCAGTGAGATTACACTTGAATTACGGAAGAAGAGTATATCTGCGTTTAGTGCTATTTATTAGTGCAAAATACCCTGGAAGTGATGATGCACTGTGTACTAAGAAATAGTCCTCTGCAGCAGAACACGAATAGCGAACGCTAAATGTGCTCTTGAGGTAGGGTTTTTCTCCAACTTACCACCAACATTAAATGCTATTTTCTTAGCACAAAATGCACCCTTGCGTCCAACATTGATGTGAGGATGCATGGGGCAGCTGTGCGCTTTAGACAATTATTAACATAACATAACATAACATAACAGTAGTGGAGAGTGCAGTGTTGCAGAGTAGAGTGTTGTAGAGTGCAGTGGTGTAGAGTGGTGTAGAGTTCATTGTGCAGAGTGCAGTGGCGTAGAGTAGAGTGGTGTAGAGCAGGGGTGTAGAGTACAGTGGTGCAGAATAGAGTGGCATAGAGTTCAGAGGTACAGAATGGAGTAGAGTGCACAGGCGTAGAGTAGATTGTTTCAGTGTAGAGTAAAGTGGCATAAAGTGATGTAGAGCAGGGTAGAGTGCAGTGGCTCAGAGTTCAGTAGTGCAGAGTAGTAGACATACAGTGGATTAGAGTAGAGTGCAAGGGTGTAGAGTTGAGTAGTACAGAGTAGATTGTATTGGTGCAGCATGAAATAGAGTCGAGTGGCGTATAGTGGACTTGTTCAGAATAGAGTGGAGTGGCCTAGACTGGAGTGGTGTAGAGTGCTGTGGTGAAAAGTTGTAGAGTTGAGTGGTGCATAGTAGAGTAGAGAGACATAGAGTGCATTGGAGTAGAGTGGAGTGGCGTGGAGTGGTGTAAAGTGGAGTGGTGAAGAGTATAGTGCAGTGGTGTAGAGTGGTACAGAGTGGAGTTGAGTTGCATAGAGTGGAGTATGCAAGGTGTGGTAGCACACAGTATTGGTATTGGTATTGGTATTGGTATTTGGTATTTGTAAAGCGCGACTATCCGGAAGGAGCATCCTGGCGCTAGCTGGAAAGTTTGCCTACAGTTGTAGTTACAGAGGCAGGATTAGATGGCAGCCAAGACATACTCGTCCGGGAGACTGAAGATCCATGTTTTTAGTTGTTTCCTAAAATGAATTTCTTTGGTCTGTGCCCTCAGGTGGTGGGGCATGGAGTTCCATGCTCTGGAGGATAGATGGGTCAGGGTTTTACCCCCTTTGGTTTTTAAGTTGAATTTGGCGAGTTTTAGCAGGTTGTTGTTGGAGGATCTCAGGGTCCTCTGGGGGTTGTAGTGTGGGTAGCGTTTAATTAGGTATTTGGGGCCAGTGTAGTTAAAAGCCCGGAAGGCAACGATTAGGATCTTAAAAAGAATCCTTTTGTGCATAGGCAACCAGTGGAGGGTTCTCAGAGCAGTTGATGCTGAGGACCTCCTGGGGAGTTTAAGCACTAGTCTGGCAGCGGAATGCTGGACGCTCTGCAGTTTTTTGAGTGAGGTTTTTTTCACACCTGCCATTAGACCGTTGCAATAGTTAAGGCGCAAGAGGATTAGCGCGACCGCTACCGCCTTTCTAGCATCCGTTGGTAGGAAATCAAAGAATTTTTTAAGGGATTTGATAATCCCGAAGCAACTTTCTGCCACATTCCTGACGTGTTGGTCAAAGGATAGGTCAGTATCGAATATGACTCCGAGGTTTCTTGCTGTTGTAACGGTCTGGGGGGGAACGGTGGAGTCCTCTGGCCACCAAAGATTAGGACAGAAGTTGACATTTTTCCCCATGGGGAGGATTTCTGTCTTGCTTGTATTGCACTTCAGGTGGTTAGTTTCCATCCACAGGAAGACGTCTTTCAAGCAGTTTTTAAGATTTTGTTCGGCATTTGTTGAGTTATCATCTAACGGGACTATGAGTTGGGTGTTGTCGGCGTATGATGTAACAGTAATGCCGAATGATTCGATCAGGGAAATGAGGGAATTAAGGTAGACGTTAAAAAGCAGGGGGCTTAAAATGGAGCCTTTTGGGACTCCCGATCGAATCTTTTTCTCTGCAGAGCTGAAAGGTCCTAGTGTGATGGATTGTGATCTTTCTGTTAGGAAGGATGTTATCCAGTCCAATGCCAGGTCGGAGATTCCAATGTCCTTAAGTCTGTCCAGGAGTATAGCGTGAGAGATTGTGTCGAACGCTGCAGTGAGGTCCAATAAAATCAGCACAGGGTTCTTTCTTTGGTCGTGTAGTAGTTTTATGGAATCAGTCAATTCAATCAGAGCTGTTTCCGTCGAGTGCTGGGGGCGAAAACCTGATTGTTGGGGGTGGAGGATATTGTTAGTTTCTAGATGGTTTTTGAGTTCCCTGTAGACTATCTGTTCCGTAATTTTTCCCAGAACTGGGAGAAGTGAGATTGGGCGGAGATTGGTAAGGTCTGAGGGGGATTTATTCGGTTTTTTCATTAAGGGCTTTACGATGCCTTGTTTCCATTCTCTAGGAACAATGCCTGTGCTGAGGGAGGTATTTACTATTTTGTTTATGATGGGATTAACAACTTCAATCAGCTGGTGAAGAATTCTAGGAGGGCAGGAGTCGGAGGGGGCACCTGACTTGCACGCTAGAATTACTTCCCGGGTTTGGGCTAGACTGACCTGTGAGAACGTTTTTAGATTTCCAGTAATTTTTCCTGCTTGTTCCGAGAGGGTGGGGGACTGGGAGATTTTGTATGGGGGAAAGTCTTTCTGAATGAGGTTGATTTTCTCTTCAAAGAAGTCTGCTATTTGATCGCAGAAATCTTGGGAGGGAGGTATTTCGGGCTGCAACGTTTTGGGATGAGTGAAGGTTTTAACTATTGCGAACAGAGTTTTTTGTTTTTGCTTAGCCTCATTGATGGCTTTGATGAAGAAGTCTTTTTTGGCACTTTTTATAATGGAGTGGTAGCTTTTCCTTAGTTGGACATAGGAGTTTCTGTCCGTACTGTCGTATGTTTTACGCCATTTGCGTTCCCCTTTTTTGCAGAGTAGATGGGCTTTAGCTAATTCTGGCGTGAACCAGGGGGCGTTTATTTTGCCTTTTTTATCTGTTTTCCTGGTGCGTTTGGGTGGGGCGCGTACTCTGATTTCGTGTTGTATCCAGTTATGGAAGAGTTTGGAGTCCTGTTCTGCGTTACCCGTCAGGTTAGGGATCTGAGTCTCGATGGTAGGCTTGAGTTTGAAGGTGTCTTCTACCTTTTTCCAGTTGACGTGGTTCTCTGGAAGTGGGCTGGGTTTAATTGAGATTTTAGGGCGTGGGGTTCTGATGGAGAACGGGATCAGGTTATGGTCTGTCCAAATTTGTGGGACAGGGATTTGGGTTTCTAGAAGGGGAAAGTTAGTACAGACCCCATCTAGTGTGTGTCCGGCTAGATGAGTGGGTTGCTTGACCCTTTGTTGAAGGTGAAAGATTTCCAAAGTTTGGTGGAAATTTAGTGCCTGAGCGTCCTCTGTGGAGTCGAGGTGCAGATTAAAGTCTCCCAGGAGGGTGACGTGTGGGTATCGGGTTAGGAGCTGACCAAGGGCATCACTGAGAGTTTCTAGAAATCTGGAAGTTCCTGGGGGGCAGTAGATAAGTCCTCCTGAGAAGGAAGTGGACTCATTAAGTTTAATAGAGAAACCAAGAGATTCGGCTCCTTTTAGGGAGTCAAGGGTGAAGGTATGGCATTTGAAGGAGTTGCGTAGCAACAAGGCTACTCCTCCGCCTCTCCCCTTCAGTCATTACAGACAACACGTTTTCAATTGAAATTACCATTACATTTGCACAGACATACAATTTTACTAATATAACTATACAGCTCACAAATGAAAATGTGTGGAAAAGGCATCACCCCCCTGGACCATGCCCTGTTTCTGCTACGCCATCCCCGACATCATCGCTCCACTTGCCATTGACTCCAAGCGCTACATCTTCCTCAGTGACGTCAACTTCCGCCTCGATGACCCCAAAGAAGCAAACACAGCCTGGAAAGCATAAGCAACCTCAGCCTCACCTAACTGGTCACCAATACCACACACAGCGCAAGACACACACTCAGACCGATCTTCAATGCCAGCGACAGAATCTAGAACAGTCATGTCACCAAACTCACCTGGACCGACCACACCATCGTCCACTTCAGCATTGTGGGATCCCCAATGCACAACATTTAAGACTCCCACCTCCTTCTACCGCAGCTGGAACAAAGTGCCAGAGACCCAATGGATGGACACCCTCAACAACACCCATCTGGACTCCGCAAACAACCTTGATCTGGCCGTCAAGAATCTTTCCGCCCTGATGACCAACTGCGCCGACGAAGTCGCCCCCATCAGGCCCGCCAAGACCAGCAGCTCCTCCATACAAGCCCGTTGGTTTATACCAGAACTCAGGATGATGAAGCTCAACTGCAAACCGCTACAAAGAAGATGGAGCTTCAGCAACATTCCCATAGACCGAGACACCTTCGAATCAGCCCTCAACAAATACCACCAACACCTTAGAGACACAAAAAGAGGCACCCTGGAAGACCGCATCAAAGCCAGCTCCAACCACAGCAGGGAACTCTTCAGCATTGTCGGAGAGTTCTCAAGCCTCCCAGCCACCGAGAACACAATCTCCCCTTCCCAGGAACTCTTTGATACCCTGGTGGAATACTTCCAAGACAAGATATCCACCATCTACAGAAACTTCGATTCACAACCAACCGACCTCTACAACCACCTCACACCAATGGACGCCATCCGCAACCACCCACTCCCCACATGGGAACAGCTCACCACACAGAACTCCACAGCTTCATGAACTCCATCCATTCTGGAGCACCCACAGCCCCCTGCCCTACCACTTCTTCAACCTCTGGAGCAAGGAAATCAGCTGCAAACTCAACAAATCCATCCCCACAGCCACCTTCTCCGTTGGATGGAAACATGCAGAGGTCAGACAACTACTCATTAAACCCTCTGATGACCAAGGAGAACTCACTAACTACAGCCCCATCTCTATGCTCCTCTTTCCCACCAAAGTGCCCAAGAAGGCCATCAACCACCAACTCACCGAACAGCTGGACAGGAATAACCTGCTGAAAACCGCCCAATCTAGCTACCACGCCAACCACAGATCGAGACCTCCCCGATTGCTGCCACAGATGACATTAGAACCCTTCTCGACCATGGAGAAATAGCAGTCCTGATCCTTCTCAACCTCTCAGCAACGTTTGATACCGGATACCACCACACCCTCATGTAAGTGACTCCACCACATTGGGATCCAGGAAGATGCCCTCAAATGGATCAAGCCCTACAAAAGGGGGTGGTGATGGACGGAGCATCTGAATCAATCAAACACTCACACCCAGTCAAAAGATCTGGGTTTAATCCATCACCATTCTTTAGCCCACTCTGCCACCCCAGCTCAGACATGGCTATATGCAAATCAGTCTGACCCTGTGCCTCATGGGAACAGTCCAGCCCGAACTGCCAAGCCATGTCTTCCCTGGACCGGAAACAAGCTTCTTTGTTTCTGGCATTCCAGCCGTCTTCAGCCCGGCTTGCTTGAATCCAGTGGCAAAGTGAGCAAGGGACTCACGTCTGAGCATACCCTGCCACACTTATGGCAGCCAAAAGCAGTACAAAAGGGGGTGGTGATGGACGGAGCATCCAAATCAATCAAACACTCACACCCAGTCAAAAGATCTGGGTTTAATCCATCACCGTTCTTTAGCCCACTCTGCCACCCCAGCTCAGACATGGCTATATGCAAATCAGTCTGACCGTGTGCCTCGTGGGAACAGTGCAGCCCGAACTGCCAAGCCATGTCTTCCCTGGACCGGAAACAAGCTTCAAACTCACTAGCTACAGCCCCATCTCTCTGCTCCTCTTTCCCACCAAAGTGCCCAAGAAGGCCATCAACCACCAACTCACCGAACACCTGGACAGGAATACCCTGCTGGAAACCGCCCAATCAAGCTACCACGCCAACCACAGAATCGAGACCTCCCCGATTACTGGCACAGATGACAGCAGAACCCTTCTCGACCATGGAGAAATAGCAGTCCTGATCCTCCTCAACCACTCAGCAACGTTTGATACCGGATACCACCACACCCTCATGTAAGTGACTCCACCACATCGGGATCCAGGAAGATGCCCTCAAATGGATCATGCGGTACAAAAGGGGTTGGTGATGGACGGAGCATCCGAATCAATCAAACACTCACACCCAGTCAAAAGATCTGGGTTTAATCCATCACCGTTCTTTAGCCCACTCTGCCACCCCAGCTCAGACATGGCAAATCAGTCTGACCCTGTGCCTCATGGTAACAGTCCAGCCCGAACTGCCAAGCCATGTCTTCCCTGGACCGGAAACAAGCTTCAAACTCACTAGCTACAGCTCCATCTCTCTGCTCCTCTTTCCCACCAGGTTGCCCAAGAAGGCCAACAACCACCAACTCACCCAACAGCTGGACAGAAATAACCTGCTGGAAACCGCCCAATCTAGCTACCACGCCAACCACAGAATCGAGACCTCCCCGATTACTGACACAGATGACATCAGAACCCTTCTCGACCATGGAGAAATAGCAGTCCTGATCCTTCTCAACCTCTCAGCAACGTTTGATACCGGATATCACCCCACCCTCATGTAAGTGACTCCACCACATTGGGATCCAGGAAGATGCACTCAAATGGATCATGCCGTACAAAAGGGGGTGGTGATGGACGGAGCATCTGAATCAATCAAACACTCACACCCAGTCAAAGGATCTGGGTTTAATCCATCACCGTTCTTTAGCCCACTCTGCCACCCCAGCTCAGACATGGCTATATGCAAATCAGTCTGACCCTGTGCCTCATGGGAACAGTCCAGCCTGAACTGCCAAGCCATGTCTTCCCTGGACCGGAAACAAGCTTCTTTGTTTCTGGCATTCCAGCCGTCTTCAGCCCGGCTTGCTTGAATCCAGTGGCAAAGTGAGCAAGGGACTCACGTCTGAGCATACCCTGCCACACTTATGGCAGCCAAAAGCGGTACAAAAGGGGGTGGTGATGGACAGAGCATTCGAATCAATCAAACACTCACACCCAGTCAAAAGATCTGGGTTTAATCCATCACCGTTCTTTAGCCCACTCTGCCACCCCAGCTCAGACATGGCTATATGCAAATCAGTCTGACCCTGTGCCTCATGGGAACAGTCCAGCCCAAACTGCTAAGCCATGTCTTCCCTGGACCTGAAACAAGCTTCAAACTCACTAGCTACAGCTCCATCTCTCTGCTCCTCTTTCCCACCAGGGTGCCCAAGAAGGCCATCAACCACCAACTCACCGAACAGCTGGACAGGAATAACCTGCTGAAAACCGCCCAATCTAGCTACCACGCCAACCACAGATCGAGACCTCCCCGATTGCTGCCACAGATGACATTAGAACCCTTCTCGACCATGGAGAAATAGCAGTACTGATCCTTCTCAACCTCTCAGCAACGTTTGATACCGGATACCACCACACCCTCATGTAAGTGACTCCACCACATTGGGATCCAGGAAGATGCCCTCAAATGGATCAAGCCCTACAAAAGGGGGTGGTGATGGACGGAGCATCTGAATCAATCAAACACTCACACCCAGTCAAAAGATCTGGGTTTAATCCATCACCATTCTTTAGCCCACTCTGCCACCCCAGCTCAGACATGGCTATATGCAAATCAGTCTGACCCTGTGCCTCATGGGAACAGTCCAGCCCGAACTGCCAAGCCATGTCTTCCCTGGACCGGAAACAAGCTTCTTTGTTTCTGGCATTCCAGCCGTCTTCAGCCCGGCTTGCTTGAATCCAGTGGCAAAGTGAGCAAGGGACTCACGTCTGAGCATACCCTGCCACACTTATGGCAGCCAAAAGCAGTACAAAAGGGGGTGGTGATGGACGGAGCATCCGAATCAATCAAACACTCACACCCAGTCAAAAGATCTGGGTTTAATCCATCACCGTTCTTTAGCCCACTCTGCCACCCCAGCTCAGACATGGCTATATGCAAATCAGTCTGACCGTGTGCCTCGTGGGAACAGTGCAGCCCGAACTGCCAAGCCATGTCTTCCCTGGACCGGAAACAAGCTTCAAACTCACTAGCTACAGCCCCATCTCTCTGCTCCTCTTTCCCACCAAAGTGCCCAAGAAGGCCATCAACCACCAACTCACCGAACACCTGGACAGGAATACCCTGCTGGAAACCGCCCAAACAAGCTACCACGCCAACCACAGAATCGAGACCTCCCCGATTACTGGCACAGATGACATCAGAACCCTTCTCGACCATGGAGAAATAGCAGTCCTGATCCTCCTCAACCACTCAGCAACGTTTGATACCGGATACCACCACACCCTCATGTAAGTGACTCCACCACATCGGGATCCAGGAAGATGCCCTCAAATGGATCATGCGGTACAAAAGGGGTTGGTGATGGACGGAGCATCCGAATCAATCAAACACTCATACCCAGTCAAAAGATCTGGGTTTAATCCATCACCGTTCTTTAGCCCACTCTGCCACCCGCTCAGACATGGCTATATGCAAATCAGTCTGACCCTGTGCCTCATGGGAACAGTCCAGCCCGAACTGCCAAGCCATGTCTTCCCTGGACCGGAAACAAGCTTCAAACTCACTAGCTACAGCCCCATCTCTCTGCGCCTCTTTCCCACCAAAGTGCCCAAGAATGCCATCAACCACCAACTCACCGAACACCTGGACAGGAATAACCTGCTGGAAACCGCCCAATCAAGCTACCACGCCAACCACAGAATCAAGACCTCCCCGATTACTGGCACAGATGACATCAGAACCCGTCTCGACCATGGAGAAATAGCAGTCCTGATCCTCCTCAACCACTCAGCAACGTTTGATACCGGATACCACCACACCCTCATGTAAGTGCTCCACCACATCGGGATCCAGGAAGATTCCCTCAAATGGATCATATCCTTTCTCACAGGATGAACCCAGAGAATCCACCTACCACCCTTCACCTCAGAACCCAAGAGCTTCATCTGTGACAACCCTCAAGGTTCATCCCTCAGTCCCACCCTGTTCAACGCCTACATGACTCCTCTGGTCAACATCGCCAGAACCCACGGCCTCAACATCATATTCTACACAGATGAAACTCAACTCATCATCTTGCTCTCTGAAGTCCCCACCACTACCAGGAGAAATCTTCCACAAGTGCATGACCAGTGTAGCAGCCTGGATGAAGAACAACTGATGAAGTAATTGTTGAGCACAAGGACAAGACTGGAGTTCTAATCTTTGGGAAAAACACCTCCCCATGGAATGACACCTGGTGGCCCTCCGGACTCGGACCCACACAGACAGACCACCCCACAACCTTGGCATCATCCTCAACAGCAAACTCACCATGACATATCAGATCAACACTGTCTCCTCCGCCTGCTTCTACACCCTCCATATGCTCCAAAAGATCTTCGGATGGCTCCCTGTCAACACCAGGAAAAAGTCACTCAAGCCCAAGTCCCCAACTGGCTGGAATATGGCAACATACTCTATGCAGAAATCCCCACCCAACTCCTGAAGAGACTCCAGATGATACAGAACTCGGCTACTAGATTCATCTTCGACCTCTCAAATGTCCAAACATCACTCCCCACATCAGGAACCTCCACTGGCTCCCCATTCGGAAGAGATGCCCAGCACACATCAACCACTGCCTGAACTTCCACCAACACACCAGACACATGCTCTCCACCATCCAGTGCCTCGCACGCACTCCCCATATCTGCCGAAGCTACAGCCGAGGACGCTCATTATCCTACCTTGCTGCGACCCTCGAACCTCAGCCACTCTCTCAAAATTCAGAGAGGGACTCAAGGCCTGGATTTTTGACTGAGCCCAGCCAGAACATAGCGCCTTGATACCCTCGCTGGTGACTTGCTGCGCTCTACAAATCCGGATTGCTTGATTGATAGATTGAATAGCTGACAAAGAGAGGTACGGACACTCTGAACACTTACAACATAGACTAACATATACACATCAAGTTGCATGTCTGACACAATGCATCACAAAAAAGTGGAAAACAAATCAAAATGGGTGGCTCTGCCCATACACAAACCTCCTTGCACAAGTATAAAAAAAGGTAACACACTTACATACATATATTTGTGCAGAAAATAGAGGAAGACAACAAGAATATCTAAAAGGAATTACCCTGAGAACCAAAATAAACAAACAGGGCGAATATAAACAACATCGTAGACACACTATGCATGTCTACATACTTTTGTGTCATGACTGAAACCCACTTAAATTACGGATGTGATCTCATAGATCAAAGAAAGAATGAAATTGATTAACAAAAGGTCAGAACAAACAGCGATTGAGAAAACTATGATAAATGATTCGTGCCTAGATAGAAGTAGTCTTGTACTAAAAAAAACTGCCGTCGACTGGAGGAATGAGACAGAACAACTGCCTCGGAGATAGTCTTCACTTCACATCCTTTGCAAATGAGGTGTTCGGGATTCTATAATATAGATAAACATTACAGAGCTACATCAGTTCAGATATGACAATACACATGAACTAGCGACATTGACGTAACCTCGTAACACGCGCTACAACACGGATATTTAAGAGGACAAAGACTCCTAAATATGAGGGTACATGCAAAATCAGCGTTGATGCGTGTCCTTTGTAAGTGCAGCTGCATCATCGTGTCTGGCGGGAAAAATGTGCCTGCAATCGTTGAACAAATATGATTTGCATTGCACAGTGCAGTATAATGTTTGCCGAATATCACAAGTTATCCCACGTTCCATAGTCAACTTGGCATCCCTCGACCCAGAACAACGTTGCCAGTGTGCCTTGGTAGACCTCAGACCTCTAACACCCAGGGCCCTCTGTCAGGAGTACGCCCGAACCATGCCAGTCGTACACAGCCACACACCATCAACATATGTGTACACACACACACATATATCATCAACATATGTTGCATGGCTGTCACTCAGAGGGCTTCACCCACGTTCCTGCTACACAGTGTCTGTGCTACCGGATCATAGAATGAAGAGGAGGTTTCATTGATTTCATTCTGCATCAATGTATCCATACTGCCACTTTACACAACGGCTATCATTTACACATTTACATAACAACGTGATGTGCATGATGCTAATTTACAGTTTCCACGTCTGTGGCATTGAGAGCCAGCAAGATGGACACATGGAAATAGAGACCAATGCGCTCGATATCGCTATCAAAGTGATAACATCCTCACATCATGTTTAACTAATGCACTTATAGTTACCCCCTAACAGGGTGTTCTTAGGTTGTTGCTAGCCACATAGGTCAGGGTTGGCTGCTTTAGGGAGGGGTCAGTTTCTTCTTTAGTTAGGTGGACGGTCCTAGCAGGCCTGTTTCTCTACCTATGTTTACTGTGGTGATCACACACACCCTTCCCGTTGCATTCCTTTGTGATGGCGCCTGATAGTCTGTGTGTACATGACAACCCAGCTTCTTGCCTGCCTCACCACAGAGCTGAGTTTAGTAATTCAGGTCTTCCTCATCGATTGTAGTAACTTGCTCTTGGGAGAAGCGAGGTGCATATTAATTGAGGAACCCAACTAAATTTCAAAGGCTGTCACATACATCATCATTTAATGTTGCAACTGCTATCTATTAATACATGTTTGAGGCATACGTTTGCCAGTCACAACGCAAGAATGACATATTTAGTGTTAACATATTGACATGTCAATCCGATTTATGACATACCTTGCGTATCTGTTCTTGGAAATTGCTTGCCTTCCTGACTCTAACCCAACAAACACATTGTTACTGTTTAATTAAATCGTAAAGACATGGCTATAATAACGCGTGTCAGTCACCTTTTTCTGATACCACTGTGTCGACCCTTTAAATGAAACAAGGTATACCTTGGCACTTGAAGCATGAAGTGTGCAGATCCAGCTTGCTCAGCCTAAACTCTATACATTGTTAATACTTATTTAGGCCATTTACAAATTCAATGATGAGCTCTTCTATGCTCCTGGTTGTATTTTTAGAGATAATTTAGTCCTATGTTTAATCCATACAACTTCTGTGGAAGTGGGCTGTGAGAAAATGGGGTTCTGTTGCAGTACCCTCCACTAACTTTTTGCCTGGCTTTTGATGCAACTTTGACTGTAGTGTACTGGGTCCTACTGTAGAGGTTCCCAATACTATTGTTCTTTCCATAAAACAAAGCTCAATTGGTACTTCTGCCCACTGTTAGTCCCTAGTAAATGGTGCCCTGGGTACTTAGGGCCTGGGGGCCGAAGAGGGTCTCTTAGGACCCCCCGTACTGAAAGAATGCCGCTGCCATTGTGGCCTGCTTGCCCTCGTGAGGGAGAAAACTTGGAACCCTGCCTGGGTGGCCTGCCAGCCAGCACTCCCTGACAGCATAGGTAAGTCACCCCTCTATCAGGCCTCACAGCCCTAAGGCAGGGGGCACTATTCTACAGGTGAGGGCAAATCTGCATGAGCAGATAGGACCTACAATATTGGGCACCATTTCATAATATTGTAAGTGCTAGTGCAGCCATAGAGAGTGCATGGGCCGGGAACTCGACAGCTCGAGGTCTACAGCACCATGATGGCTTCACTGAATACAGGAGTGTTTGGTACCAAAGTACTTCTTTCAATAAATCGACTCTGATGCCAGTGTGGGATTTATGGTACCATGTACTCCAAGGGCACCTTAGAGATGCCCCCTGTATCACTACCAACCCTGGTGTGGTCTCTGACTGGCTGTAGGCAGCCAGCCACCAAGATTGCAGGGACTGAAAGTTGTGCTTCACATTTAGGGGTGGGGTTGGCAGAGGTGGGCACACCTCCTATCGTTTTTAATTTTACCACCAGTTTCCCCACCCAATATTGGGGTGTAAACCAGGGGCATCCATCTGCTGCTGGCAGCAGAGACTGGGGATCGCATTTCAAAGGTTGCAGGCTTTTGAAGCTTCCCCCTTCAAGCACTGGCGCATCCTGGGGGAAGAGGCATGACACCTCTACCTAGATGTGCATTGTTTCTGGTCCCAGAGAGCAGGAGCTCTCTGGGACCATATTTGGATTTTGCCTTCTCTCTGGAGCTTGTATCCCTTACTGGGGTGTCTGTGTGTTTGCTCAGCAAGTCATCACTCGTTTTTACAAAGAATACTTTAGAGGCTTAACCTAAAAGAAACTTGTCAATTTATATCTATTCCGAGATATCAAAACTTATCAGTTTTTGAGCTATATTATATATTATGTATTATAAAATAATAATAAATGTAATTATATATTATAAATAAAATATAATCCATTTTAAAATTAGATTACCGTTCATCATCCATTTCGTTCCTAGGGAAAATTCTGAAAAGTGAAACCTATGAGATTTGTATGCATCCTATGTCGTGTCTAATGTTTGATAACAAGCTTTATTTATTCCCATAGCTAAACTAACTGTGACACGGTATGTTTTGTATGTCTTTATTCATTTATTGTGCTTTCCAGTATCTGTGTGAGTCGCTCTTCGCCACAGTGGCTGTCTAATCGTAGATGTTAAATTGAATTCTTTATATTGTAGATCTCATTTGATTTGAATTGTTTGCCTGCTCCGGTGTGAATCGCTTTGCTGTCCTGGGCAGTCTGGTATGCACTAAATACAACTACAAATAGATGAGCAAGTCCATTAAATTACATAAACACAACTAGGGGCATATTTACAAGGGCATTGTGCAATAAGAAGGTCACTTTTAACAATGTTGCTGTGGTGCATTGCCCATTTCCATATTTACAAAGTGGCCTGAAGCCACTTTGTAAGTATGGTACCCGTCCACTTAGGAATCTGCATGAAAGGGGAGTGCAATGGGTGTTGCTGGGGGCATTCCACCCAACACCCATTGCTTTTAGATGCTGCCCCAGATTTACAAGGAGGTGGTAATCTGTGGCAGCGCCAAAAACTAACACCATGCAAGGGCACGCGTTGGAATGATGCAAAAGCAGAAATGCTTTTATTTCTCCTCGTTTTTGCTTTTACTATGTGTGCTTCATTCTGCAGCACACATCAAAAGAGCAAAAAGCCAATAATGATTGTTTATGTGCAGGAAGGTGTCCCTTCCTGCACATGAACAATCATTAAATAATGAAAATTTTCTACCTCTATGTGTACTGCATAATGAAGCACACAAAGAAGTAACGCATAGCCATTATGTATTGTTTATGTGCAGGAAGTGACAACTTCCTGCACATAAACCATAATTCCCTGCAATGAAAGCACCCTTGCACTATGGTAGGCAAGGGTGCCTGCATTGGAGCTGGGCAGCTAAATTTAGTGCTAGCGCTAGGGAAAACACAGGGGTTCACTGTATTGTAGTAAATATGGCACATCCCTGCTTTTTGAAAATGTCAGATCGTGGTGCTGCCAAATTTGGCTCAGCTCCATGTTCCAACATTTTCTAATAAATATGAACCCCAGTGTGTATATTACATGTACAGTTGTTTTCCAACTCAACTCTCTGGGCCCTATTCACAGAGGTAAAGTCTAACTTTACGAGTTTTGGTATTGACGAAGGGCATTTACGAGTAGTAAATTTAGACTATTGTCTCAGTTTAACTTAAGTTTTGGTCTCAGTTAGAATTAAGACCAAACCTTAAGCTAAACTGAGACAAAAGTCTAACTTTACTACTCGTAAATGTCATTTGTGAATACCCAAAGTTGAAATGTTAGACTTTCGTCTCAATTCACATTTGTAAATCGGGCCTCGGTATTTTAGCATCTTTGAAATCCAAGTCAACACTCTTGTGATGGATGGACACGATTTTTCGTGGATGTGAGACACACACACCATTTGGTGACACAAGTGTTGTTTCTTTGATATCCAGATTAACTGTAAATGTATGGTTAAACAATTAGATTGCAATCAATGTCACGTGTTTGTGTGTGCCAGTAAACAAAATGGTGTCATTTATTCAGCTCACAGATTAAATGATATGCTACTTCCATTTTCTGTAGCTAATATTTAGCTAATTGTTCGTAGCATTAGGTTATGTAACACTGAGTGCACATAACTGGTCGAGGACTGCGGTCAAAAAGTGGTGTGGGCGATTACTATTCACCATGAAACCACAAATGTCTTACTTTATAGGAAAGCATAGGGTTCCGCCCTGAAAAGAATGCCAGCTCAATTTGTCAGCAAAATATGTATTTGAAATCTGCTCGATCCATCTATGAGATTTGTCCTGTAATCGCCACAGCCCTCTCCCGCCTGCTGAATTATACTGATTTAAAAGTGCGGCTTTGTTGAGGCACACGAGGTTCCAGGCGCCGGAATGCGGTCGCAGAATTGAAAACACAGAGCTCTGTATCAACAGCCCTAACGAAAAGAGAATGTCCCTTGCAGAGCACGCGCTCTGTGGCCACCAATCACACTGACAAACAGGTTACATAAGAGCCCAGAAACGACTTCCATTCAACCAGTAATACCGTCCACTCAGTGTCACGCGACGGTAGGTACACCCACTTTGGGCCTCGCCTCGTGATCGTGCCAGCCAGCACGTTTGCCTGCAAACAATCTCCCTGACCCCTCCACCAAGAACCGGTCAGAGGTGTGGCTGAGAGCAGCTTTGGGCCGCAGAATATGTGCTGTGCCATGCTGTGATGATGATCTGAAAAGGCAAAGTTAAATGCACGTGCCACAATATAAATAGCATTCTATAAGCATCGGAGCAAGACTTTTACCTAGACCCATCAAGGGTCTCAGCAGTGTCCGAGGAGGATGTCCTAAGTTGTATCGCCAAAGCCCCCAAGCTCTTCAGGGGAATTCAATTGAGTTGTCCAGGCTTAGCTTCTGGAGGTTATGTGAAGGGTGAGACCTGATACAGCCAGGTAACAAAGTCATTACCTTCACAATAAAGATGCATTGTCAGCCAGGGTTATCTCTTTAAATGCAAACGAATGTGAAAACCTCCCATAATGAGTGAACTTATGAGTTATACAAGTGCTTAGCTTCTCGTAAACATACTCCACTGACCACGGACATGTTTTAGTTTTCTTTCTGAAGATAGCTAAATTAGTTTCCAATCAAAAGTTGTTTAACATTTTTTGCACCTACCGCTGACAGGAATTTACTACACCTTGTAGTGTTATTATATTTAGGAAGTACAAACAGTCTGTTACCAGAACTCAGTTCTCTTCGAAGGCCTACAAGGAGAAGCATTGCTTCGATCAGCAGGCAGGATCCGGCCATGGATATAGGGACAACACTAGACTCTGAGAGACTCTCTAGGAATCCTCCCACCAAACCTTTGTATACTTTTGTAATTACTTTCTGAAATTAACCAAAGACCAAAGGGTTGATTGAAATCTGATCAAAATTGACAACAGGCTGGTGTAGGGACGCATGTTTGTCATGCAGGGTCATTACTCCTATGGCTTCTCATTTGCATTGGATTCAATCTTTTCTAATCATTTTCCTTTGTCTCTGGTGAAGAGCCATACTGTACGGTCACAGCAGGGAAGACAAGCAAGGCTTATCATGTTGCTGTGTAAGCGATCTTTCCTCTAGGAGAAAGGACGCCCAATACAAAGGGGCAACTACACATATATATGGGAAAGTGGGCAACTATACATCAGGAAGTCAGTGGTGCAGAGTTGGGTAACATTGAAGGTCTTGTCTTCATGGAAGAAAGCAGCAGCTATTATATACAGTCAGTGCAGGTTGCGCAAGTGGGTGCAGATCATAAATATTAACTCCAGAATATCCAAGGTGATTAATAAGGAGGTCAAAATACACTGACTTCAAAAACATCGAAATAGAGAATATTGGATATAAGTATATATAGTTCTCACCTTGAACACTATCCTGCCAGGCTGACACTGCAAATCGCTGCTCTGGGGTATGCCGCATAGTCTCCAGTGGGTGTTGCTTCTGCTAGGATTGCCGCATTTTGCGCCACAGGATTGCCGCATTTCGCGCCACTGGGGCACTGGACTACATCACTCAGAAGTCCAAGTACCAGGAAGCGCTAACAGGAAGGGGAGGCGCCCGGAGGGCGATCTAAAGGCCACGAGGGCAAACGCAACGCGGGAAGCGAACGGGCAGCGCTGGACGAAGCCTGGGCCAAGGGCGGGCTTGTCTGCGCCCGTCAGAGCCAGGAGGGGGCAGGGCTGGGCCACCCCCTTAACGACCTGCCATGGGTAAGCGCAAATATATGGGGTGTCAAGATCAGAGTGGGTTAAAAGCTAAAATGTCAAGGAAGACACCATCTATTATCTCTTATTTGACTTCGGCTGTGGGTGCTTTGAATGTAGAGATAGCAAATGCTGAACAAGAGCTGGGATTGGCAACTAGCCAAAATGCAACAGATGGGAGTGCGACTACAATCAATGCTCAACAGGTTAAATTCTCTGTATCATTGGACTCTCCTCGTCTTGATTAATACTCCTAAAACAAGTAGTGAAGCTCAGAACTGTTTGAATGACGTCGCTTCTCCTACAGCTTCTTCTGTGGGCGTGAGGAGCTCTTTGGGGGCAGCTAAGGGGGCGTCTGCGGAGGGAAAAGGTGGTGCTAGAAAATCCAGTATTCGGCAGAAAGCTGTAAAAAGAAATCCTTCCAAGGTGACGGCCAAGGTGGATGAAGCCACACAATTGCTATTGCGGAACTTGATAGAGGAAGTTTTTAGTGCAAAGTTCGAATCTATGTTAACTGGTATAGATAAAGATATGATAGACTAATTAAACTGCTGCTGACCAGGGACCCTCGTGGACCTTCCCTGCAACGTTCCTGCTGTTGGGCTGACCCTCCGCCTACAACTTACCTGCTGCTGGGCTGATTTTCTGCCTACAACGTTCCTGCTGCTGGGCTGTTCTTTTGCCTTACACCTCGCGGAACCCGCTGCGCGGGTCCCGCACTGCTGGACAGGACTGCCTCGCTGAGGCGAAGAGCTTCGGTGGCGCACTGTGAAGCCTCACTGGGAGAAAAGGAAGGAGAGATCACTCAGCCCGGGCTGCGAGCACCAGGTGAGGGACAGGGACTCCATTTCACAGGAGTCCCTGTGTAGCCATCCCCTGCACCTGGACGCTCTCCCGGGTAGCCCCGCCCCCAACTGCCGGACTAAAGGCTGCTGCTTACCGGAGCAAGTCGGGAAAAGCTAATTAAACTGCTGCTGACCAGGGACCCTCGTGGACCTTCCCTGCAACGTTCCTGCTGTTGGGCTGACCCTCCGCCTACAACTTACCTGCTGCTGGGCTGATTTTCTGCCTACAACGTTCCTGCTGCTGGGCTGTTCTTTTGCCTTACACCTCGCGGAACCCGCTGCGCGGGTCCCGCATCGCCCGCCCGCACTGCTGGACAGGACTGCCTCGCTGAGGCGAAGAGCTTCGGTGGCGCACTGTGAAGCCTCACTGGGAGAAAAGGAAGGAGAGATCACTCAGCCCGGGCTGCGAGCACCAAGTGAGGGACAGGGACTCCATTTCCCAGGAGTCCCTGTGTAGCCACCCCCTGCACCTGGACGCTCTCCCGGGTAGCCCCGCCCCCAACTGCCGGACTAAAGGCTGCTGCTTACCGGAGCAAGTCGGGAAAAGCTAATTAAACTGCTGCTGACCAGGGACCCTCGTGGACCTTCCCTGCAACGTTCCTGCTGTTGGGCTGACCCTCCGCCTACAACTTACCTGCTGCTGGGCTGATTTTCTGCCTACAACGTTCCTGCTGCTGGGCTGTTCTTTTGCCTTACACCTCGCGGAACCCGCTGCGCGGGTCCCGCATCGCCCGCCCGCACTGCTGGACAGGACTGCCTCGCTGAGGCGAAGAGCTTCGGTGGCGCACTGTGAAGCCTCACTGGGAGAAAAGGAAGGAGAGATCACTCAGCCCGGGCTGCGAGCACCAGGTGAGGGACAGGGACTCCATTTCCCAGGAGTCCCTGTGTAGCCATCCCCTGCACCTGGACGCTCTCCCGGGTAGCCCCGCCCCTAACCGCCTCTTCTCCTTATTAGCAACTGCTGACACCCGCTACGCGGGACGCGTGCGGGACGCCCGGGGCGAATCCCGGGCAAAGGGCGGGCCGTCTGTGGACGTCCGAGGTCGGACAAGGTTGGGTTGGGCCAGGAACTCTGCCCAAACATCTACAGGCCTACAGACGTTCATTGAGCTGCAAACCTATCGTCTGTCAGGTAATTCGTTTCTTTATATTCCAACACTACGTTCTGTTAACTAGCCACCAGCACACATGCCTGGTTTGCCTGGTAAAAAGTCAATGCCTGCAACTAACACTATGGAGAACTATTTAGTCCAGGTAGTGGCGAAAATAAACAGTGATAGAAGGTCCTCTCTGGGTTTGGATTCATCCACACAATCCCCACTAGTAGATATAGAAACAGAGGATCCTTTTAACCTGACAAACACTAGCCTCTCTGGAGTAGCACAACTCCCTCACAGGATACTGTCACCATTCAACCAAGTGGCACAGTGGCCAGCACCGAAGATATCAATGACATTGACGTAGTGCCTCTGAGTCCTGTGATCTGTGAGCTTATTACCCCCCCCATTGTTCCAATTCCAGCACCAAGGATTACAGGGGTTAAAAGAAAAGTTATACAAAAACGACCGGGGTTAAGGTCAGCTAAAAACAAAATTGCAACACCACCAAGGAAAACCTCTTGTGTGGAGGAGGATGATCCCTCGGGGGAAACATATGCAACCTTCTCTAATATTCTACTTCAGAAATTTTGCAGTCTGATGGACATAAAAATCAAAGGTATAGTCAAACCTCTGATAAGCAAAATTGACAAGTTATCCGCTGAAGTGTCTAAACTGGAAGGTCTTCTTGGTAAAACGCTGGGTGAAGTAGGGAAACTCCCTGAAGTCATTACGTCTAATGTACAACCTCTGGTTAATGACATTTTAGCCAATAAATTGCCACCCACTGTTATTCCAATCCCCCCAGTGGCTCCTCTGATGAACCTACCGGAAATTAGCTCTGGTGTTGCACCCCCCGCCAATTCTATTGTTGAACCTAATACCTCGAAAGGGTCATTTGAGCTGGTGGTGGAAGCCTCGCCAATAGTTCTCGTTTTAGCAAATGTACCCCCTCTGGCTTCCGGTGAAGCTGAATCAACAGCATCGCTTGTAAACAAATCTTTATCTTGGCTAACCAACAACATGGCCATATCTTCGTGGGGGAAACAGCAACTGGCCGAGGAACTGGTAAATGCAAGAAGAGTGGAGTGGATTGGGAACAGAGAAAAAAAGTTCAAGGGCGATTGCGTTGTGCTTAATCTCTCACACCCTGATGCATTACCAAACATACTGCCTAATATTTTTCCGCCACAGAGACGCTCCACTTCTATTGTACCACTGACCCTTGACTTCTTTTATCCTCGAAAAGGCAGAGGCCCCAATCCAAGCACCTTAAGAACAAAATGGAACGTTGTAACCAAAAGGGCTAATAAGAATTTTGGTTCCGTTGAGTGGGGACTAGGTTTAGAAAACAGATTTTCTGCTCTTTCCAATCTAGATGCTTGTGATTGACAAATAACTAATGGTATGCCTCAGCTGCAAATACTCTCATCCTTGTGTGCAACAGGGGGGCATAATCAAGCCACTGGTTCTTCAAATGAGTTATGTACTCCAGATGTTTTAGTAGGATTATCAAATCTAATAGTAGAAGGTAATGTTAATGTGGATGTAAATATGAACAGGTCTGTTCTTAGTTCTGATTTATGTGGGGAGCATGCCTCTGGGAACCTACTATCTTGGAATATAGCTGGGCTATGTTCCAAAATGGTCTGTGGAGAGTGGTTTGAATTTGTCAGCAAGTATGACGTCTGCATTTTCCAAGAAACTTGGGCCTGTGATCCTGTTTATGTATTGGGGTATCTGAATTATTATGTACCGGCCACCAAAGGTCCCAAGGGGAGACCAATGGGAGGTCTCACTATATGGGTCCGTCAGTCCCTGAAGTTCCTAGTAAAAAATACAGAGCTAAATCACAAAGACATCCAGCTCATTAGACTAGAGAGGGACTCCTCTCCTCCCATTGACATCTATAACTTATATGTTAGAGGGGGAAATGCTGGTAAATCTACGGTTTTATCGTCACTGTACAGTTACCTAGACACTCACTCTTCTGGGAATAACATCATACTGGCAGGAGACCTAAACCGCACTTTTGAACCCCTTGATACTGGTGAGGCTTTTTTAGGTGCGGAAGAAGATAATCTCTGGGAAATCCCTGCACTTGATTTAACCCCAATATCTCGCTGGACCGAGGATATCCTAAGCCTGAATGCTATGTGCCTTGAATATGGGTTAAGGGCTCTGAATGGTCGCACCAAGTCAGACAGAGTATCAGCCATGACCTTTGATAATGGAAGATCCAAGAGTCGTATTGACTATGTTATATGCTGTATGGCCCTATGGTCATCCATTATTGATATGGAGGTTAAGGAAAGGCTTGAGAGTGACCATAATCCTCTTTGCGTCCTCCATAAATGGTGGCTGTCTGATGTGATTCCACCCAGTGCTGCTATCGATCTCTTACCCCCGTTGATTGTACCTACAAACGATTTACGTAGGCTGAGATGGACCAGTGTTAAAACTGATGAGCTGGTTATGGAAAAAATAAACATGGCAACTGACAAGGCTATTATGGCCCTTGAGGGTGAAACTGGGCTTCTTTCTAGTATAAATAATGCCACTAAGGTCCATGAAGCTCTCTTTGATGAAATTAGACGCCATTTCCTGAAACCGGCAAATAAAAAGATGCATGCCCACAGACCAGCACGTTGGTACAATCACGAATGTAGGTTGGCAAGAACCTCCTTGGGTGATGCTATTAAGAACAAGAATTTAGAGGCAATTAGATCTGCCAGGAAGCATTACAAACAATGTATAATAAGAGCGAAAAAAGACTGGGATGAGGCACACTGGAACAACCTGAAAAATGCTAGCGACCGTAAGGACTCCAGGTTATTTTGGCATATAGTTAAATGGGGACATGATAGGATAGAAGAAGCAAGCACTAATAATGTCCCCCAGGATGCTTGGGTACAGTATTTTAGCGAGCAGTATGCTTCTAGAGATCAGGCAGTGGATAGAAGGTACACGTATGGTTTACCTACTGGGGATGACATCTTCACTAAGAATGAAATACTTGCTGCCTTAAAAACTGTTCGCAGTGGGCGGGCTCCTGGTATTGACGGGGTGCCGGCAGATGTTTTCCTGAATGACACTGATAGATGGTGCAGATACATTCTTTTGTTGATAAATTTGATCGCCGGGGGGGCAGATATCCCAGTGACTTGGAGGGGCGCTGAAATTATCCCTATATACAAAAAAGGAGATCGGGCACAGCCCGGTAACTATCGCCCCATTAGTTTAATAGATACCATTCAGAAAATAGTGGGCCGAGTAGTTGTCAACAGGTTGCTGGATTGGGTTGATGAACACAACATTTTATCCCCCTTTCAGGCCGGATTTCGCAGGGCAACCAGCACTGTGGATCAAGTCTTCCGTTTTCAACTAATACAGTGGAAGACCGTGGTGCTAGGGGGAGGCAGCCTGTATGCAGCATTTGTTGATTTGCGGGCTGCCTTCGACCTGGTACCGAGGGCGAAACTGTGGGAAGTGCTTGAGACACTAGGGGTCCCTGGGGATCTGTTGATTTTAATTATGCGACTGCATGAGGGCAACTATGCCAAAATAAGATGGGGAGGATACGGGAACAACACTGCCGAATTTCCTGTTGAGCGCGGGGTTCGGCAGGGATGTTCAATGGCCCCTACTCTGTTTACCCTCTTTATTAATGGTGTTGTTTCCCGCATGCAATCTCAGGCTGTGGATGCCCCTTCTCTCGCTGGGGAGAAGGTCCCCATTTTAATGTTCGCCGATGACACTTTAATTTTATCAAAAACCCCCAGTGGCTTACAAAAAGCATTGGCAATATTTGACGGGTTCTGTACTGACCACGGACTTGAGGTGAATGCGACCAAGACAAAACTCATGGCTTTTAACCCACATAGAAACTTTAAATCGAATATTACCATGAGTGGCCGCATACTCGAAGTTGTAAAATCCTTCACCTATCTGGGGATCTTGATCTCCAATGACAATAAGTGGCAGCAACACCTTAACATCGCTACATTAAGGCACAAGCAGCTATCTGGGGCTATAATTAAGGAGCATAGGAAGTCAATGACTAAACCAATTAAACCACCACTGATAATATACGAGGCAAAAGCAATTGGGTCTGCCTTGTATGGTGCGGAGCTATGGGGGTATGAAAACCTCCATGAACTCCAACTATCCGAAAATAAATTCTTGAGGTCATTGACGGGTACTCCACAGAGCAGCCCACTATTGCCCCTGCGTTACGAGTTAGGTAGAAGAGAGCTTACGGAAAAGGCCAAACTGCGCCCGATATTATTCTGGCGCAGACTTTGGACCACACCAGAACTCTCCCATTATGCGGAGGGGTTCTCTGATGTCATTAAAGCTGACCATTACAATAAAATCAGGTGGTTTAAAACATTAAAGACTGTACTGTTCAATCTAGGACTTCATGCCTTATGGGCTGATCCTGCTGGGGCTTTATTTCCCTCTAAGACTGTGTTAAAAGACATATTTTGGGAACATGTAGCTAATAGTAGCTTACTTAACACCAACAGTGGGACTATGACCACTGGCTACCTAGAAACTAAAATGTTCCCCATTTATGAAAAGTACTGGGACTACATAATGAACCCCCTGGACAGGAAATTGTTATTTCAAATGAGGGTAGGTTCGCTCCCACTCTGTAACTTAACAGCTAAATGGAAAACAGGGGGGGCAGTATTATGTCCAGCCTGTGGGGTAGGAAAAGAAACCCTAGGTCATTTTCTGTTTTGTTGCCCAGTATATGCTGCCCCAAGGCAAGCCTGGTTGGCTCCTATGTGTAGGAATTTAGGTACAAAAAGTAGTATGGTGGCACTGCGTATAGTAAAATCTACCACTGAAGAATGGATCAATATTGCAATTGCAAAGTACCTGGGATGGGCGTGGGTTTTAAGGATGAGACTGCTGGCAAGTTAAATACTGCCACCAAGTCGCTCAGAGACTGCTAGACATTTGTCTATTCTCTGTAATTGCTTAGCAAATAGCCAGAGACTGCTAAACTAACGTTTATTCTCTGTAAATTTTTTTTTTTTTTTTTTTTTTTTTTATTGATCAGAGACTGCTAGACATTCGTCTATTCTCTGTTTATGTAACACTGTCATCGGCTTAATATTGATTTTTTAATGCAATGAATTCTTTTTTAACGTATGATCTCCTGGGGATAATTACATTGTTATTATGATCATTCCCCTCTGGTCTCTATTTGTCGACGATAATGATTTCTGCACCTGTACATATGATGTGTCATTGTTTTTAAATTGTCAAAATACGTATGTGCTTGTTTGATTGATCATGTAAATTTAATTGCTTTTTTAATTGTATGTATGTTTGTCTTGCTTTTATGAGTAATACTCGAATAAAGCACTTTTTGAATTGAATTGATAGACTCTTTCAACCATTGTGTGGCGGACTTGCAAAAAAAATGTGAGAAGTTGGACTCTTTTATAAGTAATACAATTGTTTTGTCACATGTCTCTCCTAGTCTTAAGCCAGTCTCCCTTCCTATCCTTTGCCCAATAAGCTTGCCTGACCCTGGCAGGGCATCCTATGAAACACAACTGCCATGTTGTTTAAGGGAACAGGTAAATCCTAACTCTGCTGGGAGCAGAGGGATTAGTCCCGGGCGGGGGGGGGGGGTTGCAGAGGGGGGAATCTCTCCCATACTATCCCTAGCATAGCTGATGTTCCATTCTTGGACCAGTCCCTGTTGAACATCAGGAGCGGGGCTTTTCATGACAATAATCTAAGTCATAATGGCTGTAGGATAGATCTTCCACCAGAAGCTACTCCTTAGGTGGCGATCCTTGTAGGGGTCCCAGCCTTTAGCAATTCAGATAGCAAATCAACGGTGGACCTGCTACGTAAGACAGCACATTAGTGTGACAATTATTGTAGTGCCAACCCGAGTTGTCTTCCCATTTCATAATGGCCCGGCGGGTGGCTTGGGTGGGTAGTGGACCCAAACATGTGTAAGGTGATTGTATTATAGTACATTTTAATAGGAGGGACATGGCGGATAGGTTGCTATGGTATGCCTCTGGGTTAGAGAGGGTTGTTAATAGGGCAGTACCTTCAGGTTTCTTTTATCCCCCATCGCAAGGCCATAAAGTAAAAAGGGTGGTTGAATTAAGAAAACAACTGTCCATCCCCAAAGTTGTATCTATCAAGTAATGGCTCAGTAAAATGTTGTGGTTTAACTAAGGGGATAGTATCTTTGGAGCAGGAAACATTCATGTCTGGGCTGTGGTGGAACCCCTACCCCTCTCAAATAGATTCTCGCCATTGACACAGTTAGATGGCAACGATTGACTGGAGGAGTAGATTGAGTGTACGTCTGAACTGCCCCCTTATAGTTCAGGGACTGAGGCTCCAGGAGTGGACATTTTGACTAAATGTACTATTTTAAGTTGGAATATTGCGAGTCTTAGATAAAAAAAGATGACCCAATTTGGCTAGATTTTATTAGATCCTACGATATAATAGAGCTTTAGGAGACACTGAACACTAGGGAAAACTTTTGGATGGATGGCTTTAGCTCCCATTTTCAACATGCTCGGCCAGCATCTGCTGGTAGAGCAATTGGCGGCCTGGTCCTCTTACTTTCTGTTAAATTAAAAGGCTCCTTAAAAAGAATTAAGGTAGACTACCCAAACTGTCTGACAGTTGAAGTTAGTTCCCCCTATCACCCCAAGCTATTGCTTGTAAATTTTTATAATTCTGGGGAATCTGACTTTAGGAATCAACATTTGTGTTTTTTAAATTCTTTTTTAGACGACTATAAACTAAATCAATCCACTACTTATTATGTGGTACTCATGGGTGATTTTAATATACTTCTGTGTGGCCTGAATTGTTTTTATTGAGGATGAGTTAGGGCATAATCACTCGGTGACACCTCACTTTGAACACTCCTCTCAGGGGGAGGCTTTGGAAAATCTTTTGACAGAAGCCAATCTCTTTGAACCTGTTTTTTTTAAATTCCCTAGACTGGTGTCCAACATTTAAGTCAAGTGGTAGTGATACCATCATTGATTATATATTTTTGTCCTCTCAGTTATTAGACAAAGTAGAGATTTATAATGCCAGGGTATCTTCCTACAGTGACCACAACCCTGTTGTACTGGTACTGGATAATAGCTGTGGTTTTATGGATAAGGTAGGGGGAAATCGGGATAGAAATCCATTGGTATCTAGGGATCAAGGGAGGAGGTTAAAATGGGCTCAAGTCACTCTTGACGCCTTTTTTAAAGTCTTGTGTTCTAAGGTGCAAAGGGAGCTTGCAATATGTGCAGACTCCTCAAACTCAAATAGTGAGGTTCTTACTCCTTTTGGGGTTATATGTAATCAGATTTCTACAGATCTGTCTATTGCTAGCAGAATAAAAGGAACACGTATGAAAAGGTAGTTTGATGAAAAGTGCTCCCGCTCACATCGCTCCCTTATTTTAGCCTTGAAAAGTGTACCTCGTGATAAGGCCCGGATAGCGAACCTACGGAAGCAGTATAAATTAGCTGTCCAAACACGACAGACTGAGATTAAGACAAAGGCATGGAATGCTCTTTTATCTATGGAGGTTTTGAAGGACAGTTCCAGATTTTGGGCAATAGTTAATACCCCGCTTTTCTCAGAATTGGAAAACGACAATCAGTTTAATAATATTACTGAAGAGCAATAGTTGGCTCATTTCAAATGAATCTATGGGTCTGTTGAGACATCATATTCCCCCTCAAGGCTTCTTCCTCATTTGGAAGTAGCGCCATTTGTGTTTTCTGTGGCGGATAGTGAGAGAGTTATACAGGAGACCTCTAGTAATAAAGCCCCGGGCCCTGATGGATTGCCAGCAGACTTATATAAATCTGATCCCAAATATTGGGCAGAAATACTGGCAAATGTTTTTAACACCTCTGGGTCGCAAGGGTTTCCTTTTTCCTGGAACCATTCAACTATTATCCCTGTTTTTAAAAAAGGCCAGAGATGGGATCTGCGGTGCTATAAACCCATATAACTGATTGATTCAGCGGTAAGGATCTTAGGTAAGGTGGTCTTAGCAAAAATATCTGACTGGGCAGATGACAACAAGATCCTATCCAACTTACAATATGGATTCTGGAAACGTAGAAGCACCATGGATCAATGTCTTAACTTGTATTTATTAATTAATTAATATACAATTGCTAAAGAAGTATCCCTCCAGCTGGTATTTATGGACTTATCCTCAGCGTTCGACCTGGTTAACAGGTCGAGGCTGTGGAGTATCTTATTAAAAATGGGGATTGAGCCGTGTTTAGTTTATTTTTTGGCTGATCTCTATCGGGACCTTTTAGCGTCCGTTAAGATCTCGCAGGATGGCAAACGCACCAGACCTTTTAAATCAGAGAGGACGTCTGACAAGGGTGCATATTGGCGCCCTTGCTTTTCACCCTATAAATTATTGCTTTGGACAGATCCCTTGCAGAGGTGAGTCCGGATATTCCGCGTGTAGGAGAATGTATGGTCCCGGTTCTCCTGTACGCGGATGATGCCGAACTCTCAACACGGACCACGATAGGCCTACAGAGGCTATTGGATGAAATTGGTGCTTATATGAGGTCACTGGACTTGATTATTAATACTGGGAAATCCCATATTATGACTACCGGTAAAAGCTACAGGAAAATTAAGGTATTCTATTGTAATGGGGTTGAAGTGAGCAGGGTGTCTTCTTTTACATACCTTGGAGTTTTATTTGACGAGCGAGGCTCATGGGTCTCCCACACCACACCACAGCGCGCGGAATTAGCGCGACGCTGTGGTGTCTCTGCCGATTTCGGGCAGAGTCATTATTTTAAATATCACTGACTTTTAAAATTGGTTGGTGCACTCCTCCTGCATAGCGCTACCCCCCACAGACGATACAGCCGATTTCAGGGTTGTTTGATGTGCTGGAAAGGGTGGAACTATTGCGGCGGCCATCTTGAGTAGGGCGATCCTTACTTAGGGGCGAGAGGCATCGCTATAAAAAGAGACGGCCATGACTCCGCGCAGCGGACGCGATCAGCGGACGCGCCGGACTCGCGCCGGAGTCAAGCCAGAGTCCTGCCCGTCTGCGCCCGTCCACGCACGGGCCGGGCATAGGGCAAAGGACTCTGCTGGGACCAATAAAAGATACTACAGCAGGCAACAACTACTAGCATTAAAACCAGTCCCTGATTGTGAGCGCCACAACTTAAACCCTTCAGATTGGACAGGTCCGGTGAGCTGCCATAAATGTCATAACGCTTTTTCATGGTCTCAGATATCCACCCTCACAAGACTTACTGCTCCCACTCATAGTTTAAAAGCGGGTTTAATTAACGCTAGGTCTCTACCGAAACATGCTCTGCACATACATGACCTACTTACAGATGACAACCTGGATTGTCTCTTTATTACTGAGACTTGGCTCAAACCCTGGTGCACTCCTGATTTGGTACATGCCCTACCTCTAGGGCATAGTATCCAGAGGGTGGACAGATATAATGAGCAACGGGGGGGGGAGTGGCCATTATACACAGAGATATTTTTGGGTGTGTAATGACAGAACTCCATGATATAAAGGATGCGGAAGGGATGGGCTTTAGTCTTAAAATCCACGACAACTTCTCTTTCTCTGGGGCCCTAATCTATCGCCCTCCCGGCACTAGTACTGACTTTTTGGGAAGTCTGGGAGAAGCGTTAAGCCCATTGATACTCAGATACTCAAACTTTACCCTGCTGGGGGATGTGAACATTCATCTGGAGTCCATAACTGAGGCATCCACTGCCTCCTTTAGAGAAACCATGGAAGTACTGGGTCTTAAAATATGTGATACCCCAGCCACCCATGAGGCGGGACACACGATCGATTGTATTGCCACTAACTTAGATACCTTATTAATAGACCAGCTGAAACCCCAAATATGGACAGACCATGTACTGATACCTTTTTCAATCATACCAGAATCAAAAGCCAACAATAAGCATACCTGCAAAAATAATCAGGTCAGTCAAGAGGACTGGAAAGCCACCATGAAGCACCCCGAATTAATATCTATAGCCAGAGAGTGCAAACCTAAGTCAACAGGACCCCCAAATCCAAACACCTTTAGGGAATGGATGACGGAACTAAAAAACATGACTGGACAGGGAAGACACAAGCGTAAACCCGGGAATAAAAAGAGATCCGCCCCCTGGTTTGACCTAGAGCTCAAAAATAAACAGGGGCAACTTAGACGGGCGGAACGTAGCTGGCGGAAAAACTACCTAAGCACAGAACGCAGTAAATATAAAAAGACCAAGAAAGCATACCACGCACTAATCAAACAAGCCAAAACAAAGTACTACACATCAGCCATAGCAACAGCCAATAGTAAACAGAAGACGATCTTTAATATCGTAAAAGACTTTAGTAAACCTAAATGTCTAATGCAGGACATCCCTCCCTCACAAACGCTTTGTGATTCCATCGCAGACTTCTTTGAGGGAAAGGTTAAGGGTCTGACGAAGGACTTTGAGGCTCCCACCCTCGATCAAATATATGAGGACGAAAATACTAGGCAGGAAGTCCCTCAGCTTACGGCTTTCCGTACAATCAGCCTGGAGGAGTCAAAACGGGCTATCTTGGCTACCAAGTCAGGATCACCGTTTGATCCATGCCCCATAGGACTCCTTCATCTCATTGCTGACATTGTCAACTCGGACATAAACACTATCGTTAACAACTCTCTGTCCACTGCCTACGTCCCCCCTGAGTGGAAATTGGCAGCTGTAAAACCCTTACAAAAAAAACAACTCCCCGACCCCACCACACTTTCTAATCTACGTCCGATTTCACTACTCCCAGCATTGTGCAAAATCACTGAGTCCACAGTGAACAAACAGCTGACACGCTTCTTGGAAGAGAATGAGGCATGGCACCCTAATCAAGCTGGCTTTAGGACTCAGCATTCCACCGAATCGGCTCTCCTGTTCACCACTGAAACTATCCGCTCAGATCTAGACCAAGGCAAGAAGGCCGTCCTGATACTATTAGATCTGTCGGCGGCCTTCGACACGGTCTCACATGCTATCTTAATAGACCGGCTAATAACATCTGGCATCAAAGGTATTGCCTTAGAGTGGATAAAAAACTTTCTTAGTGACAGGCGACAAGTATTGACCTTGGGGGATTATCGTTCCAGTGAGAAGCCACTGTCAACGGGAGTACCTCAAGGTTCTAGTCTGAGCCCGACATTGTTTAATGTCTATACTGCACCCCTGATACAGTTGATATCGTCCTACGGCATAGATGTAATAGCATATGCCGACGATACTCAACTGATCCTGGTTATGGACAAAGATAACCAGGTCTGGGAAGAAAAACTTAAGTGTTGCTTAACGGCCACCTTTGAGTGGATGCTGAAAAACCACTTAAAATGTAACACAGGCAAGACCGAGATCATGCCCATAGGCCCAAATAATGATTTCATCCCCAGACTGTGGTGGCCCGAGAAGGCTGAAATACCACCTCATACTACCTCCTCGGCTCGTAACCTTGGGGTACAGTTTGACGCCGACTTATCTTTCAAACATCAGGCGTCAAAAGTGGCAGGCACCTGCTTCGGGGTAATAAAAATGCTCAGAAAGTTCTTTGACTTGCTGCCCCTCGAAGCTAGGAAAACAGTCACGATTGCATTAGTCACTTCCCGCATCGACTACTGCAACAGCCTGTACGCTGGTACCAATAAGGTGGTTACCCATAAACTCCAGATGGTACAGCATGCGGCGGCAAGGCTTGTTCTGAAATGGCCAAGAAAATCTTCAGCAACCAAAGCCCTCAATGTACTACATTGGCTGCCTATAACCAAAAGGGTCCTCCACAAAGTACTGACAATCACCTTTCGCGCTGTACATAATTCAGGCCCCATGTACCTAAGAAAAAAAATTGTCAAATACTGTCCAAATCGCACACTACGGTCTTCAAATGCTAATCTCTTGACCATTCCAAGTTTCAGACTCAAAACCCGCGGGGGTAAATCCCTAGCGGTATTGGGTGCCAAAGCATGGAATGCGCTCCCCCCTCCATTAAGAGCTCTGGACAAGGAATCTGATTTCCGTAAACAACTGAAAACCTGGATTTACAATCTTGCAGACTCAATGGCCAGAGCACTGGTATGACTCCGGTTTCAGTCTTCTTAAGCAGTAAGGCAACCTATTTCACCTGGTTGACCCTTTATTGGCGCCGAGATGCTCCCTGGAGCGATTGCTAGCGCGGTATAAATGGACCTTACATTTACATTTACAAGAGAACATTTTTAAAAATGCAGCCTCTAGATCTACATCATCCCTGTTAGGGTTTGCCCAGCACCTGGGGGCTAGGCCGGTGGAAGCTATCCTTAAGGTATATTCCTCAAAGTGCCTTGCCTTTGCTTCCTATTGTTCCTCAATATGGGGTTTTAAACAGCAGGAGGGGTTGCAGCAAGTTGAAAATACATTTTTGCATATTCTTTTGTCTGTACCCAAGTCAAACCCAATTTTCTTCATTCATCAAGAATTGGGGCAGGGTTATGTTTCGGACATTACGAGAACAACCCCGCTATTGTGCTGGCTTAAAACTTGGCTTAATCTAGAATTGACTCTGAATCATCAAATCTTTCGAGATTGTGTCAAACTGGAGAAAGCTTGCAAAATAAGTGGTTGTCTTATGTTAAGCACATGCTACTTAAATTGGGGCGACTGGAACTATTTGAAACACCAGACAGAATTTGTAAGGAAGATGTGAAGTGGGTCAAGATGAATTTTATGAATTTATTGATGATGGAACGGGAAGAACAGGAGATGAAGAAGCCCTTAGTTAGGGCTCATTTTTTAACCAAATCTACTCTGCTTATTGAACCCTATCTGAAATTAGTGAATAGGGCCTTTCATCTCTGGCTATTGACTAGGTTCCTTTTTAATTTGATCCACTTCACGCTGGGTGAGTACCCTGTGTGGTCTAAACCTGGGGATGCACCTCCCTGCCAATGTGACAATTATTCTGTACAAGACACTATGCATTTTATGATGTTTTGGGACCTTTTTAATGAAATTCGTAGGAAGTTTTTAAACCCTATTTTGATTGGCAAGGGTTTTTTACAAGTTAGACCTGCTTTTCTCCACCTTCAAATGCTGAGTAACCCCATGGATATGTTTGCCATTGCTAGTTTTCTTGTAGCCGCTGTACGTATCAAACAAAAAAGAGTTGTCAGATTAGCAATTGTATAACTATTCGACCTATTATAGCATGATTTTAATTGTTTTTATCTATTTAGGATATTTTATGAATATGGAATAATGCACAATGAATTTATGAAAATGTTTTTATATGTGGATTAGTCTAATTTTGTTTTAATTTATAATGTACTTTTTTGATTTTAATATAAAGTGGATTGACTTGACTTGACTACAATAATATTCACATTTAAATATATTTATTACTAAAATATTGTGCTATTTAATATTGTTTTTGTACAGTATTTGGTTCAGTTTTTGTTAAAGTTATGTTGTTAATATTAATATAAAATATATTATAAAAATGGTAACTTTTTTTATTTTTTGGATTGCTGGGTTTTCTTAGGGAATTGGGTGGTTAGTGTTTAATGGACAAAGTCTTATTTTGTAAGTTGTTTGATGTTTTTGTTAAACATGTATGCTAATTATCAAATGTTTATAAATGTATTTAATTATTCTGCGGATGTTTTTATTTTTTTATATGTGGAGTTGCGGGTTTTATTGGGGAATAGAGTGGGTAGTGTTTTTTAATAACTAATAATAAATCATTAGATATTAGTAATACAAATATTTAAAATATATTTGATAATATTGAATACAATTAAAAAAACCTTTTAATGTTGCATTTATATTTTAAAAATACGAAATTAATAATTAATAAATACTTACTTAAAACATGAAATATCTTTCTGTTTTTTAATATTACAAACAATTTTATTTAGATTGTAATTTCTTTTTTTAATTTAACTTAATTTTCTAACAACATAGTTTACAATGTAGTACAGTTGTTTGAAATACATTTTATTAATATTTAATATATTTCTAAATGAATATGCTATAAATACCTTGAGAGTAACAATATATGCAAGATTTAATTTTGAATTTTTTAAATAAAACTTTTAAAAAATATGTATTATTGATTGTGATTTTTTCACACACATGCACATTTCCCAGTGCTTGGTGGACTGGCATTAAAATAACAAATATGCACCGTCTCCATTTATATCCATTTACACCAATGCTTCTAGGACTGGGATTAATTAGAATAGCAAATATACCCTGACCCCCGGTTATATGCACCTAATGAGTGTTAATTTGTAAGACTGGATTTAGGATAGTGCATTTGCTGCCCTAATTATATGAACTTTCTATCTCCAAATTATCTCCACACGTGGCTTTATTCACTTCCAACATCTGGGTTAATTCTGCAGGTGCAGTGCCTATAGTAGTATGCAGCAAAATATCTCTTTAAAGATGAATTCCTGGTACCCTAAAATAGTAGTAAACATGTTTATGTAGAACATAGACCCATTTTGGCTACTGAATTTTTCAATATATATATGTTCTAAAATTATCCATTTGCCCGAGGAGAGACAAGATGCACTCAGGAGCAGCTAATTAGCTTTATTAACGCAGGACATAGACTGCCGCGTGTCTCCCCCAGCGCGTTTCGGCAATCAAACTTTGCATTGATCATAGGTACCATCAATGGAGACCAACAGGAAGTCCGTCGTCATATCAACTACAATGAGCCTCTCCAATGAGAGTAACAATGCATTCTGGTCCTGTTAGTCCATATGGTAAAATCCACAATGAATACGCAGCGTCTATGTCCCAATTTTTTCATCCAGATTCTTGTTTCCCTGCATTTCAGCCCAAACTCTAAAAGCTGAGCAGGCCCCCATAACGCAGTGAATATGCTAGAACAACCGCTGCCTGAAATTCTTCATGAGCAGCTTATGCTCCTTATTTTGAAGGGTTGTGCAGTCTCATTAGGGCTTCGGGGTAAAGCCGTTACAAATTCCAAAATTCTCCATTTGCCCAAGAAGAGACGAGACGTACTCGGGAACAGCTAATAAACTTTATTTATGCAAGACATGGATTTCTGTGTGTATCCCCCAATGTGTTTCGGCAATCAAACTTTGCCTTGATTACGGGTATAATCAATGGCGACCAACAGGAAGTCAGTCTTGATATCAACTCCAATGAGCCTCTCCAATATATATAATTTCTGCGTACTGCATCAATTGTTACGTCCACCATAGCGAGTAGAGTTCCCGCTATACTATTCCAAACAAACTTCAATGCCGGGGATCGACAAAAGAAAAGGGGCACTCCAAAGTTGTGTGAATCGTTCAATTTATTAGCGGAGACAAACACTACCTATGCATTTCGCCTCCACAAGTCTTTCTTAAGGTAGTGAGTTCCATCATCCTTAAACATTAAATATAAACATGTGCATAGACATAGACAATAGACTCCTTTCATTGGAATACTCGTCAGTTCCTTTCGTCACAGTAATCACTTCTATTACTCTATGACTCGAAATTCATTTTGTCACAGAACTCTCTTAAAAAAGGTTTTACACACAGAATAAATTACAATAAATTAGTCCTGTAAAATCATAGAATGATTAAAAAAAATGCAAGCTTTGGAAAAAATAATTTAAAGTGCTATCTGACTATTTGACAAAAACAGTTGATGTTAAAGATGAGATAGAAGCATGGGAAAACCTAGGAGAAAGAATTCATATATATCGCAGTAGGTAGTTATAGTTAGAACCTATTATCAATAGGAAATCCACAACATACTACTGACAATAACGTTGGCGCCGATTGATGAATCTGCGCCAAAATGTCCAAACTTTTGGCCCGCTCAGTTCTGCTCCTTCCCTGAAAGTTTGGGGATGATTGGTGAAGCGGGGGTCGAGAAAAAAGGGGATCCCAAAACGCGTTTTCCCAGGCAATTTCTCATAGGACCTGTAGCCACAGCTACAGCTCGAACGGCTAAACGGAATCACACCAAATTTGTCAGAGAGGCAGTCCTCTGTTCCGACTTGTGCCTTTGGCATATCTGGTGTCAATCTGTTCAGTAGTTTCTTTGAAAATTACAGTAAAAGTCATTTATATATCAATGGGCGCAGAGGATCCGCGGATTGTGCGAGGATTGGCCTTGTAGGATAAGCTCACCGTTCCGATCACGCGCTGAATTCTAATTGGCTATCAAGCGGTTGTAAACATTCGAAACCAGGAACTGTTGGCAGCCTTTTTGTGCCTCAGTAGAAGCGAGGGTGAAGAAGTCTGTGAAATATGTTGGCAAAATGTGAACAGGGGCAGGTTAGACACACCCTGACCCCCTAGGCCTGCTTAGGGGGTGATATAGGGACCCATAGGGCAAAAAAAGTAAGAACTTTTTTACAAAAAAAGTTGCGATATGCGCGTAGGATTCGCGCATTTGGGCTCTGAAAAAAACGAAGCATGTATTTTTGAGATATATATATCAAGCTTATGTGTATAGATGTTGGGTGATTCTAGAAAGAGCCCTTGTATTTATTGAGAGATTTTAGTAATTACAAGTAAGTACCGATGCAGAGTCTAAAATTCATGATGAAGACTCGGTTTCCTTCATCTGTAAAATTTACACTATCTCTTTAATAGATGCCATGCATATTGAAATGGAGATTGTTGTTGTATATGGACAATATTCTATAGTCTCATAGAAAAGTAGAAAGATTTATTCACATGTTTATTCACTTATTTGCGCAGATCAGGTGTTCCAATATTCCCCTATCTCGACGACTGGTTGTTGAAGGCGGGCTCGCCCCAGTCGTCTCCTACCTCCAGACTACGGTCGACCTCTTGCACCTGCTGGAGTTGTCCATCAACGTACCGAGGTCGCACCTGTGCCCCTCTCAGAAGCTCCTATACATCGGAGCAGTTCTGGACTCGGCGCATTTTCGGGGTTTTCACTCCGAACAGCGGGTTCAGGATATTTAGGCTCTGATTCTGATCTTTCAGTTTTTATCCTGGGTCTCGGTCAGGTTGACGCTGCGGCTCCTGGGGCTGAAGGCTTCCTGCATCCTAGTGGTGCATCACGTAAGGTGGTATGTGAATAAATATAAACATACACCACGCAGTTTGCGTCCCGTAATATACAAATTTCAGGGGGTGGTGGTTCCCAGTGCTTGAGATGGGTCATTGAAGCCCACATACTTGTAATGTTGTAGGGGGGGGGGTGGTTGGATGCCGCAAAAGGGGGTTGTAAATCTGGTACACAGTGTTTTGTTTTACTTTGGTTTCCTTTCTGTGATGTAGAAGATCCTGGGTAAATATAACGGTTTTTGTACAGCCAGTAACTTTTAACCCGACCCCCAAACGGCTTTCTGCCTTTTACAATAGTAACAGTTCATGGAACACTTATGTGAGCACAGAAGTTACAAGTTCACCACACTATGCTGCTAATGAGTTAGCCTCAGAATTATACTTCATATTATAAATATAATTTCTATTGATGACTGCTACCCCCACAAAAAACCCAGATTATGTACTTTTTTAATTAACTTTTATTAAAACAATAACTGGAACTATAACTAAAAGATAACAATACAATAAATAACTAGAACTAGAACTAACAAAACAATATAATACACAAGATATAATATGAAGTCCAAAAGAAGTATTGTAGTTAATCTGCAAAACAAAAAAGAAAATTAGTGTTTAAAATTAGATTGATGTGACTAAATGAGGTCAAGCATTACAAGTCAAAATAACACTTGACTATATATATATATTTTTTTAAATGTTTCCAGTGTGCCTGAAACGATTCCACTGGCATTGTACATGCAGACTTTGGTCCACCCTTTTTATCAATTTTTGCAGTTTGAGATATAATGTCCTACCTCTGTTATTCATCTCCTACTTTCTCCTTTCAAATTCTTTTGTAAAGTTATTAACAACAATTAAAGGGAACATTTTCTGCATATTTTTAATAAAGCATTTGACACAATGCATAGTGACACCATATTTATTAAATGTTTTGAAATAAATGTTCACAAGTCTTAAAAAAGGTGAATGCAAGAAAAGTTACTTGCCACATATGCAAGACTGCTTTCAATAGGAGACACCAATAAAGAGGACTGGTGTGGAACTGCAAGTATGCCGAAGCACTTGCAGACTAAGAATCCGGTCAACTTTTCAAGGGGAGAGTTAAGGAGATTGAGAGAGGCTATTCCTGCTTCATGAAAAAGGCCCAAGTGCCAGTGGAGCAACACCGTCAACCTCTACTGCACAGCCTAATATTCGTCCCCAATTTGGAACCCTTTAAGAAAAAAAAGTAAGAAGGTTGGGAGCTCTGTATGCCATCCTAAAACCTAATCATCCATTAGTTATACAGAGATCCACCCTGTATCAGACTCATTCGTAAAAGTGTGAATTTGAGATTATCTGCCACCGAAAAGCCCTCAAGTACTTATATCCGTTACTTTTTAACTTCGTCAAGTAGTCGTATTATGAGTATTTACCTTAACGTGGTCCGCTAAAAAATTGTGAATGTGCATGGCTTCGGACAACTAATAAATGCCATATTTGAGACATCGGTGTAATCAGCTGGAACAGGAGGATATAGTTTTCTTCAACCTCGGTAATAAACATTTTGCAAACTGAAAAAAGAGTTAAAAATTGATATGTTGTACATATGTCCAAGTTTAATTTAAATGTACATCAAAATATTTGTTCTCAATAGGATTGGGGATGAAAAGCAATTATCAGAGGTTATATTTGGCAAGCAAAATAGGAAATAGCATTGCATTATACAAATGTTAGGCCATGATTGGTAACTCACTTTATTTACATTGCAATTTTCGGCTGATAACATATGGAGAGCAGTCAGTGGATCTGACGTGTCGAGTTGTTCACCACCATGTGGTATAGTGTATGGGCAGGACAGCTTGTGGCGACCAGTATGTCTCATGGTTGAGATATCTGTATAATGAGATAGAACAGGGGGCAAATGAGGTTTAAGGTTATTAAAAAACATGGAGAGCGTGCTACAATACAACACTGACCAATCAATTACATGTGCAGTGCATGGGGGGAAGGAGCATGTGACGCACTACTTAAAAAAATATATGCGGCAGGATTAAGTGATTTACCTAGAAACATCGCCTACCAAGGCAAAATATTTAAGTTATAAGAGCTGGAAACCATGCTAAAATACACTTTTGCCGAAAACATTACTTTTGCAATGCATGGGGCACATGACGCTCTACTTACAGAAGAAAAACTACATCGCATTCACTTAAATAGCACGTAGCACACTGCTGTAGGAGCGGCCACGTGGCACTTGGCAAATTAAACAAACTCACAAGGATTAAATGATTTGCACAGAAACAAAAGTTACCAAGTCAATTTTAACAACATAAAAAAGCAAGAAAGCGTGCTTAAAAACAGCATTGCTAAATCGAACATAAATTTGCATTTACGCGGTATTTAAAGATTGTTCAGATTAATTAATTTAATTACTCTTAAAAAAGTGCTCACCTGCGAAGAAGTGGATACGAACACTCTCAATGGCTGTGACTGCGGAATAGGAACAGTTCAAGAAGGTTGGCAGCTTATAAATGCTTTGCAGAAGGATGATTGGTTGAGCATGATGTCACTGGGTGTGAGAGCTGTGATTGGGCATGTTGTAATTAAGCAAGCGCAAATAAAATGAAATACGTTAGGGGTACATAGCCAGACGGTGGAACGTATTGTGCACATGTGTAACATCAACACACATGCGCTACCACAAACATGCATGAGCAAAGTGAAGGCAACTCCTACGGTGTACATACATAGATGGAGTTCGGATGTCCCCGTGGTTTTGAAGTGGCTTCAAGAGGGGGGCTTTACAGCCCTCCTCCATAAAATAATAATATATAATTAGCCATGCCCCGGAATTGGGCACGGGAGGGGGCCACGCGGCCTATAAAGAAATTAAAACATATAATCCGATTGTTGTCATCGTACTATAAGCGCACCCTTCTGATCACGCGCTGAAGGCTAATTGGCTGTCAAGTGGTTGTCAACATTCGAAACTAGAACCTGTTGGCAGCGATTTTAAGTCTCGGTACAAGGGAGGCTGAAGAAGCGTGTGAAATGTGTGTTAAACATGAAAAAGGGGAGGGTAGACACACCCTGATCCTCTAGATCTCCTCATGGGGGCCCAAAGCACTCCATGGGCCTCTATTTTTTGGGGAAAATCGTGGGGTGCACGTATGATCCACCCATTTTAGTGATATTAAAAAAAAAAGACGTGGGCTTCCTCGCGTCTCTGGTAATTTGCATTCTTTCCACTGTTTAGAGGAGATGCAGCAGTGCTGAATACAGGATCCACCACTGAGTAAGAAAAGGTAACAAAAACACTATTTAGTTGCTAAGTGAATTTCTACCCATAGGATAACAGTGCACAACTCCATTAAAAAAAATAATAATAATGAAAGAAAAATATTTTTATGTGAAAAAAATGTAATACATTTTTTTTGTAATGTCATTTAAAAATTAACATCTAAAAATAAAAAGATTAAAAAAATATAGTTAGAAAATATAAAATTTAAAATTAGCATTTAAAAAATCTTTGAAATTCACTGAAAAAAACATAGGTTTCAGACATGTTATAGTTAGGAATTCGCATTTAAAAAAACCTGTAAAATTCACTGAAAAAAACATAGGTTTCAGACATGTTATAGCTAGGAATTAGCATTTAAAAAACCATTCAGTAGTTCCTGAGAAATGTAAAGATTTCTCAAATATACAACTGTGGCTGCGGTGGTTTCGTGAATCCTCCCTATCTCATGCCTGAGAATTGATTGGCTGCCAACACTTCAAACCAGGAAGTATTGGCAGCCATCTTGTGACTCGATTGATCCGAGTCACAAGAAAATGTTAAAAAAAAAGAAAAGGTGTCAGGGTAGAAACAATTTGACCCCTAGGCCCCCATGGCTCCAAAAATCATAAAAAAAGAAAAATGCCCCGGGGATTACCACCTCCACGGGACTACATTACAACATAATGCGTTGGGGACTCCAGCCCCCCCACGCTGCCCTGGGGACTGCCACCTCCCCGGGGCTAATGTACTAAAATGCAGAGGGCCATGTGGCCCCCCTGCAGATCCGGGGACGACCACCTCCATGGGGCATAAATTAAGTAAAGACGAGGGCCTGTTGTGGACACCTGGGGACCACTACTTTCCAAGGGGCTATACGGAAGATGTGAGGAGGGGCTACGTGACCCCCTCCGGGAGCCCTCCATTGCCCTGGGGACTGCCACCTCCCAGGGCGGGTTCTAGCATTGTTCCAGTGTGCCCACCCCAGGAGCATTGCAGTTTGCTATGGCTTGGGGGGAGCTCTGCTCCCTCCCAGCCATAGCAAACACTTCTCAGGTTCATGGAAGCAGGAGCAGGAAAACATTTCTTGCTTCCATGAAGCAGAGCAGAACTGCTTTCGGGCAGAG
Organism: Lissotriton vulgaris; assembly: GCF_964263255.1. NCBI lineage: Eukaryota > Metazoa > Chordata > Amphibia > Caudata > Salamandridae > Lissotriton > Lissotriton vulgaris. The sequence goes on from NC_141695.1 coordinate 580,669,606, forward strand.
GAAGCTGCATTCTAGCAGCTCTTGCTGCCGAAAAGCAACGCTGACTCTCACAGGAGGTGGCGAGGCGGGAGGAACTGCAGGGACCTTGAGGCTCCCCTGTGGTTCCCAATGACCTGGCCATGTCCTGTGGTATGGGGTCCCTGGGGCAATATTAGCCTAGGTAGGGTGGCATGCAGGCCCCACCTACCCTTTTTAAAAACAAAAAGGTTAAGGCCTGGCCCAAGGGACAGAGTCCCGGGGTCAAAATTGGCCTCAGGAGGTGGGCAGCGTGCCCCTCCTCCAATATGATAAATAAAATGAAAATAAAGGGCAGGCCCCTGGGATGGGGTCTCTGGGGCCAAAATTGGCCCAGGGAAGGGGTGGCCACGTGCCCCCCTTCCTTTATTTAAAAAAAAAAAATTCAAACAGGAAAAGGCCTTGACCAGGGATGGGATCCCTGGGGCCAAAATAGGCCTGGGGAAGGGGGGCGCGTGCCCACGCTCCCTATAAAAAAAAAAATATATATATATGTGAAGGCCTGGCCACGGGGGATGCAGTCCCCAGGGCTGATATCTGCCATTGTAGGGGGACCAGGTGACCCCCTCCCTTTTTTCTGAGCATTATTAAAAATGAGCCAGGCACCAGTGTATGGGGTCCTCGGCCCAAAATTGTCCAGAGATGGGGGGCCACACAGCCCTTCTTCCTAAAACAAATATTAAAAAAATATCAGCTGGCAAAAAACCATAGTCCCTGCCCCCGTTCTCCACCACTATGTAAACACGTCTTCTGGGGTGCAGCTGAGTGGGTGATGAAGCCCCCTTAGCTCCTGAAGCCTTAGGGTCCAACAAGACCTCCTGTTACCTCCAGTAAGTCCCACACAGTGGGATTACTGAGAGGTGGTCAGAGGCCACGTACCTTTCTCCATCACTTTGCAAACACGCCCCTTGGGACTAAAGTAGACTTTAATCCCCCAAGCAGCATTGCACTATGAGGCATGTTTGCAGAGTGGTGGAGAAAGGGTGTGTGGCTTCTGACCACCTCTCAGCAATCCAACTGTGTGGGCCTTACTGGAGGTACCAGGAGGGCTAGTTGGCCCCCAAGGATCCTCAAGAGCAAAGGGGACTTTATCCCTCAAACAGTAGTGTGCCAGGAGGGGCATTTGCAGTGTGGTGGGGAAAGGGGGGTGTCCTGCTAACAGATCTCTGCAATCCTACTGTATGGGATTTACTGGAGGTAAGAGGAGGGGTAGTTGGTCCCCTAAGACGTCCTTTGGGGCCAACTATCCCTCCTTTTACCTCCAGTAAGTCCCACACAGCAGAATTGCTGAGAAGTTGTCAGAGGCCATGCCCCCTTTCTCCACCACTCTACATACGTGCCTAAACATGCACTACTAGGTGGGGGATAAAGTCCCCTTGGTTCCAGAGGGAGAAGCCCTCCTGGTACCTCCTGAAAGTCCTACAAAGTGAAATTCCTGAGAGCGAGTTGGAGGCCTAGCCCCCTTTCTCAACCACTCTGCAAACTTGACACGTGTTAAAAAACATTAGAAATTCACAAAAAAAATAACAATGTTTATAGGGACATAATAGTTAGGAATTAGCATATAAAAAACTTCAGAAATTCCCTGAAAAACAAAGGTTACAAGGACGTTATAGTTAACAAATAGAGTTTAAAAAACTTAGAATTTCACAAAAAAACTGACCCTAACTATAACACCCCTGTAACCTTTGTTTTTTTCAGTAAATATCTAAGGTTTTTTAAATGCTAATTCCTAACTATAACGTCCGTGTAGCCTTTGTTTTTCTAATGACTATATATATATATATCTATATATATAGATATATATATATATACATATATATATATATATATATATATATATAGATATATATATATATACGTATATATATATATATCTATATATATAGATATATATATATATACGTATATACACATGAAACAGGCATTGATAAAGGTAATCAGCTGAAACGCGTCTGCCTTAGCATTTCAAGGACCACACACAAACATCTTTGTACTTACGTTCCTGGTGAGGTATTACCCTCGCTGGATGTGTACCTGAGATGTGCCGACCCATCCTTGAAGCAAAGTGGGGTTGTGAGACGATGTCTTACAGGTTTGTTGGGAATTGGATTCAACACGCCCTCTCGGTCAGGAGCTGTATGGCTTCCGTGAGCAGTGGAAATGTGTATGGAAGGATACAACACAAAGCCCTCCCTGCAGTGAGGTTCACATTGCTACATTGGGGAGAGATATCACAGTGTTTAACTATGCTGATGATTTACAGATCATCTTCCTTCTCGACTCTCCCGATGCTGCTAACAGCTTTCAAGCTGTTATGATCCACATACAGCAGTTGATGAACTATAACCAATTAAAATTAAACCCAGGAAAAACTGAGCTTATTCTACCTGGAAACAGCCCGGCACATTGGGGTCCCCAGTTTTGGCCGAATGAGCTGGGCCCCCCCTGCCCCTGCAAGCTCAGTGAAGAGCCTAGGGGTGGTTATTGACTCTGAGCGCTCTCTCAAGGTTCAAGTAGGGGCTGTGATCTCCTCCTGTATGCTCTAATTGCCCAAAATCCGTAAAATAGCCCAACTACTATCGCACGCGGCGCTGGTCCAGGTTGTGATCTCCCTGGTACTGTCCCGCCTTGACTTCTCGAACTCCCTATACCATGGACTTCCACGGTCTCTGCTCCGCCGTCTCGAAATTGTACAAAACCAGGCTGCCAGACTTATTCATAAAACCCGAAGTGGCAATCTGCGAAACCCCTGCTGCGCAAACTGCACTGGTTACCAGTCGAACAAAGGGCGGCCTTCAAGACCGGCTGCCTGACTTTCAAGGCTCTCCACTGCACCAGTCCTGACTTCATTAAAACCCTGATTACGCAGCACCGCCCGGTGCGCAACCTCCGGTCGGCTCACCGTCAACTGCTGGTCGCCCCTATAGTAAAACTCAAAAGTTCGGCGGCCGCTGGTTTGCCCACCTGGCCCTAAACTTTGGAATCTTCTCTCACTGCCAGTCAAGTCAAGTTGCTTTGTACTGAACTTTAGGAAGCTCCTAAAAACCCTGCTTGTCACTCAAGCCGGTTAGCCTGCTTCCTTGCAATCTCTGCACTCTCTATTCAGCGCCAGGAAACTTATGGTGTCAGTGCGCTCTATAAATTTCGCCTAACCTAACCTAATCTAACATTCACTGCGTAAGTAGACACTACCTTTGCGAGGGATCACTAGATGGAAATTCAGCAGTGAGTACATACTTGCAGACCAAAAGCCAACGTGAGTTGGGACATTAATATGTGCACAAACGCCAGTTACTGAACGAACTCTCGCAGATTGTTAAGTGGTACTGGGCAGCCAAGTTTGAGACGATGTGTGGGGCCAGAAAGAAGGGACACTGTCCCTTTAGAAACGAGTGTGATGTGACACATGGCCCAAAAGGAGCCAACTCTTAATTAAGTATTTCCAGCTGATGAACCCTTCACATGAAATAGGCATTGATAAAGGCAATCAGCCGAAATACGTCTGCCTTAATGTTTCAAGGACGACACAAAACCATCTCTGTACTTACGTTCATGGTGATATATTAAACTCGCTGGCTGTGTACCTGAGCTGTGTTGACACATTCTTGAAGCAAAGTCGGATTGTGAGACAATGTTTTACCGGTTTGTCGGCACCAGATTCGACATACCCTCTCAGTCAGGAGCTGAGTGGCTGCCGTCAGCAGTGGAAATGTGTATGAAAGGATACACCGCAAAGTCCCCCCTTGCAGTGAGGTTCGTATTGCTACATTGGGGAAAGAGGAGCAGTATTCACTGTGTAAGGGGACTCTGCCATTATGAGGGATCACCAGATGAAAATTTGTCAGAGAGTACGAACTTGCAGCCCGAAAGCCGACGTGAGTTGGGGCAATAATATGTGCATGAGCGCTAGTTACTGAATGGACCCTTGCAGATGGGACTGTTAAGGCATACTGAGCAGCCGAGTTTCAGATGATGTGTGGGGCCAGCAAGAAGGGACACTGTCCATTTTTTAAATGAGTGTGATGTGACACATGCCCCACAGTGTCTTGACACCCTCGGGTAATTGTGCGCTTTACAAATACTGGATTTCATTCAATAGGAGCCAACACTTGCTTACTTAAGTGCTTCCAGCTGATGAACCCTTTACATAAAACAAGCATTGATAAAGGCAATCAGCTGAAACACATCTACCTTGGTGTTTCAAGGACCACAGACTTTTTTTTTTGCTTCAATATGGTTCCTGCGGGAGCACACAACAGCGGGTGCAGGCGTTGGGCCGAACCAATGGCCAAAATATTTTTTTTTACAAAGGACTCCACACTCTGGAACCTTGGAAACAGTATTTTATTCGCAGAGCCAGTCTGTCACATCGATGCGTTTCAGCCAGCACAGCCTTTCTCACAGTAGGGGGCAATACTATTACATCTGTTTTATATAATTTCCTGTAAGTATGCATTCCCATTGAATTCTGGGATTTGTAGTCTGATTCTACAATATATACAGATTACCTTGTGACAGAGTCATCATTTTCATTTGGTAAACACATTGTTTTGCGAGACATTTACCAGTGATTAAACAATATATGTTGTGAACAGTTTGCATAGATTTAGACAGTGATGGCATTTTCCTCACATTTCAAACACTTTTTCATAATCAAGCGATAGTTTCAATGAGGTGTATAGTACATTCAAAGTGATACTAGTCTATGCATCATGATTTCATAAAGCAATATGTTCGAGATTTGGTGGGTATAGTACTCCTGATATTGTTAAAGATCTATTTTTAGGATGGTCTTAATGCAACAGATGTTTTCTCACACTTTCTTCCTACTATGTGGCTAAGATAATTTTTATACGATATTTATGTACGCTTGTTTGTTTACAGTCACTTCCCTAGTTGACCTATGGCATTGATGGTATTGATCCGATTTTTATAGTTCACATTTACTCACAAATGAACATAAAGTTCTTCATCAAAATTCATCCCTTTCGGACTTTTTGTATGAAGCCTGAATATGTACTTGGACTCTAGCTGTCTGAGTCTCTTTTTCCTGTTGCCCATCCTTTCATTGTTTTCCACAGTGTATATGCCAAGGAAATTCATCTTTCGCCAATCACCATTTTGGCAGCCAAGTAAATGTTTGGCAGTTGCATAAGTTAGATCTTTGTTTTTTACTGCCCGGATATGTTCCAGAATCCGTTTTATCAACATGCAGATAGTACTGCATATATATATATATCAGGCCACAATTGCATTGGATGGCATAGACCCCATATTGTGTTGTGCATGTTATTCCTTGGCTGATATGGATGATTCTTCCTTCAGGATCTCTTATGTATTTTCTATTGATTCCAATTTTACAGGCTTTGCAATTGTTACACCTTTTGAAGCCAGTTTGCTGTTGTTCTAGCCAATTTATTCCTTTTGTTTTAGATTGGAAGTGACTCCGTACTATTGTATCTCTGAGAGAGGGTGCCTTTCTGTAAGTGATTTGTGGTCTTTCACCAATGATTTTCGCAAGGCCTTGTTGTAATAATGGCCAGTATTTTTGAATGCTTTGTCTGATTTTGTGTGCCTCTTTGCTGAATGTCAGTATGAGTCTTGGGGCTGTTTGCTTGTCACCTTGAATTGAATTTCTCCTTCTCTGCAATTTTTTGACAAGAACTTCTGTTTGTGTAATTTCTTTATTTGTCTTTATACTGTTGTTAAGATCTCTTTCTTTGTACCCTCTCTTTTTGAGTCTGCTCGCAATTTTCAAGATTTCTCATCTTTGGAGCAGTTGCGTTGCATCCTGATTAATTCCCCAAATGTAGGGGTTTGGGATGAAAACTGTCTGGTAGAAGGATGCTATTTGTTGCAGTTTTCTTTCTATAGAGAGTCATCTGTATCTGTCCATTGTCAATGTAGACTGTGGTGTCTTTAAAGTCTACTTTGTGATGGCTAACGGTACAGGTAAAGGAGAATCTGATGTTGTTTTCATTTAGAGATTTAAAATATTCCATGAACTCTTCTTTGATCTCGTTCCAAATTAGGAACAGATCATCTATGTAGCGTGTCCATAATGTGATCTTCTCCAGGGCCTTGTTGTTCTTTGGACCCCAGGCTATTTCCTTCTCCCAGGACCCCAGAGTGAGTTTTGCATAATTCGGGGAGCAGGAAATGCCTATGGCACAGCCGCATAGTTGATGATATATCTCATGGTCAAAGAAAAAGATGTTGTTATTCAGGCACATTTTTATCATTTTTGGAGCATTGCTGAATTTTCGAGTTCGCTGATGTTCCATTGTTTGAGGAAATATGCACAAGTATTAAGTCCAACTGAGTATATATATATATATAGATTCACTGAAAAAACCATAGGTTTCACACATGTTATAGTTATCTGGACATTTCACTCATACAAAACCATTAAAATTCCCCCGTTATAGTTAGTTTAGCTAACTATAACTTGCGCGCCCGCAATGCACTGCTGATGACGTCACATATTACATCACTCATGACATGGTCAGTGACATCACTCATGACATCACTGATGACATCTCAAATGACAAATAATCTTGAAAATACTTTTTTTTAACTTTTAATAACCGTAAATTACTTTTGAAAGCAATTACGAAAAATGCAACTGTACGTCGTACGTACTCACACGTAAACGCACGGTAAATGCACTGTAAGCATATGCAAAGCCATGTGAGCATAAAAGGAAAGTTTTGATTCATTCATAATACTTCCTATTTAAACTGTTGAAAGACCCTTCCCATTTTGATCATTCTACTTGGACTTTCTCAAGAGAAGCATCTATTCTGTGGAGCTGTAGTCCTTAGAACCAAACTATACAATGGGTGCTCTTTTTGAAAATTCATCAGAACATTCCCCTGAGGAAGAATTTGTTGCTGAGCAACCTCAGAAAAAGAAAGAGAAAAGAAGCTTTAATTTGGAAGTTTTTTTACATATCCTGAGGAACTGAAAAAAGTCAATGCACCGAAAGTAACTTGCAAGATCTGTGACGTGACTCTTTCCAGGGGTGATCCCACTAAAAAGTACTCTTTCAGTACAGCCAGCAGGGTTCACCATGTCAATTATTTGCATCCAAATAACTGTGCAAGGATGGCAAAACAAACGTTGCAGGAGAATCCTCAACCTGCAGTTCCTACAATCTCAACTGCACCATCACCTCCTCCGAGAAGACCGCATCCTATTATTGTGCCACAGTTTGCAGATCTGAAATTTCATTCTAAACATTGCTGTTACAATCAGCAGTCTATTGATCTCTTTTTTTAAATTATTTTTATTGCCAACAAGAGATCAAGCCAAAAAATTAAAATAAACAAAAAAAACTACACAAAAAGATGCAGAATACATTTCACAAAATCTAGTAAGAAAAGAATAAAGCCTAACATAAGAAACATTTCTTTACAAATAAGTGATTGATGCCAGCATTTTAGTTTGTTACAAAATACATAAATAAAGCATAAAAAGATTCTAATTCTCTAAGTAATCTTTAAGTACACCCCATATCGATATTCCAATCTTTTTTTTCCTTGTCCCTTTTAGAGCATATAAACTCCATTCTAGTTCAAATATATTCAATAATTTCCTTTTCCAGAATTCAAAAGCAGGTGCTTCAGGTTGTAGCCATTCAGTAGCTATACATAATCTAGCGACTATCATTGCTACAAATAAGAAGTGTTTATATTTAGACAAGTTTGTATTTTCATTAATAGATTGAGTCCTTCCTATTAACATCAAAGCCGGAGATATTTTTAAAGAATAGTGAATAATTTCGGATATGAACTTTTCTATATTTTATATGAAAGAGTTCAATTTAGAACATTCATAGAAGATATGAAGTAAATCGGCTTCTTCTCCTCCACACCAAAAGCATTTTCCATCATATTGTGGGCCCCATGAAGACATTCGCTTAGGTGTGTAATATAGTCTAAATACCATTTTAAATATATGTGTGCCTTCAAGTTGGCTGAAATACAAATGTCTTTTGTCATAAGAATAGTATCTACAATATTCAGTTCATTGTCTTCCAGCTGGGTTTGCCAATATGTGTTGTATTTATTCAAATCATCTTGTTTATACTCCAACAGTAATTGATAAATCTGCCCTATCTTTCTCTTTGTTTGTATTGCCTCGATTAAATTATTAGGTGTTGGATTAGTTACTTTCTTTAAACAAAAATCCCTAATTTGTAAATACTTAAAGAAACTAGAATGCTGAATATGATATTTATTAATCAATTCGGAAAAAGCTTTAAAAGTTCCATCCTTCTGATATAAGTCGCCAATTCTTACCATCCCTAGCATACTCCAAACCTTAGCCACCTGATCCCTGAAAATTGGTGGATGGAAGAATTCTCTCTGCTGAAAATGGGGTGTGGAAAATAATTTTATCTAATTTCAATATATTTTTGACTTTCCTCCACACTTTATATGCTGCATCAATCACCTTAAACTGTGTGTGTTTATAGTAGTTGCCTTCCAGCTCTTTCAATAAACAGCCCTTTGAGTATTCTCCCAATAATAAATAAAATATTGAGGGAAACTCTGCCGGATCCTATATTTGCTCTCCAGTCAGAAGAATTCGCATTTTCTGTAGGAAACATACATAATAGTAAAACAGAAAATCAGGGATCCCCCGCCACCCTCTCTCTTCCGGCAAAGTTAGCCATTTCATTGCTCTTCTGGTTTTCCCAGGTGCCCAAAATAATTTCGTACTTAGTGTTTGTATTTTATTTATATAGTTTTGAGGAATTTCTAGAGGAATGCTACGGTAAATATATAATATTTTAGATAGTATATTCATCTTAATAATGTTGCCTCTACCAATAAAAGAAAGTTGGAGTCTCCCCCATCTATCTAATGATTGTTGGATTTGTGATGTTATCCTAGTCAAGTTAGCTGTCACTATCTCCTGTGTATGTGATTTTATAGTTATTCCTAGGTATGTTACTTCTGAGACTACCCTATTATCATTATATTGAAGATTATCTGTGCAAAGTACCTGCGTTTTTGCAGCGTTAAGTTTATAACCCGAGCTGTGTCCAAAACTGATAGCTAACTGTTCGATCTCTATGATTGCTTGTCTGGGATCTGTGGTGATAACAGCTATATCGTCCGCGTATGCAAATATTGAAAAAGGTATATTAGATACTATAAATGGTTTGATACATAATGATTCCTGTAACTTAATTAAAAAAGGATTAATAAATAACGCAAAAAGAAGTGGAGAACAAGGGCATCCCTGTCGGGTACCTCTCGTAATAATAATAATATCAGATTTTTGCCCCATGACTACAATTCTCGCATTAGGTGATCGATATAATACCTTAATAGCTGTTAAGAATTTATTACCAAATCCCATTCTATCCATAACTTCCCATAAGTAATCCCATTCTACGCGATCAAACGCCTTCTCGGCGTCCAGTAATATCAGCGCCAAATCTCTCTTTTCAGTTTCCGCTATATCAATTAAGGTGATCACTTTATTAATATGGGATACAGTTCCTCTTTTAGGAATGAAGCCATGTTGGTTTAATGATACTAAGGGTGTTATAATCTTAGAGATACGGTTAGCTAACATCTTTGAGTAAATCTTGCTGTCGCAGTTTAGCAAAGATATAGGTCTATATGAGGCAGGCTCTTCTGGGGGTTTCCCTTTTTTGGCAAAAATCACTATCGAGGCGTCATCCTAGGATTGTGGGGCTTTTCCTATTTGTGCTCTTCTGAATGTCTCTAACATAAGATTTTTTAAAGGATCGAAAAAGCATTTATAAACTTCACTTGGGATGAGGTCGGGGCCGGCTGCCTTACCATTGGATATATTTTTTATTGCACCCTCCAACTCTTCCATTGTGAAAGGTTGATCTAATACATCTTTCCCTTATTATCTTAGTTTATTGAGTATTGCTTCATGCAAAAACAAATCAATATCTAAATTATCTTGTTTAGTATATAATTCTGTGTAAAAATGATAAAATATTTCCAACATTTTTTGTGGATCTTCGGAAATTAGGCCATTTCTATCTTTTAATCTAGCAATTTGACGAGAGGATTCTTTCATTTTTAATCTAAATACCAAAGCCCTACCTACAGCTTCCCCATATTCATGCATATGACTCCTATATATTAAGTATTTCCGAGCGATCTCCTGAGACCAGATTCCTGTAATATTTGCTCGGCATTTAGCTATAAGAACCTCAGATTCCTGAATTTTGGTTGTATTATTAAGTCCCTCCTTAATTTCCATGGTTAACTTTTCTTCTGCTTTGGCAAGCTGATCATAAAGATCTCGTACTTTACCCCTTTGTATATTTTGAACATAAAAACCATAGCTCATTGTTTCTCCTCTGAAGCATGCCTTCCATGTGTCCCATATTATATCAATATCAGCCGATCCCATATTATTCTGTATAAATTCTGTAATCCATTTCACCATAGCCTCTCTATATAGTGGATCTAGACACAGCTTCCTATCAAATGTAAAGTTCCTAATCTGCTTTACTTCTCCTATATGAGCAATCTCAATAAGCAGTGGTGAGTGATCCGATGTTACTCTCGGGAATATCTGGATTTTTGTTTTAGATTGTATGCCAATTGAGATAAAAAATAATCCAAACGGACTAGTTTCTTATGAGGGGAAGAGTAATAAGTATGTCCTGGGGCAGTAGGGTGATTCTTACACCAAACATCAACCATTGCGTGATCCTTCACTAAGTTGTATAGAGCTTTAAACACCCGTGGTTTTCTCCCCTTATAGTTCTCTATACCAGCGTCTAGTTCACCTGCCCTCAAGTTAATATTAAGATCTCCACATAATACTAAGGGGGCTCTCCAATTAACCAGTTCAAGATTTAAATATTCAAATATTTCTCCCTCATCCAAATTGGATCCATAAATTGAGCATATTGTTAGATACATAGTTCCTATATTTAGCGTAGCTATAACCCATCTGCCCCATTTATCCGATAAGCTGTTTACCAACGTACCTAATCGTGGTTTGATCAAAATCATTACCCCTCTGATCATGCTTGTTTGCCGGGATGTTGCCAATAAAGTGTATCCTAACTTGGATACAAGACCCCTTTTCTCCCATGGTAAATGTGTTTCTTGGAGACACAATATATCCGGTTTCAAGAATCGAACTTCCGCTGCAATCCTCTTTCTTTTATTTACATTATTAAGGCCAGAAACATTGAAAGAACATACTTTTATTTTCTTAACCATTCTAACTTTCCCCAATCATACTTCTATCTCCATAGTTAACATTAAAGTATACTCTTTCGATCCTAACATTTCCTTCAGTACTGACTCCATTCCTCTTAATTAGTTCTGCAAGATCGTTTGACTTCCAAGTGGCTTTTTTCCCCTTTAGCCCCCGTGCCCCCCTCCACCACCCACCCATCCAGCTGCCCAGTAACACCCCCCTCCCCTCTCCTCCTCCCCCCCCCCCTCCTTTACCGAGGCTTTCGGACTCCTGGTCCTGGTTATGGTGCTGACCTACACCTCTCCCCTGTTATGCCTCACAGGTCATCGTTTCAACATATATGTACATCATTTATGTATATTGTCTATTGATCTCATTGTGAAAAGGAAAGAAGATCACTGTTGTCCAAAACATTAATTTTATTTTTAACTGTTTTGTTCCTGTTCCCCACTTTTTTTGCTTCCAGTTCCATTTTTTTTTTTTTTTTTTAAAAAAAAGCTTGTTGAAAAAATACAAAAAAATAGGAAACTAAAAAGACAAATAAAACAGTTCTTTTCAGAACTACCTTCACTGGTCAAAGAAAGAACTATATTTCTATGTTAGTCTGTAAAAGTTTGTCAAAATGAAAGTGTAGTTCATAAATGAATGACTGAATACATTAGTAGTGTATGGTGAATGTGAAACTGCTCAGTGAGAGTGAAAGTAAGAGTGTCTGACTGAATGTATAGCAGCTTCACTTTTAGAACAGTATATACATAAGCACATTCTGCTGAATGACTCACTAGAACATTGAAACAGTAGTTTGAGAGTGTTTGGTGAAAGTCTAATGATATAGACTAGGGAATAGAACCTATAAAAGAAAACTTTGCTGGTGCATAAAAAAAATACATGTGTTGGCTATAAGGGGTTGAAACAGTCCATACCCTAAGGCCCACTTTGCACCATGAGTACTTGGGTAGTAGCTAAATGATTACAATTCTGGAAGCGGAGTGTCTCAAACCATGATTATTATATAATAGTACATTTATTCTTGTAACATTTAATAAGTTAATGCAGCTTCTATTATAATTTCATCAGGTATTTCATTTTCCTGGTTATCATTTTCAAAAGTCATCTGATGAATCTTAATCTCATCTAATGCTTCCACAAAAGCATCATCCAAGGTTTCATCAAGAAAATCACACCTGATATCTCCAGCATTCATTTCTTCCACTTCAATAACATTACTCATAAAAGATATGTTCATCTCTTCTACGACAGTGTTAGTATTTTCAAAATCATGTTCCATATTGTTTTCTTGATTTTCCATTGTAAATGTGTTATGCTGACCTGCTTCTACAAAAACATAAACACTTTATTTTATCTTTTTTCCTAATACAGAACACAAAACTAGTCTTATCAACTAATTTTCCCTTTAATAAAATTTGTATAAATACCATTCTCAACTACTTTATAACATTATATAATTATAATTATCTATATGAACGTTCAGTTTTAAAATTTCTTAAATTACCAAACCAGTCACTCCTTATCACTATCGGAAACAAAACAGGCTGTTATTATAAAATGCAGTAGTAAATAAAGTACAATATCTCTATTCACCTTACCTGGTCCAAACTAGTAGATGTGTTGTAGTGAAATGCAAAGAATACTGGAACACTCAGTATATTTATATTTTAAGTTTTTCAAATCTATATAAAAGATACAAACCATCTTTGTATCATTGACATGGATACATTACGGAAACTAACAAAGAACAAATATTTAATAACCTACCCTACTCTATCGCTTTTCTTCATCTATAATTTAGTCTAATGCAACTAATTACCTCTTTCTTGGTCTTTCGAACTAGCCTCTCCTCCAGTGTTTATCTGCAACCTTTTTGCTTTCTCTTCAGGAATATCTATGGAGCAATTGAAAACGGGTCTGAACTTGGGAACGTCTTTTTTTTTTTTTTTTTTAATCCTCATTTGCCTGATCCTCCTCTTATTCAGCCTCCAATTGCCAAGCATTTGTTACTCAGAGTGCAGGCCTCCTGCTGCCCCTGATAATGCGATTGGTTGCCCTCGGCAGAGATGGCCTGAAGAGAGGACGGGGTGTGACTCCAACCTTGGTGTTACACCAGTTGAACTAGCCTTGGAGCCAACCGAAGGGGGCCTAGTTCTTGGAGTTACTAAGGCATAATCATTGGACCGGGGAAAAAAAAAAAAAAAACCCCGGCTATTGCTTCCACTGAACCAAATAGTTCCAAAACGCCCGGTTACGTGAGCCACCTGATCTCAACATGTCAGTTTTAGAGGTTGTATACAAAGATGTTAACCAGTTTGCATGTGTTGGTGGTGTTTTTTCAATCCAAACCTTGCATATCTCTCTTCTTGCAAGTAGTATTGCATAAAACAGAAATGTCCTTGCATGGCCCTTTATACTGTTGTCCCATCCGAAAATAACCAGGGGGAGTGTTAGAGAAATCGAGATGTTAAGAATCGAATCCAGGGTCGCTTTAACCTCATTCCAGAACTGCAATAGGTTAGGGCAGTCTATAAACATGTGAATGTCTGAAGCTGCGATGTAATTGCATTTATTGCATTTTTTCCCTGGAACGAATTTAGACAATTTTAAGGGGGTAAAATAGGCTCGATGTATCGTAAAAAAATGGTTGCGCCTAAGCCATGCCGGTTTAACACATTTATATAGCAGGGTGCAGGATTTCTGCCAGATTTCAATACTCTGGGCCCCACATTCTATGCCCCATAGCTGTTCCGGGAGGATAAATTCTCCATCTATCTCTTCTAACAGACTCCAGTACCACTGCGAGACTTCTTTACCCCCTCCTGGTCTTCCTACCAATTTCTCTTCAGTGGAGCTGCACTTCCCAAATGTTACCCCTGACCTGTTCATTGCTTTAAACCAACTGTTTATTTGTAAAAATTTAAACCTCGAAAACTCTGAGCCCAGTTGGTCCCTTAACTCCTCCCAAGGCCTCAATGATTCGCCTACCAACAGATCTCCCCATGTTGCTATTCCTCCTTCTCTCAGCGGAGTTGCCAGCCTGTCTTCCAGACAAAGCGGCAAACCCGGAGATTCCCAAATGGGTGCAAAGTTAGAGTAATATTGCAATCCTAGTTTCCTCCTTATATGAAACCAGGTCTTCGCTTGGGACATAAGAATTTTTAATTTAACTTTTTTGAAATATTTCTGATCGCCGTATTTGAACATATAGCCATTAGTTGGTAAACCGGTTCCGGTCAGCATCGCATTAAACATGAGACCTATAGATGTATTAGTTGGGACTTTTAAGAGCATTCTTGAGTGAGACAATTGGAAAGCCCACGCATAATACTGCAAATCAGGCAGAGACAATCCCCCCTTTTCCCTCCTCCTTCTCAGTTTCTTCCATGCCACTCTTGCCGATTTGTAACACCATACAAAAGAATTAAGCTCTTTTTGGCATTTCTCCAAGGCCACATTATCAAAAGCGAGAGGGATAGTGCTAAAAATAAAAGTGAATTTAGGGAGAATGGACATCTTCATCAGACTTATTCTGCCGAGGACAGTCAGTGGAAGACTAGACCAGGATTTTAAGAGTTTCTTGCTTTCATTAGAAACTCTCGCGAGATTAACTTGAGCGATTTTGTCGATGTCATGGACTATCCGAATGCCCAGATATCTCATCGAGTTGGTTACGGTTAACTGTAAGTCAGGAATGTTCCAAGCCATGATATCGGTTTTACTTGGGTTAATCTCATAGCCTGAGATACAACCAAACTCTTTGGCTCTCCTTATTACCTCTGGGAATGTTATCTCTGGGTCTGAAGTAAAGATTATGATGTCGTCTGCATAAAGAGCTACCCGCTTTTCCCACTCTCCAAACCTAAAAGGTGGAATGAGTACATCTCGTCTTAAGACTTCTGCAAACGGTTCGATGTACAGATTGAAGAGGAGGGGGGAAAGCGGGCAACCCTGCCTAGTGCCTCTCGAAATCCCCAATGCCTCAGACAGTGTGCCATTTATTAAGAGCCGGGCTGATGGTAAGTTGTACATAAGTTTGATAGTACGACAAAATCTCTCCCCGAAGTTGAATTTCTTCAACACGTCATTGAGGTAGGCCCAATTTACCCTATCGAAGGCTTTAGCTGCGTCTAGGGTGAGTTTTGCCAATGGGAGGGAGAAGGCTGAGGCGATGTCAATTGCCCCTACGAGGTCGTACGTTAGATCAGAAAGCTGGCGGCCTTTAATAAATCCCTTCTGGTCCTGGTGAATTATTTCCCCCACTACTGAGCCCACTCTAGATGCTAATATGGACGTGAAGATCTTATAATCACTGTTCAATAGAGATATTGGGCGATATGATCCACATAGGGTTGGGTCTTTGCCGGATTTGGGAATCAATACTATGGTAGTCTCACTCCATGATCGAGGAGGCTCAAAGCCCTCCCTCAAGATATCGTTGAAGAGGACTGTTAAAGTAGGGGCGATTTCGTCAACCAAAACACGGTATAATTCCCCGGGAAGTCCATCCGGGCCTGCAGCTTTACCATGTTTAAGTGACAGAATGACCCTCCTTACTTCTATTTCAGAGATATCCATCTCAATCCCATCACGTTGTATGGGTGACAGGGAAGGTAAAGTAATCTGGTTTAACCATATTTCTCTTAACTGTTGGTTATCAGGGGTATCTTCCCTGTATATTTCCTCAAAGAATTCCTTAAAGGCGATACTAATTTCTTGGTTTGATGTTCTAAGATCATTTTCGCCTTCAGCCTTTATCCCTCTGATATGACTTTTGGCCTGATCTGCTTTAACCCTCCATGCCAAAATCTTGCCCGCTGTTTCCCCGAATTCAAAATTTGAAATTTTGCTAGCCTCCCACCTCTTAGTTACTCTCTCTTGTAATATATTGTCCAGCCGATTTCTCAGATCAGAGAGATTATTTTGATCTTGTATTGACCCGGATGATGCCACCAGTCTCTGCTCGATTTTCTCTAATTCCATTTCGAGAGTTTGAATTTTCGATAGATAGACTTTCCTCAGATACGAGGCTCTATTTGTGATACACCCTCTCAGGTAGGCTTTTAAAGCTTCCCAGACTGTAACAAGAGAGGCTGAACCTAGGTTTGTTTCAAGGAATGAGCTTGTTTCTATCCTTAAGTATGTCACTTCCTCCGATTCTAGTAGAATGGTGCGATCAAATGACCAAGAGGGATGTTTGACATGACCTGGGAGTTTTAATGTAAATGAGAGTGCCGAGTGGTCAGATAAGTGGGAGGGCAGATACTTAATGCTGGATATAGAGTTTTGAAGGCTATAACTGAACAAGGCAAAGTCGATTCTTGAGGTATGTTTATATTTTAGGTTCCTAAAAGATACCCCTTGTTTAGAGCCCGCCCTTTCTCTCCATAAATCTGCCAGACCTATTTGCTCCATAATCTCTTTGAGAGACTGCCTGGCTTTGGATGGAGGATGACTTTTATATCTCCCGTGATAGGTGGATTTATCTAGTTTAGGGTTCAATATGACATTGAAATCCCCTGTCCATATTATAGGTTCCGAGGTGGTAATTAAATTGTTCCTGACTATTTCTAAGAAGGATGGGTCGTCTATGTTGGGACCATAGTAACCGACAAGGTTACACACCCATCCATCAATAGACAACTTAACTAACAGCCATCTTCCACTGTTGTCCTCGTTGAAGTTAAGAATCTGCACCTTTGCAGCTTTTTTACAAATTAAGAGAATTCCTCTTATATTAGCGTTGTGGTCAGTACTGATGAATTTGTCAATCCACTTCTGTTTTTTCAGTATCTCGCTGGCCTCGCTTTTTAGAAGATGTGATTCTTGGATGACAATGATCTGCGCTGGGGAATCTCGTAGATATTGTAAGATACGTTCTCTTCTCCCTCGAACGCGCAGACCATTGACGTTCCAAGATAAAAACTGAATTGAGGTCATTTGACGCATCCCTCCCTAGCGTTTGACTCTCTATTGTCGTCATTAAAGTTATTGCCTGTTCGAGCTTTGTTTATCTTGCTTATGGCAATTGAGTTGTTTATTAAAGAGCCTAGTCTTCGAGGACCTGACTTCTGAGGATTATTTTGGATTTTTGTGCCCCCCCCCCACCAGCTTCCAGCTCCCCCCCCCCCCCCCCCCCCCTTGGAGAACCCTCCCATACCTACTCCGACCAGATGTCAGGCCGGCTTTGCGCCGACTGCGCCTTCTCCTCCCTCACCACGGAGTGCTCATCCTGCAAAAACTAAAGAAGAATTTACCTGTATATTTTCCTGTACAGGGCCTTATACCTGATGCTTCATTATTTTCTCCTTTAGTTGTGTTTATGTAATAAAAAAATAAAAAAATAAAAATTTTCCCTTTATGTGGTTATTTATTTGTTATTTAATTACTTATTTACCTTTTTATTCTTTTTTTTATTTTATTTTTTGTATTTTTTATTTTTTTCCATTTTTAATTCGGTAGAAGAGATGCCCATATCTGTGCCTTCTCATCCTTCCTTCCTAAACAGACTTCCTGTAGCCCTTATAAGCCTATGTATTGCCCCTTTATAATACAACTGGTGCTAGTGCAATACAATGCAGTAGAGAAAAGGGGCTTACTGGTTCTGGTCACAGTTTACCCTGAGAGTGGTTACGAATAGTTTCCAAAAGTTCTTCCGCCTCGAAGGAGGATCTAACATTATGCGTCTTGTTATTGTACATAACACGTAAGAACGCCGGGAACCTCATTTGAACTGTTGCACCAGCCGCTCTAAATTTGTCCATCATTTGGCCCAGCTCCCACTGCCTGTCAAGCGTGGTTTTAGACAGATCAGAGCGGACTTCAAAAGGGAAATCAGGGCCTTTTACAGTTTTAAGACTGAGTGCCACATTCAGAATTTTCTCCTTCAAGGCGTAAGTCAGGAAATTTATAAGAACTTTCCTGGGTTTAGTTCTACCAGCGTTCAAACGGAAAGGATCTCGATGGATTCTCTGTATATCTTTGTCCAACTCCTCTACTGTCTCCTCGAGGTTTAGGGATTCCTTCAGGAGTTTAACTGTAAATCCCTTGAGATCTCCACCTTCCTTCCCCTCCGGAATTTTCAAGAGGCGCAAGTTGTTTCTGCGTGAATAATTCTCTAATGATTCCAGTCTGTCTTTCATTGCGTCCCCTTCTCTCCGTAGAGATTGGATCTTGGACTCAGCTGCATCTAAGTTAGCTTTCATTACTCCGGCTGAGCTCTCAAGTGCCTCTGTTCTTTCTCCCAGACCATCTACTTTCCGCTCTAGTGCCTCACATGATGCCCGAATATCGTTCTGGTTGGCTTTGGAGACCAGAAAGTCGTTGCGAATCTCGACTCTCATTGAGGCAATCGAGGCAACCAGAGCCTTCAATGCAGACTCGGTGTTGGTTAAGTTAATAGGGCTGTCTCGCTTTTCTTCCTGATCTGTTAAACTTCGTAAATCGCCTGTGAGGGTCGAAGCTTGCCCCTCTCCGTCGTTTTCCAGGGTGTCTACTAATGTACTAGATGGTGACGGGGACAGTGGATTAGCCATTACAGTGACTAAAGTGGGTAAACCAGGAATTTCAGGGACCCTGGTGGGGCTATAGATGTTCGAGTCAGTGTTGTTTACTGGCAAAATACCAGATGGGGCACCTATGTCGACACTCTCAACACTCTCAACCAGATTATTAACAGGTACCAAATCTAGAACCTGAGGCAATACTTTAAAAAAAGAGCGCAAAGAGGGAGTTACTTTCCCAGCGTTGCATGCTGAGCTCGAAGCTTTCGTGCCCCCCTGAGGACCAGAATTACTGTGTTTTTCTAGTTGCAACGAAGAATCATCATTATTCCCGATTGAGGGAGAACATTGCGGCCGCAGGCTAGTGCGGTGCGCGCGCTGAACGCCGAGCTCCACACCACGGAGCTGCTCTTCCTGCTTCATCTCTTCGGAAGCCTGGCATGACGGAATCCACGCCGTCCTTACCTGCTGGGGGTCCGGGCATGTAACCACGGTGCTGTATGCAGTGTGTGTCTTGGTGTGATCACCGTGTCTCCGGAGCGCTTGCCTGCACGTCTGTCTGCAGCCTGCGGGGGCCAGTGTTGGCTTGGTGTTCTTTCACTTCACGGATGTGTTACGCTTCACGATCTACTCCCAGCAGCTCTCCGCCCCTCCAGGGCTTGTGGCACAGGGCAGCCGTGGAGCTACGTCGGGGGCGCTCGGCGAGGGGACAGCAGAGAGGTAGGCTGGGCTGTGCAGGCTCAGGGGGAGCGGAGGTTCAGCTACTTCAGAAACAAGGTGGTGAAGCTGCTTTCCCTGTTCAAACTAGACGGGAGCAGGAGACAACGACTGGAGGAGACTTAGTCTCAATAATTAGAGAAAAGAGTCGGGAGGGGGTTAATGTTAGCCCGGGAGCTTTTGTGAACCAGAGGAGTGAGAAAGACAAGACAGACAAGGAAATCGCCCAGAGAGGGGGCTGTGCCAAAAATTTTAGCTCGGTAATAGGGAACCTGGAGAGGATACAAGGGGTCAGTAGAAGGCTACTACAAATCCCAGAATCCCCTGTTTTAGGGGCAGCGGCAGCAATTGATCCCTCTACATCCACTCTGACAGCAACCGAGCCCTTAACTTCTACTTCTACTCTCAAGAATTTAGTAAAGGGGAAGGAGAAGGAGAAGCCAAATCAGAAATCCAAATCAAAACCCAAAGGGAACTTGGGAACGTCTTAGGTGAAGTGCGCACTCGTTAGGGAGTGCGCGCCTCACCAAGGATTCTCCACAGGTGTGTGGTAAATGACTAGACCACCACCGCGTCTTTATTTATGGGTTTATATCGCGATAGAATCGACTCCCGAAGGAGTATCTCTGCGCTCAAACAACAGAAAATGCGTGGATGGTCCTGATATCCTAGGGAGATAATAAGTTTGAAACAAAAATGTTTTGAACAGTTTCCTAAATGCAAAGTGATCCGTACATAACCTTAGAGCGGCAGAGAGTTTGTTCCAAAGGCAGGGGCCAAGGTAGGAAAGAGCCTTTCCACCCAGTCTTGCCCTTCTAATGGGGGGGAATTTGAAGAAGGGATTGATTGCTAGAGCGGAGAGCACGTACTGGGACGTAGGGGACAAGCTTCTCCGCCAGGTACGTTGGGCCCAAGTTCTCTATACTCTTGTGACCGACACAGCAGGTTTTGAATTTGATCCGTTGGCGCATAGGCAGCCAATGGAGCTTATCCAGCAGGGGGCGTGATGGAGATCTAGGTGGTGCATTCAGGACTAACCTTGCAGTGGTGTTTTGGACCATCTGAAGTCTGCTAAGTAAGCTGTCATTTGCTGAGATCAGTAGCCCATTACAATATTCCAGGCGACTGAGCACCAGAGCCTGGACAAGGGTTTTTCTGGTAGAATCCGGTAGTAATGGAAAACTCTTCGGAGTAGTCCAATTACATGAAAACAAGAGCCATCTGTTTGGTTGACATGCTCTTTTAGGGATAAACCTTGATCCAAACCGACACCCAGGTTTTTCACCACCTGCTTAGGGATGGGGATCGGGCCCAGATCTAATGGCCACCAGTCGGGCGTCCACAACAGTGTGACTTCCCCAAAGAGTATCACGTCTGTTTTCCCTACGTTGCACTGCAGGAAGTTTGAGGCCATCCACTGTGATACAGCCCTCATGCCATCTGAAAAGGACTGTTTAACCCCCATGGTTAATGTCTTAAATGGGAAGAGAAGTTGAGTGTCGTCAGCATACGACATGGGATGAATCCGTATGATCTCATGAGACTGGCAAGGGGGGCCACATAAATGTTGAAAAGTGTGGGGCTCAAACATGAGCCCTGTGGCACCCCCTTGGTCAGCTTCACAGGTGCAGATCGGAATGAGACCATACTGACACTCTGTGTGCGGCCAGATAGGAAGCTCCTCATCCAAGACAACGCCAAACCCCTGAGCCCCACCTCTTCCAGACGGCTCAGCAAGATATCATGGGGTATCGTGTTGAACACTGCGGACAGGTCCAACAGCACCATAATCATGGAATTCCCTTTATCCTGGGACATTGTGATATTATCAGTCACCGAAAGGAGCGCTGATTCGGTGCTATAGTTGGACCTGAATCTGGACTGGGAATGATCTAAACCTCCAGTTAGCTCAATAAAGTTCGACAGATGAGTGTTGACATGCTTCTCAGTTAGCTTACTCAAATACGGAAGAAGAGAGATGGGTCGGAGGTTGGACAATTCGGTCCAGGGGATGCTAGAGTTCTTGCGGATAGGTCTCACCTGAGTCATCTTCTACTCCTGTGGTACCTGGCCCTCGGAGAGGGAGAGATTGACAAGGGACTGGATCATGGGACCAAGTACCTTGCCCAAGGAAGGGACAACTCTTGCAGGGAAAAGGTCTGAGAGGGAGCCAGACTTGACTTAACCAATTTATGCTTCAACCTCATCCAGGCTAGCTGCAGGAAATGCAGTAAGCGGGATGGAATTAGTGGCCCTAAGGTTCTGTGATAACAACAAAGGGCAGCTCATAAGATTGCTCGTCCTAGTGATCTTTTCATAGACCATCTCTATCTTGCTGGCGAAATATAGAGAAATGTCATCACATAATTGTAGAAATCGATGGTGCAGTGAGCTAAAAAACGGTGTTGGATCTAGCCCTGATCTTTTGACTGGGTGAGAGCTTTCTGCTTAATTCAGAGACTCTGTCCCTCACCACCCCTTTTTGTAAATATTTTTGTCCACCCTAAGCGTGGAAGGGTATTCTCAGATGTGAGACCCTTGCTCATTGCACCATCAGGATTCAAGCAAACCGGGCCGAAGACGGCTGTAATGCCAGAAACCGGTCCCCGGGAGCTTGTTTCCTTCCCAGTGTAAGAATTGGCTTCTGTAGTTTGGTTTGTCCTGTTCCCATCATGCACTGGGACAGGAACAGACTAATTTGCATACAGCCAGGTTCTGAAACTGGGATGGTGCAGTGAGCTAAAAAACGGTGTTGGATCTAGCCCTGATCTTTTGACTGGGTGAGAGCTTTCTGCTTAATTCAGAGACTCTGTCCCTCACCACCCCTTTTTGTAAATATCACATAATTGTAAGCATGGGCGAATTTTGCGAATCTCGCGTTCGAGAATTTTGCGGATTTGCGAACTCGCAATCCGCAAAATCCGCGAATTCTCGCGAATTTGCGGATTTTTTTTTTTTGTGTTTGCTACTCTCTGTCACCACTGCCACTCTCTGACTACTCATGCCACCCTCTGGCCCACCCATGCCACCCTCTGTTTCATCACAGCACCCTCTGGTTGTCCAGTCAGTGCACATTATTGTGGCAACCTTCCCTGCCTCAAGTGACCTGAATTAATTTGGGGCTGATTAATGTGTCACAGAACATTTTTTTAGCTGGCACCTGCTTCCTTAGTGCTTCCTGATTAGTGATCTTTTGCACTTGCTAAGTGCTTTCATTGTTGCAAAATTAGTTACAACACCTGCCCTGCCCCAACTGACAATAATGAATTAGGGGCTGATTAATGGATTTGAACTTCCAGCCTGGCTCCTGCTTGTCTCCCTTAGCTGTAATTCAGGACCTTTGTGGCATATGTGTAACTATTCTGAAGTTCAGAGCAGGGTCACATAATAGTTGCAACTGGCAACTGAACTCTGGAGGGGCCCCCTCAGGAAGCACTACAGGGAATGGCTACTAATGATGAGCCTGAACTTTTGAACCTGGTAAGTAGTTTCAGTTTTGCTAAGATCGTATTTCTGCAATTTAGCACTTATTCGCGGGGCGCGAAGTTGTACTGGGAAGCAGCGAACTCACGCGAACAGTGCGAGCAAGCCATAAAATCCGCTGCTCGTGGATTTGCGGATTTTGCAGGAGATTCGCGAATCTCGCGGATTGCGAATTTACCGAAAATCCGCAAAATCCGCGAGCGAAACGGATTTTCCGCCCATGCTTAGTTAATTGTGAGGCAATATGGTTTTTCCGGGCGAGTTTGATGTTTTTATGATAACTGCCCAGGGCAATGTAATAGCAGTTTTTATCCTCCTCAGAATGAGATTTTCTCCAGATTTTTTCCAACTTTCTACATGCTTGTTTGTGAGAGCGTAGTTGGTCAGTGTACCAAACTTCCTGACATTGTGCAGGACGCTGCCTACATGGTTTCATCGGAGCTATGGAGTCAACAGCAGTGGTGATAGCAAAATTATACTTAGATAAAGCCAACTCAATATTGTCTGAGGCTGCAATTCGAGGTTTGATTAGTACATCCTGGAAACTTACCAATGACATCTTGTACTACTGTCTGCACAAAAAGGATGGAACTGGGGACCCTTTACTGGATTTGACCATGCCGTGCATGGTGAATTCAATAACAGAGTGGTCAGACCAGTTCACCTGCACGGGGGGGCTAGATACAATCTTCGAAGAGTTGGAAAGAATCATATCTAGTGTATGGCCGGCTGAATGGGTAGGACCCGCATTATGCTGCACTAGTCCCAATAGGGATAGGTCCGCCAGAAAGGACTGAGCATCAGGATTATCCGGCAGATCACTGTGCACATTAGAATCCCCCAACAATAAAAAATCATTGCCGGATTTAATGTGCGGGGCTAGTATTTCGACTAATGAGATGGCAAAATTAGCAATCAGACCCGGTGGACGATATACCAGGGCCCCTTTCCAGTAGGCCTTTGCGGGAATATTGATCCTAAAGACCATTACTTCCATACTGGCAGTACTACTCTGATCCAGTATGGAGACGGTAATCCCAGTTTTATAAATAATGGCAATACCACCTCCAGTTTTAGCAGGCCTGTCCAGCCTCACCATTTTAAATCCCTCTGGAATACCCAGGGTAATTGTCGGGACCGAGTGTGGCTTCCGCCAAGTCTCGGTCAGGAAACTCAAGGCGACCATCTTAGAATTCCTCTGTTGCACTAAACCACTCCAAGTCTCTTTCCTCTATTAGGGGTTCTGACAGGTACACTCAGTATATCATTTTTCTAAATGTCTTTAAAAGATACAAACCATCTTCACACACTTATGTTCTCCATCCATGTTTTATTACTTCAGCCCGGTTGAAGCACATTCCATCGACCATTTTTAACAGTTACTTGTACTTACCTTAAGCATAATAAATAATAAAAAAAACATATATTATAAAATTACCATCTGTGGAAGACACAAAAAAATACAGTTACAATATATCTTTTACAACACAAAATAATTTGTAAAGTATTACATTTGCCTTTTTTTTGCTGTTCTCAGAATATATTGCATTTCACTAGAAACAGTGAGTTCAATAGTACTCATCACAAACCAGCGGGCAAAAAAAAGACAATCAATAAGATTATTGTAAAAACAAAACATTCAAAATTCCCAATAACAATAAAAAAAAATAGAAATAAAACATATCTTAAATGTTTTTTCTAAGAGCAATTTCTTACGTAAATATGACACATCTCAAACAATCATAAAATAACAAAACATTATGATTAATTTTCATACACTGAAAATAATGTTACTTACAAACATATACTGACAAAATATACAACAAAAACTTGTTATCGGTTTCACATACTTTTCCGCACGGCCAAATAGTATGCGTCAAATTCTTACTGGAAATTGTTCATTAGTAATCCTGGGCATCTGCCTCCCAGCATTCTGATCCAAAACCACCGACATCATTTGCTCCGTCCCCCAGTGCTCCTCCCTCAACCCGAAGCTATTCAACATCTACATGGCCACCCTCACACAAGTAGCCCACCATCACAACTTCAACAACATCTCCTACGCCAACACCCAGCTCATCCTCTTCCTCACCAAGAAGCCACATACCACCAAAACCAACCTCCACGACACAATAAAGGACGTCACCAACTACATATAGAGCAGCTCTCTAAACATGAACTTGCACAAAATGAAGGTACTCATCCTCAGACCCACCCCCTCAGCCTCTGACGACTCCTGCTAGCTGACTACACTGTGGACAGTGCCAACACCTACCAAACATGTCCACAACCTAGGATTCATCCTCAACTCCTCCCTCTCCATGTGTAAGCAAGTCTACACCGTCTCCTCATACTGCTATAACACCCTCCACATGCTCCGCAACATTTACAAGTGGATAATAACCAAAAGGAGAAGAACAGTGACACAGGCCCTCATCAGCAGCAGACAACACTGTGGCAAAACACTCTTCACAGGAATTCCAGCCAAACACCCACAACAACTACAATAAATCCATAAGACCTCCACATGAGTGATTATCAACGTCGCCTGCTGCAGCCACATCAGCCACCACCTGATACATCTACACTGCCTCAATATCAACAAGAGGATCACCTTCAAGCTCCCCACCTCACAAAATACTCTACAACACCAGACTAATCTATCTTAACAGCAGTAATCCTGAAAGGCCAAATTTTGATCTTAAAATTTTGGCTTAAAAAATATTAGGTAAGAATCTGGTAACTCTTTAGGCAAATGTTGCTTAAAAACTAATTGACTATCATTACAATGTACCCAACCTTTCAGACATTTTAAATAAACAGTGTAATGTCTAGATGTTGTAGAAGGTCCATCATGAAAAACAATTGCAACAGCTACAAAAGTTCTTCCTGATATTGAAACTTGACCAGCTACAACATTTTCAATTAAAGTTTCTAATTTTCTTCCATCAGCTCTACAGCGTTGCACCATTAAAATTACATACTGTCCATTTCTTTGTATAAATAATGTTGATGACATTTCTGATTTACATTGGCTACACTCCATGTTTTGACGTGCTCCTCTAATTAGATTTTTAAAACACACTGATTCACAGTCAGGTACAGTCAAATATATGAATCTTTCAGTGTCTATGTTAGTGCTACTTGTAAACAAACAATTTTGACAGTCATGTTGCCATTTATAAGAAAGGCCAAAAAGGTTTTCAATATCTATACCTTCATCTTCCAGTACACCAAGCATAAACATTAAAAATTCCTGACAATCTTGCTGAATATTCTGCGTAAATTGACTAGAACCAGAACATATGTCCAAAACATTTCGAATATCAGAAACACTATGTATTTTACTTTTATCACTTCTACATTTCGCATAAACAGAATACAACACTGAACAGAGTCTTTCGTCCCGATTTCCAACAATTTGCTGTTGCAATCTTTCAAGAACAAAAACAACATTAAAAACTACATTAGCATAGCAGTTGACACCAGAACTATTTTCAAACCGATAACCAACATTTTCTTCAACACTGTCCTTTTTCTTTTTGCTTGCAGGTGCAACTTCATCTTGTTTTTTTCTTTCTCTACATTTTCACTACAGATATTCTCAAATCTTCTTTTTCTATCTACCACACGCTTTTCAAATACTGGATATTGACCTATATTGGGTGCATATTCTCTTCTTAACCTATTATACTCTTTCACACAATTTGCATCTGCACTAACCTTTGTCTCATCAAAATCAATCAAGTACAATCCAGATAAAGTTCTGAATCGAGACAAAGCAACATACGCCATACCCTCTTTAAACACGGTACTTCCAATATTCACTAAAGCACTATCTACACTTAAACCTTGAGATTTATAAATGGTCACCGTATATGCCAAACAAATAGGAAACTATTTTCTGCGTACATACAAATCTTTTACAAGCAAAAACCGAGATGAACAACAACTAAATTGTTGTACTTCAGCAATTTCATCAAATTTGATTTTCAAAAATTCAATCCCATCTCTATTTATATAAATAACAAAATCAACAATTTTACCCATTGCTCCATTTACTGAACCTTTTTCCACATTCAAATTACGTCGTAAAATTACCCTACAGTTTACACATGCATACAAATTCTTTTCTAAACCAGCAGTTTTACTTATCGATTTCTCTAAAGAATCCAATTTCAACTTTTCAGTCAAAATAATAGTGATTCCTTCATGTTCTATTTTATCAATAGCTTCCAATTTTATAATTTCTTCATTTTCCAACTTTAACATTTCTTCATTGAATATAGAACATTCACGTAGTGTTGGCATTAAGCAGATTACCGATTTGTTTTCTGCAATTCTCATGTATATTTTCTCTGGAACAATATTTTCATTTGGAAACAAATTGGAAAGTAATCACTCTGTAAAGCTTGTTTGCCATCTTCAGTCATTTTTCCAATTCTTATATCTTGAAGAATAGTTCCATAATCAGCATCATTTGCCTGTCGCATATTTGTAATAAGTTCCTTATACTCAAAATATGACCAAATGTTTACATTTCCAATGCTCCCCAAAGACTTTCTGGTATCTTCATGTGCCAGTGTTTTAAACACTGGTTGTCCTTTTACAGGAGTAAATTGTAGAAGATCTCTAAAAACGATGACGTGTTTTCCTCTGAATAATACGTCACGCTCTCTTTTAAGAATTTGCTGCATTCTTAAATGTACAAGCATTACGTTTGATACCATGCTTACCTCATCAATAATGAGAAGTTTCATTTTCCTCAAGACTCTTGAAACTTCAAAACAAGCTTCTCCAGATAGCTTGTGGTACTCTAATTTGTTTTCAAGCTCTACTGGTAGCATTAATAAACGATGTAAAGTAATTCCTTTAATATTGTGGGCTGCCAATCCAGTTGGAGCAGTGACAACACAAGACAAATGCTACTCAGTTGTTTTCTGTAGAAAAGTTGTGATTACTTTAATTAAAAAACGTTTGCCTCTTCCAGCTTGTCCACTCACATACATTCGGATAGGTTAAAATGATGAGCAAGAGAGAGCACTCTTTCTTCTCATGAAGTAATCCATGGTCAATCTGTTGTCTCACTTGGTCATATATTTCTTTCTGCTCAAGATTTAGTTGTTCTTCCAAATTTCCTAACTTTGTTACATCTTCTTGAGCTTGATACATTGTTGTTTCCACCGCTTCCATAGCAGTTGCTGCTTCATTTTGAACAATTGGTTCTCCTAGTGGGTCCTGACGCAACGGAGCAGAAGTTTGACTCTCTTGAGAACTGACTCTAGCAATCTTAGCTGCAATTGTAGCTTCTTGCTCCATTTCATCATTCAACATTTTCACATAATAAGCAAAAACAGGACATTCTATAATGTCTTTAGTTGCATTGAAGGAATCTTCATAGCTCTCGAAATCTCCAAGTAATTTCAATTCTGAACGCTATGGCTTGAAAAGTTGCAAAAGAGCTAAATAGTAAAATTCCCTTTTGTCAGGTGTTTCGCAACTCAGTTTACGGTGATTAATCAAATGTCATTTTCTTTCTTTCACCAGACATCCTTCAGAACCAATCACAGCATATATACCTTTATTGATGTTTTCTGTAATATTCCGTTTAAAAATATAGTTTTGCAGCACTTCATAGAGACAAATGTTCTCAAGATGATGACTTCTATTTGGATAATATGTATCCAACATATTTCTTTTCACAATATCTGTACTTTCTGGCTCTTTTTCAACTAAATATTCAATTTCTTGTACAGATTTAAGAACTCGGTTTCGTGTTGCAGCAAGACCTAGACTGACCCAAATGATTCTTCTAAATTTGGAGTATAGACTTGCTGATGATAAGCGACTCGAGCATTCATATGCTCCAATTTCTCGATGAGATAACATCTTCAAACTGTAAGTATATAATTTCTTACTTAGACTCTTCTTGTGGGAAATCTCTTCCCACATTTCCTTCAATTCCGTCTTTTCTGAAATGTTACATATCGAGCAACAGCAATGGAATTGTCTGCAAAATATTGAATATCCATATTAGCATTACACATGGACAAAATGACTGGGTTATAGTCATTTATGTATTTTGACTCTTCATTTCTATAAAGTTGTAGGTATTTTTTGGAGACTTTCTTGTGATAGTATGTCGCAAAGATGACATAAAACTGTTCACTCTTCCTTTCGATATTACTGGACGTGGAAATCCAAAACGGCATTTGGTGTAGAATTTGTTCTTTGATTTGTACTTTCAACAACAGTATTTCCCACAACGATGGCTTTGGAATCATAAGATTTGTTGTCTTAAGTCCTTATCTTGGGTACTTTTGGGTATATCACATGTAGCAGATTCTTCAATAAAAGACAACACAGTATTATCTGAGTCTGTACCAAATTTGGGAGCATCTTTGATCCATATTAGCATGTGTATGTGAGGAGCACCTCTTGCTTGATACTCCTTTCTCCAAAAGAAGTCCAGAACCTCTCCAAGAGGAGGATTTTTTATTACTGATAAAAGACATCATAGCTTCAAATCTATGATTGAAATACGTGCATACATTAATTGCATCCAAAGAGCACAATTCTTCAGGTGTCTTGTATTCAATATTTAGTATATTTGGATTTGCCTTTTGAAGAAATTGAAGTAAATCATCCCAAGCAAATTCAGCACAGCTTAGAGTAAGGAACCATGTAGGAGTTCCTAAGTTCCTTAGCATACATTTCAGTTCTCCATGACGACGGTGCCAATACTCATTAGTACCACACTGACACGCCATGAGATTAATTAGCTGAGATTCCAAAACATTATCTTTCTGCGGTACTTTATCCATAAATTCCTTTGCCGAAACATTTTGCAGATGTACACCTGTTTTCAATATATGGTTTACTGCATAAGAAAGTCCAGACAAATCACTCTCAAACAAAAGATGAAACAAATACGGAATACATTGTCGAAATCTTAGATCTTCTGCATATAATCTTGATATCCGGTATTCAGATGCAGGAATCTGCACAGGTCGGTCATCATATCATCCTCCTTTTCCTGTGGGAAACAATTGAGGGAAACAACAAGCTTCCAAGCTTTTTTCCCATTTTTTTCCTTTTGCTTCCTTCATTTGGAATAACTCAATAGTATTCCCCATCACTTCTTTAGAATGCAGTGGATGAACACTGTAATGTTCGTAGATTTCTTCAGTTCTGGACACATCCACTTTTTCAATTTGTCCAGATGGCAAGTCACTATCTTTTTCTACAGTTATTTCTTCTTCTCTCACATACACATTTCTGTAATATTGATTATTTTTTTACTAGATACAAGATACAACGTTGCCTTTTTCACTTTCCTAACTTCCACTAATTCTTGCCAGATTTTCTTACTCTTAGTAGGAACGCCTTTAACAAGAATAACTAAAGGTTCATCCTCTACATTTTCTACACCAATTGTTTCAATATTTTCTTTAAATCTAGAGGCAAATATACAACTCTTGCAACAAAGAAGATACACAAAGTTCCCCGGAAGGACTGGGTGGGAAGGGAAGTGGGTGTGGTGTAGAAGAGAAATAACCAAGAGGGAAAAAGGAGGGGAATTCCCTCTTGGGAACTAGAACCCTCACACACCCAGCAAGCTAGGTGTCATGCTTCATCATATGGGTCCTGCTCTTCGTCAGACTGGCGCTGCAATGTCTGACGGGCACCCGCGAAGGGGCTCTTTAGCGGAGATCTTTTGTTCCAGTCATATGGTGCATGCGTCTGAGAGGGCAGGTGAATGTGTAGTCGTGGATAGGTGGTGGTTAAAAAAGATGGGTTAGTCCACAAGGAACTTTATTAATGTGGCTAACTCCCTTGGTTAAAAATGGTGGGAGAGGAGATAGACGCCACGGGTGTATGCGGCGAAGATATCTACAACCTTCAGTTTAGGTCGACATGTTTCTTGCTAATCTAGCAATTCCTCAGGACCTTAGTGCTTGTACTACGCAGTGAATAAAACATCTTTTGTTATACAATCTTTAGTCTCAAGGTCTGTAGTGGGACAGGCCAACTGGTCCTGCCTTAAGTAATGCAACCTAAGAAGAAAAGGAATATAACAGGATGATTATCAGTATAGCCCTCCTATGTAATATAGGTGCATACTTCTACACAAAACATTAAACACACACTTATAGAAACATTAAAAAGGCTCAGGAGGAGCCTACTTGAATGAAGATGGACAAGGGACGCTTACCCTAAGTGAATCCCTAAGGTGCCGTGCAGTCTGCTCTGTGGGACCTGCACAGTACAGTCAGGGACCTAAGAGAAGAGGGGGGAAGGGGGATAGGACAATTTGTATCCTCAAATGTGAGCCTTTAACAGAACGTGGAAATGACCACTGCCAACCGGGATAGAACAGCCCATAACACTGCTGGTGTCCGCTGTTCACTCTATAGACCACCAGCTGTGACAAAATCTGGCCGCCCGGGTAGATTCAAGAGGGGCAGCCGTTACTGTGCTGGTAACACCTAACTCAGCACACAGGTGAAACGTTCATCATACATTGTTGCAAATTAAAACAGCAAGTGTGCTTGACTTCAGAATATACCAGCTTATCTTATGTAACGTTCTTTTCTATCAGTTTTTCTTAACCAATAGAAATCAGGCTTTTAAAAACAGAAACGTGCATCCTAGCTTAGTGTGGAATGGTGTCGAACAACCAATCATTTCTTTTCTTTTTTCCAAACTGCATGTTGTCCACCATTTTAGAAAAATCTTACTTTTCATTTACAGAGACCTTCAGAGTGCATCCAGACCTCTCTTCAAGATGCTTGCAGTTTGGATTGTGGGTCACAGCTTTATTTTCTGGAGTCAAAGGTATGCAGAACGGAAAGGAAATCACAAAGACCTACGTTTACCAAATGTAGACATTAAATGGATTGGACAGAGAGCATTAAAGTGTCACCAATTGATGCCATTGGTGAAATCCTTTTTGCATCTCCAACACCTTGACTTCATAATTGTGCACTGTGGTGGCAATGACCTAGGCACTTTGACAGGGGTAGGTCTGGAAATGCTTATGAAGGCACCTTTGCACAATTGATGACACTGTTCCCCAAAACTGCCTTTGTCTATTCTAATATATGCCAAAAGCAGAAATGGAAGTGGTCCAACCACTATTGTCCACAGATTGAAAAATCTTGGAAACATGTGAATAAATCTGTTTCTGCCTTTCTCCGAGACCATAGAATGGGGTCCATCTACCACAACAATCTGTGTTTCAATATCCATGACATCTATAGGAGAGACAGTGTACATTTTACAGATGAGGGAAACAGAGTCTTCCTCTTGAACTTTAGACTCTGCATTGGTACTTACTTGTGGGTACTAAAATCTCCCAATAAACACAAGGGCTCTTTTTAGAGCCACCCAACATCTAAACACATACACTTCATAAATATCTGAGAAATATTCTTCTTTTTCTTCCTTCAGTACGCTTATTGGACGACTTTCAGTCTTCGCACAGTACGTCGTCCGTACGTGTTTAAATCTACCATAAAAAATAGCCTTCATCACTAATTTTTTATAATCCCGAGGACCCCATGCCCCGGGGCTCAAATGTAACGTTGCGGACCTTGGGAAGAGCCCCAAGGCCTCCACGGTCCCAGCCGACTCCCCACTTCCTGCGGGAGCCGGCATTGCTTTTCGTCACAGAGAGCAGCTTACATGCTTACATTCTACTTTCAAAGATGATTTCAACAGCTATACATTTTATAAAATAATATAGTACTGCATGCTAAAGGAGAAAAGTCAACACAATTATGATACAATAGAAAATAGAAAAAAAATACTTCTACACTCAACAAACTCGTAAGCAGAGTACACAGTTTAATTTAAAAACACCCTACTACAACTAGTTTTTGAAACGAATTATACAATAAAATGCATCACAAAATAGGCTAAATACATGGTGACTGTAGCGTAACGTCACATAGAAAAAAGAAAGCCACTCTTACGCTACCAGGAAAACACAACAACAATACAAGGCCCAAATGTCCATTGGAATGATTTCTTAGTTGCTGGTCTAGTTGTCAGATCGACAAACACACTCCCTCATGGCTGGTATACACCCACACCACACCCATTCAGCGTATCCGTCACTACACACGTGACCCTATGCATAAAAAAGATGGAGCGCACGTGTTGTACGCCATTTTAGAGTTGTTCCCAAAGCACCGAACAAGGGTCCCACTACTACATGCATGGCCTCTTTGGTCACCGAGTTAGTGGTGCCCGAAGCCCTGAGCGGGTGAAGAACCTGCGATGATGATGGGAACACGAGTATGTCGTTAGCCATACAGATATCAAGACTCGACACCATATATGAGACTCCTTTGTTGGAGATCGGGACTACATCATGAAGAAGGTGTCTTTTCCACGAAAAGGTGAGCAGTGAGACTTGAGTACGCATCGGAAGGAGTCAAAGGGTTGTAGCTGACTACATACAAAAATGCGACTTAGTATTTTAGACGAACGCACTCCTACATAATGTATTAATTTACATGTTTATTTTTTTTTCCCAATAGCAGTAACGTTTTTATAATCGCTGAAATGTCAGGAATCTATTCACAATACAAGCAGTTCGTAGAAATGTGACAATCAGCGTCTATAATAAGCGTGATATTATCTAACTCCAAATTAATATAGCAACAATTACCAATCACAACATCTTTCTTTTAATATATTTTAGATGTACAGCTTCACAATGGGTTATGTAACAAGGACGATGGCAATAGCACAAGGTGAGAAATGAAGCTTGTTTCTGAAACAACAACAAGTTATCTGTGAAAGGAGAGAATCTGTAGTATGCAGCAGGCACGCAAAACACACATTGGGCTAACGGGGCTTCAGCTAGGATGAGATAGCTTCCTGGGCCCACACACTGTTGCACCCGAGTACGTCACAGGTCTTTTAAAGACATTTTGCTTGTTAATGAGGCTTTGATATTTCCCCGCTTACAGCCCCTGCAGCTCCACTCTTCTTTTTGCTTGAACTTAAGCCCCCACCCCAAATTTTTTCTAGCCCCCCCCGATATTTTTGACTGTGGTTGCGCCTCTGGCTTCAGGTACCCCCTCCCCTGTCGTGTGTGTCTCTCCCACGTTTTAATGTCCTTTTTTCTCTTTCTCTTTCTTACTTTCTCACATTGTTTCTCTTTCTTTTTAAATGTTTTTGACGCTCCTTTCTCCACTCTGCTGTATACAACCTTATCTGAATTGAAATGATTAACTCTCTTGATTACAGTGAAGGCTTCTTCCACACGTAGAGCACCATGTTTCAATCACGCCAATGGCACTAGGTGACACAGAATTTTGTTTCTGAAACAACAACAAATTATCTGTGAAAGGAGTGTGTGGGTAGTGTGCACCAGCTTCACTGTGTAAAATGTATAATTAACTCTGAGCAGTGACAACAGATAGGTTACAACAGTCTGACAAACAGATCTACAAGCATATTTTGCTCTACTTTTGTGTCACTTTTAACATGGGAAAAGTGACGCAAGGAGCTTGTAAATCTACATCTGACTTTTCAAGAACAAATCTCAACTCCAGACTCTGCGAGACAGTTTTAATGTTGTTTTCTGTATCTTTCTTTCTCTCTCTCACTCTCTGTGACATCATTTCTCTTTCTCTTTTAAACTTATAGCCACTGCTCTCTGCTTTGACGTGTAGAAGCAAAGGTGTCTTCAAGGTGTGAATTCCACTAACCGCAGTGTTTGGCCGCAGTGTTTATACAACGGAAAGCACAGAGGCCTAGATATACAATGTCTTCAAAACAATGCATTAAAAATAAGTCAGCATATTTACAATCCCGTTGTGCCACTTTTGTGTCAATAACGCAGTAGGCACTTCCATATGGACACCACTTGAACGCAGCACTATAACAGAACTGAAATGTACTAGGCACACTGCACACGTAAAATCGTAGTGTTACCTTCATTTGTGAAAGAAGAGAGTGGGTAGTGTGCAGCAGCTTCACTGTCTAAAATGTATAATTACCTCTGAGCAGTGACAACAGATAGGTTACAACAGTCTGACAAACAGATCTACAAGCTTATTACGCCATTGTTGTGTCACTTTTAACATGGGAAAAGTGATGCAAGGAGCTTGTAAATCTACGTCTGACTTTTCAAGAAAAAATCTCAACTCCAGACTCTGCGAGACAGTTTTAATGTTGTTTTCTCTCTCTTTCTTTCTCTCACTCTCTGTGACATCATTTCTCTTTCTCTTTTAAAATTATAGACACTGCTGTCTGCTTTGACGTGTAGAAACAAAGGTGTCTTCAAGTTGTGAATTCCACTGGCCGCAGTATTTATACAACGGTAAGCAGAGGCCTAGATATGCAATGCCTTCATTACAATGCATTAGAAATAAGTCGGCATATTTACAATCCCGTTGTGCCACTTTTGTGTCAGTAACGCAGTAGGCACTTCCATATAGACACCACTTGAAGGCAGCACTATAACAGAAGTGAAATGTAGCAGGCACAATGCACACGTAAAATTGTAGTGTTACCTTGACTTGTAATGCTTCAGCTCATTTACTCACATCTACATAATTCTAAACTCTAATTTTCTTTTTTGTTTTGCAGATTACCAATCGTACGTCTTTTGGAGTCTACTTCACAATTTGTTTATAATATTGTTTTTTTAAAGTTTTTCTAGTTGTTTATAATATAGTTATCATTAAGTTTTATTTACAGTTATTCTTTTAATAAAATTTAATTTAAAAAACGACATACTTCTTTTTGGTGTTGGGGGGGAGGGGGTGATGACGGTCCACAATAAAAATAATATGTATAATGTTGAAGTACTATAGTAAGATGTTCAAGAGTAGGATTGAAAAGTACTGAGTAATATTTTCTCTGGATACACTACAACATGGTAAAGAAATCAAAGTAATACGAAACAATGTGTACCACATTTACAAACCTCTTGCGACATTTTCCCATGCAAACCTACCCCCCTTCAAAATTAAGTGTGTGGGCCTCAATGACGCCCCTCAAACCACGGAAACAATCACCCCACATAGATTTCTATATTGTATGAGAGGGGCTGCGTGCCCTCCTCCTGGTGCCCTGGAGTCCACCACGCCCAGACCCGGTTGCTGCAGTGTCCTGGGGGAAATAGCTATTACAACGCGGTCATAACCACGCGTGATCGTCACCACGTAGCCATTAGCACACATATGGCTTTACCACACATTCTTTTCCAACTAATAATCATTTACCACGCATGATAAACGCATAATCTTAATAATGTCCTTGTGTTGACGAACACGCGCTGTAATGGCTGTGGCTTACGTGCTTCAAATTAGTCTTTAGGTATACGTGTGACCAAGTCTGATAAGATCGGAGGCCAAGGACAAACACTGTGGTGTCTGTGGAAGGAAATCTCATTGATCACAGAGAAAATAAGCGGAGGGTAAAATGAAAGTAACAGGTATAATAAAAATAACAGAGGAAAACTACTAAAATAGCGGTGGACAGAGTATGTAATCAACGTTTGGCGCCTGTAGCGACTGGATTTTTGGACCAGATGGGATCAGCTCCTGAGAGCCCCTCTAACCCAGCCGGAACATAATCACCTCCCTCCTCAGGACCATCTATCCAGGCACCTGGGTACCTACCTGAGGATGGGGAACTCGCAATATACAAGCTCATATCATCAGAAACACCACTAAATCTATAGGATACTAAGAATACTCACTGATTACTAAGGACATCCATGCCCTACACCACACTCATACCTCATAGTCTCGCGACCACATGGGTCCAGACTAATCTACCCTGGGGCAGTTCTGATTATCTACCATTACACACTGATTATCCTCAGTGCTCACTCGACACGCAATCTGGCGTGCCTACACACTGAGCTGCAGCCTCAGTGCTCACTCTCTTTCTATTATGTCCCCAATCCAGCGGGACTAACACACCAGTCTCCTACCTGGTGCTCACTCACTTACAATCCGATCTGCAATCCGGCAGATCTAGACACTGGTCTCCTTCCCAGTGCTCTCATTTACACACGATCTACAATCCGGCAGATCTAGACACTGGTCTCCTTCCCAGTGTTCTCATTAACGCCACTTATCAATGACGACCACTTTCCTATGAATACCTTCAGTTCTATGTCTCTCTATGTTGGGAAGTCTCTCTCACTATTCACTAAGGGCTCGCTACTATAATAATATTATGGGATGGCCAAATTATTTGGCATACACTTTATCCCTTAGTTGCAGGTCTCCTATCTCCCTAATTATTCAACTATCACTTACCTGATCAGGGGTAACATCTGTTCAAACAGTAATGCCTGACTAGGAGACAAGGTTACCTCCACTGTATGGGGACAAAAGATATACACCCTATGTGATTGAGTTATTCCCTGATTTAAGCGCTCCTACTCCCTTTTGATCCATCAGTTGCTCAACGGCAACTGGTTAGAAGAAAGGCTAGCTTTATCATAAAAATAACTTATGCACACTAGTTCACTTTGTATCTTTATTACAACAATGATAAAAACACACCGCTGAAAGAAAAGGATTAGACATACAGTACAAGGTTATCTGCGGGGTAACAGGAACTTTTAACACACCGCTGGAAGAAAAGGATTAGATATACAATAGCCTAGGGAATAAGGATAAGATTAAGGTGTAATTGTAAAGGGGACTAGTTTAGACTACCTCACCTATTAGAAGGAAGATTTCTCTCTGACTCTGGTGGGATCAGGCTCTCTCTGTCTCTGGTGGGATCAGGGCTCTCTCTGTCTCTCCCTCCGTCACCACAACACCACGTCTCTGGTTCAATTACTCCAGCTGACAGCCTCAGCTCCTCATCTGCTTTGATGCTCTCTGCACTGCTCTCTCTTCAGCTTCAGCAATCATCTGCCTTCTTTCTCCATTCCAGAACTGCACTGCATTCTGCAGCTCCAGCAGACATCCTGCTCTCTCTTCTGCAAGAACCAAACTGCACTGAACACTGACCGAACTGACCTGAACTGACCACTCCTCCTCTCCTGCAGCTCGCTAATAAGGATTCCTCTCCCCTCATGGAAATTTCCAACAGGGGGCTGCCTCCCACCGAATTCCTGTGCCAGCTCCAGAGGTCTTTGCGCAACCGCAGTGGCCAGCTGCTTGTTACGTCTGGGCCCAAGAGACAAACACATTCCTCGGATAAGAAGCAGTCCTGACTGGTTTTCCTCTAGCAGTCAACAGCCTTAACTATAAACTTTACCTTTACCCCTGAAGCCTCTCAGCTCCATCAAAATGGAGTCTGTCTAGTTCTGGACCTTGTAGGCCTAAGAAGGATGAAATAACCCTTAGCTCTGTCAGAGTACCTACATAAACCATACCAATGTGTAATATAAAGTCAGGACCACAGGATCCAACCTCTACTATAAGCAAAAATGACAGGCCAAAGCCAATAGGCAATAGATGGCCTCTTCTATGTCTGAAAGAAAGGGCCTAAAAGGGCCAACACAAGCTAGGAATACATATCCTAGATGTGAGCAAGATTAAAGTCTATATCACTGACAACTAGGGCCAAAAAGCCTGTCAAGACAGCGCCTCAACCCTACATTTCAAATAAATATAGATACAATATGTTTATTAATATATTACAAAAGTATAGCAGCGGATGACACACACGGCCCAGGAAAAGAAAGCGGCAAATATAATACCTGAAATGAGGAAAGGTTTGCTTGGCGAACTTGAAGAAAAAGAAAAAACGTGGGCTTGGAAACTAGGCTGCGCATGCGTAGAGAGTAAACACAAAAAAAAAACTGAAAGTTTTACAAACTATCATAGAAATATAGCTCTTTTTTTGACCAGTAAAGTTAGTTCTCAAAAAGAACTATTGTTTCTTTTTAGCCCCAATGCCCCCACGATCCCAGACGGCTCCCCGCGTCCTTCGACAGCCCGCATTGCTTTATCAGAGACAATAGCTTACATGCTGCTCTCTCTGACGAAAAACAATCTGCTTTCTTACTTGAAAGAGAGAGCAGATTAACTTGCTCTCTTTTTCAAATAAGAAAGCGTTTTGCTATCGTGAAGTGGGAGCGGCGATGGTACCGCCCTACCATAGCAAACAGCAGTGTCCCGGAAGTACGCACCCCGAGACACTGCAAGAGCCAGTCCTGGGAGATAGTGGACCCCAGGACCATTAAGGGTTCCAGTAAGGGGGCCGCGCGACCCCTCCCAACATTAAAAAACCACGGGGAGTGCACGTACCTTGGGCTGGAAGGTAATTTTACATATTACTGCCCCGGGAAGGTGGCGGTCCCTGCAACGCCTACGTGGAGAGAGGGAGGGAGAGCTGAAAACATACTTTAAAAAAAAATATTTTAAAAAAAGCCCCAAAAGGGTGCCGGTCCCCGAGACTGAGGGGAGGAGGACCGTAACCCCCCGCATACTTCAAAAGAAAAATATTGCCCACGGAATTTGCCTCCCGAGACCTAATGAATAAAACAGACTTCTAGTTTTTTTTCCCCTTTTCCACCGCGTACGTGTACCATACGCGTACCCCGCGATATTTTAGTTTAAAAAAAAGTAAAATTGAGCCTAAATATCCATGTACCACCCCCTGAGCAAGCCTAGAGGGTTAGGATGTTTCTTCCCTGCCCCCTTTCCTTATTTCTCAACTTTGTTTTACTGTTTTCCTGTGACTCGGTTCTAGCGACGATCAGCATGCAGCTCGTGCTTGTAATTGCACGGA
Organism: Lissotriton vulgaris; assembly: GCF_964263255.1. Taxonomy (NCBI): domain Eukaryota; kingdom Metazoa; phylum Chordata; class Amphibia; order Caudata; family Salamandridae; genus Lissotriton; species Lissotriton vulgaris. The sequence goes on from NC_141695.1 coordinate 580,709,277, forward strand.
TTTCCGTATGCGTGCTGTACTTCGTCTCTAGATATCGCTATGATTTTACTTTTAATTTTCTCAGAAACTAGTGAACGGATTTACACCATTTAACAAAAAGCACAATCTGCAAACGGAACTCTACCAAATTTTGTGTAATTCCTTTCATCCGTTCGGGCTGTAGCCCTGGCTAAAGGTCCCTATGGAAAATTGCATGGGGAAAACACGTTTTGGGACCCCCCTTTTTTCTCGGCCCCCACTTGACAAAATACCCCCAAACTTTTGGGAAAGAAGCAGACGCCAGCAGTCAATTTTCTTGGAGAAATTCACAAAGATTCATCCACCGGCGCCAAAGTTATTCAAAATAGAATGTTGTGGATTTCCTATGGAAACTATGTCCTAACTATAACTACCTACTGGCGACCACCAGTAGGTAATATCTTACTGCTCCCAAAGTGCCAACCAGGCAAGAAGCACAGGCATTGAAATCGGCAGTGCTTTAAAGTGAATCAGCATGCGGTGTTGCAGGCATACCTAATAAAAGCTTGAAGCTGGTAGCTGTTGTGTTGTGCTTCTCGCCTGGTGGGCATTTTGGGAGCAGTAAGATAAATATATAGATATATATATATATATATATATATATATATAGATAGATATAGGTATAGATATATAGATATAGGTAGATATATAATTCATATCTGGATTTAACTTACTGTATGATGTTAGGCATATTTCTATTTTAAATTTAGCCTAAAACCCTGATTATGAGTGGGTCTGTGTTTTACAATCAGGGATCAGAATTAAGAGTTGGGTGTTATTTAACATATCCAGCCATCACTTGGTGCCTTATACATCTCATACTTTTATTACATTTTGGCAGGGTAAACTTGACAGGAGAAGAGTGTATGGTATTTACCTTACTGTGCGTATTTTGTTGTAAGCATCAAATAATTAGTTTTAAATATATTAAATATGTTTTTAAATGATAATATATCACATTTGTTATTTATTGTAACTAAATATATATGTTCATAATATAGTTTTTTTGGTGCACTATGGGGTCCATTAGGATGGCGGACTGATCGCCACCGCCATGCAGGCGGTGGCGATCCGTCTGCCATTCGTCACCATCCGCCAGCAATTTCCCCCCCGCCATATTACAATGGCGGGGGGGACCGCCGCGGCGGACGGAAAGACCGTCCGCCGCTTTTCGGCAACTGTAACGGCCGGATTTTCGGACCAGATAGAATCAGCTCACCAAGACACCACCAATCCAGCCGAAACGTAACCATCTCCCTCCTCAGGACCTACTTACCAAGGCACCTGGGTACCTAACTGAGGATGGGGAATTAGCAATATACAAGCTCATATCATCAAAAACACCACTAAATCTATAGGATTACTAGGAATACTCACTGATTATTAAGGACTTCGATGCTCTACACCACACTCATACCTTATAGTCTCGCGGCAACTCAGACCCAGACTATGCTACCCTCCTACTCATAGTGAAGGGGGCAGTTCCGATAACTTACCATTACACACTGACCACAATCAGTGCTCACTCAAGCCACTATCCTGTGGGTATTTACTCAAGCCACAATCGTGTGGGTATACACATTGACCACAATCAATGCTCTCACTCTCTCACACATACACAAGCCACAATCCTGTGGGTATACACATTGACCTCATTCAATGTTCTCATTAATGCCACTCTCTCTCTAGCAGCAATCTCATTACACACTGACCACAATCAGTGCTCACTCAAGCCACAATCCTGTGGGTATACACATTGATCCAATTGGCAGACACCTCTTGTTATGAACTAATCACCCTCAACCCAATGAGCACCCTAACCACACTAATAAACGATCACTTGCACAAGTGGAAAGAAGATGGCCTACTAAATGAAGAAGAATACCTGTACCTCAAGGTACACAAACCGACATATCCATGGCTTTACACCCTCCCCAAAATCCACAAAAATCTCCCCTTCCCACCAGGTAGACCTATTGTCTCTGGCATAGGGGGCCCAACTGAGAGATTGGCAGAATATGTGGATTTGTTTCTAGGCCCTCTGGTCAAAAATCTACCCTCATTCATTCAGGACTCCAAGCACATACTAAGTGTACTAAGTGACCTAGAATGGCAACCCAACACCACCATAGTAACTATGGATGTGGTTGCCCTTTATACGAGCATCAATCCTGTCCTAGGCATAGAGGCCATAACTCGGGTTCTGTCTAATAGACCAGCATCCTTATGGGCACATACCCAAATGTTAATCTCTATGATGACTCTTATCCTCAACAACAATTTCTTTATGTTCCAGAAAACTGGTATAGACAAAAACGTGGAGTAGCCATGGGCTCCAAATTCTCGCCATCTTTTGCCAACCTATTCATGGGTGCCTTTGAAACCAGCCACATTTGGGGCACCAAGGGCAGCGATTATACCGACTCCATATTATATTGGGGTCGGTATATTGATGACTGTATCTTACTGTGGACAGGCACAGACGAACTTCTCCAAAATTTCTTCGAACATCTCAACCACAATGATTGGGAACTAAACTTCACCATGAAGTCCAGCAAAACCAATATAGAGTTTCTAGATCTAGAATTCTACATTCACGACAATAGACTACACAGTAAACTTTACAGAAAACCTACTTCATGCAATGCTATTCTTCGAGCTGACAGCTACCACCCACCACATCAGATCAGATCAATACCTTTCGGTGAATTCTTGAGAGCTAGAAGAAACTGTAGCAAGGACAACGATCTTGCTGATACTATACAAGATATGGAACAGAGATTCGGAAGACGTGGTTATCCCCAAGCCACCCTGTCCACCGCTATAAAAAGAGACTTAGTAAAGTCACGAGACTAGAAACACTCAAATGTAATAATACTAACAAGGCGAAAGATTCAACAGTGAGGATGATCACAGAATTCAACAGTCTACATAGACCCATCCGTACCAGTATGTCCAAACATTGGAATCTGCTTAGTAAGGATCCTGCACTCAAGGATCTCATTCCTTCAACTCCCCCAATAACTTTTCGCAAAGGAAGAACCCTGAGGAACAGACTAAGTCCAACAGTTCCAAGAATAGACACGATTCCAAACTGGCTGACACAACGCAGCAAAGGGTTTTTCAAATGCGGTTTTTGTGTTATGTGCAAATGGGCAAAACATAAGACAATGAAATTTATCGGTCCAAATGGAGACACTTATGACATCAGAGTGAACATCAACTGTACCACGAAATATGTAATATACATAATTGAGTGTCATTGCGGCAAACAATATGTGGGTAGCACAATAAGGTGTCTTAAAGATAGCATCTCAGAACACGTGAGAGCAATACAAAAGCAAGACCCTAAATACCCTGTTGCCCTACATGTAGCCAAATGCCAACCTACCACCGAAGACTTCCGTATCAGCTTTTACGGCATTGACACTGTACCTATTCACATAAGGGGTGGCAACCGAGAACTGGCGTTGAGACGCAAGGAAGCGACCTGGATTATGCGTCTGCGCAGCATTGAATTCGGTTTGAACTATGACCCTGAGATGCAATACTTCCTAGGGGACTAAAAAAGACAAAAACACGAGAACATAGACTAACTCTAATATTTTTCAAACACAAGAGGCCCATTTTCACAGTGCAACATTTTTACTAATGCTTATACACAATTTTCAACTGTACCCACACACCGCAACGCCCTGTTAGTACTGTTCATTTGAACCATACTTATGTAACCACATGTATCTGGGTTTATAAATGTGCTTCACATTAATGTGTTTTATTGTCAAATCGCCTGCTGATTGATGTATTAGACAACACCAAATATTTTTGTTATTTTGACTAAGAATTTGCAATACCAAACAGCTCCCGAAATAATAACCAATCTCAAATTCTAATTTTATATACATACTCACTCTGCTATCAGAACTCCATCTATCAGTACACCCACTGGCTAACAATATTAGCAAATAAGTACTTGTTTCTTTCCCTATAAACCGATCTCCAACGATACCATAGGTTTCTCACCCTTTCCGTCATATTATCTATAGTATTTCTTCTAAAAACAGCCACAAGTTACACTTGATTGAATGACAAGTCCGCGCTCTAGTTTTTCACCAACGTTGAGAAAAAATAGCGGAAATAACCCTTAAATAACCGTCCCCACTTCCTGTCAGGTGACCGTCTTCGACAAACGGGGCCGGGAACAACAAGAGGGGGAACTAATCTAACCAGGTAAACTGTTAAAGCGTTTGTACCGGCTTTTTCATTTAACTTAAAACACACCAGATTGGAACAGAAGTATGTTACAACACACCGCTTGGCTGTTTATTACTTCCTCTACAGGTGTACCCGCCTGTTTTTGCTGTTCAAACGTTACAGCTGCAATCTTTTTCTCCTCCCGGTTATGGCCCACTTACGAGCCCAATAAGGTACGAGCATCTCTATGGTTAATCCTTTTTTCTGTGGTAACCAACTCTAATAAGGGTTTGTCACATTCTCATTCTTTGACGTTACACATTCGTCTCACATATAGGTACGAACTAAACTACGCGCTTAAAGCGCCTTCGCCACACTCTCGCCCACATGGGCTTTTGGCCACATCACTAAATCCCGGCTTTTCATCGAAAAAGGGTGAGTTATTTAATGTATATAATCTTTGAATCTTGACAGGGATGACGACTCGAACTTGGCTTTGCACTAAAATAAATACACCTATAATCTACAAAAACGTGCTCGAACTTATGCATGAATTGCGTGTGTTTAACAAAACACGTGATGACCTACGTCTGATTTTCGGATAAAAGTCTTTAATAAGTGTACTTACTAAACACACCTCTTTACTAGATAAATCCCCCCTCTTTCCGTGCCAGCGCTCACATTGACCAGTGGCGCATTTAATGATTGTTGGTCTCATTGAAACTTGTGCACCCCATATGGCTGTCCTACAAACCTTAAAACTGGAGCAGATTTTAAATTTCCTAAATATCAGGGGAAGCGTATCAGCATTTTATCCGTCTGGCCCCACCACCTTATATCGGAAATATCCTTCTACCAACACAAAATCCTTATTAAATCAGACCACATGCACCGATGTAGTTGTGACAGGATACTGAACTGAATATTCTTGCCGGTTTTACTGTACTAAAATGTTTATGCTAACAATAGACTGCTTCCAGATAGCACTTAGATTAAAATAGACTCACCAAAAAGTCACCACAGGTTACAATGGTTTGTATACCTGTTCACTAGCACTTGTACTTGTTCACTCGTTTTCACTAATTCGTAGGCCATGTCCGTATTTTTTCTGAATTAAAGCTACATCTACGTACACTGGTCATTGTGTTTGCTTTTAGAAAGACATATTTGCAGACTATCCGAAGTCACTTCCACACATTCTGTATAATCACGATAAAAAGGAGATCACTATTCACATACACTGAAGTCACCTATACTCCAAAATTTCATGTCACACATGTATGACACTATGTCACCCAATGGCATGCCTGCTTTGAATCACGAAGGGTTCACCCACCACTTTTAATATCGCTCATATAGAACGTCCATATAAATGTAATTTTTGTATCTATACCCAGCCCTGAAGATTCGCAGCTTGTTTCCCTGCGATGAAACACGTGTTGGCCACAACAAGAGGAACAATAAAGTATTCTCCATAACAAGGATTCTACTCCATTATAAATTTCTTTCTGGATACATCGGTCTTGACTTTGTAACATTGTTGATGTGCTTTTATTACTAATGTTACCCCAAACAGAAACCATTGAGTTCCAATTACTTTCTTCCTAGAGCAGGGGCTTCTGTTGTTTTTATACACATTGATCACAATCAATGTTCTAACTAATGCCGCTACACAACGATGATCACTATCCTATGAATACTAAGGGTGGGCGTAGTTCGCGAAGTAGCACAACGCGAAGTGCACTTCGCACCACACGAACTTCACGTAGCACTACGCGAGCTGCGTAGTAGCATGTTCGCACTGGGCAAGATGTGTTTTCAATGATTGCACAGTGCGGACATGCATCCAGCACTGTGCAATCATTGAAAACGGCATCTTGCACAGTGCGAGCTGTAGTTTTCTGCTGCTCGAGTAGATTATTACTCCAGCTGCAGTTTTCTCAACGCGAACTGGTAGTTTCTCATTGAGAGCGGTCGCGAGCATGCGCAACCACTCACAATGAGAAACCTTACCTCCCCGGGTTGAGAATCTCGCCGGGATGTCATTTTGCTTGCTCGCGGTCGTGAACATGACGTTCAGGACCGCGAACAAGCAAAAAATGAGCGCTGCACTACGCTACGCTGCACTACGCGTGTTCGCACTGTGCTACGTGCAGCTCGCGTAGTGCGAAGTTGCGCAAACTTCGCAAACTCCGCAAGCGTAGCGTAGTGCTTCTCCCAGGCCTAATGAATACCTTTAACTCTCTCTCTCTCTCTGTTGGGAAGTTTCTATATATATCTAATATCTACTGGGGATGTCTCTTCAATCCTCTCACACAAGAATGGCCAAATTATAATATGCAAAGGTTATTCTCTGATTCAAGTGCTCCTCTGCTCCCTTGCTCAGTTACCATTTACCCGGACGGGAGATGCATCCGTCCACATAACAGCATCTGACTAGACGAAAGGTTAACTTTATTATAAGAAAACAACAGTCACACAATGGTTCACTAAGAACTGGGGTTCTTTTATTGCACAATATCAAATTATAACATCACAATAACTAGGAATCTAGACATAGCCTGAAAAGTAAAGGGAAATAAACACATCCAAGGAATAAAGCTTTATTACTAACACATCCACATATAGCTGACAGGAACTGTAGATAGCTAAAAAGGGAAATGGATTATAACAGACTGCACACCGCTGAAAGAAAAAGGATTAATCAGTGTAACAATACAGTAGGGAATATAGCTTAGGAAATAAAGGACAAGATTAATGTATGTATATATATATATATATATAGGCACTAATATAACAGGACAGATATCACCTGATTAATATGAAGTCTTGTTCTAGCTGTCATCTGGGTTCCTCTCTCGTCTGTGCCTTGGCTCATCTCAGACTCTCCCCTGCACTCTTGGACACACATCTGCGCCGATCACTCTGCACTGGACTCCTCTCCCCCACGAACTGTCTTCACCTTCCAACTTCAGTCTAATGATATAGTTTCTGCCGCTCTGATAACCGTTCGCTCCACTAGCTTCTTCACTCTGTCTGATTGTTCCAGCTCCAATGTCCAACTCACTCCAGCTGCTCCCACTGACTAATCCACGATATAACTTCAGTCTCTTCCAAAAGGCATCACTCCAAACTCCAGCTGTTAACTGCCTGCTCTCACTGATCACAACTCCTTCTGACAAGTAACTGCTTCTGAATGCTTTCTTCAGCTCCAAAAACCATCTGACTTCTCTCTTCAGCTTCAAACACCATCTGACTTCTCTCTTCAGCTTCAAACACCATCTGAACACAACTGCTTCTTACAACTCCAAAAAACCAACTGAACTTTACCATTCCAAAAACCGACTGAACTCTCAGCCTCTTCTGCACTTCGCTACTATGGAATGCTCTCTCCTAGTGGAAAGTTCCAGCCAGTAGCCTCCTCCCACCAAATCCATGTACCAGGCTCCCTGCTCCAGACGCCCCCACAGTGATCAACTGCTTGTTTCGTCTAGAGACTTGAGCCCAGGGACATTTCCTGATAAGATTCAGCTCCGGCCGGTTCTCTCTAGTTTGCAAAGAGCGAACAACACCTCATAACTAAACCATCACACTTGACCTACATGCATCTCAGTCTGCAGAGGCAGAAAGCAAAATGGAGTCTCTCAGGTTCTGGGCCTTGTAGGCCCGAAAAGGATGAAATAGACACTTAGCTCTATACACAAACCCTACCAATAAATATTATGAAGTCAGAACTACAGGATCCACCCTCTACTATAGGTAGAATGATGAAAAGACACATAATTATGTCAAAGCCAATAGGCAATAGATGGATTAGAGTCAGAAATAAGGGATCTATCATCATATAAAGAGGCTATCCTCTAAATTATGCTTCTAGGTCTGAAAAGAGGCCTGAAAAGGACCAAAACAAGCTAAGAATAGGGATCTAGGATGGTAGCAAGCTTAAAGTCACCATCACTCAGAAATAGAACCAAAAACCCGGTCAGCACAGCGACCACGGAGGAAAAGGTCTATATGGTGGCGGTATCTATAAGACACCGCCAGCCATATTAGGATGGGCTTCGGTATATGACTTTCTCTGGCGGCAATGCTGCCACGGAAAGGCACACGGTCTTTGCTTTGGGGGCCCGTTGCGGGCCCCCAGGGTGAAGAGGGGGTGGGGGGTGCACGTGGGGGGTACCTATGGTACCCCCAGCATTTCAATGTACAACATGACAAGCACTGCGCAGTGCCTGTCATGTTGTGCAGTGAAATGTACAACAGGAATTTTTAGCATTGCGGTGGGTGGTGATGAGAGCACCGCCCGCCACAATGTTAAAAATGCTGCATGCCCCTGCCACTGTGGCGGGCGCATCATAATTGCTATGGTGGGACCCCTGCACACGTGGCGGACGGTCCCGTTTCCACCTGGATGGTGGCCGGACAAAGTCCGTCCGCCATCAAAATGGACCCCATAGTTTGGTAGTCCATATTTTGTTAACTTTAATGCAATTTTTAAAAGTCAGTATTGTTGTAGTGGATATGCTGGTAATAAATATTTTATACTTTCAAATTGTTTTTATCAATATTTTTGACTCAACATTTAAGTCATTTTATTTAAAAGTATTAAAAAACGATATTTTAGTAGTTGATATTTTGACTTTAATATTTTAGTAAGTCAATATATTTTAAGGTGCTACTTGGGATATCACCCATGCAAATACCCTGCTAAAAATTCAGGGCTGCAGACAATTAATATTGCACTAAATATGCATACTTTTTTTTAGCTTTGAGGAAGGTGAGGTGGAAACCGGCAAAGATGTCCAGCTATAAGCATGCAATGAAGTTTGCACTGAAGTCTGCTCTGATTATGTATCATTCTAGGAAGGCTGCTAATATTCCATTCAGGCAATTACCCAGAGAATAAGAATTGGACGCTAGTTGATTTATGTGGGTGACATCCATTCTTAATTTTACGACACATAGGAGTGTTCACAATCATTCACTGGGAAAGCAGGAAAGGATCTCCAGTGTTTTTAGTATTATTATTATAAGATTTTTGAAGCGCAAGAATGTCCCTGCGCTAGAAAGCATTGTATGATGCCCAGATGACGGATCTGCTAGAAGACAGAACAAAAGAGCCAGGTCTTAAGAAGTTTCTTACAGTTCAGAATATCCCTAGTTGTGCAAAGCTGAGCTGGGAGGGCATTCCACTCCCTGGTGGCCAGATAAGAAAAGGAGTTACTGCCCCAATGTTTTCTTCTGAATTGAGAAATTACTACAGCAATGAGTTAAAATCTATTTAACAAGTACTGCATCAAAAACAGGGAGGTTGAGGCAAAGGAGAACCGCACTTGGCAACAGTAATTTTAAGGGATGCATACAGATATTCTCAAAAGTACAACCCCTCTCTTCTCCAAAATAAAAAATTTCCAAAACGTAAAAAACCAACAATGGTTCGGCACTCAAAAATCATGGTGTTTTGTATATAACGCACACATTTAGCAAGAGTTTTTTTCAACACCAACAACAACGATCACGGTTCATGTATGGACCAGTAAGGATGTCAACATTTTCTTTCTTCATTTATTCTTTATTGAGTATCTTCTCATGCAAGATTATATCAGTGAAATCAATGATAAAATCCAGTAGCCGAGCATTTCGTTCACACAGGACTTCTTCAGAGCTCTAATTTGTATGTGAGATTCACCAGATCCATAATATTTACTAGCACTGTGTACATCTCAACTGGAAGCAGACGCCATGATTGTTAAAATATCGAGTACAAAATATCGTTAACAATAATATAGATGTAAAAAATATCGACTTTATTAAAAACAGTGTTAAATTAAATTAATATTAAATTTTAATTACTAAAATATACTTAAAACTACTTAAATTAAATTATAATAATTAAATATTAAATGAAAATAATAAAAATAATTTTTTACTATCTTATTTGTTGACCCTGAACCCTAAAAATACCCCTTTACCCAAAAACCCAAAACTGACCCTGAACCCTAAAAATACCTTTACCCAAAAACCCAAAACTGACCCTGAACCCTAAAAATACCCCTTTACCTAAAAACCCAAAACTGACCCTGAACCCTAAAAATACCCCATTACCCAAAAACTGAAAACTGACCCTGAACCCTAAAAATGCCCCTTTACCCAAAAACTAAAAACTGACCCTGAACCCTAAAAATATCCCTTTACCCATGAACTGAAAACTGACCCTGAACCCTAAAAATACCCCTTTACCCATGAACTGAAAACTGACCCTGAACCCTAAAAATACCCCTTTACCCTAAAACTGAAAACTGACCCTGAACCCTAAAAATGCCCCTTTACCCAAAAACTGAAAACTGACCCTGAACCCCAAAAATACCCCTTTACCCTAAAACTGAAAACTGACCCTGAACCCTAAAAAGGCTCCTTTACCCAAAATTTATCAATATTATTTCATTACCAATTAATTAATAATTAACAATAACAATAAAGTAAATATATTAGAACATTAGCTGTAATTATTTTAATAATTAATATTATTTTTTCCAAATTAATTACTTAAAAATAACACAAAATAATATATATTAAAATTTTACTCTAATTAATGTAATTAACTAATTACAATTAATTAATTAACAATTAATTACTAATACAAAATATGTTCAAAATTATATTAATTAATTAACTAATTAATATTAATTAATGATCAATTAATTACTAATTAAAAATATTAACAAACATATATTAATTAATTAATTATTATTAAATTACTTCCCACCCTATTCCCCTATAAACCCACAACCCGCAACAGAATTACATTACGCAATTATTATAAAAACAAAATTCATTTAATAAAATATTTTATAACATTAATACACACTATTCACACATATTATTACATAAAAATACACTATAACATATTATATATTATTAAAAATTCGATATTTTTGCTATCTATATTTTATACAGTCGATATTACTTCACTTACCTGAAAAACGATATTTTTGTAGTCGATATTATGTCCAGTCGATATTTTGTCCAGTCTATATTTAAAACTCGATATTATGTCCAGTCGATATTTTGGAGTCGATATTTTGTCTGTACACCGTAAAAGCTAGGTGAACTTCCTTCACGCTCCTCGGTAAAGTGCAACAAGTAAATTCAAGTAGATTTAGCAATCTAAGCAAAAAGGCAGTGAGATTGAGAGGCACCCCCCGCGCCTAGAGGAGGGGGGACTTTAGTGGGATTCCGGGCCTGGAGAAATGGTTTAGTTTCCCCAGGTTTAGTCATGGGGAGGGTCGTGAAGTAATGTGAGAAGCCAGGGAGGGCGTTTGCGATCCCTCCCCCCAAGGTGATAAAAATGTGGCGAGCCAGGGAGTAGCCCTCTTTGTCTCTCGCCTCTGGGGATCGCCGGAAAGGCTCAGCCGGAATAACAGTTGCAGGGGACAGAAAGGCCCTGCGGTGCTGGCGGTGATCTGCAAGGTGAGAGGCCTTATAGCGTAGCAGGGAACATGCGGCGGTATAACGGGAGCTTGTGAAGCAAGTGGGACAGCCACGGGTCATTCGGGTGGGTAGAGCAATTTTAAAAGTAGTATGGTTATGAGGGCTGCGTGATGTTTCACTGGCGCAGTTGCGAAGATCAGCAATGACGGAGATGAGAGGCTTACGCGAGGAGAGGGGAGCGAGACGATCCGCATCAAATGCGCGCATCGAGGAAGGGCTCTGTGTTAAGGGAGGATTTGCCTTTGAGGATGGAGTGGCAATGCTGTGCACGGGGGCACGTTTGGGCATATGTGATGCAAGACGGTGATCGCTGGGGTGAAGCTCTGCACGGGTGCAGAGAGGCAGCGCCGTCTTCTAGGACACACGTTCTTTCGAATAGGTCCTCATGGTGCGTCCCAATTGTGCAAGGCTGGAAGTCGTCTAAATAAGTGGTGTGTCCAAGGTGTTCTTCCGGGCGAGGGGTGGCATTTCCTTATAGGGACTACATAATGGCATTTATGAATGTCGCTGAGTTTATAAATGACTGCATTTGTATTATTATGGTCAATTAAAGAATTCCATAAATTATGGCAAATTACAGAGAACAAGGGCATCTTTATGAAATGCCTCCTAAAGTTGCTGGTAAACCAACAGCTAATTTGTTTAAATAAAAGGTGTGAGGACAAGGTGCTCATCCCACTGACCCTAGTGCGTTCCAGAAAATACACTATGCTAGCCACAGTGGGCCTTAGTGGGGGCATAATCTAGGCAAAGGGCACGGCAACTGCTCATGGGTGTTCAGGTACTGAACCGAGTGGCATGGCACAGGCAAGCATGCTAGCAAGTCTCCGGAGGCATGAAAACTGTGGATGCTAATACACCGAAGGGGGATTGGAGGGCACGGCATGTTATGTCATTGGCTTGGGGGGGGATACACCCCGAGGTACTCAGCTTGTAGGAATGCTGAGCATCCCGTGGAGAGGGCAACACCGTCAATGGCAGGTGCATGTGGCATGGTATGTGGTAGTGACAGTGCATGGGGCATGGGGTGAGATAGTGACATATGATATACGGGGGCACTAGGGCAGTAAGTATCTCTAGTGCCCGAGCCAAAGGGGCGTGGCCGGTGCATGAAGAAGGAGGCGCGCCGGTGCAAGACCTGTCAGAGGGGCACAAAGGTATTAGTCAGTCAGTAATTTGCTTTCTTTTTTTTAGTAGACAGGATGCTGCCCAAACGGACACGGGGGGCAAGGAGGCCCCAGCGTCATTGGCGGCATTATGGGAGGTCGCAAAGAAAGGAGGTATCGATTGGGCACTGAAGACCCTATCTCAGGATGCAGGGACAAGTGGGCAGCAGGAGCCTCCCTTGACAAAACCCATATGGCGGATGCCTGTTCGCTTTAAGTACACGCATCAGGAGAAGACCAGGCGGGTCTCAGAACCGCAAACAAACCTTCCAGGTGAGGTGATGGCAGTTGGCCAGCCCCTGGTAGTCACAGACAATATGCTGGTGACTAGCGTTGGCGCACAAGCAGGCCTAGTAGAAGGCGGGTCATCCCTGATGGGGGGACCTACACAGAGTGCGCTAACACCAACAGGGCCAACGGGTGGGGCTGGTAGTCAGGCGAATGCGGCTGTGCAGGGGAAGGGGGGGTGTCAGGTAAGGCAGCGCTGGTTCCGGTGGAAACCATAAAGGCCCCACTGGTGGCGACACAAGGTGGTGGGGTGGCGCAGGTGTGGGTCCAGTCAGGGGGAGTACTGCAATCACCTATGGTGGTGGCTACCACAGCTCAGGGCCGGTGAGTACAGTGGGGGCTGCGGGGGCAGGGCTAGTTACAGTGACACCAGCGGCCCCCCCAGCGACAGTGGCGTCGGCTCACGCCCCTCCTCTGCACAGCCCAGTGTTATACGGTTCCTTATAATTGGCAGTTACACCGTCAGCAAGTATAACTTGGCACGTGCCAGCGGATACAAGGGAGAAGATTTTTAAGGGGGAGTATGTGGGCGTTTTTGATCTGATTAATGCGGGTGTGGTCCCAGGGAAAACCAGAACGGGTAAAGATGGGGAACTGAAACAGAAGAAGGTTTAGGTGGAATGGTCGCTGAAAAACTGGGTGACTGGGTTTGCTATTTATGCAGCAATTATGGTTGAGCTGTTCCCTACATTGGTGGCTCAGTTGATAAGCTACATGTCATTGATTCATGGGGCAGCTTCAGAATTTCAGGGGACGTCCTGGTTGCAATATGACACAATGTTCAGGCAGATGAAAGCAGTGAGGCCGGAAGTAGCATGGGACCAGCGGGAGATTAATATATGGCATGGGGAGTTTTATTCGGCTGTGCCAATTACCAAACCCACACATTCCTTTCGGGGAGACAGGGGAGACGGGGACAAGAAGCAAGCATGTTGGCAATTCAACAAGAATGAATGTAATAGAGGATCAGCATGTAAGCTCAAGCACATTTGTTCCTTCTGTGGGGTGCTCGGGCACCCAGAGATTAAGTGTTTCGAGAAAGGGGGAAAGCCCAAGGAACACCGCCCCCTGCTTTTGCTCAACCAAAAGGCCGCCCTACCCAATAATGCTAAGAACTTGCCCACTCCTATACGCCTGCCTGTATTAGCCCACCTGCTCGCCAGATACGAGAGGAGGGCAGAAGCGCCATTTTTGTATAAAGGTTTTAAATCTGGTTTTCACATCCCGTCTACTGCAGCACCAACAGCAGTTCCCCCGCGCACAAAATTGAAAAAGAGATAGCGTTGGGGAGGGTGGCAGGGCCATTCCAAAAATTGCAGAGGCAGGACTTGGTCTGTTTACGAATGGGGCTGGTGCCAAAGAAGGAAGCGGGAAAATATTGTCTCATACACAACTTATCGAGTCCATCAGGCATGTCAGTCAATAAAGGGTTGGATCCAGATTTGTGTACAGTGCGCTACACCACTTTTGACTCGGCGATTAAAAAACTGCAGAGGCTGGGTGGGGGGGCACTGATGGCTAAGGCAGATGTTGAGTCAGCCTTTTGCCTCTTGCCGGTGCACCAGGATGACACTAGGTTGCTAGGCTTCACTTTTGATGGCAATTTCTTTATGGACCTAGGTATGCCTATGTGTTGTTCCATTGCATGTGCAATGTTTGGAACATTTAGCCGTTTTATGGAATGGACAGTGCAGGAATTGGTGGGCAAGCAAGAGGTTGTGCATTATTTGGATGATTTTCTCTTTATAGGACCACTAGGCTCGTCAGATTGTCAAGAAGCATTGGTGGGTTTCCAGCGGGTGGCGGAGGCATTGGGGGTGCCACTGGTGGCGGAGAAGACAGAGGGCCCTACAACCCAATTAACTTTCTTTGGTATTGAGATTGACACGGTGGAGGGCGTGTGCAGACTACCACAGGACAAAATTACAGCCTTTCAAAGGTCTCTGGGCGAATCCTAAAGGGAACCCAAGGTTACACTGCATCAGTTGCAGGTGTTGGTGGGCCAACTTATGTTTGTACTACGCGTGATACCTATGGGCAGGGTTTTTTCAAAGAATATAGCCAGGGCAATGTCAGGTTTGAGGGCAAAGCACCACCACACTAGGCTAACAGCTGAAGTGAAGAATGATTTGGTTACATGGAGTAATTTCCTGGAGCAGTTCAGTGGATCAGTGATATGGCAACAACCGCCACAGGCCAATAGTGAGTTAGAGCTTTACACTGATGCAGCGGGCAGTGTCGGTTTTGGAGCAGTGCTAGGAGCAAGGTGGTGTATGCAGCATTGGCCGGTGGATTGGTACAGGATGGGGTGGGTCCGCAATGTCACATTCCTGGACTTTTTTCCCATAATAGTGGCACTTCAGATATGGGGCGCACTGTTGGAAAACAAACAAATTGTGTTTTGGTCAGACAGTATGTCGGTGGTCCTAGCAGTGAATAACCAATGGGCAAAATGTCCGTGGGTACTCCGTTTGCTGAAGGTGTTGGTGCGGGAGTGCCTCAGACATAATGTGCATTTTACTGCCAAACATGTGCCAGGTGTGATAAACACAGTAGCTGACTCCCTGTCTCATTTTAAGTTGACAGAATTCAGAGCGCGGTGGCCACAAGCAGACGGTCAGATTACTGCCTTCCTGGAAAGCCTGTGGAAGCTTGGTGCCCCATTGCTTCCGACCTCATAGCAGGTTCGGTGGCACCCAAGACTAAGAGTAGGTATGAGAAGGCATGCCAGGTATACATAGCAGTCTTGAAGAGTAAAGGGGGTGCAGGGGAGTTTACACCGCAGGGGGTTCTCAGTTTCATTGTTAGCCAGAGAAAGAAGGGAAGGTTGTTGACTCTGGTACGTAGACAATTGTAGGCAATAGCCTTCTTTGCAGGAATAAAAGGGGTAGCGGATCCCACTAAAGACCTCAGAGTTAGAAGGGCCATGAAAGGTTGGGAACGGCGGACTCCAAGGGAAAAAGATAGCAGGAGACGTTTGTCCTAGATGACATTCAGCTACATGTAAGCTTTGCTAGCAAGAAGTACAGAATTACAGAGAATAGGAACTTGATATCTGCATGTTTTGGGTGGCCTACTTTGCAGGCCTAATTTCGTTTTTTGAAGTTTTATGACTTTCAAATGTATCTCTGTATTAACCCCTTCCCTGCGGGGCTAATTCTCCCGCGGTGCGGGGGGAGGGGGGCCGCGCGCGGGGGAGCTCTCGACGAGCTCAGCTCGTCATGGTGCAAAGTGGAGCGGTGCTCATGATGAGGTGAGTTCATCACGACTCCGCCCATTCCAATAGAAAACTCACAGGAGGGGAATTAGCCCCACATGGGCGTTCCGTGGCAGTTACGATGGCTCAGCTCGTTATGAGCACAGCTCAACTGTGTCTCATGACGAGCTGAGCTCGTCATGAGCGTCGAAGGGGTTAATTATATTAATGCACTTACCTATCCAACCAGCACTGGAACTGTTGACCTGAAGATTAAGTATAGATCTGAACAGTAAGTACATTAATCCACTGTGGTATTCCACTCATAATTTAATTTGTAATATTAAGATCCTATCACCTTAGTCAAGAACAAGGTTTCAGCTACTGGGTTCCTACCTCTAAGGCACCCGTTTTCTGTGTAATTCGTATACAATGTGCAACATTGAGACAATTGCATGCATGGTAAATAATGCAACGCAGGCTGTGCATTGTTAAGAAGCAGCATACCCATTTCCACTTCACATTCATTCTGCACTTCTACTGTCCTACACGGTACTCAACGGAGCCATCCATACCTGTCCAACACTTTGGGGCTTATTATGACGGCCCATTCAGACAACTGAGGCTGGGAAAGTTCCTCACCATTGTATTACGATGCAACCACTGCTACCGTGGAGGTCTCAGCTATGGCCGTGCACATACCCCTGAATATGTTGCTGCAAGTGCATTCAAAATTACAGTTAACATGATAACTACACACACATGCATGACATATATAGGGATATGCCTTGTGCATCATATACCCCATTGCTGGAGTGTGGAGATCTGTGCACAGTCCAGTCAATGGGGATATATGCATCTAAGGACTCACCTGCCTTCCGGTGCCCACAGGGTCGTAGTCTCTGGGGTCCAGCTGCTGTGATGTAGGGGGGACCTGGAGAAAGGGATCCACGGTGGAGGCTGTCTGGGAGAAGCTGATTTGGGTGAGTATGTACCGCAAATACATAATTTCTGATGACTCGAGGCAGACGGTTGGACTGCCACTGTCTGGTAGTCGGGAACACTCATCGCAATCTGGATGGTGGTCAGAGATTCCTGTACTGCCCTATGGATGTTGCGTTTTCTGACCACCATCTCGGCAGTCGGAGAAAGGCTGTCTGAGTCTGCGGTCTTTCAGCAGTCAGTCGGAGTACATGAGGCATGCATCGTAATCCTGCAGTCAGACTGACCACTTCTGACGAGATTGCAGTGGTCCGATCACCTTAGACAGGACCGCTAAATCCGGTCCGACTGCCATCGTGATCAGGCCCTTTACTATCACAGCCAATCCCCTTCACAGGCATTAACATCTAAAGATGCTTGCAATATCGACTGATTGAAGGCTGCAGATCTGATTGAGCTGTTTAAATGAAATGTGTTTGTCCAATAGAGGCTACCTATGCATACCCCTTAATGAAGTCCATCTAGTTGAGTTCCAGAAATAGACATTGTCCGATAGTAAAAGTTCAACTGTAACTTTTCTCAAGTAGTCTCAAGCCATATATAAGTACATGGTCCAATGCTCAATTGTTTTTCTTTGCATTCTGGCACTTGTAGTCTTGCATATCTAATGGATAAAGTACACCTACAAATATCAGAAGACAAACAACTAAACCAGGAAAGGACCAGCACCGCTTCCTGACATGGAACTGCTATTGAACTCCACCAAAGTCTGCCATAATATGCCTGGAACCGCCAATCGCCATACATAGTGGTAATACTGAACTGATGGACATTAATGTTTAAAATAGATGGTGAGTGTCAGTCAGAGATAAAGGGTGTTTTGAAGAAAAGCATCTTTTAATGTGGTATATGTGAATGAAGCCATTCCGGAGAAATTGTCACTAGTGCATCAGGTGCCTGGAGACGTGTTTCAAGATGCAAGCTGCCCACCACAACCAAATTATGGATTTCTTTTACTACACAAATGGCGGATGGAAGCCCATTTCTCTTGCTTGCATTATAGCTCATGGTACCCTTGTTATGCCATTGGAGGTTATGCCATTATAAAGACAATTGGTGTGCTAAAGAACAAGTACACTCTATCTGAGCATGCAGTCAGCATATAGCCTCTGGAAACAATGGCATGTAAACCTGATATTAAACTGCATGTTTCTTCAGATTCTATCTCCAGACAAGGAGATCAGTGCTAGATGTGGTAGATGGTGGGTAGTGTAGTTCCTATATCCCTTATAGGTTCTGCGCATTGGAATAACATACACGATAGGCTTGGCATAGGACCGAGATCTGTATGCCCCTATTATGTATATTAAACTTAATTACTGTGTACCAGCTAGCTCAGAGGCCACTAGAAACCCCTTGAAGACAAGAAAGAAATAGCTTCTGGCAACTACTTAACATAAAACCCACATCCCTCAGGATCATGGAAACAATATACTACTTTTCATTCAGTCACTCATCTCAGAGAAGTACATAGAAGAAACAGTCGGGTGTGTTTACAATAAAATTTATTGCACAGTTGTTCTTCTAGTACTGGTTATATATGCTGCGACAACTGTTGGACAGTAGCAGAGAATTATGGCCAGCAGTGCAGTTAAATAAAAAGGCTTTGTATATTTATACCATTTTGCAATAGTAATGAACAAATACATGAAATACAGAATGCATTAAGATAAAGCCTATACTCCTATGATGCCTAACTAGATGTACCTAAGTGTACCTAGCAGGTGTGTAGGTCTTTAGAGAGCCAAGAACCCCCCTAGGATTTAGTCTAACCCCATTACCTTAGTGGGACTTCATCCTGATCTTGAGCTGGACACCCACAGATGGGTGATGGACCTCTGGCAGCTGGAGCTGTGGCATGACGCAGGTTGCAGCGCCTCGGGCAGAGTGTCGGCCTGGAAGTATCTGTCTCCTCTGGTTTGCTAGGGCAAAGGGAGGAATACTTATACTGGAAAGGTGTCTTGGATTGACGTAAAGTTGGTCAGAGGAAGATGTGTTCTTGGTCTGTTTCCAAGAATTTGTTGTGACGTAGGTTAGTCACTGTTGGACATGGAGATTACGTATTTAGGATGGACCGTCTTCTGTGCACAGAGCACACAGTGATCAGATAAGGGGACAGCCTCTCTGTTGCTCGTTATTGTGAAATGAGGGCTAATCTAGGTCAAAGGGCCAGCTTGTCTCTGTGACACAAAGGATTTGTGCTTCTGAGACAGTACCTATGTTAAGGCCTCAATTTCCTTCATAACAGGTGGAGGAGACCCAGAAGAGTTTCTGAAGTTCTGTAGTCCAGTAGCAGCCAACTGGAATCAAGAATAAGTAAGGAAGAGTGGAGCGAAAGCAATGCCACTGTGCTTGTTGCATTTTGAGTCAGCTAACAATGGCTGATGCTCAGCAGGAAGGGTGACTGAAGAAGTACTCAGACTTTCGGAGTGTGGGTCCATAAAATTCAGCAGTGCAGGCTGACCTTGCATTGATCTAACTCCAAAACAATCATGTCATCTTCCTGCACCTCATTTCTGTTAACATTCAAACCTGGAATGCTTCAAAACAGGTGGAATCCCTCTTTAAGTGCTATATGTGTAGCAGTGCCAAACTCCTATGATATCTGAGCCCTCTGCCCCGGTTGGATGTCAGGCATCCACAAAAATATTGGGCTCCAAAAATATTAT
This sequence comes from Lissotriton vulgaris, assembly GCF_964263255.1. NCBI lineage: Eukaryota > Metazoa > Chordata > Amphibia > Caudata > Salamandridae > Lissotriton > Lissotriton vulgaris. The sequence goes on from NC_141695.1 coordinate 580,729,301, forward strand.
AGCAAAAATATCAACACAAAAAATAGACTAGGAAAGTATATGCATTTAATTGTAGATTTACTATTCTTAATCTACGTCTAAGTACCTAAAAAATAACTCGTTTTTTTCAAGCAACTGTAACAATAAATGCACATTACACTCTGCACGTGTGCACAAACACACTATTTATCTGTCTGTCTAACTATCTATATATCTGTCTATCTATTTATTCACTGAAAGAAAAACAAAGGGTGATGTATAGTTATGGTTAGGTACATTGTTCAGTAACACTGTAATGTTTAAAACAAAAAAAAACACAGAAATTCACAAGTTATAGTTATAGTTATCTCAAGTAACTATAACGTGTACCCTAAGGTAACTATAACTCGCAACCCTACCATGCACAGTTTTTTATCAATAATTTAATTGCAAATGTTGCAGTGATATTATTATTGATATATTATTTGTAATGGAAGATGTCGTGAGTGATGTAATATGTGGGGTAATTAGCAGTGCATGGCGAGGGCGCAAGTTATAGTTACCTTAGGGCACAAGTTATAGTTACTTGAGATAACTATAACTGATGAATTACTGTGGTTTTTTAAGGTTTAAACTTTACATGGTTACTGAACAATTCACCTAACTATAGCGCTACTTTAACATTTGTTTTTTTTCTGTGAATTTCTAGGTTTTTTAAATGTAAAGTAATATTTTATTACCATCCGTAAAGTCATGCTAAGCCGTGCATGAGCTTTGGACTCCCTGAGCCTTGTTACGGTCCGGGGATCCCAACCTATGGGGCCATAATAATAAAGGGAAGGGTGCCATGGCTCTCTATCCCAAGCCTTATTAGGCCCTGGGGACCACACCACCAGGGCCAAATATAATTTTTAAAAAGGGGGCAATGCACAGCCCTCTCCCAGAGGCTTATCAAGCCTGGGTGACCCTATCCTCCAGGGGCACAATGTTAATCTAAATGGGAGGGAAGCCGTGCATACTTTCCTCGCAAGCCTTCTCAGCATGGGGGACCCCATCCAGCAAGGCCAAATACACTTATAAAGGGGAGGGGGAAGGGAAGCACCCCTCCTTTAGCTTTTTCAGGCCCAGGGTCTTTATCCCCTGGGGCCAAATAGACATAAAAAGGGGAATAGGGCAGATCTGCCCACCTCCCTGAGTATCATTACATTTGAGAACCTCACCCCAAATTTAAAAGGGAAGGAGAGCCTCATTAGGCCCTGGGGACCACATCCCACAGGGTCAGACGACATTGCCTCGTTGTCTACCCCAGGCACCCACATACCACATGTTGGGTGGCCGCGAGGGAAGCCCCATGGCCCTTACGGTCCCAGACGGCTACCGCATGGTGGGGAAGCCGGCATTGCTCCCACCTGGAGTGAGCAGCTACTTATGCTTGCTTCCTCCTTGCAGGAGCAATGTCAGTTCTGTTTCCTTGCCTGCATCAGTGCATACAAAGAAACAAAACACAAGTCTGCTCCCAGCTGACAGGAGCATTTTTAAATCTCCCTTCAGCTGGGGGCAAGCTTTGGGTTCACTCCCATTGGGTGAGAGATTTAAAAATGCTCCTGTCAGATGGGAGCAAACATATGTTTCCCTGACCATGCTGCTGCGAGCTGGGAAACTGCCCTGAGGCACAGTACATGAGCCAGCCTCAGAGGATGTGGTCCCTGGTGCCTTTAATTACTCATGGAGGAGGGCCGTGCAGCCTCTGATCCAGCGCGGCTCCAGAAATTACCTGAAAACCATCACCGTACTCCCTAGGAGCTATTCACATATTACTCGTCAGTGGGGCCCATAACACCGCGGGTCATATATACACACATTCACCCTGCTTCCAGGATTGGTGAAGACTAGAGGAGAGCTGCTGGATTTTAGCGGAGTGTCTTATTTCATACCAAAATTTATACACTATATACATCTGCAGTTTATCAATATTACCATGGTTTTATCTCAAGAAAACATTAAAACACCCCACCATTATTGTCAATGGATCTGCTAGTAAAATGGTTTAGTTTCCCCAGGTTTAGTCATGGGGAGGGTCGTGAAGTAATGTGAGAAGCCAGGGAGGGCGTTTGCGATCCCTCCCCCCAAGGTGATAAAAATGTGGCGAGCCAGGGAGTAGCCCTCTTTGTCTCTCGCCTCTGGGGATCGCCGGAAAGGCTCAGCCGGAATAACAGTTGCAGGGGACAGAAAGGCCCTGCGGTGCTGGCGGTGATCTGCAAGGTGAGAGGCCTTATAGCGTAGCAGGGAACATGCGGCGGTATAACGGGAGCTTGTGAAGCAAGTGGGACAGCCACGGGTCATTCGGGTTGGTAGAGCAATTTTAAAAGTAGCATGGTTATGAGGGCTGCGTGATGTTTCACTGGCGCAGTTGCGGAGATCAGCAATGACGGAGATGAGAGGCTTACGCGAGGAGAGGGGAGCGAGACGATCAGCATCAAATGCGCGCATCGAGGAAGGGCTCCGTGTTAAGGGAGGATTTGCCTTTGAGGATGGAGTGGCAATGCTGTGCACGGGGGCACGTTTGGGCATATGTGATGCAAGACGGTGATCGCTGGGGTGAAGCGCTGCACGGGTGCAGAGAGGCAGCGCCGTCTTCTAGGACACACGTTCTTTCGAATAGGTCCTCATGGTGCGTCCCAATTGTGCAAGGCTGGAAGTCGTCTAAATAAGTGGTGTGTCCAAGGTGTTCTTCCGGGCGAGGGGTGGCATTTCCTTATAGGGACTACATAATGGCATTTATGAATGTCGCTGAGTTTATAAATGACTGTATTTGTATTATTATGGTCAATTAAAGAATTCCATAAATTATGGCAAATTACAGAGAACAAGGGCATCTTTATGAAATGCCTCCTAAAGTTGCTGGTAAACCAACAGCTAATTTGTTTAAATAAAAGGTGTGAGGACAAGGTGCTCATCCCACTGACCCTAGTGCGTTCCAGAAAATACACTATGCTAGCCACAGTGGGCCTTAGTGGGGGCATAATCTAGGCAAAGGGCACGGCAACTGCTCATGGGTGTTCAGGTACTGGACCGAGTGGCATGGCACAGGCAAGCATGCTAGCAAGTCTCCGGAGGCATGAAAACTGTGGATGCTAATACACCGAAGGGGGATTGGAGCGCACGGCATGTTATGTCATTGGCTTGGGGGGGATACACCCTGGGGTACTCAGCTTGTAGGAATGCTGAGCATCCCGTGGAGAGGGCAACGCCGTCAATGGCAGGTGCATGTGGCATGGTATGTGGTAGTGACAGTGCATGGGGCATGGGGTGAGATAGTGACATATGATATACGGGGGCACTAGGGCAGTAAGTATCTCTAGTGCCCGAGCCAAAGGGGCGTGGCCGGTGCATGAAGAAGGAGGCGCGCCGGTGCAAGACCTGTCAGAGGGGCACAAAGGTATTAGTCAGTCAGTAATTTGCTTTCTTTTTTTTAATAGACAGGATGCTGCCCAAACGGACACGGGGGGCAAGGAGGCCCCAGCGTCATTGGCGGCATTATGGGAGGTCGCAAAGAAAGGAGGTATCGATTGGGCACTGAAGACCCTATCTCAGGATGCAGGGACAAGTGGCCAGCAGGAGCCTCCCTTGACAAAACCCATATGGCGGATGCCTGTTCGCTTTAAGTACACGCATCAGGAGAAGACCAGGCGGGTCTCAGAACCGCAAACAAACCTTCCAGGTGAGGTGATGGCAGTTGGCCAGCCCCTGGTAGTCACAGACAATATGCTGGTGACTAGCGTTGGCGCACAAGCAGGCCTGGTAGAAGGCGGGTCATCCCTGATGGGGGGACCTACACAGAGTGCGCTAACACCAACAGGGCCAACGGGTGGGGCTGGTAGTCAGGCGAATGCGGCTGTGCAGGGGAAGGGGGGGTGTCAGGTAAGGCAGCGCTGGTTCCGGTGGAAACCATAAAGGCCCCACTGGTGGCGACACAAGGTGGTGGGGTGGCGCAGGTGTGGGTCCAGTCAGGGGGAGTACTGCAATCACCTATGGTGGTGGCTACCACGGCTCAGGGCCGGTGAGTACAGTGGGGGCTGCGGGGGCAGGGCTAGTTACAGTGACACCAGCGGCCCCCCCAGCGACAGTGGCGTCGGCTCACGCCCCTCCTCTGCACAGCCCAGTGTTATACGGTTCCTTATAATTGGCAGTTACACCGTCAGCAAGTATAACTTGGCACGTGCCAGCGGATACAAGGGAGAAGATTTTTAAGGGGGAGTATGTGGATGTTTTTGATCTGATTAATGCGGGTGTGGTCCTGGGGAAAACCAGAACGGGTAAAGATGGGGAACTGAAACAGAAGAAGGTTTAGGTGGAATGGTCGCTGAAAAACTGGGTGACTGGGTTTGCTATTTATGCAGCAATTATGGTTGAGCTGTTCCCTACATTGGCGGCTCAGTTGATAAGCTACATGTCATTGATTCATGGGGCAGCTTCAGAATTTCAGGGGACGTCCTGGTTGCAATATGACACAATGTTCAGGCAGATGAAAGCAGTGAGGCCGGAAGTAGCATGGGACCAGCGGGAGATTAATATATGGCATGGGGAGTTTTATTCGGCTGTGCCAATTACCAAACCCACACATTCCTTTCGGGGAGACAGGGGAGACGGGGACAAGAAGCAAGCATGTTGGCAATTCAACAAGAATGAATGTAATAAAGGATCAGCATGTAAGCTCAAGCACATTTGTTCCTTCTGTGGGGTGCTCGGGCACCCAGAGATTAAGTGTTTCGAGAAAGGGGGAAAGCCCAAGGAACACCGCCCCCTGCTTTTGCTCAACCAAAAGGCCGCCCTACCCAATAATGCTAAGAACTTGCCCACTCCTATACGCCTGCCTGTATTAGCCCACCTGCTCGCCAGATACGAGAGGAGGGCAGAAGCGCCATTTTTGTATAAAGGTTTTAAATCTGGTTTTCACATCCCGTCTACTGCAGCACCAACAGCAGTTCCCCCGCTCACAAAATTGAAAAAGAGATAGCGTTGGGGAGGGTGGCAGGGCCATTCCAAAAATTGCAGAGGCAGGACTTGGTCTGTTTACGATTGGGGCTGGTGCCAAAGAAGGAAGCGGGAAAATATTGTCTCATACACAACTTGTCGAGTCCATCAGGCATGTCAGTCAATAAAGGGTTGGATCCAGATTTGTGTACAGTGCGCTACACCACTTTTGACTCGGCGATTAAAAAACTGCAGAGGCTGGGTGGGGGGGCACTGATGGCTAAGGCAGATGTTGAGTCAGCCTTTTGCCTCTTGCCGGTGCACCAGGATGACACTAGGTTGCTAGGCTTCACTTTTGATGGCAATTTCTTTATGGACCTAGGTATGCCTATGGGTTGTTCCATTGCATGTGCAATGTTTGGAACATTTAGCCGTTTTTGGAATGGACAGTGCAGGAATTGGTGGGCAAGCAAGAGGTTGTGCATTATTTGGATGATTTTCTCTTTATAGGACCACTAGGCTCGTCAGATTGTCAAGAAGCATTGGTGGGTTTCCAGCGGGTGGCGGAGGCATTGGGGGTGCCACTGGTGGCGGAGAAGACAGAGGGCCCTACAACCCAATTAACTTTCTTGGGTATTGAGATTGACACGGTGGAGGGCGTGTGCAGACTACCACAGGACAAAATTACAGCCTTTCAAAGGTCTCTGGGCGAATCCTAAAGGGCACCCAAGGTTACACTGCATCAGTTGCAGGTGTTGGTGGGCCAACTTATGTTTGTACTACGCGTGATACCTATGGGCAGGGTTTTTTCAAAGAATATAGCCAGGGCAATGTCAGGTTTGAGGGCAAAACACCACCACACTAGGCTAACAGCTGAAGTGAAGAATGATTTGGTTACATGGAGTAATTTCCTGGAGCAGTTCAGTGGATCAGTGATATGGCAACAACCGCCACAGGCCAATAGTGAGTTAGAGCTTTACACTGATGCAGCGGGCAGTGTCGGTTTTGGAGCAGTGCTAGGAGCAAGGTGGTGTATGCAGCATTGGCCGGTGGCTTGGTACAGGAGGGGGTGGGTCCGCAATATCACATTCCTGGACTTTTTTCCCATAATAGTGGCACTTCAGATATGGGGCGCATTGTTGGAAAACAAACAAATTGTGTTTTGGTCAGACAGTATGTCGGTGGTCCTAGCAGTGAATAACCAATGGGCAAAATGTCCGTGGGTACTCCGTTTGCTGAAAGTGTTGGTGCGGGAGTGCCTCAGACATAATGTGCATTTTACTGCCAAACATGTGCCAGGTGTGATAAACACAGTAGCTGACTCCCTGTCTCATTTTAAGTTGACAGAATTCAGAGCGCGGTGGCCTCAAGCAGACGGTCAGATTACTGCCTTCCTGGAAAGCCTGTGGAAGCTTGGTGCCCCATTGCTTCCGACCTCATAGCGGGTTCGGTGGCACCCAAGACTAAGAGTAGGTATGAGAAGGCATGCCAGGTATACATAGCAGTCTTGAAGAGTAAAGGGGGTGCAGGGGAGTTTACACCGCAGGGGGTTCTCAGTTTCATTGTTAGCCAGAGAAAGAAGGGAAGGTTGTTGACTCTGGTACATAGACAATTGTAGGCAATAGCCTTCTTTGCAGGAATAAAAGGGGTAGCGGATCCCACTAAAGACCTCAGAGTTAGAAGGGCCATGAAAGGTTGGGAACGGCGGACTCCAAGGGAAAAAGATAGCAGGAGACGTTTGTCCTAGATGACATTCAGCTACATGTAAGCTTTGCTAGCAAGAAGTACAGAATTACAGAGAATAGGAACTTGATATCTGCATGTTTTGGGTGGCCTATTTTGCAGGCCTAATTTCGTTTTTTGAAGTTTTATGACTTTCAAATGTATCTCTGCATTAACCCCTTCCCTGCGGGGCTAATTCTCCCGCTGTGCGGGGGGAGGGGGGCCGCGCGCGGGGGAGCTCTTGACGAGCTCAGCTCGTCATGCTGCAAAGTGGAGCGGTGCTCATGATGAGGTGAGTTCATCACGACTCCGCCCATTCCAATAGAAAACTCACAGGAGGGGAATTAGCCCCACATGGGCGTTCCGTGGCAGTTACGATGGCTCAGCTCGTTATGAGCACAGCTCAACTGTGTCTCATGACGAGCTGAGCTCGTCATGAGCGTCGAAGGGGTTAATTATATTAATGCACTTACCTATCTAACCAGCACTGGAACTGTTGACCTGAAGATTAACCTCTTGGCTGCTAATGACAAGGGTAACTCGTCATGGACTTTCCATTGATTTCAATGGAAATTAAAGTCAAATTCAAATAATGCCTTAGCAGCCAAGAGGTTAAGTATAGATCTGAACAGTAAGTACATTAATCCACTGTGGTATTCCACTCATAATTTAATTTGTAATATTAAGATCCTATCACCTTAGTCAAGAACAAGGTTTCAGCTACTGGGTTCCTACCTCTAAGGCACCCGTTTTCTGTGTAATTCGTATACAATGTGCAACATTGAGACGATTGCATGCATGGTAAATAATGCAACGCAGGCTGTGCATTGTTAAGAAGCAGCATACCCATTTCCACTTCACATTCATTCTGCACTTCTACTGTCCTACACGGTACTCAACGGAGCCATCCATACCTGTCCAACACTTTGGGGCTTATTATGACGGCCCATTCAGACAACTGAGGCTGGGAAAGTTCCTCACCATTGTATTACGATGCAACCACTGCTACCGTGGAGGTCTCAGCTATGGCCGTGCACATACCCCTGAATATGTTGCTGCAAGTGCATTCAAAATTACAGTTAACATGATAACTACACACACATGCATGACATATATAGGGATATGCCTTGTGCATCATATACCCCATTGCTGGAGTGTGGAGATCTGTGCACAGTCCAGTCAATGGGGATATATGCATCTAAGGACTCACCTGCCTTCCGGTGCCCACAGGGTCGTAGTCTCTGGGGTCCAGCTGCTGTGATGTAGGGGGGACCTGGAGAAAGGGATCCACGGTGGAGGCTGTCTGGGAGAAGCTGATTTGGGTGAGTATGTACCGCAAATACATAATTTCTGATGACTCGAGGCAGACGGTTGGACCGCCACTGTCGGGTAGTCGGGAACACTCATCGCAATCTGGATGGTGGTCAGAGATTCCTGTACTGCCCTATGGATGTTGCTTTTTCTGACCACCATCTCGGCAGTCGGAGAAAGGCTGTCTGAGTCTGCGGTCTTTCAGCAGTCAGTCGGAGTACATGAGGCATGCATCGTAATCCTGCAGTCAGACTGACCACTTCTGACGAGATTGCAGTGGTCCGATCACTTTAGACAGGACCGCTAAATCCGGTCCGACTGCCATCGTGATCAGGCCCTTTACTATCACAGCCAATCCCCTTCACAGGCATTAACATCTAAAGATGCTTGCAATATCGACTGATTGGAGGCTGCAGATCTGATTGAGCTGTTTAAATGAAATGTGTTTGTCCAATAGAGGCTACCTATGCATACCCCTTAATGAAGTCCATCTAGTTGAGTTCCAGAAATAGATATTGTCCGATAGTAAAAGTTCAACTGTAACTTTTCTCAAGTAGTCTCAAGCCATATATAAGTACATGGTCCAATGCTCAATTGTTTTTCTTTGCATTCTGGCACTTGTAGTCTTGCATATCTAATGGATAAAGTACACCTACAAATATCAGAAGACAAACAACTAAACCAGGAAAGGACCAGCACCGCTTCCTGACATGGAACTGCTATTGAACTCCACCAAAGTCTGCCATAATATGCCTGGAACCGCCAATCGCCATACATAGTGGTAATACTGAACTGATGGACATTAATGTTTAAAATAGATGGTGAGTGTCAGTCAGAGATAAAGGGTGTTTTGAAGAAAAGCATCTTTTAATGTGGTATATGTGAATGAAGCCATTCCGGAGAAATTGTCACTAGTGCATCAGGTGCCTGGAGACGTGGTTCAAGATGCAAGCTGCCCACCACAACCAAATTATGGATGTCTTTTACTACACAAATGGCGGATGGAAGCCCATTTCTCTTGCTTGCATTATAGCTCATGGTACCCTTGTTATGCCATTGGAGGTTATGCCATTATAAAGACAATTGGTGTGCTAAAGAACAAGTACACTCTATCTGAGCATGCAGTCAGCATATAGCCTCTGGAAACAATGGCATGTAAACCTGATATTAAACTGCATGTTTCTTCAGATTCTATCTCCAGACAAGGAGATCAGTGCTAGATGTGGTAGATGGTGGGTAGTGTAGTTCCTATATCCCTTATAGGTTCTGCGCATTGGAATAACATACACGATAGGCTTGGCATAGGACCGAGATTTGTATGCCCCTATTATGTATATTAAACTTAATTACTGTGTACCAGCTAGCTCAGAGGCCACTAGAAACCCCTTGAAGACAAGAAAGAAATAGCTTCTGGCAACTACATAACATAAAACCCACATCCCTCAGGATCATGGAAACAATATATTACTTTTCATTCAGTCACTCATCTCAGAGAAGTACATAGAAGAAACAGTCGGGTGTGTTTACAATAAAATTTATTGCACAGCTGTTCTTCTAGTACTGGTTATATATGCTGCGACAACTGTTGGACAGTAGCAGAGAATTATGGCCAGCAGTGCAGTTAAATAAAAAGGCTTTGTATATTTATACCATTTTGCAATAGTAATGAACAAATACATGAAATACAGAATGCATTAAGATAAAGCCTATACTCCTATGATGCCTAACTAGATGTACCTAAGTGTACCTAGCAGGTGTGTAGGTCTTTAGAGAGCCAAGAACCCCCCTAGGATTTAGTCTAACCCCATTACCTTAGTGGGACTTCATCCTGATCTTGAGCTGGACACCCACAGATGGGTGATGGACCTCTGGCAGCTGGAGCTGTGGCATGACGCAGGTTGCAGCGCCTCGGGCAGAGTGTCGGCCTGGAAGTATCTGTCTCCTCTGGTTTGCTAGGGCAAAGGGAGGTATACTTATACTGGAAAGGTGTCTTGGATTGACGTAATGTTGGTCAGAGGAAGATGTGTTCTTGGTCTGTTTCCAAGAATTTGTTGTGACGTAGGTTAGTCACTGTTGGACATGGAGATTACGCATTTAGGATGGACCGTCTTCTGTGCACAGAGCACACAGTGATCAGATAAGGGGACAGCCTCTCTGTTGCTCGTTATTGTGAAATGAGGGCTAATCTAGGTCAAAGGGCCAGCTTGTCTCTGTGACACAAAGGATTTGTGCTTCTGAGACAGTACCTATGTTAAGGCCTCAATTTCCTTCATAACAGGTGGACGAGACCCAGAAGAGTTTCTGAAGTTCTGTAGTCCAGTAGCAGCCAACTGGAATCAAGAATAAGTAAGGAAGAGTGGAGCGAAAGCAATGCCACTGTGCTTGTTGCATTTTGAGTCAGCTAACAATGGCTGATGCTCAGCAGGAAGGGTGACTGAAGAAGTACTCAGACTTTCGGAGTGTGGGTCCATAAAATTCAGCAGTGCAGGCTGACCTTGCATTGATCTAACTCCAAAACAATCATGTCATCTTCCTGCACCTCATTTCTGTTAACATTCAAACCTGGAATGCTTCAAAACAGGTGGAATCCCTCTTTAAGTGCTATATGTGTAGCAGTGCCAAACTCCTATGATATCTGAGCCCTCTGCCCCGGTTGGATGTCAGGCAACCACAAAAATATTGGGCTCCAAAAATATTATAGCAAAAATATCAACACAAAAAATAGACTAGGAAAGTATATGCATTTAATTGTAGATTTACTATTCTTAATCTACGTCTAAGTACCTAAAAAATAACTAGTTTTTTTCAAGCAACTGTAACAATAAATGCACATTACACTCTGCACGTGTGCACAAACACACTATTTATCTGTCTGTCTAACTATCTATATATCTGTCTATCTATTTATTCACTGAAAGAAAAACAAAGGGTGATGTATAGTTATGGTTAGGTACATTGTTCAGTAACACTGTAATGTTTAAAACAAAAAAAACCACAGAAATTCACAAGTTATAGTTATAGTTATCTCAAGTAACTATAACGTGTACCCTAAGGTAACTATAACTCGCAACCCTACCATGCACAGTTTTTTTATCAATAATTTAATTGCAAATGTTGCAGTGATATTATTATTGATATATTATTTGTAATGGAAGATGTCGTGAGTGATGTAATATGTGGGGTAATTAGCAGTGCATGGCGAGGGCGCAAGTTATAGTTACCTTAGGGCACAAGTTATAGTTACTTGAGATAACTATAACTGATGAATTACTGTGGTTTTTTAAGGTTTAAACTTTACATGGTTACTGAACAATTCACCTAACTATAGCGCTACTTTAACATTTGTTTTTTTTCTGGGAATTTCTAGGTTTTTTAAATGTAAAGTAATATTTTATTACCATCCGTAAAGTCATGCTAAGCCGTGCATGAGCTTTGGACTCCCTGAGCCTTGTTACGGTCCGGGGATCCCAACCTATGGGGCCATAATAATAAAGGGAAGGGTGCCATGGCTCTCTATCCCAAGCCTTATTAGGCCCTGGGGACCACACCACCAGGGCCAAATATAATTTTTAAAAAGGGGGCAATGCACAGCCCTCTCCCAGAGGCTTATCAAGCCTGGGTGACCCTATCCTCCAGGGGCACAATGTTAACCTAAATGGGAGGGAAGCCGTGCATACTTTCCTCGCAAGCCTTCTCAGCATGGGGGACCCCATCCAGCAAGGCCAAATACACTTATAAAGGGGAGGGGGAAGGGAAGCACCCCTCCTTTAGCTTTTTCAGGCCCAGGGTCTTTATCCCCTGGGGCCAAATAGACATAAAAAGGGGAATAGGGCAGATCTGCCCACCTCCCTGAGTATCATTACATTTGAGAACCTCACCCCAAATTTAAAAGGGAAGGAGAGCCTCATTAGGCCCTGGGGACCACATCCCACAGGGTCAGACGACATTGCCTCGTTGTCCCCCCCAGGCACCCACATACCACATGTTGGGTGGCCGCGAGGGAAGCCCCATGGCCCTTACGGTCCCAGACGGCTACCGCATGGTGGGGAAGCCGGCATTGCTCCCACCTGGAGTGAGCAGCTACTTATGCTTGCTTCCTCCTTGCAGGAGCAATGTCAGTTCTGTTTCCTTGCCTGCATCAGTGCATACAAAGAAACAAAACACAAGTCTGCTCCCAGCTGACAGGAGCATTTTTAAATCTCCCTTCACCTGGGGGCAATCTTTGGGTTCACTCCCATTGGGTGAGAGATTTAAAAATGCTCCTGTCAGATGGGAGCAAACATATGTTTCCCTGACCATGCTGCTGCGAGCTGGGAAACTGCCCTGAGGCACAGTACATGAGCCAGCCTCAGAGGATGTGGTCCCTGGTGCCTTTAATTACTCATGGAGGAGGGCCGTGCAGCCTCTGATCCAGCGCGGCTCCAGAAATTACCTGAAAACCATCACCGTACTCCCTAGGAGCTATTCACATATTACTCGTCAGTGGGGCCCATAACACCGCGGGTCATATATACACACATTCACCCTGCTTCCAGGATTGGTGAAGACTAGAGGAGAGCTGCTGGATTTTAGCGGAGTGTCTTATTTCATACTAAAATTTATACACTATATACATCTGCAGTTTATCAATATTACCATGGTTTTATCTCAAGAAAACATTAAAACACCCCACCATTATTGTCAATGGATCTGCTAGTAAAAGTTAACTAATGAACAACAAGATCATCTTAATTCTCCATTTATTCAATTTTTATTTTAGCGATTAAATCTCCTAACATGACCTTACTTTTATTCACTCTATTTCAATGATCATTTTAAACATTAATACATTAATAACCTAGAGCGAAAGAGAAGTTACATTCAAACATTTATATTTATTAGCATAATAGTTTAGGAAAATAAGTAAAATTATATTACCAAGATTTTAGGACACGGACATCAGCATAAGTACAGAACAGTTCCCAAAAACCACCTCTCTATTCTTTCTTGATGTTCACCTCCCATCAGCACCCATTGAAAAGTTAAAGTCCAGAAAAATGTCCAAGTCCTTGCACCATAAAAATTCATCAATCCGACAGCATGTTGTTGTGTAAAATAAAATCTAAAATCAAGCTTTTTTCTTAATTCCAAATGTCCTCTTTTATACCCTTATCCCCTAACTTATCTATCTAAAATTCCTAACTTTTGGGGTCTTCATTCATTCTGATTGGTTAAATCGAGGGGTTGATGAGCATAACCTCTTCTCCTCATTGTCCATATTTCCGCCAAGTCATAATTATAATCCAAAAAATAAAGTCTCAATTGTCATTTAGCAGTCTTTTCCGCTTGTCCTTTAATTTGTTATTTCTCATTATTTTCTCAGGCTCACGATGCGATGTAGAAACAAACACAACTAGACATTCATTTTCGAAGTATATCCCTTCTGTTTACCTCCCCCCATTCTAAGGTAACCCAGTTAGTTATTACCTAGCACATATAGCAACAAATAAGCATGGTTTACTCTGCATTCTCCATAATTTATGCCACAATTAGACATACAGAAAGCATATACACACAGATTTTGGTTAGATTATGACATTTGCGCACGTGATTAGTGTAACAACTTCACTTAATTAATAAATTATGATTCTCAACACAAGCAAATTAGCATCCCATGTGCATTTGTGTGTGTGCATTCTATTCTATATTGGTTATTTTCAAAACCACACGATTAAAACAAATTACTGTTATGGAGAAGTGATTTTACGAGGGGTATACAAACATTTTTGTTTTCATCCATGCTCCATTTATTTATTTATTTCCAAGGTTTTATATAGCGCTACTGGAACCTGGAGTAATAGAGAGCTTTACATGATAGGTAAACAATTACAACAAAATAAGACAATGTGCATTAAAACATGAGGTACATAAAATAGGGTAATTGAATGAGCTGGGGGGTAGGTGGGATTGGAGATCACTAGGGGGGGAATGTCGAAGTTCAGAGGGAAAAGGTAGTTTAGAAAAGGTGAGAGGAAGAATGAGAGGCGGGGAAGGGGTTGAGCTGGAGGAGAGATTCAGGGAGGAAGGAGTGTAGAGAGACAGACACCAGTGAGGTTCCGATCCCTAGTATTTGTTGTGAAGGAGTATTTTCAGTCTATTTTTGAAGAGAGGGTAGGAGGGGTTGCATCGAAGATCTTTGGGAAGAGAGTTCCAGATCGTGGGGGCGTTCCCAGAAAAAGCACAAGATTGTTTTTTTTTTGTGCTTGAGTCGGGGAGGAATTAGGACAAGGGAGTTGGTGCTCCTCAGGGACCTGGAGCACGCCGCTTTTTGCAGTTTCTCAGCCAGGTAGGAGGGGGTGCTTAGGTGAAGGGCTTTGTGCGTGATACATGCAATCTTGTAGGTGGATCTGCCTTCTATTGGGAGCCAGTTGAGGTTTTTTAGGACCGGAGAGATGTGGTCGAATTTTTTACAATCGGAGATAAGTCTGGCGGCAAGGTTGAGGACAGATTTGAGTGGTGCTAGGTGGGCTTTAGGAGTGCCAGCGAGTGTGGCGTTACCATAGTCAATACGGGAAAGGGCAAGCGATTGGACAACGGTTTTGAGGTCTTCAGCTAGTATGAAAAGTTTGAGTTTTTTGAGGTGGTGGAGGGTGAAGAGGGCACCCTTGGCGGCATTTTTGATGTGTGGATGAGATTCATGCTATGGTCAATGCTGATGCCTAGGGATTTGACAGTATTCGAGGGGGAGAGGGGGCAGTTAAGAGCTGTAATATCCTAGATCCAGAGGTGAATGGGGAGGGAGTTGTTTTTAGGAGTGAAAAGGATGATTTCAGTTTTTTGGGGGTTTAGTTTGAGATGATTAAGATGGAACCAAGCTTGTATTTTCATCAGGGTCTCGTTGAGGTGAAGGATGTCATTGCGAGATTTAATCCTGTAGTATAGCTGGGTGTCATCCGCATAGAGGTGGTAGCATATTTCAGCTTGTTTAAGGATGAGGGTGAGAGGTTCCATGAATAGGTTAAATAAGGTAGGGGAGAGGATGGAGCCTTGCGGAACACCAAGTGAGACAGGTTGGGGCTTGGAGAGGCAGTGGCTGAGCTTAATTTGTTGGGATCTATTTTGAAGGAATGAGGAGAACCATTTGAGAATGGTGCCCGAAGCTTACTTCGGGGGTGTTAAGAAGAGTGGGATGATGGACAGTATGAAAGGCAGCTGAGAAGTCAAGGAGGATTAGTAGAGAGGATTCACCTTTGTCTAAGGTGCTATGGATGTCATCTGTAATATTGAGCATGGCTGTTTCAGTACTGCACCCTTTTCTGAAACCAGATTGGAATATGTCTAGGAGATTGAATGAGGCGATATGGTTATCTAGTTGGGTCAGGACACATTTTTCCATCGCTTTAGAGAGGAAAGGTAGGTTAGAGATGGGGCGTAGGTTGTTAAGGTTGTTAGGGTCAGCGGAGGTGTTTTTGAGGATGAGTGAGATTTGGCCTAGCTGAAGGGAGGTGGGAACGCAGCCTGTGGAAAGAGAGGAATTGATGATTTTGGTCCAGACTGGAGCAATGACATGTTTGAGTTCTTGGACCAGGTGTCCGGGAAGAGGATCTTTAGCGTGAGAGGAGGGTTTTAGCTAGAGATTATATTGTTGACCGCAGATTTGGAAACAGGGAAGAATTCGCTCCAGGAGGCATGGTTTTTAGCCTGGTGCTGCATGACAGTGGAGACAAGTTGGGGGCGACCGGTTTCGGAGTTAGGGGGACTTTGAGGTGGGGAGGAAGAGGATGGACTAGTGTTAGTGATGTTGTGGGGGGGAGTTGATTGAGGGGAGGTTGGGGTGGAAGAGGGGTGAAAGTGAAGGAGAGTTCAATCAAGTTGACTTTATTGGAGAAGAAGCTGGTGATTTCTTCGCATCGTTCAACAGACGCTAGCATTTTGGGGGGGCCGGAGGATGTTTTTTTTTTTTAAACCTTTATTGTACCTTCACATAATTACACAGCCATTCGCCTACAACCCAGAGGGCCGGCCGCTAATAAATGAGCACTGGAAGTCATGCATAAAGTAAGTCCATATTGTGATCTTGCTGTGAAAGGCAAAAGGTGCATCATATGGCTAAGTGAAAGGTATACAATCAATATTATGTCGCAAATCAGTTAAGGTTTTGTTTTTTTGTTTTTTATGAAAATAACAAAAATAACAATGAGGAAATCACAGTGCGGTCACCTAAAAGTAGTAATGCTGTATAGCTGTATCACGGATTCAAACCAAAGTGGTGAGCAGAAATTCCCGTACATCCACATGTAACTGAGTAGCAGTCCCTATCCTCCCTCAACCCCTCAACCCATCTCCCCCTCATCATCCGACTCCAACTGGTCGTCCTCTGGCAGAGGATCACAAAGTTCACCACGATACACATTCCATGGGGACCATATCTTATTCCATTTTCCGGGGCACGCACGGCTTAAGTACACCGCCCTCTCAGTCACCATTATCTTGTCCATATTCATGCACCACTGCGACTTTGTCGGCAGTTCTGCCCCCCCCCCCAACGCTGAGCGATATCTCTCTTGGCCACCATCATGCCTAATGTTACCCAAAGTTGGCCACATCTGGACAGGTCAGTCGGTCCCCACACATTTAAGAGACATCGCCTCGGCTCGGGAAGGAGCGAGGTCCCTAGGGTCTGTGACACAGTGCGAAGTATTTGCCTCCAGTAGTTTTGTATGCGTGGGCAGTCCCAGATTGTATGGAAGAAGGACCCCTCCTCCCCACAGCCACGGAGACAGTAGGGATGTTGTATTCTGTGAATGCGATGTAAGAGTGTTCTTGTGTAATATACTCTGTGTAGGACCTTTAGCTGTACAAGTCTCAGCCTGGCTGAGATGCCTATCTCTTTTGGGGACGCCAGTGCCTCATTCCACTCGTGTTCATCCAGGGCGTCTACCTCTCTTTCCCATCTATCTTTCAGGGGGGCCAGCGGGTCAGGCAGGCTATTTAGGAGTTTGCGGTAAGTCAGGGAAGTCGCTCGTTCAATCATGAAGTCATTTAGAAGACGATCCTCCAACGGGGAGGATTCTGGCAGAACCGACCCGGAGGGGATGGCTGTAAGCAAAGCATGGCGTATCTGAACATAGCGGTATGATTCGTGTGGCCCCAGTTCATACAATTCCCTGAGGCGGTTGAATGAAATGACCTCACCCCGTTCCCACATGTCGCCCACTGTGGAGATCCCAATGGTGTCCCAGTGCGAGAAGCCCCTACTGTATCTCAGGTTCCCCAAGGCACGGGTGTCCCAGAGTGGGGTAAGTTTGGTAATTTTCCCCTTCCAGCCCAGCGCAGCTAGCGCCACATGCCACAGCGATACAGTAAGTTTAGTAGGCCCCGTTAATGTTCGTACTTTGCGTTGTTCGTAGAGTGTGGCTAGCATGTTGTTGGTGCCCAGTTGTGCCCTATCAGTTTGGAAAGCTGGGTCAGTCTGTGAGGCATGTATCCACTGGTTAATGGACTTAAGGTGCGCCGCCCAGTAATATAGGTGAAGATTCGGCAACGCAATCCCACCATCATACCAACCCCTGTGCAGTTTGGCTTGCGCTATACGCGTCGGGCGATTGCTCCACAGCAGACCAGAAACTACTGCTGCCACCTTTTTAAAGTACCCCGGCGCCACCGGAAAAGGCGTGTTTTCCAGTACGTATAAAAAGCGAGGTATAGACATCATTTTATACAGCGCTGCTTTTCCCAGCATTGTCAATGGCAACCCTGCCCAGAACTTGACGTCTTGCTTGAGCCGTTCCAGTGGTGGCGTCAGATTTAGTTGTACAAATTCCAATGGATCCTGTGTGACATGGATTCCCAAATACTTGAAGGAGGAGCCTGCTAGTCTCAGGTGGCAATCAGGGCCGAGCATCGGGACCTGGCCTTTCAGAACATACAGCTCTGATTTGTTCCAGTTAATCGTGTAACCTGAAATTTTACCATGATCATCACACATTTTCAAGAGCACTGGTACACCATGGTCGGGGTTTGTTAAATAGACCAGCATGTCATCCGCGTAAAGGGACAGCCGGTCCTCCCAACCCTCTTTCCATTGTATCCCCTTAAGTAAGGGCGTTTGTCTTATTAAATTAGCTAGAGGCTCCAGGGAGAGCGCGAATAGCAGAGGTGAAAGGGGGCAGCCCTGTCGGGTGCCTCTCCCCAGCGGAAATGTTCGAGAAATGCGGCCATTTGCTACTACATGTGCCATCAGGTTCGTATACAGCAGTCTGATCCACTATATAAATTTCGAGCCGAAGCCCATACAGGTCAAAACTTCGAAGAGGTAGCTCTATTCCACTAAATCAAAAGCCATTTTCGCATCTAGGGCCAATATTGCAGCGTGGTCGTGGATCAGGTCCGCTCTCGCCAGTACCCCATGAACCCGGCGAAGGTTTAGTGCCGTGTTCCTATGGGGCATAAATCCGGATTGATCCGGATGGATAAGATCAGGCAGATGTGCCATCAACCGGTTAGCTAGGAGCTTGGCTAATATTTTACCTTCTGCGTTTAGCAGGGAGATAGGACGATATGAGGAGCAATCCTCATGTGGCTTCCCGGGTTTAGGTATCGCTACTATGGTGGCTGTTCTCTGATCGAGTGGAAGCTCATCCCTCTCTCGGCATTCCTCGTACATGTTGAGTAGGTATGGACTGAGCTCCTCGGATTGGGACTGATACCATTCCACTGGAATGCCGTTCGGTCCAAGAGCTTTGCCAGGTTTGATCGCTCGTATGGCCAGCTGTATTTCATCGCTGGTTATGGCCACATTCAGGTCGGCTATTGCCTCCGGTTGTAACACTGGGATTTTCATTCTACTCAGCGCTTCCCGTGCCATGTCAGTGGTCACTACCCGTTCTGGGGTATACACCTTCTCAAAATGTGTCGCCAACGCTTCCACTATCCGCTCAGGGCTTGTCTGAGGAGCGCCGTTGCTATCCCTCACTTGTTGGATCCCTCTAGTGCTACCCCCCTCTTGTCGAGCCAGGCCAACATCTTTCCCGCCTTATCTCCAACATCGTATATCCGATTCTGTGTGTCGGTGATGTGCCCCTTCACCATATGGCGAACATGGTCCATGTACAGTCGCTGGTGAAGTGCAAGGGTATGTGCCGTGTCTACTGTAGGGTTAGCCGCATGCAGAGTTGTTAAGTCGCGTAGTGTCGACTCAAATTTAGACTGTTCAGCCATCTGTTCCTTTTTATGGGCCGCAATGGAGCTTATTGCTTGCCCCCTTAGCACTGCCTTGTAGGCTTCCCATAGCACCTCGGAAGAGGCCACGGTAGCCACGTTTTCCCCGAAATATTGTGTTGTAGCCTTCTGGAGGGTTTTCCTGATTTTCGGGATTTTGAGGTATGACGCTTGAATGGGATATATACGGTTACGTGACTTTTTCTGGGTGGAAACTCTTAGGGTGATTGGAGAGTGGTCGGAAATGCCTCTAGGGTGTATGTCTGCGGTATCTACGTGTTGTAACCCTTCACCCAAAGCCAGGAAGTAATCTATTCGGGAGAGACTGTTATGGACTGTGGAGTGAAATGTGTACTGCTTGTCTTGGGGGTGGACGTGACGCCAGATGTCTATCAGTCCCATTGCTGTCAGGAAACGTTGAAACCGGGAGGGCCCCCCAGGTGAAACTGTCACAGGGACTCTATCAAGCTGTGTATCTACTACAGCATTAAAATCCCCTCCCAAAATTACATCGCCTTCGGGGAGAGACAATAAAAAGTCACTAAGAGCAGGAAGCATGATCGAGTGAAGGGATGGCGGAATGTATACTGATACCACAGTCAGGGGGCGACCCTCCCATTGCCCCTGCAAGGCTGCGAAGCAACCCTGGCCATCAGTTTTCGTGCTCAGTGGAATGAATTGTGAGGATTTCTTGATCAAAATGCCAGTTCCCCGGGAGCCCAATGTGAATTCTGAGTGTGCCACCATCCTGTACCCCCTCCTATCTAAGGCCCTAGTGGCCCCCCCGTGAAGTGTGTCTCCTGTAACAGCGCCAATTGGGGTTTTTGCCTCTTCAACGCATTTAGTACCAGGCCACGTTTCACCTTATCCCCAAGCCCCCTCACATTCCATGAGAGTATTCTAAGGGAAGAACCACCTGAACATGACTCAGTTCTCCCTACGTTACATAGCTGCTCATCCGCAATTTCCCATCGTGCAGACACACACAAATGAATCTAGGAGGATAAACCGGACCTGTAGGTGTATCCTACCAGCTATAACACATACACCGCTAGCACGAATTTCTGACCGACGTAGTGAATTTCCAACCAACAACCAACATCCCCCCCCACCCATTCCCTCCCTGCCTCCCTGCTTAACGGACCTTCAACTGCCCGCCTCCCCAACTGAGCAGAGCGCTTAACCCATCCCAAAAACAGAATACTTGCACGTTGGGGGAGAGTGTCCCCCCGAGCAGGCGGCTCCCCTGCTCCCTTCGGAGTACCCAGGCCGGCGTCCAATAACGACCTGCGTGCATAGGCAGTCAATCAGGGAGTCAGCGTCCAAGTAGTACACGGGCTGTCCATATTATTTTCCCCCGGCAGCCTCAGACATGTCCGGTGTTGGGGATTTGCTTGCGCCTCTTCTATCTGAAGTTTGTGAGCAAGTCCGGCTGTCGTTTCGATGTCCGTGATGCATTCTGTCGGACTTGCGTTCTACTGTGCGCCAGCCTTCAAGCCAGTCTCTTGCCACCTCGGGGGAGTCAAAAAACCATACCTTCTTATCGGCAACCACCCGTAGCCGAGCCGGAAATAACATGGAGTAGGGTAGTTCTTGCTCACGCAACGTTCTTTTTACTTCTAAGAAAGTCCTCCTCCGTCGTGTTACCTCCGCCGTGTAATCTGGGAAGAAGGATATTCGTGAGTTTTGAATTTGAATGGCTGGTGCCACTCTGGCCGCCTGGAGGATGGTGTCACGATCTCTAAAGTTAAAAAGTCTCGCCAGGATCGGACGCGGTGAGGCCCCTGGTTTCGGAGTTCCTCCTGGTACTCTGTGGGCCCGTTCCACAGTGAAGAAGTTTGAAAGACCTTTAGGGGCTAGCTGGTTTTTGATCAAGTCCTCCACGTATAAATCTATAGCTCCTGTGGTTTCAGATTCCGGGACCCCCAAAATCCAAACGTTGTTTCGCCAGGAGCGTCCTTCATGATTGTCCAGCTTTTCCTTGAGCAACTTGTTATCGGCCTGCAGTTTCTCCATTTCTACCTGTAGATCCGAGACATCCTCCACCAGGGATTTAGCTACCACCTCCACTTGCTACACCCTTTTGCTCATTTTCTGGAGGTCTGCCCGTATAAGGGTCACTTCTGTTGCGGTTGCTCCCACCGTCGCCTGTACATGGGCCAAGGCGTTCAGCACATCCTCCAAAGTGGCCTTCTTCGCACCTTCTCCTTCCGTGCCTTTGCCCATGGATTTGCGTTGCTCCGTCTGGGAGAGTGATTGTTTCTTAAAGGCAAATTTATCAAGCTTAGCTTGGGTGGAGGTATTTTTGGACCCTTTGCCCGCTATGTTCCGACACTGGAACTCCCAGCCTGTGGTGGTCCCCTGTTGGAGGATTGATCGCGGCGAATGGTCCGCCGGGCCGCCCGAGTTTCAGCGGCACCCAGTCTACGCAGCTGTTAGGCTTTCCACAGTCGGGTCTGCACTCTGTTCTCCAGTCGTGGTAGTGTAGTCAGGATCTAGTACCGAGCTTGTGGTACAGGTCGCCCGGCCCTGCAGTCGAGACAGTTCGTGCCTACAGTGGCAGATGTGATAGAAAATGGCGGCGTCTACGCACTTGCCTTTCAGGCTTCAGTTGCCATTCGCTCCGCCATCATCCACAGCAAGGTCTTGTCGTTGGAGCGATATGTCGAGCCCTTATGTGATCTGTAAGGAGCTTCAGACTTTCACAGCCGTCGTTTCAGGGTCCGTACTCGCTGCGGGCACTTCCGGTTAACAGCGCCGACGAGGCTCCACTTCCGCCCGGGCAGCCCCTAAACCAGCCGCCGCGGCTGCGCTCCCGAAACCAGTCCGCACACAGAGGTCGTCTTTTCCACCCGTTCCCGGGGCACCGATACTCCCAAACTTTTCCTCCAATTGCCGTTCGGTCACCGGACCCGGGACACCTCGTCTGGGTTCGTTTGTTCGCGGATAGGCATGCGGATTGATGCGGAAAGCCGCCTTACTCCGGGAGCCTCTCTAGTTTGCTGCCGCCATCATCGGCTGCTAGCCACGCCCCACAGGATGTTTGTTTTTTAACAATGTTAAATAGTTCTCTGGGGCGGTTTCTAGCCTGGTCAAGTTGGGACCGGAGACAGGAGGCTTTTTCATGGCAGATGTGTTTTTTTAATAGGGCTCTGGACTTTCTGAGGAGGGCCAGATTGTCAGAGGAGGGATGGTTCCTCCAGGTCCGTTCTGATTGTCTGAGTGCCCGTCTTTCGTTATTGAGGTCAGAATTAAACCATGATTTGGGCGTAAAGTTTTTTTTGTTGTTTGATTTTTATTGGGGCAATTTGGTCGAGGGCTTCAGTTATAGAATTATTATAATGGTCGGTTAGGTCATTGGTGCTGAGGGAGAGAAGGGCAAGGAGTAAGTGTGCCTTTTCATTTTGATGTTGGCCTCTGGGATGGGATTGCATGGACCTGACAAGACTCAGGCAGGGTGTGTGTCCACCCCCTACCATAATAAATACATAAAGCCCCACAGAATGGGGTCACCAGGGGCCAATATTGGCTCAGGGAGGGAGGCCATTCTGCCCTTCCCTCTGTTTTTTCTGAAATCATCTTCAGGAGGTGGGGTCCTGAGGGTCACCATTGGTTTGTGCCCCTCCCCTTATTTAAATATACCCAGACCTGGGAGATGGGTTCCTCTGGCCCAAAATGGGCTGGGGAGCGGACGCTGGTCATCCCCCCATATACATATATATATATATATATATATATATATATATATATATATATATATATATATATATATATATATATATATATATATATATATATATATATATATGACGGTAATGTTGCCACTGAGCAGCACGTCGGACTTGGAATCTGCCATGTCCCCCGCCAGAAAGGATTCCGTTGTGAAGTGGTGAAAGCGGATTGGGGACTGGAGGAAGCGCCGCTGCCCAATTGTGTTTGCTGAACTTTGGGGGCTATTCACTGACATTGCAGCACAGACATTTTCCCCACTTCGTTTGCAATACTTACCAGGATCTTGCTGTTGCATGCTGGAACCTGTAGGCGCTGGGGCTCCAGCTGACCACAGGAAGTATATGCAGTGTGACATCATCGTCGTGGGAGTGGCTGCAGTCCGTGGATGAGATGAAGGCTGGACATTTGAACCTTCGCTCACACCCCTTCTTCCTACACTTTCACCCGGCGCTGAAGAGGCTAAGAACGCCGAAATGCATCCGCCACCATGGGTGCCAGAACTCTACTCTGTGTGGGCAAGCTGAATAAAAGCGCTTCCGAAACCTCCTCAAGTGTGGCCTTTTCTCTTTCTGTGAAGGAGTCTGTTCGTGAAATTACTAGCGTGGTCACCAGCGACGCGTACAAAAGGCTCCCGCTTTCTTCAGAGGCCCTGTTTTTGCTGGACTACTGCTTGCAGTCGTTTCTACTCCGGGATACCGGAATTCCACAGGGTCCCCACAGATCACCGGAAGAAGTGTATGACGGTAATGTTGCCACTGAGCAGCACGTCGGACTTGGAATCTGCCATGTCCCCCGCCAGAAAGGATTCCGTTGTGAAGTGGTGAAAGCGGATTGGGGACTGGAGGAAGCGCCGCTGCCCAATTGTGTTTGCTGAACTTTGGGGGCTATTCACTGACATTGCAGCACAGACATTTTACCCACTTCGTTTGCAATACTTACCAGGATCTTGCTGTTGCATGCTGGAACCTGTAGGCGCTGGGGCTCCAGCTGACCACAGGAAGTATATGCAGTGTGACATCATCGTCGTGGGAGTGGCTGCAGTCCGTGGATGAGATGAAGGCTGGACATTTGAACCTTCGCTCACACCCCTTCTTCCTACACTTTCACCCGGCGCTGAAGAGGCTAAGAACGCCGAAATGCATCCGCCACCATGGGTGCCAGAACTCTACTCTGTGTGGGCAAGCTGAATAAAAGCGCTTCCGAAACCTCCTCAAGTGTGGCCTTTTCTCTTTCTGTGAAGGAGTCTGTTCGTGAAATTACTAGCGTGGTCACCAGCGACGCGCACAAAAGGCTCCCGCTTTCTTCAGAGGCCCTGTTTTTGCTGGACTACTGCTTGCAGTCGTTTCTACTCCGGGATACCGGAATTCCACAGGGTCCCCACAGATCACCGGAAGAAGTATGACGGTAATGTTGCCACTGAGCAGCACGTCGGACTTGGAATCTGCCATGTCCCCCGCCAGAAAGGATTCCGTTGTGAAGTGGTGAAAGCGGATTGGGGACTGGAGGAAGCGCCGCTGCCCAATTGTGTTTGCTGAACTTTGGGGGCTATTCACTGACATTGCAGCACAGACATTTTCCCCACTTCGTTTGCAATACTTACCAGGATCTTGCTGTTGCATGCTGGAACCTGTAGGCGCTGGGGCTCCAGCTGACCACAGGAAGTATATGCAGTGTGACATCATCGTCGTGGGAGTGGCTGCAGTCCGTGGATGAGATGAAGGCTGGACATTTGAACCTTCGCTCACACCCCTTCTTCCTACACTTTCACCCGGCGCTGAAGAGGCTAAGAACGCCGAAATGCATCCGCCACCATGGGTGCCAGAACTCTACTCTGTGTGGGCAAGCTGAATAAAAGCGCTTCCGAAACCTCCTCAAGTGTGGCCTTTTCTCTTTCTGTGAAGGAGTCTGTTCGTGAAATTACTAGCGTGGTCAGCAGCGACGCGCACAAAAGGCTCCCGCTTTCTTCAGAGGCCCTGTTTTTGCTGGACTACTGCTTGCAGTCGTTTCTACTCCGGGATACCGAAATTCCACAGGGTCCCCACAGATCACCGGAAGAAGTATGACGGTAATGTTGCCACTGAGCAGCACGTTGGACTTGGAATCTGCCATGTCCCCCGCCAGAAAGGATTCCGTTGTGAAGTGGTGAAAGCGGATTGGGGACTGGAGGAAGCGCCGCTGCCCAATTGTGTTTGCTGAACTTTGGGGGCTATTCACTGACATTGCAGCACAGACATTTTCCCCACTTCGTTTGCAATACTTACCAGGATCTTGCTGTTGCATGCTGGAACCTGTAGGCGCTGGGGCTCCAGCTGACCACAGGAAGTATATGCAGTGTGACATCATCGTCGTGGGAGTGGCTGCAGTCCGTGGATGAGATGAAGGCTGGACATTTGAACCTTCGCTCACACCCCTTCTTCCTACACTTTCACCCGGCGCTGAAGAGGCTAAGAACGCCGAAATGCATCCGCCACCATGGGTGCCAGAACTCTACTCTGTGTGGGCAAGCTGAATAAAAGCGCTTCCGAAACCTCCTCAAGTGTGGCCTTTTCTCTTTCTGTGAAGGAGTCTGTTCGTGAAATTACTAGCGTGGTCACCAGCGACGCGCACAAAAGGCTCCCGCTTTCTTCAGAGGCCCTGTTTTTGCTGGACTACTGCTTGCAGTCGTTTCTACTCCGGGATACCGGAATTCCACAGGGTCCCCACAGATCACCGGAAGAAGTATGACGGTAATGTTGCCACTGAGCAGCACGTCGGACTTGGAATCTGCCATGTCCCCCGCCAGAAAGGATTCCGTTGTGAAGTGGTGAAAGCGGATTGGGGACTGGAGGAAGCGCCGCTGCCCAATTGTGTTTGCTGAACTTTGGGGGCTATTCACTGACATTGCAGCACAGACATTTTCCCCACTTCGTTTGCAATACTTACCAGGATCTTGCTGTTGCATGCTGGAACCTGTAGGCGCTGGGGCTCCAGCTGACCACAGGAAGTATATGCAGTGTGACATCATCGTCGTGGGAGTGGCTGCAGTCCGTGGATGAGATGAAGGCTGGACATTTGAACCTTCGCTCACACCCCTTCTTCCTACACTTTCACCCGGCGCTGAAGAGGCTAAGAACGCCGAAATGCATCCGCCACCATGGGTGCCAGAACTCTACTCTGTGTGGGCAAGCTGAATAAAAGCGCTTCCGAAACCTCCTCAAGTGTGGCCTTTTCTCTTTCTGTGAAGGAGTCTGTTCGTGATATATATATATATATGCACGAAAACTCCACACACCACTTCTGAGTCAGACCAGAGGTCAAGTCGGCGCAGGAACAGAGGAGACGGACCAGCAGATGCGCTACACAGGTTCTTTTATTGCGTTATAGTCGGTAGCAAGAGGGCACTACGCGTTTCGGGCTTCAAAAGCCCTTGTTCACATGCAAGTGAACCAGTTAGAATTTTTTAATTTTATAATGCAGTGTGACATGATTCGCCCACCCAGACACGTGATGTCACAGTCTCATAGACATGAAAGACATACTTTTGTTTATATATATCGAATCTGTTGTTGCATACGGACTTTATATATTATTGCAAGCAAAGTATGCATTAAAAAACATTCTTTAAGGCAACATACCATAGAATATAACAAAATGCAATAGTAATGTTATATGATCCCACAAACACAGCTGATAGGAATTTCATATTTTCAGGATAAATCCCTTAAAAAGACCGTACAATTCATGTATATAAAATCTTTATAGTGACTGGCGGACTAATGTCTAGGTGTGAATATATTTAAATTAGCCTGCGTCAAGTGGAGTATATTTAAAGTGCGTGAGGGAATAAGGAGAATGGGAATAAAGTGCTGAACCAACATATTGCACAAAAGTACCATGTGTATTCAATGCATAAATGCAGTTTAACAGTTAGAGATAGGACCTTATCCTTTACTATATCTCATATTAAAAACTGTAAAAACATTTGATACTGGTATTAAAACTACAATATGTAAAATTCATTATGCCTAAAAACACCCAGTGTAAAAGAAGTGCTGATCAGATAAAATTTGATAGTAAAAAGTGTATACAAAATATTAATAGTAGTCAGTGTATATTTACAAATTAGGAGGAGGCAAGGAGCTATCTGTTTTGATGAAAAGGAGGCCAACAAGGAACTTGACTGGCCAACTGTCTAGCTAATCAGATAAGTCCTATCCTAGGTCACATTAGAAAAAGATATGTATATATGTGTCTATATATACAGTCACCTATATATTCATTTGGTCCACTAGGTAACAGGGAACCTGACTACCTAGGGAAGTTACATCCAGAGCTGATACTTTGTTTACAAGAACTCCATGTTTCCATCATAAACCTAATCATAAGAAATGACGAAGATCCTCTGTGATATATATATATTACCTACTGGTGGTCACCAGTAGGTAGTTATAATTAGGACCTAGTTTCCATAGAAAATCCACAACATTCTATTTGGAATAACTTTGGCGCCGGTGCACGAATCTTTGCGAATTTCTCCAAGAAAATGGCCTGCTCGGTTCCGCTCCTTCCCAGAAAGTTTGGGGGTGATTCGTCAAGCGGGGGCCGAGAAAAAAGGGACGTCCCAAAATGTGTTTTCCCCATGCAATTTTCCATAGGGACATTTAGCCAGGGCTACAGCCCGAACGACTGAACGGAATTACACGAAATGTGGTAGAGAGGTAGAGTTCTGTTCGCAGATTGAGCTTTTTGTTAAATGGTGTAAATCCGTTCAGTAGTTTCTGAGAAAATTGCAAGTAAAATCATAGCGATATCTAGAGTCGGAGTTCAGTACGCATATTGAAATCTGTTCAATTACGAGCGTGAGTTGCATGCTGATTGGCTGTGAACTGTCTGTCAACACTCGAAACCAGGAAGTGTTGGCGGCCATCTTGTGCCTCGCTAGAACCGAGTCAAAGAAAACAGGAAAACAAAGTTGAGAAATAAGGGAAGGGGTAGGGTAGAGCTATTCTTACCCTGTAGGCTTGCTTAGGGGGTCGTATATGGATGTTTAGGCTCTATTTTTTAATTATTTTTTTTTAAAGAAAAATCGCGGCGTACGCGTTTGTAAATACCTACAATTACGAGGAGGAGCTGCATGCTGATTGGCTGTCAATTCTCCAAACCAGGAAGTATTGGCAGCCATGTTGTTTGTCGGAAGAGCAGAGTCACAAGAAAACAGTAAAACCAATTTGAGAAATAAGGAAAGGGGGCCGGATAGAAACATTCTGAGCCTATAGTCTTGGTCAGGGGGTGGTACATAGATCTTTGGGGTCAATTTTTATTTAAAAAAAAATAAAAATAGGCGGGGTACTCATGCAGTACTTGTACGTGCTGGAAAAGGTGAAAAAAAAGCAGAAGTCCTACTCCCCGCAGTCTCGGGGAGCGGCACCCCTCGGGTCTTTTTAAAAAAAAAATAATGTTTTGAGCTCTCTCTTTCTCTGTCCCAGCACCCGTCGTGGGGAACGCCACATTTCTGGGGTAGTGATATGTAAAATGACCTTCCAGCTCCAGGTATCTGCATTGTCTGGAGTTTTTTATTAATGTTGGGAGGGTGGGCTTGATAATACGTCCTTGTTAAGTCCCATAGAAGCCTATGCGCTGGTGCTATCATGGGTTCTATGGGAAATATTAAGGCCGTATTATGAAGCTCATTATCGCCGTTTTATTAGCAGTTTCTTGCCAATAAAACAGCGATAATTTTAACACCGGTCCTTGATAATATGCACCTAAGTTTACTGGTCAAAAAAAAGAGCAATGGTCTTTAGTATCAACAAAAGGCGATACATTATTGTCGCATTTATTGGCAGGAAACTGCCGATAAAGCGGAGATAATGGGCTTGATAATATGTACTTGTGAATAACCATAGCAGCCTAGGTTTGGCTCAGAACCTGGGCTGCTATGGGAAGTTACAAGGGCCTATTATCAAGTACATTATCGCCGCTTTATCAGCAGTTTCCTGTCGATAAAAGCGGCAATAATGTATCGCCTTTTGTATGTAAAGCTTTCCTTTTTTTTGGTGTAGCAGTTGTACTCTCTTCACTTGCTCATAGTCGTTTCGAAGTTCACGTTTTTTTCTTCGAGTTCAACAAGCAAACCTTTCTTTATATCAGTTAGTAAATCTGTCGCTTTCTTTTCCCGGTTCGTGTGATTCATCCTGTGCTGAATTTTAACACCGGTCCTTGATAATATGCACCTAAGTTTATTGGTAAAAAAAAAGAGCAATGGTCCATATTATCAACAAAAGGCGATACATTATCGTCACATTTATTGCCAGGAAACTGCCGATAAAGCAGAGATAATGGGCTTGATAATATGTACATGTGAATAACCATAGCAGCCTAGGTTAGGATCAGAACCTGAGCTGCTATGGGAAGTTACAAGGGCCTATTATCAAACACATTATCGCCGCTTTCTCTGCAGTTTCCTGTCGATAAAAGCGGCAATAATGTATCGCCTTTTGTATGTAAAGCTTTCCTTTTTTTGGTCTAGCAGTTGTACTCTCTTCACATGCTCAGCGTAGTTTCGAAGTTCACGTTTTTTTCTTCAAGTTCAACAAGCAAACTATAAGGTTGGTAAATCCAAATTTCTGTTCCCGGTTTGTGTGATTCATCCGAGGCTGAATTTTAACACCGGTCCTTGATATTATGCACCTAAGTTTACTGGTCAGAAAAAGAGCAGTGGTCCATATTATCAACAAAAGGCGATACATTATCCTCGCATTTATTGGCAGGAAACTGCAGATAAAGCGGAGATAATGGGCTTGATAATATGTACTTGTGAATAACCATAGCAGCCTAGGTGAGGATCAGAACCTGGGCTGCTATGAGAAGTTACAAGGGTCTATTATCAAGCACATTATCGCCGCTTTATCGGCAGTTTCCTGTCGATAAAAGCGGCGATAATGTATTGCCTTTTGTATGTAAAGCTTTCCTTTTCTTTTGGTGTAGCAGTTGTACTCTGCGCATGCTCAGCGTCGTTTCGAAGTTCACTTTTTTTTCTTCAAGTTCAACAAGCAAACCTTTCTTTATATCAGTTAGTAAATCTGTCGCTTTCTTTTCCTGGTTTGTGTGATCCATCCGGTGCTGTACTTTTGTACAGTATTAATAGTCATATTTTTTATATATTTATTTGAAAGGTAGTGCCGAGGCGCCAAACGTTGATTACGTACTCCGTCCATCCCCATTTTCGTAGTTTCTCACCATTGTTTTTATTATATCTGTTAGTTAGAACTCAGTAGTTTTCAATCCTAGTATTGAATATCTTACTATAGTATTTCAACATTATTTTTATTGTGGACCGTCATACCCCTCCCCCACAAAATAAAAGAAGTATGTCGTTTTTCTTTATTAATATGATTAAACAATAAATATAAACAAAACTCAATTATAACTATATTAGAACTGGCAAAATAAGTTAAACAATGTGATAAAGAAATTGTGAAATGGATTTCAAAAGGTGTCCGATTGGTAATCTGCAAAAGAAAAAAGAAAATTAGAGTTTAGAATTATGTAGATGTGAGTAAATGAGCTGAAGCATTACAAGTTGTGGTAACTCTACAGTTTTACGTGTGCAGTGTGACTCGTATATTCCTGTTCTGTTATAGTGCCGCGTTGAAGTGTTGTCTATATGGAAGTGCCTATTGCGTTACTGACGCCCGTTATGGCGACTTATTTCTAATGCATTCCTATGAAGGATTTGTAGATCTAGGCCTCTGTGCGTACCGTTGTATAAAGCTTGCGGCCAAACACTGCAGCCACTGGGATGGAAAACTTCAGGTGGGCTGATCTTCTACACGTCCAAGTAGACAGCAGTGTCTAAGTTTAAGAGAGAAAGAGAAATGATGTCACAGAGAGTGAGAGAGAGAGAAATCAACATTAAAACTGTGTCGCAGAGTCTGGAGTTGAGATTTTTTGTTGAACCAGACGTAGATTTACTAGCTCTTTGCTTCACTTCACCCATGTTAAAAGTGACTCAAAAGTGGTGTAATAAGGTTGATGATCTGTTTATCAGACTGTTGTAACCTATCTGTTGTCACTGCTCGGAGGTAATTATACATTTTACAGAGAAGCTGCTGTACACTACGCACTCTGGGCAATAACATCAAGCCTGGGCGACAAAAATTATTGCCACTATCGGCAGGAGAGTGTCGCTAAAGTGGCAATAATGGGTTTGATAATATGCTCTATGGAATTCCAATCGAAGCTCATGTGAGATGTCCTTCATATCTAACATGAGCTTCGATTGGAATTCCATAGAGCATATTATCAAACCTATCATGACACTTTAGCGGCAGTTTGCTGTCAATAATTTTGTCACCAAGGGTTGATAATATGACCCGCTCTCGTTTCACAAATAAAGCTAACACTACAGTTTTACGAATGCAGTGTACCTGGTACATTTTACTTGTTATAGTGCCGCGTTCAAGTGGTGTCTATATGGAAGTGACTAATGCATTACTGACACCCGTTGTGCCGAATTATTTCTAATGCATTCCTATGAAGGATTTGTAGATCTAGGCCTCTGTGCTTACCGTTGTGTAAATTTTGCGCCAAACACATTAGGAAGCGGAGTTGACAACTTAAGTTGAGCAGATCTTCTACTCGTCCAAGCAGACAGCAGTGTCTAAGTTTAAGAGAGAAAGAGACATGTTGTCACAGAGAGTGAGAGAGAGAGAAAACAACATTAAAACTGTGTCGCAGAGTCTGGAGTTGAGATTTTTTGTTGAACCAGACGTAGATTTACTAGCTCTTTGCATCACTTTACCCACGTTAAAAGTGACTCAAAAGTGGCGTAATAAGGTTGATGATCTGTCTGTCAGAATGTTGTAACCTATCTGTTGTCACTGCTCGGAGGTAAATATACAGAGAAGCTGCTGTACACTACGCACTCTGGGCAATATTATCAAGCCTGGGCAACAAAAATTATTAATTTGTACCACTTTTTTGTTGTTTAGACCCAGTGACATTGGTTGTGTTTTATAGTTCTTTCAGGGAACATGTCACTGCAAGGTCTTTAAACTCCCTGTGGCCCCCCCAACCCTAGTTTTTTCAACAAAAATTATTGCCACTTTATCGGCAGGAAAGTGTCGCTAAAGTGGCGATAATGGGTTTGATAATATGGTCTATAGAATTCCAATCGAAGCTCATGTCAGATGTCCTTCACATCTAACATGAACTTCGATAGAGTATATTATCAAACCCATTATCGCCACTTTCCTGACGATAAAGTGGCGATAATTCTGTTGCCAAGGTTTGATAATATGGCCCTCTCTCCTTTCATAAATAAAAATTACACTACAGTTTTACGAGTGCAGTGTACCTGGTACATTTTACTTGTTATAGTGCCGCGTTCAAGTGGTGTCTATATGGAAGTGCCTACTGCGTTACTGACGCCCGTTATGCCGACTTATTTCTAATGCATTCCTATGAAGGCTTTGTAGATCTAGGCTGCTGTGCTTACCTTGTATAAAGAGTGCGGCCACCGGAGTTCACCACTCGACTTGAACTCTGGTTCTATACGTCAAAGTATAATTAATAAGTTGCAGAGAATTCCATTGCTGTTGCTCGATAGGCCGTGGTTGCTTCTGAACGACGTTTGGTGAAGGAAACAAAAGGACATTTTGATTAGTCATTGAAGCTATGTTGAGTAACTACTATCAAAAGTGAATTTTAATGTGGGTTCTTAATATTCTGTAGTTAAGACTGTTGCAGCTCCAGCAAACAAAGGAAGATCAATAAGTTAATAGAGGCCTGGGACGGCCTTGTGATGCAGAAAAAAAATACTATCATGGACGTTCAATTAATAATAATAGGGGCCTAAGCATGTGGCGTAGTACAGAAGTACGACACAGAAATGTATGCACACACAATGTTTAAGATTAGAGGTGTATAGGACCTTATGACTTATAAAGAAATATTTCAATTATGTAAGTACAATTTAAAACCATTGAGGGGTAGGAAAGCCATATGAAGGATAAAAAACTATTATTATGCATATACAATTTACAGTGGATGTTGTGATGTCTTCTATTACCTTTTTTTCTGTTGTCTTTTATCGTGTCTTGAAAGGCTGTGGTTTCGCTGAGTCTGGGGTGTTTTCGACAGTCTGTCTGTCATCACAGCAGAGGCAGGCAAAAGAGAGCGTGCTCATGTCAGTGCCCGCATTATATGGGAACCGCGGGGGCTGACAAAACCAAGCCCAGGGCTATCATTGGTAGCGTTTTCGCAGTCTATAAGAATGATGGCCTTGGGGGACATCTCATTGGCTAATGTATTGGTTTCCAGGCTAAATGATTGCAAGCATGCTTGGTGATGGCATGTGGGTAGTGTGGGCGGGCGTGTACCACACATGTGCAAGTATGAGTGTGTCATCGCAGCAGAGGCAGGCAAAAGAGAGCGTGCTCACGTCAGTGCCCGCATTATATGGGAACCGCGGGGGCTGACAAAACCAAGCCCAGGGCCATCATTGGTAGCGTTTTCGCGGTCTATAAGAATGATGGCCTTGGGGGACATCTCATTGGCTAATGTATTGGTTTCCAGGCTAAATGATTGCAAGCCTGTTCGGTGATGGCATGTCGGTAGTGTGGGCGGGCGTGCACCACACATGTGCAAGTATGAGTGTGTGCACCAACGATTAACAACAGAGAGAGATGGGGGCGGTGTTATAATGTACGCAGAGGCAGGCCCAGAATTGGGTCTGCAATGAGTCAGCACTTCTAATCATTCTTCTTAGCGCGCCCTGAGCTCTGATTTGTCACTCAGATGGTCATTGCACCATAGTTTGGTTTGTACTGCTTATCATACTCAGCGTGTACCCGCTCATATGGTACGAATATGCTTTGACGTTACGCATCGCATTAAAGCTTCGGTGTGACGTCATATACGGCATTCTGTATGCGAAAGGGGGCAATTTTTCTACTTGGTTTAAAACATGTATGTATTTAATGTACATACTAAGGGCGGACATTTGGGATAACTATGAATTTTTGTAATACTTGTAATAATCATATATTACTTTTAAAAAGAATTATACAAATCGCGTTAGAACATCATGCGTACTCGTATTGAAAGAGCTGTGCAAGCGCATCGTAAGCGTACGCAAGCCATGTGACTTTAAAAGTAGAGATTTGATTGGTTCGTAACTTTTCCTATTGCGAGTGTTGAAAGTTCCGTTCCATTATAATTATTTGACTTTGACTTTCTAAGAAGAAGCATTTGTTGTGAGAATCTTCTCAAATAGAAGGAAGATCACCATAATAAGAGCAATGGAGTCATCTTCCAGCAGTTCTTCAGAGGGAGATTTCATTCCTGAAGAAGCTCCAAAGAAGAGGAAAGAAGCTCTAATTTGGAACTTTTTCACTTTTCCAGAAGGTCAAAAAAAGGTTAATGCTGCAAAAGTAACCTGTAAAATTTGCCAAACAACTCTTTCAAGGGGTGATCCATGTAAAAAATACTCCTTTGGCACAGCAAATATGGTGCGATACGTGAAGAACTTGCACCCCAAGAACTTTCTCGAGCTGAAAGACGGAGGTTGCACAAGAACCCACCGGCTGCTACACCAAGCACATGAACTGCAGCAGCATTTTCAGCAAGCAGTCCACACCCACATATTGATTCTGAGTGTGCTAAAGTTAAATTTCTTTGCATTTATTGCGATAAACTTTTGTGTTATGGGGAACAGTCTATCGACCTGATAAAACGCAGGATACAGGATCATTGCTGTCCTCGACACTTAGTTGTTCTTTTTTTCATTCTTTTGTTCCGCTTGGAATTTGTTAAGAAATCACAAAAAAATACAAAACAAAAAAAACAGTTCTGATTAGAACTACCTTCACTGCTCAAAGAGAGAACTATGGGGCATATTATCAAGGGGGTTTATCTCCGCTTTTTTGGCTTTAAAAGCCAAGAAAGCGGGGATAAAATTATCTCCCTATTACCTAGCTGTCGCTAACACCAGTTGGCGACAGCTAGTAGGAGATAGCGACCATCCTGGGCCCCACTTCGCATGTCAGTGATATTTATCACTAATGATATGCAAAGTGGGCGTGCCAAGATGTTACCGACTGAAAACAGTCGCTAACATCGCTATCTCCTATTACCAACTTTTGGAGATATTCGCGCTAAGCGCGAATATCTCCAAAAGCTAACACCTGTCCTGAGCAGTTCTTAGCCATGTTATCCAATGGGAGGTGGATAACATGGCTAAGAGCATTAGCTCGGTAATGCATGAATATCGCTGACTTTTCAGCGATATTCATGCATTGCGGCGATTTTTAATACCAAGGTTCATTTGCGGTAAAAATCGCCGCAGCTCAGCGGTAAATTTTTGTCTCTAACCAAGCAATAGCGATAATTATCGCTATTGCTTGGTAATATGCCCCTATATTTCCATGTTAGTGTGTAAAATGTTGTCAGAATGAATGTGTAGTTCATAAAAGAATGAATGAATATCTTACTAGTGTATGGAGAATGTGAAAGTGCAGAACTATAAGGAAGTGCTACAGCATAAATTTATAAGGTATTTACCTGTAGTATACTGTAGTATGTGCGAAGCACTTGAATATAACATATGTACATAAATATGTTAGAAGTCTATGCTTCAATTTGCGCTGCTGGTGAAACTGCCTGGGTGAATTTGTATGTGTTAGGGGCGGATTTACAATCCCCTTGTGCCTCTTTTACACAGCCGTTGCTTCACTTTTGTGACACATCGGTGGTGCAAAAGATGTGCCATGGTGTGTGCTATTAACAATGCGATGCATCTGGAGGGTGCATTACATTGTAAAGCCCTGCGCCAGAAGAGGCTTTCCTGTCAAGAAGGGAGTGCAGCAACGCCTCCTAAAAGTGACTGAATGAAATGTATAACATTTCATTCAGTCACTTTTGAGCTTATGCTGCGTCAAAACCTTGCACATGCTTGAAGCAGGTGTAAGGATTGATACAACTTTGTGAGCATAGGGCTCCAGAGCATTGCTGGAGTTGTGTTATACTTGCAACCGAAGTCAAGCAATAATTAATCCAAAAATTACCTTGCAATTTAGTTTTGTTATTATTTTATAAGAAGAATATGAAATATAATCTAAAAAATTAAATACATATAAATATTTATATTAAAAATATAAGAAATTAGTGTAAAAAGAAAGATATAATAATTAATGCATTTATAACTTATGATTTATAAAACTTTTGAAATTCACTGAAAAAAACAGGTTTCAAAAACTTTATAGTTAGGAATTAGCATTTAAAAAACCTTGCAAATTCATTGAACAAACCATAGGTTTCACACATGTTATAGTTATGAATTAGCGTTTAAAAAAACATGCAAATTCATTGAAAAAACCCTAGTTTTCACACGTTATAGTTAGCTGAACATTTCTCTCATACAAAACCTTTGAAATTCCTCCGTTATAGTTAGCTCAGCTAACTATAACTTGCGCACCAGCAATGCACTGCTGATGACGTCACATATAACATCACTCATGACATGGTCAGTGACATCACTCATGACATCACTGATGATTGATCATTTTTTGGCAACATGGCCAAAAAATTAAGGACACCCACACTGTGGTAAATCTATCTAATTTTATTCTAACTGCAGATCAAATTGAAGTTTTGTCATTGGGATTAACATTTTGTCCATTCAGCCATTTTAATTATACTGAGGGAAGGATTGATCTCTTTCATTTCATCCGTAAATTAAAACTAAAAAAATGGTTTGGCAATGCAAAAGGTGGGGGAACAGTGACGCACACAGATGTAAATGTAATTAGTCATGACCATCCATCGAACTTGACAAATACCAATACAGAAGGTGCTGAGATTGCTGATGGATTGAGTAACGAGGAAGTGAGTCTAGATACTACAATGGATAGTGGACTTAAATCCAAATCTAGATTTCTACCTCAGATCCACAGTGAGGTCATAGACGTTTTCGAGAAGGGCATGATTAAAGAATTCAAGAAATTGAAGCAAACCAGTAAAGTAACACATGACAATCTCCAGATCAAACAACGCCTAGCCCTACAAGAATTGAAAACTAACAGTGACGTTATCATAAAAATGTCAGATAAGGGTGAGAATTTGGTGGTGTGGCCCTTGGAGATGTACCTCAATGAAGGCCACAGACAACTAGGTGATGAGGACAGCTATGTCAGGAGTAACAGAAGTAACTATGATAAAAGTAATCACAAATACCAAGGCCAGCTGTTTGAGTGGAAACAAGAGGGATTAGTGTCTGCTGATGAGTGTAAATTCTTGAAGTGTGATCATCCAAAGCTACCGGTACTATATTTATTGACTAAGCTTCATAAAAATGCCTTGAATCCCCCGGGACAACCAATTGTTTTGTCCATGGCTAGTACATACGAAAACACCTCTAGATACATCGACCTTTTCTTACGCCCTTTTGTTCAGAGATTACCGTCGTATCTACAAGATACAAGGGATTTTTTAAGAACCATTGAACCTATTCATTGGGAAGATGATATGTGGCTGCTGACACTAGATGTCAACAGCCTTTAGACTTGCATACCACACAACTTAGGATTAATTGCAAATCAACATTTCTTGGAACAATGTGAAGGTATACACTCAACTCACACTAACATGT
The DNA here is from genome assembly GCF_964263255.1 of Lissotriton vulgaris. NCBI lineage: Eukaryota > Metazoa > Chordata > Amphibia > Caudata > Salamandridae > Lissotriton > Lissotriton vulgaris. The sequence goes on from NC_141695.1 coordinate 580,766,826, forward strand.
TATTAAGCATGATACAGACTTGCCTTACAAACAACTACTTCCTGTTCAACCACGTCATCTATTGCCAGTCTCGGGGGACCGCGATGGGAACCTGCTTCGCCCCCAGTTACGCGGGTTTGTTCCTGGGCTGGTGGGAGGAGCAGGTGGCCGTTAACATCTTGGCCTTTTCCCAGAACGTGGTCCTCTGGGCTCGGTATATAGATGATGTTTTCTGTGTCTGGAGAGGCAGTAGGGAGGATGCAATACAATTTGTTGACGACTTGAAGGTGAATGAGTTCAATCTAAAATTCACATGCAACATAGTGCCAGGACGCCCCTTTGCTGGGGCATCTGTGCGCTCTACAAATCCGGCTAACATAACATAACATAACATAGACAAAAAGTCGGTGGAGTTTTTGGAGTGAAGTGGTGTATGCAGAGGGGGGAAGGCTGAGAAGCAGGTTGTTCCGTAAGCCCACTGCAGGCAACAGCCTATTACACACGGCAAGTTGCCACCCACAGAAATTGAGTGCTAGCATCCATTTGGTGAACTATTACGGGCCAAGCGTAACTGCGGCACAGACAGGGATTTTGAAAATGAAATGTTGAACATGAAGGTACGCTTTAAAGAAAGAGGATACTCTGATAAAGTGGTTGAGCAAGCCTGTTTGAAAGTAAGCACTATTGACAGGATTGAGCTGTTACATCCAAAGGTGACAATCCCGGAAGATAACGGACCCATAAGGTTCATTACAGCGTACAGTAACCAGTCATGGCAAGTGAGGAGAAGTTTGAATAAGTACTGGCAAGTACTAAATCTGGATCCAACACTTAAGAGCTTTGTGGGTAGTCATCCACAGATCACATTCAGAAAGTTTACGGCTTTGAAGGATCTGTTATGCAGTAATACTCCCAAAGATAAAACTGATGTGAAAGCAATAAGGAGTTTCTGTACATGCCGAACATGTAAAGCATGTAAAAATCGCGTAAATAGAAAGGAGTTACAGCTTTCCCACACTCAGAAACCTTATGTAATACAGAAACATCTGACGTGTAAGTTGGATTACTGTGTGTACGCTTTAAGGTGTCCATTCCCATTAGTGTACATCGGGAGCACGATACATCAGGTCAAAAAGAGAGTCTTGAACATGCTAGGGTTATAACCAATAAAGATAAGAACTATCCCATTGCCAAACATTTTAAAGAGTAAGGACGATGGCCTACTACAATTCTGTGCCCTGGACAGGGTTCCAATTTCAGAAAGAGGTGGAGACAGAGTTAGACAGTTGTGTCAACTGGAGCCCAGGTTTATAATCAGATATGATACAGTACAACCAAATGGTCTGAACAAGGATGAGGAGATGGAAGTACATCTGGGTTAGGAGTAGTCTAGAAGTATATGCATGACATTAGTAAGATGTAATATGATTCTGTGTATGATGTGAAGTATTTGTTTTAACATGCACCAAACACTATAGTGATTGCACATTTTTATTTATTTTTGTAGGAGACAATATAGTCCGAACACTGCTGCAATGAAAAGTCAATGGCAACTTCATGAAATACACCGAATGCTCTGTGTTTGAAAATGTGGTTGAGTTACACTTTATATGTAAAAGGAATTTGTAGCCCACTGGGGCAAAATTGAAATGATTCTTTTTTCCTCTGTAGTAATAGGCCCACTGGGGCGGAATGAGCTTTGGAAGAGTTGCTAGGCCCACCGGGGCCCTATTGTAGCAGCTTTGAACAGTGATGAGCACTCGCTCTAGAATATATCTGGTTCACCTATGAGCGGGATCAGATAGACTGTGAAGTAACAGTTGTACTAATTATCTGTGTAAATTTGTGTAACTAAATAACCACATTGTTTATTGTACTATTCAGATTAATGTCGGTGGTCATTCAACGATGTCTGCCATTGCTTATGTTAAAGCAGCAGTGTTGGGACGGGTAGTCCTACTTTTATGTTGATGTTTAAGCACTAGATAATGGAGGTAGTCACAAAACAGATTTACCCGTGACCAAGGTGCGGCTGCACCGAAACGCGTCAGGTGTTTTTTTGACGATTTTGTTGGAATAAATACCACGCTATAAGAATTTGGGCTTGAGCTTTACTTTTTTATGAAATCAGTATATATATATATATATATATATATATATATATATATATATATATATATATATATATATATATATATATATATATATATATATATATATATATATATATATATCCAGTCCAGTATCTGCACTTCTTGCTGTCGAGAAAACACACGAACACCTCTTCGTGCGTGGAAAAACAGCCTTTATTTCACTTCAAAAGGCAAACAAACTCGACACATTTCGGGAACTCTCCTCCCTTGCTCACGAGTGACAGTGTATTCTCACTGATAGGTTTTAAATAAACATGTGACCTATCATAAACAACAAAAATAAAAAGCAGACTTTCACTGCTTAAACAATAATGTGATTGATTTAAAGGAAAAACTGGAAGTATTTACATCATGTGATTTCGTCTCACTCCTATTTACAAAACGTGCACTTTCATTTAAGTTCATGCATTTGTCTCCCTGTCTAAATCAATTTTCAGCATTATTTTCTTTTTAGTACAATTCAAAGAAAACTTTATCAAACAGCCATATGCTGCAATTCTCATTTGTTTTAGGTATCTAGCCCTAGTGGGCTTAGTATGCCAACATTTTCTTTATAAATTAATTCTATACTGCCCTATAGGCTTCATGCCAAATTTTGTTACAGGGGTTAATAACATTAGTCCGTTTATAAAGTGTCACCATCTTCATGTATTCAGAATATTTCTTATTGGAGACTGCCAAAAATCTCATTTTCTTCTTCTTCTTCTACTTTCCTTTTAAATCTATAAAAAATACACAAAATACATATCAACCAAAAAGAAAACTCAATACACCATATGTGATTAAAAACGTTTCGGTTATTTTGAGACAGTTACAATTACTCTATTGCCAAATTTACACCCTAGAAACCACCATGGTTACCAAACTGCGGTGACTCCTCCGATGTTCGAACAGAATATCATCTAACATTTCAAAAAACATCAGTTTAACATTTTAAACTCTAGACATTATGCACTAATATTCTTCAGAATTATACGTATAGGGATGACAAAATACAATAAAAATAAAATAAAAGTAATGAGGATAGATGTCAAACGCAGTGATCTTCTATTTCTAATTTCTTATCCTAGATGGGTTTCTAGTTCCTCATCACAATTATGGCCTATCGGGACTGTTGTTTGATATTTTATGATACATCTTGACTCCAGCCTTCACAGTCGTTGTACTCTGTTCCCTCCTCTCTCATCATGTTTTACATATCTAGTACACAAAATCTCAATAGGTTTGTATTCTGGCTATGCTCTGATTGAAAGTGTCTGGCGATGGGATATGCTTTATCGCCATTTCTTATTGCTCTCAAGTGCTCCAAAATCCTAATTTTTGCCTTATGTATGGTACTGCCTATGTAGGAAATGATATGTATGTAGAAAATGATATAAAAGGACTCTAAAAATTGACACAAATGCAAATAATTGCCTTCATAACAGTAAAGAAATAATTTATTGTTCAGGAAATTTGGTTATAGGGATAACTAAATCACAAAAGTAATCACTTGTTTATATAATGACTACACTAACCATAATGCACCAGAAACAGGAAGTAACTGCCACGTGTAGAAATAAAAGAAGATTATTTTCCCTGTATGTCACTATCCCGTGATCAAGGTCAAAGTAATTGACCGAAACGCATAGGGCATGGCAAAAATAAAACTTGCCTGAATACTTCCTGAAAAAACGAGAGAGTGCGTCTTTATTTTTCGTCGCAAGGCGGATTTGTTTTGAAAAAAAAACAATATATATATATTCACTGAAAAAACCGTAGGTTTCACACCAGTTATAGTTAGCTGGAAATTTTACTGACATAAAACCAATGAAATTACACGTTATAGTTAGTTGGACTCACTATAAGTTGCGCGCCTGCAATGCACTGCTGATGACGTCACATATTACATCACTCATGACATGGTCAGTGACATCACTCATGACATCACTGATGACACCATCCAGTGAATGTGTGTCTTTCTGAAAAATAAATATGTTTTATATATGTATATGTAAAGGTCAATGGAAAAATAAATGTTTAAATAAGTGTTTTAATGTATGTTTTAAAAAAAAAAAAGATTGGTTAACTGGCTTATTAAGTGTATCTTAGTGAATACATATATTGGCGACTAATTTTTAAATATTTAAATATATGTATCAGTGTTTCACTTTGTGTATAAGTAGCTGCATGGGTTGGTGACTGACTCACTGTTTGTATGTGTTTTGAAGACAGCATATGTGCAGGACTGTATGGATGGATGAGTGTGTATATGTGTTTGTTAGTGAGTAAACGACTGTCTCACTATTGTCTTTATCAGTAACGACATATGTTTTAATCTAGTATATGTGAGTATTGATATATATAAGTGAGTATATGTGAGAGTGAGAGATTGTAGGAGTTCCTGTTTAAATAAGTATGTGTTTCTATAAGTGATTGTTTAAGAGAGTAAGTATGTGTAAGTTTCCTTAGAAGTAAGGTGGTAGTGTGTGTATATCTGTATATGTAAATAAATGAATGTCTATTAGTTTATTTGCATGTGTGAGTATGTGTGTGAGTAACTTTTTGATGACTGTCGGTGTGTAACAGGATGTATAGGTGTATCACTACATATGATGAGTGAGTATATATATGAGTGACTATATAGAACTGTTGGTGAATGAGTGAATGTGTATATAGATGGTGGAATTACTGAATTGGTTGTTGTATGTGTTATGGGTATATCCACTTTTTTGAAAATGTTAGTTTCTATTTTTGAATATGTGTTTCAAGGGTTACATTACACTGAAAGGAGGTCTGTCATTCTGTCACAATGATGGTGTCATCAGTGATGTCATGAGTGATGTCACTGACCATGTCATGAGTGATGTAATATGTGACGTCATCAGCAGTGCATTGCAGGCGTGCAAGTTATAGTGAGTCCAACTAACTATAACGTGTAATTTCATTGGTTTTATGTCAGTAAAATTTCCAGCTAACTATAACTGGTGTGAAACCTATGTTTTTTTCAGTGAATTTAATAGGTTTTTTAAATGCTAATTCCTAACTATAACTGGTGTGAAACATATGGGTTTTTCAGTGAATTTCAAAGGTTTTTAAATGCTAATTCCTAACTATAACTGGTGTGAAACCTATGGGTTTTTCAGTGAATTTCAAAGGTTTTTTAAATGCTAATTCCTAACTATAAGTCTCACTTTGTAAGTAAGACTGTTAGCGCTCTAGTTCTCCTTTAGAACACTCTGGTTCATTCTGTTATTGGGCTATAGTTGGGCTACATCTGGCTGATATTTGGGCTACATTTGTTTTTTGTCTCTGGTGGCCATCTTTGGGCTACATTGGGCTACATTTGGGCTTTAACATATATATAGCCCAATGTAGCCCAATATATATTTTTTCAAAGTTATTTTTCGTAAAAACCACTTGAGCATATATCTTGAGACATAGCAAAGGCACATCGGGCTACCAGTCCCTACAATTTTGCCAAATTATTTATTTATTTATTTATTTTTTTGCCTTGGAGCGCTCCTGGTGCGCGCCCCGGTGAGCGCCCCGGAAAGCGTAGTTTTATGAAGCGCCCCGGGGAGCGTCCAGTAAGCGTCAATATAGCGAATGAAAACATGATCGTGACGTATCGCATAGCCGCGTCCGCGTGATACGCAAGGCGTAAGCGCACCCGGAAGCACTCGAGCGAATACGATCGTGCAACGTAGGCGTCCGACGCGCTTACGCGACGCGCCCCGTGGCACGTGGCGTAAGCGTGCCGGGTCATGTGACCTGAAAATAACACTTTTCATTCGTTCATAACAGTTTTGGTTTCATAATGATGAAGCCCCTGGTCATGTGACCTAAAAATAACACTTTTCATTGGTTCAATAAAAGTTTTTTTTCAAAAGGATAAAAGACCCCACCTTTTTTCCGTATTCTGACTTTGTCCTTTGACTTAGGAAGACCTGTTTGTACCTCTCTGTACCTTTTTGATCAATATAATGGCTTCAGTAGTAGCAGCAGCTGGTGCATCTGCACCACCACCACCACCACAACCACCAAGAGGACCACCTCAAGATATCATTGGTGGTCAACAAGAAGAGGAAGAGGAGGAGGAGGAGGAAGAGGGGAGTTCAAGATGGCTTCAAGAACAAAATACCCCATACCAGCCAAGACCACACATTATTTGGGAGTTTTTTTCTATCCCACAGGGGAAGAAAAAAGTAAATGCAGCAAAGGTGACTTGCAGAATCTGTGGCGTGGAACTTTCCAGGGGAAACCCGAATAAGAAATATTCATTAGGGAACAACACGATGATACGCCACATGCAGCGCAAGCATCCAATAAATTATTCTGCTGCAGAGATGAGAGAACTGGCCAGTAACCCTCCCCAATCCACAAGCACCACCTCAAAAAGGAAGCAACCCACTCCGTCGGCACCAGAGGAAAGTGAGACGAAGCCTTGCATTCAGCCACGATTTGCAGATTTCAGAATTATCTGTAAATATTGTGGGAAGACCATCTCCTACGGAGTACAGAGCGTAAAGCTCATCGTCCTTGCTGGGGACAACCACAAATGCCCCAATCAACCCTAATTATTTCTTTTCTTTTTTTTTTTGCTCCAGTTGAGCCATTTTCAATTCCCTGTTTTTTCGTTCCTCCCCATGAAAAATACAAAAAAAATATAAAACTGTTCAGAAAACCCCAAAAAAGTACAAAATGTTCAAAAAAACTATAAAAAAATATAAAACAACAAAAAGAAGAAAAAAACCAGTTCTTTTTAGAACTACCTCCAATTTATAAAAAAAGGCTTAATTTTTGGAAAAGTCTATCATTCTTTTTTCCCCATGGTACGCTCCCCGGTGCGCGTACCGGGCGCTCCCCCCGCGCAAATAAAAAAAAAATCAAACCTAGGGGGTCAGGGGGGGTCTATCCCTGCCCCCTTATGGTCATTTCCCCCTTTGATTATTCCACCTCTTCTGTCTCGATTTTACCGAGACACAAGATGGCGGCCGCTCCGGACTGTTTCGAATGTTTACAGACACCCGAGAGCCAATCAGCTTTCCCTGCTCAAGTCGCGTGGCGCGCCCGGAGCGCTCCCCGGTGCGCGTACCCGGGCGCTGCCATAGATATATATATTTTTTTAACCTAAATTACTCAAAATTCACTGGAGCACATATCTTGAGACATAGCAAACCAGTCCCTACAATTTTGCCAAGTTTGGTGGAAATTCATTCAGCCGTTCGGGCTAAAAGTGAGTTCGACCGCCCTATGGAAATTAACATGGGGAAAACACGTTTTGGGACCCCCCTTTTATCTCGGCCCCCGCTTGACGAATCCCCCCGAAACTTTCAAGGAAGGACCGGAGCTCCGCAAGGCCAATTTGAGGAAGTTTTCAAGCAGATTCGTCAACCGGCGCCAAAGTTATTCCAAATAGAATTTTGAGATTTTGCATTGAAAAAAATTCTAACTATAACTACCTACTGGCGACCACCAGTAGGTAATATATATATATATGTATATATATATATATATAGTTTGGTGAATATAGACTACTTACAAATATATACTTAAATTTACAACATTTTTGATTATTGATATTGCTTCTATGATATTCTTGTAGCACAGTATTTAGAAATTGTTATTCTGGCGCAGTATATGCACTCTCCCTCCTAGTTCATGCATTTTACCCCTGCCTATTGAGTACCGTACATCGGGTTATAGTGATATCTGTTATTTACAGTGCTTAGAAAGAGCATTTAGAGCTATGAAAACATGACTAATAATAATAAGAATAGACATATTCATAACCATTATAATTACACAGTTATTATTATTAATAGTAATATTATTATTGTGATTATCATTACACAACGCTGCCAGTCGACTTTGTGTCCCCATGGACACAATGTTCCAGTCTTGAGTTGTTATCGATCACAAATTATTGTTTTCCGGTGAGTGAGTTCAATTGGATTACGTTATTAAACTATTCAAATAAAACTCATAAAAGGATCATTTCGACCTTGGTGACGTGGATTTATCTGGCAGCCTGATGTCTTTATGTGCCTCTCTGTATGAGTGAAGAGAAAAAAAACTTACACTATATACCTGCCCGAGCTATTGGATTGGCCAGTGCTTGTTTTCTGAACGTCGCTTAATCACAGAGAGAATGTGCTGGAATTCCACGCACTGCGCCACCGGCAGCAACATCATCTATCTGGAAATCTGATCGGGCATTCCAGGGATGCCGAGCGGTGCGGAACGGCATTCCTTGGTTCATCGTTCAAAAGAGCACATACAGAGCTACGGCTTTCTCTCAGCGTCTGACGCGTGACAACAACACCCGCACGCGCCAGAGCATAGACACCAGCCTGTGCTCTGCTGCTGGGAGGACGGTATTGATAAAAGTGGGAGTCTTTTGTAACAATAGCCGCTTCTCAGTACCTTACAGCGCAAGAAAGGTGGAATAACAGGACACTGTCTAGTCAAACCTTTTCAGCATAAATGGAAAGGGGCGACCATTCGGTCCCCCCGAACGTATGGTGGAGTACCACGATCCCCCCGGGAAGCCATCTTGGGCGGGAGGCGAGTCTCGGCTGGTATGCCCGAAGCGGCGTAGCCGGGGCGCGCCTTTTTCCCGCCCTAGAGTGGGTTGTCCTAGACACTGACGCGGCCGGCCACGCCCTCGGAGGCAGGCGGGGGCGGGTTTACGCCCGCCCTGAAGACGGATAAAAGGAGCAAAAAGCCAAGAAAGCATCCTCTTGTTCCTGTGCTCTGAAGCTGCACCTCCCCGCTGCACGTGAGCTCGAGACGGAACGAAGAGCCAATTTTGAGCGTTGTAATCTTTCTTTTTGTCTTACAGATATTCCGTCTGAGAATGCCCAAGAAAGTCGGGAAGCGGGTCAGTACCGATCAGATGCTCCGCATGCTCATGAAGGAGGTAGCCGATTTGAAGAAGCAGATGGCGGCTAAGGACGAGGAGGGAGGACCGAAACGGCCTTTGCCGGGAGCAGTCCCCGGTGGGAGAGGCAAGAGGTCCAGAAGGGGGGCACTCGGGGGGGAAACCCCGGTTCCCGATACCCCACTTGAGGAGCCAACCCCGGTGCCGAAAGGGGGGAATCCGATCCCCGTGGTGGTCACCCCCGTGAACGGGGAGGATATGCCTCCCGAGTTAGCGGCACAATTAGCAGCGTGGTTGGGAAAAGATAGCGAGGGCACCGCGGCTGACGACGCCCGGGCAGTAATGAGGCAACTGCGGGAATCTAGGGAGGCTGCGAAGGCACCATCTTCTGTTAACGCATCAGGCCCAGGTTCGGTGGCAGATGCAGCGTCTGGTTCAGGTAAGCGGCCATTGCCGATCGCGGGGGAGGGGTCTGTACCTTCACGAAGGGAAAAGGTGGCTCAGCATGTTCCACTGGAAATTAAGGAAAAGATTTGGGCGAATAAGTATGTGAACATTTTTTCTTTGCTTACCGATCATTACGAGATGGAGCATGTAAAGAGCCAAAAGGAGCTCATGCATCCGAGTGTTTGGCGCGCACAAATGGCCGCCTTTAAGGTTGACGAAAACATTGGTACTTGGGGCAGAGCGTGGGGCATTTTTACCTCCATCATGGGCGAGCGCAGGCCCGAGTTGCTGACCGAGTTGCCAATTTATCAATCACGTATCATTGAGTATTCCGTAGCATATGGGGGCAATCAGTGGTTCTGCTATGACAATCTTTTTAGAAAAGCTAAGGAACACGACCCATTTTTGACTTGGGATTGTTACGACTCCGTGTCATGGCAAAAAATGGAGAGTACAGGAATGTTGAAGGTACCATTGTTAGGGAGTAACGGGGGGGAATCTTCCCGCCAAAACTCTGGGACACCCTTTCGGACGGGTGCAGGTAACGAGTACCACTCGAAGCCGAGTGGCAACACAGGTAAAAGGGGGATCTGTTGGAATTTTAACAGAGGGAAATGTACGAGGCCCCAGGGGTCATGCAAATTCAGACATGAGTGTGGGGGGTGTGGGCAGCCGTCCCATCCTGAGTCCATGTGCAGAGCCAAAACGGGTGATAACGGTGGTAAGGGAGGCGCCAAACAGGTCTGATATAGTCCGAGGGGCGCCTTTACCTACCCCGATTGATACCATGGCAATGATTCCTTGGCTCAACGAATACCCGGATCATGCTTCCGCTGGGGTGTTACGAAACGGGTTTTCATATGGTTTCCGCATCCCAGTGGGGGATTTTCAGGGTGTAGCAAATTGTAAGAATCAACTGTCGGTCTTGCAGCACACGGCGGTGGTACAGGTAAAGATTGGGAAAGAGGTGACTCGAGGTCGCGTCGCCGGTCCATTCGATTTGCCACCGGTTGCTAACTTTGTTTGTTCACCTCTAGGGGTGGTCCCCAAGAAGGACCCGGGTGAGTTTCGGCTGATACATAACTTGTCAGCCCCACGTGGTCTTTCCGTGAATGACGCGATAGACCCGGAAGTGTGTTCGGTGCGGTACGCATCTTTCGATGAGGCCGTTGCCATGTTGAATCGCCTGGGGCCCGGGACGCTGATGGCAAAATCGGACATCGAGTCAGCGTTCCGGTTGCTCCCGGTACACCCAGACGATCAGCGTCTCCTTGGTTTTCAGTTTCAGGGTCGCTATTACATGGATAGATGTATGCCAATGGGGTGCTCGATTTCCTGTGCCTATTTCGAGAAGTTCAGTTGTTTTCTGCAATGGGTATTCACAAGGAAGACAGGTTTTCAACATGTTATGCACTATCTCGATGACTTTCTGTTTTTGGGGGCAGCCGGGGATCCTGAGTGTGGACAGGCTTTACATGAATTTCGTGTCTTAATGAATCAATTCGGTGTGCCATTGGCACCAGGTAAGACTGTGGGTCCCTCGACCTTGCTCGAGTTTCTGGGGATCGAGCTCGACTCGGTAGAAGGTTGTTTTCGATTACCCAAGGAAAAAGTGTTAAAATTCAGGTTCTCCCTTGAGACATGTATTCGTGCAACAAAAGTAAACCTGCATCAATTGCAACAGGTGGTGGGTCAGTTGAATTTTGCCCTGAGAGTGATGCCAATGGCGCGCCCCTTTTCCCGCTCGATTGCACAAGCCATGGTCGGCCTGAAGGAAGGCCATCATCGCACGAGGCTCTCGGCAGAGGTTCGCCAGGACATGCGCATTTGGTTGGCATTCCTGGCGGATTTCAATGGTCGAGTTGTCTGGAACAGGCCGGCGGTGTACTCCGAGGAGCTGGGGCTGTGGACAGATTCGGCGGGGAGTATAGGTTTTGGTGCCATATTTGGTGCACAATGGTCGGCTCAAAAATGGCCGTCATGGTGGCACGAGTGCGGGTTGACAAGTAACATTGCTTTTCTCGAACTTTTCCCTATTTTGGTGGCACTGAAAACTTGGCCCGAGGGGTTCCGTGATCACTCTGTGGTGTTCTGGTCTGATAACATGACCGTGGTTGAGTGTATCAATAGTCAGGCAGCACGATGCAAATTGATTCTGAGACTGCTCAAGGAAATTGTGTTGTTATGCATGCAACTGAATGTACTGTTTAGGGCAAGACATGTGCCGGGGGTGATGAACCAAGCGGCTGATGCGCTTTCTCGTTTCCGTGTGCAGGCCTTCTGGGGTTTTCTGCCCACAGCGGACCCGGTGGCGGCACCCTTTCCCGAAGCTCTCTGGTCTCTCGGTGCCCCGAACTACAAAACCTCGTGGGAGAGAGTTTAGCACCCAGGACGAGGAAGGCATATGAAGGGGCGTTCCGTTCCTATTGGGCCTTTTTGGGTACTGCTAGGGGGGAACTTTGGGGTCAGGAAGAGTTTGTAGTGAGATTTCTGCTCTCTTTACATCAGGCAGGCAAATCAGTAGCTACGGCCCAGAGGCATCGGGCCGCCATTTCCTTTATGGCAAAGGCTCATGGGATCCAGGACCCGACAGCGTCTTTCGTAGTGCAGAAAGCGCTACGTGGGTGGCAACGCCTTGAGGGTGGCAGAGTAGATGAGAGGCACCCGATAGGTCTGGATAGGCTGACCCTGTTATGGTCTGTACTCCCGGCAACGTGTTCATCCCAGTACGAAGCAGTGTTGTTCCGAGCCGCATTTGCGCTAGCATTCCATGGGGCTATGCGGGTAAGCGAATTAGTGGCGAAGAACAAGCGGGATACGATGGGGGGACTGTGCCGGGAGCACATTCAGGTCAGGGGGGAGACGATGACGGTCTCGTTTGTTAGGTCCAAATCCGATCAGGGTGCAATCGGGGACTGCGTAATCATTCAGAGGATCCCCGGTTCTTCCATGTGCCCTGTGGTGTGCGTAGAGGAATATTTAGCGCAGAGGGTGGCAGCATGGGGGGGGACCTTGTTGCGACACGCTGACGCCACCCCACTGACGAGGTTTCAGTTCCAGAGGGTGCTTGCGATGTCGATTTCGGCCGCGGGCTTGAACCCCGGCGAGTTCGGGACCCATTCCTTTCGGATAGGGGCTGCTACTGAGGCTACAGCCAAGGGTCTGAGTGTAGAGGAAGTAAAACGTGTGGGGCGTTGGTCCTCGAACTGTTATAAAAGGTATGTGCGGTTGCACATGTTGTGAAGCTGTAATGATATACTCACGCTTCTTGTTTTTGTTTGGTTTTCAGTTGCGCAAGCTTACGAAGCGGGCGGACTGTGCAGTCGACCCGACACCTGGGGACCAGCGGTCAGAAATCACCGACTGCGAAAAAGGAGGTGTGGGTCGTGGGCCACTCATACGTGAGGCGTGCCGCGGACGTATTCAAAGCAGGTGATATGATTCACGTGGCTGGGGAATACGGGTACAGGGTGTCCTTCTACGGAAAGGGCGGGCTCTGTATTGACCAGTTTCAATCCTTTTTCGAGGGTTTGTTAGGGCGGACAAGGTCTCCGCCGTCTATAATCATAGTCCATCTTGGGGGCAACGATTTGGTGGCCACTGGTAGACGACTTCTTCTTGAGGCAATGCTTTCCACAGTAAGTTGGTTGGCAAGAAGAGTTCCAGGGTGCACAATTGCATGGTCCCAGATGATCCCACGGAAAGTGTGGCGGGGGGCTATTTCGGTTTCTGCTCTGAATCATTCAGTAAGGAAAATAAATAACAAAGTGAGTAGATTGTTTCGTTCAAGTACACTGCATTCTGTTTCGCATGGTTGTATCAAAGGGGACAGTATGTATTTGGGGGACGGGGTTCATTTGTCCCGGGTGGGGAATGAGTTACTCATAGGAGACCTCATAGCTTGGTTGAAGGGTTTAAAACATGACCTTTAGGCAGGAGTGGGGGGTCCGGATAGCCGGTCAACTATCCGGCCTGTGGCGGTAAGGTCATGATCGGTGAGCAGTAATTGGAAGATCCCTATGGGGGGGCGTCACCCATTACGGATGGGAGCGCTCGGGGGAGGTGGCCATTGGCCCCTCAACGGGGAGGCGGTCCCGTCTAAGGATAGGCCGCCGGAAGGAAAGGAAAGGTGGTCAAGGCCCCTTCCTGGATAGGAGGGGCTACGGGCCCTCCTGGGGAATTTCCCGGGGCCAGGACATCTGCGACGGCAGATGGGTAAGTTGTGTGGGGTGCGGGAGGGGGTTTACGCTACCTTTTAGACACCTCACACGAGTCCTCGGACGACCGTTAAATGGCGTCGAGTTCATTGGGGCCACCGTCAAGTCCAAGGGAAATTGGTAGATGCACTTGAGGTACGCCTCTGTGCGGTCGCTCCCCTCACAAGTGAGGGTGGTATTTCTGGTTTAGGGATCTGACACCGGTTACGACCTTGCCGTTGGCCCTTAACGTTAGGATGTACAATTTCAAGTCAAATGTTTTGTAGGATGTTAGTTCGGCTAGGAGAACCTTTGTATTAGAGATCTGTTAAGGTTAGCCAAACATCGTAATGTGGAAATGAAATTGTACATAATATGAAACTGTTATTTTAATGTTTTGATTTTGTTTCATATTTTAATAAATACGGCCGGGAAGGGTAACTCCCTTCCCGCCTTCCAAAAGTTCAAGAACTGTTTCCGGTTTCCCAATTCTTGGGGATTGTGTTGAGAGGGGGTGGCAGGTATCTCAGCCATATGGAAAGGGGCGACCATTCGGTCCCCCCGAACGTATGGTGGAGTACCATGATCCCCCCGGGAAGCCATCTTGGGCGGGAGGCGAGTCTCGGCTGGTATGCCCGAAGCGGCGTAGCCGGGGCGCGCCTTTTTCCCGCCCTAGAGTGGGTTGTCCTAGACACTGACGCGGCCGGCCACGCCCTCGGAGGCAGGCGGGGGCGGGTTTACGCCCGCCCTGAAGACGGATAAAAGGAGCAAAAAGCCAAGAAAGCATCCTCTTGTTCCTGTGCTCTGAAGCTGCACCTCCCCGCTGCACGTGAGCTCGAGACGGAACGAAGAGCCAATTTTGACCCACCCACCAGCCCCTGAGGAAAGCTAGTTGTTTCTGAATAAAGTTTTGATGTGGTAACTCGGTTTCTTGCAGGTTGTGATGATTGTCGTGAAATTTTTTGAATATGCAATAAAGAATGGTTATTTTCAGTATGTTTTTGCAAATAAAGTAATTTTGCACTAGTGTTGATCAGTATTCATGCTTGTAATAAGTTATGTTTGTTTTGTAATCTTAGTAAGTTAGGTAGAATTGTCGTATTTATTTTGGTCGGGCGGTAAGGTCATGATCGGTGAGCAGTAATTGGAAGATCCCTATGGGGGGGCGTCACCCATTACGGATGGGAGCGCTCGGGGGAGGTGGCCATTGGCCCCTCAACGGGGAGGCTGTCCCGTCTAAGGATAGGCCGCCGGAAGTAAAGGAAAGGTGGTCAAGGCCCCTTCCTGGATAGGAGGGGCTACGGGCCCTCCTGGGGAATTTCCCGGGGCCAGGACATCTGCGACGGCAGATGGGTAAGTTGTGTGGGGTGCGGGAGGGGGTTTACGCTACCTTTTAGACACCTCACACGAGTCCTCGGACGACCGTTAAATGGCGTCGAGTTCATTGGGGCCCCCGTCAAGTCCAAGGGAAATTGGTAGATGCACTTGAGGTACGCCTCTGTGCGGTCGCTCCCCTCACAAGTGAGGGTGGTATTTCTGGTTTAGGGATCTGACACCGGTTACGACCTTGCCGTTGGCCCTTAACGTTAGGATGTACAATTTCAAGTCAAATGTTTTGTAGGATGTTAGTTCGGCTAGGAGAACCTTTGTATTAGAGATCTGTTAAGGTTAGCCAAACATCGTAATGTGGAAATGAAATTGTACATAATATGAAACTGTTATTTTAATGTTTTGATTTTGTTTCATATTTTAATAAATACGGCCGGGAAGGGTAACTCCCTTCCCGCCTTCCAAAAGTTCAAGAACTGTTTCCGGTTTCCCAATTCTTGGGGATTGTGTTGAGAGGGGGTGGCGGGTATCTCAGCCATATGTGTTCCACACACCTTTCCTCTCACTCCAAATTTGGATTTATTGCTGAGCATCAACGAGAACAACTTAGTGTTACAAAATATCGCACTACAATAAATGAGAAAGTGATGGAAGGAATGCCTATGCTGATCTCAGGTCCATTCCAGTCCATCGTTTTTTGACCACTGTGCCACTCTAGACAGAGAGTTAATTCTGTTTCCATCACTTAGTTGTTTACTGCAGTAATATTTCGCCCAACAAATTTCAAAGATAGTGCACCCACATGCACACACATGCTTGCAGGCATGTTAAACAAGCATTGGAGACAAGCATTGGAAATGCAATCAGTCTCACATGTGTTTGAGTTAGAGGCATTGGCATTGTAAATGGCGATGTCTTTTATCTATGTGCCAAGGAGTATGTATGTGGTGTGTAGTCGAATTATGTGGGATTAGTTGGATTAGATAGTTGTGGAATTGTCTGGTGTTGAGTGGATTTGTGTAGTGGAATTATGTGGCATGGTGTGTAGTGGAAATATGTAGATAGTAATTATGTGGTATTGAGTTTACTGGAATTATGTGGAGTGGGAGTGTGTGTTATTGAGTGTAATTATGTGGAATGATATTTTGTGCTCTGGAGTGGTATGTAGTGGAGTTTAATTATGTGGTGCGATGTTGAATTTTCTGGTGTGATGTGGAATTCTGTGGTGTGGATTGGTTGTATGTGGTGTGTTGTGTGATTGTGTCGTTGGATCCAATTATGGGGTTTGGTGTTGAATTATGTGGTGTGGATTGGAAATGTGTGGAGTTGAATTGTGTGGTGTGGAACTGTTTGAACTGTTTGAATGGCTTTGGCTTTTTGGCAATAAAAATAATGAATAGGTTTGAGTTAAGCTCCTGAGCTTTGTCTTTGGGTGTTGAAAAAAAAAAACTGCTGATGTCAAAACAGCTGTTGTCAGGACAGATAAGTGGAGCTTTGATGGGCTCCTTGTTATCATGTTCATGGGTAGGATGGATTAGTGTCAGAGGCAAAAGATGCCACCTACCAGAGGAGAGAAGGTTTGGAAAGAGTTACCCCACAAAGAAAGAGGTAGATGGCCCCACCTACCAGAAGCGAGAACCTACTGCAAGAAGGTTGCTACAAAAAGACTGGTACCTATGGAGAATCGAAAGCGAAATCATCCAAAGCCAGAATGGTGAATACAGTTCTCTGCACAAATCCTGCATCCTTGAGGATACTTGATAAGGCACTAGGATCGCACTGTACCCGACACAACTGCTAAAGGTCACCTACCACAAGTCAGACATTAAGGATATCCATTTATATGATAATGTGACCACCTCGCAGGCATAATATGTGGATGCCTTCCATATTTGCCTAAATCATACAGCAAGACCACATCTGGAGTTGGGATTTCACTTCATAATGACCGAGTTTGAGATTGGCGAATGGAAAACACTTCTGTTGCTTCCAGGACAATCAGGGCCGGCCTTAGGCCTGTGAAAGCTGTGCACCTGCACAGGGCCACCAAACCCCAGGGGCCACCACGCCAATATATATCCTTAATATAATAATCCTCTGAGGATGGATACATGTTTGCGTGGCGGGCCCAGTTGCAGGGATTTGGCGGCCTCCAGCTCTGTTCCACTTCCAAACACCCTGACCCCTCTCTTCACTGGCCTCCGCGCCTCTTCCGGGACCTCCACTTCCGGGGTCCTCTTCTGGGGCCCCCTACCTACGCTCCCTGCCCAGGGCCACCATGTGCCTAGAACCGTCCCTGGGACTATAATAAAAAGTGAATGTGAAATGAAGATAAATTCAAGGATGATTAAGGTAGAAGCTCATTTAATCGAAGAGCACAGTACAATTAATCCAGCATAGATCAGCATCAATGGATAACTCACTCTTACAAAGAATGCACATCAGAATGACATATGCAAGGTTCTACATTCAGCAATGACATAGGAAAGAATGTATGTGGTTAAAGGAGCAGTACATAAGTAAGCAACACAACACATCCCCCTATCTATAATAAAAAGAAAAAAAAGAAAAAGAAAGAAAGAAACATATAATGAAAAAAACAAATGCAGCAACATAAAACAAATGCAGCAAAACTAACAAAGTTGAGATAAGGCTCAGACTGTTACTAGAGATATGATCTTAACTGTTACTAGTAATATAATCTTTAAGCCACGAAGGAACCACCCTCTTCCTCGAGGAATGGCGGAGAGAAGAATCCTCACCAGAAACTAAACAATCCTCCCTAGGGGTGACGACTGACTCCTCAGAAATACCGCTGGGAGAATCTGAGTTATTGCTACCAGTGACAACCAAACTATGATCTGGGACTTCACCCGAATTTGGGCAACTCACAACTCCAGAGACATGGGAAGAATCCAAATCACAATTAGAGTCATCAACCTCCAAATCTTCAGGTTTCCACGCTCGACTGGGAACATCGACCTTAAAAGCAGAATCAGGATTGCATCTGGCAACTCTACCTAAATTCCAAACTTTCCCATTACTGAGTTTAACAGAATTTTTCAACACTTCCAAAACTTGGAAGGGTTCAGAAAAGGAAGATTCACCCTTCTGTACCTTGAAAGGTTTTTTAATTCTGACCCAGTCACCAACATCTATTGTCACCTCCTTTGATCCATGTCTCGAATCATGATATCTTTTACTTTTATCATGGACTTGAACTAACCGTGCCTTAACTAAATCTTTTGAGTAGGGATCAATTTCACCAGAAAATAACCAAGTGGGAATGGCTTTAGAACGTGGGTTCCTACCCTTCATTAAAACAAAAGGAGAAATACCTGTAGAGTCATTCACAGTAATGCGATAGTTCCAAACAACTTTTCCAATCTGAGTTTGCCAATCCAGATTGTTACTAATAGAAAGTTGAATAGTGTTCTTCAAAACCCTGTTAAAACGCTCCACAACACCATTGCCACTAGGATTGTAAAGAGACGTAGTCCTGTGTCTAATACCAAGTTTGCAAAAATACCTTTTTGCCTTAACTGATAAAAATTGAACACCATTATCGGTGAGAATGCAAGAAGGAATACCTTCAGTGACAAAAGTTTCATCCAGAAAACTTAAAACAGAATCAGTATCTGCTCTTTCTACAACTTTGACCACAGGCCATTTAGAAAACAAATCAATGATCACAATTAAATACCTCTGAGAACCATCCTGATCCTGAACAGGACCCATAATGTCTACGGAAACCGATTCCCAAGTAGATTCTGGAGGAGAACACTCCAACATAGGAGGACGGCAGGTACGCAAGGTTTTGTCTGCAGAAGCACAAATGGTACAGTCTCTAACAATTTTTTCTATTTGAGAATCACAACCAGGCCACCAGAATAAATTCTTTACTAAGGATTTGGATCTAACAATTCCAGGGTGACCTTCATGGCAAAGTTCAATGATTCCTTCCCGCAACCCACCAGGGGGAACGATTCTTTCACCCCTTAATAAGGTGTCATGAGAAACAGAGAGTTCGGACCTTATCTCCCAAAAAGGCTTTAAATTATCATCAAGAACATCTTTTTTATCTGGCCAACCCTCAATAGTGAAAGAGATAACTTTCTGTAAGCATTCATCAGCCAGATAGTCCTTGTTCCACTCTTCCTTGTTAAAGGCTGAGAGTCCTTCGTCATGAACATATGCAATTTGTAATTCATTCCACTCATTATTATCAACTTCCTCTAACATTACAGGCATTCTTGACAGAAAATCAGCCAGAACGTTGCTTTTACCTGGTACATAAATAATCTTGTATATGAAATTCTGTAACCTCATGGAAATCCTAGCCAGGCGAGCAGAAGCATTGATAACTCCTTCGGTAGTCAAAATCTTAACTAATGGTTTGTGGTCACTTCGTAACAAACACATTTTGCCCCATACAAAAGACTTGAAATGATCAAGTGCCCAGGCACAAGCTAAGGCCTCCCTTTCTATTATAGGGTACTTCTCTTCACAAGGAGAAAGGGATCTAGAGGCATAGGCTATTATATTTTCCTTCCCCTTCCCATCAATCTGCACTAAAACCGCTCCCAAACCCTTGTTACTTGCATCTGTGGTAATTACATTCTCAAAAGATGGATCAAAACTGTGCAAAGCAGTGGTCTGGGCAATAGCATTCTTAATATTCAAAAAATCTTCATCACAAGACTTTGACCATTCGAACTTCACACCTTTTTTTAAAAGTTGACGAATGTTGTATGAGACACTCGCAAAATTAGGGACATATTTTGAGCAAAACTCAGCCATTCCTAAGAACGACTTGATGTCATCTTTACTTGCAGGAATAGGAGCCTCGGAGATTGCAGAAACCAAAGAGGGTTTGGGTTTAACCCCCTCCGCGTCAATGATATGGCCTAAATAAGTTACACTTTTCTGAGCAAATTTACATTTGGAATGTTCAACTGTAAGACCCTTGCTTTCAAGAATATTCAAAACTTTATGTAGCCTTGATAAGTGCTCATTCTCATCGTCTCCAAAGACCAGAATATCGTCTTGAAAATATCTGACACCTTTCTCTCCCTTGAATAATTGGTACATAAGCCGTTGAAAAACAGCAGCCGCTGAGGCTAAGCCAAACGGCATGCGTTTATAACGGAAGCATCCAAAAGGTGTCACAAAAGACGTAAACTTCATTGAATCAGGGCACAGAGAGATCTGGTGGTATGCAGATGACAAGTCTATGGTAGAGAACCACTGGGCATTACCAACACTAGAAACCATCTCATTGATTTTGGGAAGTGGGAATTTATCAACCACAATGTTGTTGTTTAAATACCTTAGGTCTACACACAACCTGATTTTGCCGTTGCTCCGTCTTGCGACGACAATTGGCGAAACCCATTCACTCGCCTCAATAGGTTCTATGATGTCAGTAGACACAAGTTTATCCAGTTCTTTACTGACTTCATCTCTCACCAAAATAGGCACATTTCTACACTTATGCACTTTTGGACAAGCATCATCCTTCAGTATGATTTTATGTTCAAAACCAATTAAATTTCCCAAGGTTTTACTAAAAACCTTTGGAAATTTCTTTAAAATGCTATCTGTAACTATAGAACAGTCATCAACTACTAAAACTTGTTCTTTACTATTAGGATCCAAGATAATGTGGAGTTGTTTTTGGTCGAACCACCCTAAAACTGGTGGTCCTTTCTTTGAGATGTACAATTTCCCTCTACATTCCCTGTCTTTGAACCTGAAAACAAACCAACGAAAACCCAGTATGGAAATAGGGTCTCCTAAATAACCTTCAGGGTGGATATCTGATGGTAATAATTTCTCCCCCACCTGTTGAATAAATGAGGATTTCCACATATCTTCATTAACAATGGTATAAGGTGAGCCCGAATCGGCATAAATTTTTACAACCACACCACCAATACTCATTGTACAAATAGGTTTGTTAACCATGTCCTCATCTCTTATTCTTAAAACCAACTTATCATGGACATTCATCACTAGGTTATCTTCAACATCATTTTCAAAATTCTCTTCCTCATCAATGTCATTAACGAAATTAACTTTGCTTCTCTTTTTCCTATTACATGCTTTCGTTAAATGACCTTTCAACCCACAACTAGAACACTTGGTTTTCAACCCAGGACATCCTTTAAAGTCAGCCAAATGGTCTAAACTGTTGCATCTATAACATTTAAGTTTAGCATTTGAGGAAGACTGAGGGTGTTTAGAAAATTTGTTGTTAGGGCCAAAGGATTGCCTAGAACTATAGTTAAACTTTTTCCTGTCCGTAGTGTTAATTTTGCAAACTACATCATTGGACATAGCGCTATTATCCTTTTTTATCACGTTAGCGCATCTGCCAGACATTTCTGCCTTGCGTGCGATGGCAAGAATATCATCAAGAGGAGAGTCCCCATTTATCCATAACCTATCCTGTATGGAGGTATTGTAAGAATGCATAACGATTTGGTCTCTAATTAACTCTTCTTGTATAACACCAAATTTGCAATCCAAGGATAATTTCTTCAAATCAGCTAAAAAATGATCAATGTTTTCTTCTTTAGTCTGTTTCCTAGAGAAAAATTTATACCTTGTTACCCCAATACACACTTTAGGAGCGAAATAAGTGTCTAAATGTAGAAGTGCTAACATATAAACATTTAAATCACCAGGAAAGGAGGGTTTAGTCATAGTTTCATAAACTTTTAGTCCAACAGGACCCAAAGAATGAAGAAGAAGTCTCTTTTTCTGAGCATGAGACATTTTTCCATCCTCATCTAATGCATCAATGTAATTACAAAAATAAGGTTTCCATTCCAACCACTTAAGTGGTGGTTCATTACCAGAAACCCAAAATGCCTGAGGAGGACTAATATTGTAGTTAGGTTGAGTCATCCTAAATTAACCTACTGCTACAATAATTCAGCGGAATGTAAACTAGCTGGATTAATGCTTTAAAACTATCATTAACTGTGTTAAAACACACTTACAATGAAAGCTATGCAAAAATAAAAAAAATGTACTGTAAATCAATAATAAAATATTACAATGACAAGGTGTGCGAATCACCGTGGATGGTAACTCGCTTGAAATTAGAGAAAGTGTGCGAATCACTGTTACTTGTAAAACGCTGTTGATATTTGCACTGATCCTTTTCTTCTCTTTTGCCGACAGTAACTCGCTAATCCGGTAGGACAAGGTGTGCGAATCACCGTTAAGGTAAACCGCTATAAAAATAATCCATTTAGTTGCTCCATTTCCAAGGAAGAACTGTTTTGTTGAAGTAATCCGCAAATTGTGAAAACGGCGGTGTCCGCGCCTTCAAACTTTACTAAAATGGCCGCCGTTGCGTGTTACGTCACACGTAATTCCCAGAATTCACAGCGAACTCCCAGAATTCATAGCGGAATGAAGAAGCTATGACGAAGGAACACCGTGGCACAGCAAGGTACGTTGGTTGGAATTGTTTACCTTCGAAACAGATGTGCGCGCTGGAGCAATAGTCGGTCAGGGTTGTTTACCTTCAAAGTTAAAGCGAGCGCTGGAGCGAGCGGAATGCGAATAGGCAAGCGTATTAAATAACGGTAACGCTTAGCAACTCAAGACGCTTCTCAATAAAAGCGGTAACAACAAAAAAAAAACGCTTTCATAATGTCACCAAATCCATTAGAACAATGTCGTTTCAGTGAAACGAAATGCTGATTTTAAAAGAGAAGTTAAAGTCAAAGTTCTTGTTACTCTATTCGCAAAAAAGGCTCGTTTTTAAAAGTTAAGCGCTTAAAAATTAAGATATGCCAGAGCATATAAGATTGATCCAAGGTAATTGAGAATACAGTATAATTACCAAGTCCAAGGTTGGATGAAGTCCTTCTTAGAGAATTGAGGAAATAAGATGAAATCCCCAAATTAGATCAGGCATCCACGTGGGTTCTGCTCTTCGAATCCCGTCGCCAGTGAAATGAAGATAAATTCAAGGATGATTAAGGTAGAAGCTCATTTAATCGAAGAGCACAGTACAATTAATCCAGCATAGATCAGCATCAATGGATAACTCACTCTTACAAAGAATGCACATCAGAATGACATATACAAGGTTCTACATTCAGCAATGACATAGGAAAGAATGTATGTGGTTAAAGGAGCAGTACATAAGTAAGCAACACAACAGAATGTTTGTGTGAACGCTGCAGGACACCAAAGCTATTGCTTTACAAAGGTGCCATACTCTAAGACACGCCTCCAGCCATAGTGCAGGTTATTGGGTTTGTGGTGTGACACATCTTCAGCGGGGTACGAACCATGAACTGGATTGCTTTTCTGGTATGCAGTTAAAACAAGTTCGTTTCCAAAGAGTTAATATGTAACAAAAGTTTTAATTACCTTCCTTCAATAACAGCAAACACCTTAAAAGGAATTCTAAAAGGCCGCATGAGGTGACTCCTCGGTGTTTCTCTGGACGCTCACAACTGGATCTGTTTTTGTAAAGACACATTTTTCAAGAGTATCATGTGGAGATGGCAATAGGATTTCACAGACCTGAGCTGCAAGAAAGAGAAAAAGAAAACATGTATTTGGAGGGTAATGTGAGCGAACTTGTGGTTTTTCTTCTTTGGGCAAAATAAGTTTTAAAAATAAGACTGAGCGAAGATAATTGAATTACTTTGCTTGATTGTCACTAACATTTGCAAAAAGTGGTTAGTAAATTACTCTACAGTAACAAGCGCGAATCCTCAGTTCCACAGACTGTGCCAGTGCTTACTTTGCAAATGAAAAGGTGCAAAGGTCCGAAACTCTGCTCAGAAGCCCTAACCTAGTGCAATTAAACGTCGGCACGCCAAATTCCAAGGCTGGTAGTCTTAAATCCACATCATGTCTTTTTAATCCACTACCAGACACTCCATGCCCCTTTATCTCATTCTTGGAGGCCTCTGCTTTCTCCCTTTGTGGAGGTTTGGATGTCTTTCTCTTCCTCCATCATCTTTCTCTTGCTTCATCTTTCAAATCTCTGTTTTTCCCTGTATTGTGATCGGTAAATATCCGATGGGACAAAACATAAGTGCAGGTAGTTCCCACCCTGAACCACCGGCTCAAATGAAATACAGCCCTTACACCCCTGGCCGAGGTGCCACTGTACCTGTTGCACCAATGAAACAACACACCTGATTAACAGTTCTTATTTCTCATAGAGGTGGAAGTGACAATAACTATCATTGGCTAGTGTTTCACCACATACATTGAGCCATGGAAAGACCACCAGTGGACAGAGTATTGGAAAAGTGTCCACGGAGTTGCAGCTACAAGCGAGCGCTAAGAGCTACATCTGCCTTTGTGTCAATGGATTAACAAAACTTGAGGGGGTCACTCTGCAAAGTACATGGAAGTTACCCCCTCCGGACTCACTCAGGAGCTTTCAGGCCAGGGTACTGAGCTGTGGGGGCCCCAGGAACGCTCACCTACCCCCGCATCAGGTCCCGGTTAAATAGTAAAAGGTAGCTATATAATTGTAATCAGGGGCCTCATACTCATGGTGCCAATGCACCTGCTGCACCATTGGTCTCATACCCTGACTCTACTGCTTGTTGTGCTCGTTCCCGTCGCCTCCTGCTCCAGCTGCACCAGCCCGCAGACCTCGAAAGGAATGACTCCTCACTTACCGTGCCGCACTCATAAATAGTAATGGTGATTGCACCCTCTCCCGTGGCGGACGATAAGATGCAGTAGCCCAGGGCTGCAGAGCTTACAACATGTCCAAAACCTGGAAAAGCAATTAGGAAACATGCCTGCAGTGATCTCTAAACCATCTGGTCAGCACCAGGCAATCAGTTTAAGATATAAAACTTTATTTTCAGCTCAGGCTTCCAAAGTGCTTCCACCTGGCAGACCCAACCGGTTCAGTGGAAACAAAGAGACCTCTGCTTCCAGGCCAGGTGTGGGGAGCGAGAGCTCAGAAATATGGAAAGTTCAAAAGGTTAGGCATGGGAAGGGCGAGAATGGAAGTGGGTGAAAGCATCATTCTCAAGTAGCATGTCTGAAGACTGGGCCCGATCACAAGCACATCAAATGCAGAACTACAGACAGCTCCATCTGATCTCCGTTCAGTGCGAGCCGACAAAAAAAGCATGCTACGCACCTTCAATCTGACTATCTGAGCCTACACGACGTAATGAAAAGCCTGCTCTGAACTCTCACAGCCTGCCTCAACCCGGCTCAGCCACGAGCCCGCCCTCAGCCATGACATCCAATGGAAACCATATGTTCCGTCGTGACAGGCATGCGTGCACTGCTGACACCGCCAAAGTGATGATGATGCAATATTCAACATGCCTGGACCAGAGTGGGTCCCCCTGTGGAGACCCACGTGGCAGACACCAAAGGACAGGCACATCTATCCTTAATAACTCCCATGCCTACCGCCAAGGTGGAGAAAAATCACACAGACCCGACCCTGTGAAATAAGGCACAAATTAAGCATTGGACTGCGCACAAATAGTGCTTTAAAAAGTGATATCCAAGAACACATAATGTGCTCTATGTCCCGTTGTATGATGCACTGCTGTACTGCACCGACAGACTATACAAAATGCAATGTAGCGGGTGCGAGAGAGAACATAAGCCACTTCCACAAAACCGCAACTTTTTATGCGCGCAAGGCCACAAAGAGCTGCATGCCACAGACAGTGGTGCACTACTCAGCACTTATTCATGGATTTGGTAAATTGGATATTTAATAGGTAATTGCTATCTCTGCAGCGTTCACACAGTGGGCGACTTCGCAAACTCCATGACTATTGGTAATATCATACATTCTCCAAGGGGTCTTTTGTTAGTGTAACAGTACTTTGTCATGAGAAGCCAGATACACTCCAGCCAGTTACCTATTACATTACCAGTCCAACCTTTGCCCCTGCTTTATAAAGAAGTACATTTGAGACTTAACTTGTTGTGAAGAGACATTCATTAACATCATCTTTTGGTGAAGCGGTTGCAAATGTTTGCACGTGCACTGCCTTGTCCGCTTTTTATGTAAGCCAGAGACCTTAGATATGGCTTGCATATTTAGGAAAGAAGCATGTTTTAAAATGGCAAGCTGTTCGATGCACTCTTAATCCACCCCTTCAAGTTAGCCATTTACCCCAGAAGATAGAAACAACTGCAAAATCACCAGCATTTCTTTACCTGCAGCTTCACCCAGGAGTCACCTCTTGGGATTAATAATATATTTCTAAAGTCCATAGTCTCAGCACCTGGCATTTTCTCCAGAAAACAAAACACGAACAATGTTTTATCAAGATGGCCAGCGCTGCTTTGGATCACAATATTTAAATCCATATCCATATCCATACTAATATAATAAAGAGAGATGCCCAAACCTTTGAGGCGGGTAATCTCAGGAACCATAGCACCAATCACTACACCCAATACAGCGTTGGAAAGGGCAATTGCAGCAGAAGGACATAGGCTATGCAGATGCCCACCATCTACATTTAAAAGGTAAAAGAACCGTGCCAGCAAAGTAGTCCCTTGTGGGCGTGTCTGCGTTGTGCTGTGGGCGTGTGCTGGGGGCGTGACAAACACTGGGGGCATGTGGTACGTTCCGCCCTTCATGCCAGGTCTCATATCGTGTGCTAATCCCACCCTGCTCCCTTTAAATACCCCTGCACCCCATAATCATAACCCACCCTTACTCTTTAAAATACCCCAACACCCTTAAACACTAACCGATCTTAACCCTATAAATATACTCTGTACCCCAAAACCCAAACCTATCCCTAAACCCTAAAAATACCCCTGTACCCCAAAACCCAAACCTAGCCCTGAACCCTATAAATACCACTGTACCCCAAAACTCAAACCTACCCCTGAACCCTAAAATACCCCTGTACCCCAAAACCTAAACTTAGCTCTGAACCCTTAAAATACCCCTGTACCCCAAACCTCATACCTATCCCTGAACCCTAAAATACCCCTGTACCCCAAAACCCAAACCTAGCCCTGAACCCTAAAAATAACCATGTACCCCAAAACCCAAACCTACCCCATAAACCATAAAATACCCCTGTACTCCAAAACCCAAACCTAGCCCTGAACCCTAAAAATACCCCTGTACCCCAAAATCCAAACCTAGCCCTGAACCCTTAAAATACCCCTGTGCCCCAAAACCCAAACCTACCCCTGAGCCCTAAAAATACCCTTATGCCCCAAAACCCAAACCCAGCCCTGAACCCTAAAAATACCCCTGTACCCCAAAATCCATACCTATCCCTAAACCCTAAAACTACCCCTGTACCCCATAACACAAAACTATATCTGAACCCTTAAAATACCCAGACACCCCAAAACATATACCTCAGTACCCCAAACCATATACCCCTATACCCTTACTCCTTAAAATACCCCAACACCCATAAACACTAACCCATCTTAACCCTATAGATATACTCTGTACCCCAAAACCCAAACCTATCCCTAAACCCTAAAATTACCCCTGTACCCCAAAACCCAAACCTAGCCCTGAACCCTAAAAATACCACTGTACCCCAAAACCCTAACCTACCCCAGAACCCTAAAATACCCTTGTACCCCAAAACCCAAACGTAGCCCTGAACCCTTAAAATACCCCTGTACCCCAAAACCCAAACCTACCCCTAACCCTAAAAACACCCCTGTACCCCAAAACCCAAACCTAGCCCTGAACCCTAAAAAAAACCTGTACCCCAAAACCCATACCTACCCCTGAACCCTAAAATACCCCTGTACCCCAAAACCCAAACCTAGCCCTGAACCCT
Source organism: Lissotriton vulgaris (assembly GCF_964263255.1). Taxonomy (NCBI): domain Eukaryota; kingdom Metazoa; phylum Chordata; class Amphibia; order Caudata; family Salamandridae; genus Lissotriton; species Lissotriton vulgaris. Next base: position 580,794,598 of record NC_141695.1, read on the forward strand.
AAAAATTCCCCTGTACCCCAAAACCCAAACCTAGCCATGAACCCTTAAAATACCCCTGTACCCCAAAACCCAAACCTACCCCTGAACCCTAAAAATACCCCTATACCCCAAAACCCAAACCTAGCCCTGAACCCTAAAAATACCCCTGTACCCCTACACCCATACCTATTCCTAAACCAACTACCCCTGTACCCCATAACCCAAAACTATATCTGAACCCTTAAAATACCCAAACACCCCAAAACATATCCCTCAGTTCCCCAAAACATATACCCCTATACCCATACTTACCTTATCCAAACATTAAAAAAAACATGCTTTTACCATTCATGCATTTACAACGAATTTCGTTGTAAATGTATGCGTGGTAAAAGCATATAAAATGTAATGCCATGCGTTATAATGGCATTGCGGAGTCATGGTACTTTCGTAATTAAAGTATGCGGAGTGATGGTATGCGGAAAGAAAGTTGCGGAATAACGGGTGTTTACCCTCCCCGGTAAGTACATTGGTGGCACGGCGGCCCACATCTCCAGCAACATACTCTTATTTTTTCAAAACCCATTTGAAAAATGCACAGGTCTCTCTCATTGATGGCCAGCACCGACATACATTTTTAGACACACCTCCCGCCACAAGTTCTAGAATTGCGAACTTTAGAGCTGGGGAGCTACGTTTGAATCTCGGCATCAGCTCAACATCCTGTGATTCCAGGCAAATCGCTTTGTCTCCCCGTGCCTACCACAAATGAATGTGTTCTTCTGTAATGTAAATTGTGCTCATGCCATGTTGTCAAGTTCGCGCTATATAATATTGCAAGGAAAAATAAAGTAGGGAAACTCGAGTTCACACACTACTGAACGCGCACTCTTAAGTGCATCAGCAGTGCACTGTGAATCGGAGCGTTTCACAGGCCTGTCACATATAAGAAATGCTATCAAAACGAAATCCTACAAAACAATATACTACTGGCCCGCAGCAATTCATACCCGGACAACGTCGGGACGGGCTGCTAGTGTATTATAATTGTGCATTCTATAATGCAACTTGTGTTTGTGTAAAGCGCTGCAATACCTTCAGGTGCTCTATGCCAAATAGAAAAAGAAAAAAAAAATGAACAGCAGGAGGAGGGTGGTAAACAATTGGAGCACAAGCAAAACGTATGGAGTGCGGTTAATAGATTTAAGAAGGCTAAGTTAAAGTGCTATGCAGCATACTCACACACACTATTAAGTATTACATTAACTCACTGTCAGATTGTCCCTGTCATGTCGTCCATTGAATTCTACTGCCTTCTATTCTCGCCCTGAAATTACAAGCAGCTCTAATAATGCACTATGTTTCCGCTGAAAGAAGTGGCCCGTTTAGGGTCACCAGGGTCACTTCCGACGACCTCTCAGCCTTCGAACAAATGAAGAGTCGGTCAGACAGTAGAGCATACAAACCAAGTTATTTATTAGTATAGCGCTGCAGCGGAGCCCAGTTTGACCAGCCTCTTGAGATGACTGCCAAATGACTGACTCCCCCAACATAACACAAGATATTATACAATTCCAAACCCCTAAGAACACGCCCAGACTGGAAAATTCCAGTCCAGGCACTAACAAACAATGAAGGCACAGAAGGATGAGCTGCAGTCCTGGGACTGGGTACATGTTATCAGAAGATTCCAAGTATGCTCTGCCAATGTCCGCCAATATAGGAGGTGGGAACAAGCCTATCTGACAGCAGAGGTATGACACAATAGAAAGTACATTAATTAGTGCAGCTGAACTCAGCCTTGGAGAAGCTAGAGGAGAGATGCACTGAGACAGTTTTCTGCTAAAGTATGCAGTATGAGGCAGGAGCTTAGCTTCAGTCATAGAACAGAATGGCGGCTACTAATAAAATGGCGCCATGAATGCTAACTTAACACAGTATAAAACACGAGCAAGGGGGCAATAACATTTTCAATTATAACAGACCCTCCTTTTAGCATTCATTGCTAAATTGTATTATTGCCATCAGGTAAGGGACTTACCTGAAGGAAAGTTGAAGAAAAATGCTCAAGCATAAGCAACATTTACTAACTCATTTGGCTATCAACAAAAGATAGAATTCTGTGCAATATGAACACATTACAAGGCTAGGCATACATCAATAACATTCGAAAATGCCCTCATCAATGCACATCATATCCTGATGTCCTGCATCACCATCGCCTTGTTCTTAGAGTCATGTTCCGAGTGTTTGGGGCGGGGTGTCAACATGTGTACACAGCAGGCACAACAGGCAGGAAGGCAGTGTATCCACAGACAACATGTAAAAATGAGACCAGCTATGGCAACCAGGAAACTGATAATCTTCCAACCCCAAGATGCGAATAGGTCCCCAAACAACCCTGATAATGTCTATGTACCTATCTCTTGGCACATTTCAGCTGATAAAAAATATTTTAGTATAGGACAGTCTATGTGTGTCTTTATGGGGGGGCCAAGGTCACAAAAATATGTTCAGGCAGTGAGAGAGTCATAACAACCAAATAATGAACAGGATATTTCTCATTCAGATTATCCCAAATACTGCTATTAGGAAAATCACAACAATTGCTACAAAGACTATTTTCTCTTTTTGGACCAGCCCCGCTCTAAACGTGTTGCTGCAAAAGGCTGTTCCTCCTCAACAATTGGGCGGCCAAAAGGATACATGGTGATTGGGGGAAAAACGCAATGCGATGGAGTTGGTGACAAGGAAACAAAAGGATGCGCAAATATTTTCCAGCATCCTTCAGAGCCTCGCTGGGAGACTCCTATTGTTCATCTACGGTGGTGCTACTGAGCATAGCGGTGGGGCAGCACGATCACGGCCCGTTGAAGAAATCCCACGCAGTCCAGGATAGGGCACCCCCATTTTTTGGGAAGACACCCTCAACTTTTCCTGTCCAGTGTCTCGTACAATGCACCAATCTCCCTTATCCTAAGCTATCGTTGGTACCACGGGCAGGGTACATACACCCTATTCTTCATCCATGCAGTCCATCGCTACTAATATGACTTTTCCTTTGGTGCAATGTCCCTCCATCGGGGATGCAAATTGTACCCAGTGACTCCAGGTACGGAATGATTGATGAAATGGAACTCCTGGATAGGTCCTCTCTCCTTTATTTTTGGTGGTACTGCCTTATTTAGCACTTCATTATTCTTCAAATCAATTGTGGTCTAATTTACTTTGAATTGCCCATAATAGGTAGCCAGGCTGGGTATCGCCTCCAGGCCCCACTGATGTGACTGCAGGGTGTCCCGGACCTATGAGTGAATAGAATTCAAACTTTCAGTTAACTGGCAAAGATCATTTTTTTATCGGCAATGAGTAATAAAGTACGTCTCAATCCGTTTACTAAACTCTTAAAGAACAATCAGGACATCCTTCGAATTATTGCATCTGTTTATTCTTATACTATTCATGTGAAGAGCCTCATATTGGAAAAGTGTGTGGTGCGAAATTACCAGGAGCATACGGGTACCCTTTCCAGGATTGTGCATCATGCGCAACATACAGTGCATGGGCTGGGCAATGGGTCATCATAACAACTGGAAATACATATGTATCTGGCAACATTCTTTTTCTTCCCTGGCCTATCAATTCACCATCCCTCATCCTTTCAATTGTGCCGTACGTTCAACCTAAACATCATGACTTCCGGTACCCACCCAGCAGGGCCTGCTAAAAAACATTCTTTTCATTTCAGTTTGATCATTTTCCTTAGCATCCACATCATCAGTTACTTTCCGGTGAGCACTACACTTATAATTCACAAGCTCTAATTAAAGTGGCTAATTCAGTTACTCGGGCTAACTGATAAGGGACTCGTGATGTCTCTGCGACTGTATGTAGTGTTGCTGTAACACAAGCCATAGTGGTGATGCCATCTGGGAATTGAAAAAAGAGCCATCGACATATAGTTCTCCTTGAGGGTCAGATAAGGGTAAATTAGTCTAGTCGACCGTCCTTACATCTCCTTTTCCTTTTCGCTTCCATCCTTTGGCAGAAGGGAGGGGCAGTAACATGGCTGAGCTCAAAGTGGCACATCTTTTAATCACAATATTTTTTTGAAAACAATACAAATTTGTAGCCAGTTAGACATGTACTGGTAAGGTGCTGTGTCACTTTTTTATTCAAGGGCATGTTCACAGAATGTGGTACCATATCTGTGAAATCAGAGGCTAAAACGAGTTGAGAGGGCTCTTGCCGTAGCATCAAGGACAGAAAGCGCACAACAAGCTGTCTTGTGTACTTACAACATAAAACGGCACGCAGCAATCTGTGTCCTTAGCACAGGAACCGAAGAAAGTGCATTTTGTTAGTTGCCCAAGTGTTAGCTGCCCAAAAGACTGCTTCAGGCATTCAGGATAAAGGCTCATGCACCTCATGCACTTCTTTAATGCGTTAGTTCACCAAGGAACTAATCTCATACCCCCTTTTGACAGTTTGTTACCTATGTAGGTGACCTACTGCCGACAATACTTACCTTTTGAAAAGGCATACTTCATGGCCATTCGAAGCGAAATGCAATTACTATTTAACTGTACTGCCCCTACAGTTTTGCTCTGTGTCTGAAACGATGAGCAATTAACTAACGTTTCAAATAAATATTTTTTTTTAACCATAGGTGCTCTGTCTTTCTGCATAGTCCTTAGATGTGCCGAAGACCAGTCAATGTGAATCCGGACAAAGACCTATTTTTAAAAAATAAGTAGTACTGCCAAAGAATGCACTTTAGATCAGTAACAGAAAAAATATTGAGCAGCAGGAGGAACCATTAGCAGAAGCATAGCAATGGCTAGAGCAGCAAGAAGTTGGAGATCCACATTTTCGTTAACTTCACACAATCAGTCACAAATTGTGAACACAATCGAAATAATGGGGCTATTACAATTTAACAGTTGTCTCCTCAACCGCGCCTTTCTCAACCAAATCCTGCACTATGCACAACAAGGCTCGCTGCCCCGCCCATTGTATCCGACAGTAAGGGATGTGAGGCAGTAAAGCATTTTCTATAGCTTAGATCAAAACCGGCGATATCTGTAGCAATCCCACATCTGCATTGCCTGTTGCCCACAAAGTGAATGGCACATTTGCATAACTCAGGGCGGAGACAAACACTATTCACTACTTTCATAAAGACCTATTATCATACATTCACCTTCTGGAGAGCCGTAATAGTAGGATGCCGAACCCATCACATTCTCACCACAATCAGACATTAACACAAACTGAGAATTCACAGTAAAAGGACCAATAGTCAAAGCAAGAGGTTGCAAAGTGTGTGTTACAGCTAATACATCCGAAAAACCCACCGAAACACTCATAATATTGTGCTAAGTTAAATATGTAACAGAAAGCGGCAATGTAGACCAAATACTCTCAAATGTCTACAACCAAGTCGCTATTTAAGAAAACACATTAGAGATAAATCTGTGAACAAACAACCAAATCCGCTTTCAGGTGGCAACTTCTGCCCACTATAATCTAGGAACACCTTTAAGTCAAGTAAAAAACAACATCAGAGCCCCTCTCATCTGTCCTCTGGCGACAAGCCGTTAACTTACCCCCGTCCATTTTCTAAGCGGAATAAGAGAACCCAAATGCATGACAATGAGGCCCAGCAAAATAAGTATCCCTGTTAAAATCACACAAAATCTGCGGCGCAGCATCTTTGAAAACACTGCTTCTAGAAACCAAGCAATATAGCCGTCATATTCCTAAGGACAAGCTGATGCACAAAATGCTCATAATTGTTATCACATTCCACACACACCTATCACACTAACCCACTGAGCACCTTTATTAGCTATTACCCTCTTCCCTTCATTTCCCACTTCAGATCACACGTACAGACCCACAAGTTCCTCCAATTTCGTCCAGTCTCTATACCCAAATCCAATACCCGTGTCCCAGTACTCACTATTATCGGGATGAAAAACCACAGTGGGAGTAGCAATAGAAATAACAGACATTATGATCACTGCTGGCCGAGCCGCAAGTATAAGCATTAGCAAAAAAGGATGCTGAGGCAATAGGTGTGTCAAGGGTACTAACAATCATAATGTCCACAGGTGGCGGAGATAAAGAGAAGCAAGATGTGCCATAGCCAACGTATCCTGAGCAACATAATAGGAGAAGAAGCAGCAGAAATAGAAAGAACTGCTGTATAGATCCCCAACTATTCTCTCACAAAGCATATGGCACACAAAGTACTCCATAAAGGAAGAAAACCCTATTTCAATGGAAAGTGAGGCATTAAAGTCAGTCAGGACTCTTAAAGTCTTCAGAAAATATAATGCAAGGGTGACTTCAACATATAGCTAGATCAGTAATTAATAATTACAAAATCTCCCATGAAGAGTAATAAATGCATAGGACAAATTAAAACTTTACAAAACCTGTTAGTCAAAACATAAAACTTAGACTTTTAGCATCTAAATCTGCCATCATTCCACACTGTTTATCTCTGCCTGCATCTCTGTGTCTCCCACAGACGCTGCCCAATGAGCCCTCCATTTCCTTTTGCAGAACTCACGAAAAAGGCTGTGTATTTCTGCATGCGCCCTTTTCATGAAGAGACAGAACAGGAACGGTGAGAGAAATTCCATTCTTATCTCAAGGCCAGACAGTCAGCCTTCCAAAGCAAACGAAATCACAAGCTGTGTATTTCATCTTTCCTACTACTCTTTAAAAATGCTTTGTCATTCAGCATAAATACACGCTACCTTGAATGTTCAAAACACATTTTCCAAATTAAATGCCTATTCTATAGTGAGGTCCAGTCTAAATGAAACACACTCAAATCGATCATTAATTAATTAATTAATTGAGCATTACTTACACTACTCATCAAACTGAATGCATCTTAGCAGGCCCCATTCATTGCCTTTACTCTTCATGCACCAAGTTTCTGCGTGCCACTCCCGGAATGCAGTCTATGTCTAAGACTCAAAGCAACTTTTGTCATTCAGCAATGCCTAAAGCTATGGGTGAAATCTGGGAGCCATCAACCCGTTCCGTTTTTTGTACATTCCTTTCCATCCTTTATCGCCTCTATTAGCCTCCTTCCACCATGTTCAAAGGGAATCAAACATAGAATGCCTCCTCTTCCTATGTGAAAACAAACATATATATTATAACTATTATTTCTGTTCAAAAGTGCCCATCAATGGCCATTTCAGCTCAGCATTGTCCCTCATAACTTTGTGCCATAGTGTACTAAACATAATAGGACCAGGACCATTCTTCATGCGTATCAATATTAAGAGTGTCTTCTGGAGGCGCTGGCTGATCTTCTTCCAATCGAGCATCTGCAGAGCAACAATGACAAGAGACTCATTCCAGGTATTTTCAAAAAGGAGCCAAATTCATTATTTAGCCTAGCAAATCAATTGCAAGTGCTTTTTTTCAAAGACGGTCCTCAGACCGAACCAAATGCAACCCTAAGTGAAACCATGCTCACAAAGAGCCCAAACTATTTCAAGCCCTTGTTCCAAAAACAGTCCTCAGACTGCACCAAAGAGACCATTCAAAGTCAACACCACAAAAGCCATCCAAATTCCAGGCATTTTCAAAAGTAAGTCAAATCCATTATGGTGCCTGGCAGAGTATCCGCAGACGTTTTGTATCCAAATCGGTCCACAGACCTACCAAGTACAATTCAAATGGTCCTCAGACCATACCAAAGATTAATCAAAATGGCGCCATATTCACAAAATACCAAGACAAACTCACCAGGTGCACACAGGTCGAGCAAATGTATTCTCCACTGCCGACACTTAGGACCAAGCGGTCAGATCCAAGGGTTTCGCCTTTCAGGACCCCAGCCGGGATGACCTCTGGGCGAGGCACCACCCGATCAGACAGGCGGGGCAGCTGCTAGAACTAAGCTCTGTCATGTGGGGATCCCCGATTCGCCCATATGACCTGTCGCGGCCCGTCCTCTCCACCCGTCCACGAGCGAGGATAGGTCACCCGGTGGGTCCCTGTTCTGGCACCAAATTAAGGAAATGGCCAGATTAGGGTCACCCGGGTCACTTTCGACCACCTCTCAGCCTTCCCAACAAATGAAGAGTCGGTCAGACAGTAGAGAATACAAACCAAGTTATTTATTAGTATAGCGTATAGCGCTGCAGGGGAGCCCAGTCTAACCAGCCTCTTGAGATGGCTGCCGAGGGACTGACTCCCCCCCAACATAACACAAGATATTATACAATTCCAAACTCCTAAAAATACGTCCAGACTGGAAAATTCCAGTCCAGGCACTAACAAACAAAGGAGGCTCAGAAGGATGAGCTGCAGTCCTGGGACCGGGTACATGTTATCAGAAGATTCCAAGGTTGCTCTGCCCATGCCCACCATTATAGGAGGTGGGAACAAGCCTATCTAAAAGTAAAGGTATGCCACAATAGAGAGTACATTCCTTAGTACAGCTGAACTCTGCCTTGGAGAAGATAGAGGAGAGATGCAACGAGACAGTTTTCTGCTGAGGCATTCAGCATGAGGCAGGAGCTTAGGCTCAGTCATAGAACAGAATGGCGGCTACTAATAAAATGGCGCCATGAATGCTAACTTAACACAGTATAAAACACGAGCAAGGGGGCAATAACATTTTCAATTCTAACCCTGCCACGTTAGAAGCTGGAACGTTTTAAGCTTTTTTTTCTGGTGGTTGAGCAACGGGAGTAGTCAGTTGTAGAATAGCTTGTTTTCTTATGCTATTTGACATAGCGTGAGAAGTGAAACCGGAAGTTTATATCTGTGAGCCTCGCAGTCTGGCAGCGGCTGGAATAAAACCTTAGCATTTAATGTGGAGGCAGGGACTGAATGCCACGATGTCGCTGACATTGTTCATTTTGCCGAGGCACAAAGGCGCTTCCCAGTAAAGCATCAGGGAGTATTCGCTGCAATGTCGCCCTCATTGTTCATTTTGCCTGAGGCATGGAGGCTCTTGACAGTTAAGCATCAGAGAGTGTGTGCCGTGATGTCACCTCGGTTATTGAGCTGCCTAGGAGTCAGAAAGTGGTCAACATGGGGGGGGCGGGGAATTTACAACTTGATTGGCATGCAGAGGGGAGGGAGGGGCTAAAGGCAACATGACACTGGTTGAATGAAATGCAGGACGCAGAGCGGGCACTTAGAGCTATGAGCTGGAGCCGGGACCATGAGCAGGAAATTAACAATAGAAGCTCAGGCAAAGGAAAAAGTAGTGCACAACTATAACGTATATGGTGAATCATGAAATAATGCATGTAATAGGGGCAATCTCCAGGGAATGACCAAAACAGCAAAAGGAGGGACAAATGTAAGGTATTGACCAATGAAAAGAAAGGATTTTTGAAAAGCACATGAAGGAACCGATCAAAAGCGATGAGCGTGCTGAATGCCCATACACTAGATACGATCACGTAATTGTGCCTTCAAGGGATTCCGTTTGATTTGAAAGTCTTTAGAAAATATACAAACTTAATTATCTTTAAGCCCCAATTGGTGGCCTATTACAAGCAAATGTCAGAAAATTAAATATTTACTTAACTAACGAATCAAACGCAAAAATTAGCTACATTCAGCAAGAAAAAACAATTCTACACAGGTGTATACTTCATACAGTCAAAGTTTATATAAAACATTGTATAATGTAAAAGGGTAAAAACTACAATTCACATAAAGGCAAAAGTAACTGAGATGAACATTCTTTCATATGGATCTTCCTATTATGAATACTTTTGCCGTAACCCCTTTTCACATATTGGATAACAGGAGTAACATCATTGACTATACAATGAGCATTTCCTGAAAAACTGATGATAAAGAAAATGGGTCAAATTGTCGATGTTTCGGTCTTAATTGTGAATACATCTACAAGACCATCTTCAGGACGTAAGTTCTTATGTGTACTGACGAACCTGAAAAATAGGGAACCTAGTCAAGTACCAGATAGGAAAGTCAGGGTGGGTAAGAAGACTGAAGCAACTCCAGATAAAGACGACAGCTATGACTTTGGCTATCTTCAACCAATGAGGATAAGACTTTGTGGTGAGCATTTGCTCCAGTGCTTTAAATGGAACGGTACTCACCGGTACTGAGTACCGTCACTTCTTAGATTTATCACTCTGAGTACCGGCACTTCTCTACTGCCGAGGAGAGTACCAGTACTCATAAAACAATGGTGCTGAAGGCGTTTTTTTGATAGACAAGGCACTTCTGTAGACTTGAGCCAAGCCCAGCTGAACAATTTAGAGTGGGCTCATTTGTATACCGCCTGAGTGTTCACCATCATGCCATGCTGTGTTGCAAACACAGACATTGAGGCAGCCCTGTGAAAGCGTTATTGAGAAAGCCGTGGGAGGTTACCAGGTTTAAGTGGCTTTAATCCCACCTGATTCTTTTGGTAACTGTGTAGAACAGTTTTTTTCTTGCTGAATGTAGCTTATTTTTGCGTTTGATTCGTTAGGTAATTAAATAATTAATTTTTTGATATTTGTTTGTATTAAGCCACCAATTGGGGCTGAAAGATAATTAATTTTGTACATTTTCTAAAGACTTTGATATCAAAAAGAATCCCTTGCAGGCACTATTACCTGATCGTATAGATTACCCAAGCCTCCAAGGGTCTATTGAGTTGTCTATTTTTTGTCTTGCATACACTAGATACAGCGCGTCTCGAGAGACAGCGCAAGCCTGCCTAGGCCAGACCTAAAAGGACCCTGGAGTAAACAGATACAGACATCTGCTGCTTTGAAATATACAGTATTGGGAGTAAGAATGCTAAATTTGTATCTCCTGCACATCAGCAAGAAAAATCCTGACACACCATCCCAGACATGCATTTGCAAGGTGGTGCTACCCTCCCTGATCCACCCAATGCAAAGCTAACTTATTCAGTACTCCCAAGCGCAGTGGCAAAGACCTATAAGCCAGATTGATAAAATTGTTTAGCAGTTGCAAAGCATGCAATCTGCAAAATCACCAGCTGTGAAACCACAAAAAGGCAAGTCACAATGTACTTAAGATCTTAAAGGTACATTGAGAGTCAGAAAGTCTTTCTAAATGAGAATGTGCACTTTGTGGCTCATTGTGATTTGAAAGTCAGAGGGGTGTAAACAGGTATCTTCCTCCTTCCTAATCACCATGCCATGTGATAATTATGGGCTCAATCAATACCTTGAATAGCGACACTCGGAATGAGGTGGTATCCATTCACAAAGTGGAAGTTGTCCCTAAGCACTAGGTTCTACTTTGTGAATGTGAACATTAGGTAAGGGGACAGCAGACAGTCGTTCAGTGGCTCGACTAAGCACAACTATTGTCAAAGCCAGCACTTTTAGCGTTAGTTGCCAGCCTCTTGGCTTTGTCTATGCTTGTTTTGCTTTGTCCCAATTTATTCAAAACTTTATTATTCAGGAAGTTGATGGACCTCGACAATCAAAAGAAAATTGGTTGACAGCAAAAATATTTTGGGGGTTTCAGAAAGCATGTATTGCCGCAGTAGTCCCTTGCACTGAAGGGAATTACTTTGGGCCCGATTCATGGATTTAACTAAAAACAAAATCCTAAACTTACTACCATTTTGGTATTCACAGAAGGCACTTACCCATTTTGGTATTCACAGAAGGCACTTACTCATTTTGGTATTCACAGAAGGCACTTACTCATCAATGAGTAAGTGCCTTCTGTACATACCAAAATGAGTAAGTGCCTTCTGTGAATACCAAAATGGTAGTAAGTTTAGGATTTTGTCTTAAGTTAGGTCTGTGAATCAGGCCCCTGTGTTTACATTTGCTCCTTGTGAAAGGGCAGAACGTAGCCAGTCACAGTGAAGTTACCCAATTGGTGAAGCGGGCTAACCCATTGCCCCATGATGCAAGCTGTATTGTATGGAAGAATAATGTGAAAGACACAATACCAGAACAATAGATGAATAGGGCTTGTTCAAGTCGCTATAAATATATTATACATATAATTTTAGTAGAATTGGATGGTCTTGGCTAATGACAGAGCTAAACAGGAGGACTTACCCATTTGCAGGGATGACGCTCTGTTGTCCCTCGCAGGCCTCCATTCATGCATTTGCAGGTCATTTGGTAGGCCTCACCAAATTCTGCTTCATTAATAGCAATCTGACAGTCCTACCAAATGTTTTGCACTTCAACAGATTTGTGTATATCTGGCGCAAGGCAAAATAAAGACTGGGTGACAAAAGAGTTGGTGCGTAAAAACACTGATTGCCTAGCAATCCGACTTTTAGTATATCAGACGCTACATTCTTTAATGTACCTCCAGGCAGAGATCTACATTCTTCACTATCTCAAGTTATAAAAAAGACATACAACAAAGTAGGAGTGGATGAAATCCTTGAGTTAATGTCAGCCACTGGACAATAATCTACACTTTACACTGTGCCAATACAAGACAAGGGTCAATCCCATGCAGACCAATCTATACCCTCTGGGGACAATCCAGTGCTAACTGCTTCATACGTTACAAATGTATTTATATAGTGCTTACAACCCCTAATGAGGTATTGAATCCCTTTTTGCGTCGAGTAGCACACTATTCCGGACCCCAAGATTAGTAACTAGTAGGTCAGTACAATTTATTTTGTGTTTTCTTGTTCGTTAGTTTTGTTAGGATAGTGCTCTTAATTTCTTTAGATTTTATTCTTGATAAACAGTTGTCCTTTGCCGTGTATTGCTTTGTGTGTCATACAGGAATTAAAGTTTCTCATGAGGATTAACAGGGGAAAGAAATGGTTTGAGCACATGCTCAGACTATTACCCTCCTCCTGGGAGGCTGAAAATGCCAAGGAAAGCCTAAACGCACAGGGATGACTTAAACAACATGTAAAAACAGAATATCAAATTGAAAGCAATGGAAATGTATTGGCCCTCCAGTCCTGGCACAGATGTGCAATTATTTAGAGGTGTATGTGCACCAGGCAAGAGAGCCCTTGTCTTGAAGTGGCCTGAACCTTGCCCTGTGCCGAATGCTGTGATGAGCAGAGTAGAGAAGCAGAGAGGGAAGCAGAGAGGGACAGGCACAGAGATGTATTGTCCACTATTTCGAGGCACTGTGATTCGTTCTTTACTATCACCAGTGTCATTGCTACATCCTATGGCTTTTACCAAGCACGGAGATACATTTTTTACTCTCTCCATGATTCAGAAATGCAGTCTTCACTATCTCTATAACTATATCCAATACTATTTGTAAACACAGAGGAACTTTCTGCAATATCCTCATTCACATGTCTAAATCCATAACTATCTGTACGCGTAGAAGAACATTCTGCACTATCCACATTCACCTGACTACATCCAATACTACCTGCAAGGCAAGAGAAACTTTCTGCACTATCTCGAGGCACAGTGATTCATTTTATATTATCTCCATGCACTCTATTACACTCTACAGACCCCACCAGGATATTGCGGCATGGATTGGCAAATTTAGCGGCACAAATATGGAAATTTAGCAGCACAAATATGGAAATTTAGCGGCACAAATAAGGACGTTTTGCTGCATTTTGCTGCACTTTATTTTACTCCTACATTCCTTTTCAGTTTTAAAACAATGGAAACTGTTTTAGCAGAGTATTCCACTTTGAAATAGTCTCTGATGTGATGTCATTTCCTGTGATGTCCCTTCCACTACCCCTAGCATTTTAGTGAATTGACGCCCATGCTCTAGTTGGCCATGTTACCCCCTCACCTTTCATGTCCAATGTGCCTGTATTTAAAATATATCTTGATGCATTGAGACAACCCATACTCTTATGTATTAAAGCAACTTCTGAATTTGAAAGGTTTATTAAACAAGCATTTACAATGCAATGGTTTCGCCTTTGGAAAAGTTAGAGTTATTGGCATTGTAAATGACAAAATGTGTATTTGTGTTGGTTTTGAAAACAGAGAAATAAATAGCATTGTCATTTACATTGCCATTAGCTTAATCTCTGCAGTCACTCTGCGCTCTCTAGCACTCCCTAGCACTCCCTACTCACTCTGCACTCTCTAGCACTCCCTAATCACTCTGCACTCTCTAGCACTCCCTAGCACTCCCTACTCACTCTGCACTCTCTAACACTCCCTAGCACTCCCTACTCACTCTGCACTCTCTAGCACTCCCTAGCACTCTCTACACTCTCTAGCACTCCCTAGCACTCCCTAGCACTCCCTACTCACTCTGCACTCTCTAGCACTCCCTACTCACTCTGCACTCTCTAGCACTCCCTATGCACTCTGCACTCCCTATGCACTCCCTATGCACTCTCCACTCCCTATGCACTCTCCACTCCCTATGCACTCCTTATGCACTCTCCACTCCCTATGCACTCCCTATGCACTCTCCACTCCCTATGCACTCTCCACTCCCTATGCACTCTCCACTCCCTATGCACTCTCCACTCCCTATGCACTCTCCGCTCCCTATGCACTCTCCGCTCCCTATGCACTCTCCACTCTGCGCTCCCTATGCACTCTCCACTCTGCGCTCCCTATGCACTCTCCACTCTGCGCTCCCTATGCACTCTCCACTCTGCGCTCCCTATGCACTCTCCACTCTGCGCTCCCTATGCACTCTCCACTCTGCACTCCCTATGCACTCTCCACTCTGCACTACCTATGCACTCTCCACTCTGCACTCCCTCTGCACTCTCCACTCCCTCTGCACTCTCCACTCTCCACTCCCTCTGCACTCTCCACTCTGCACTCTCCACTCTCCACTCCCTCTGCACTCTCCACTCTCCATTCCCTCTGCACTCTCCACTCTCCACTCCCTCTGCACTCTCCACTCCCCAAGAACTCGCGTTTCTCGCTCAGATATATACAAAAAACAAAAGTACTCCCTTGGGCATCTCACCCACTCTGTGAGTTCACACATATCTCCTACACAGCACCAACCCCAGCAAATACAACATTTCTGCAGAACTGCAGGACAGAAGAAACCAAACTGCGATTATCCGAGGTCCTCCAGAGTATCCCCCTGTCCTTAACATCCTACCCACGCTCAGGGCAGAAACACCCCCGAGATTGTCCTCGTCCGTCTATGCCACACCCAGAGCAGACTTCACCCTGAAACCAAGCGAAGAGGAGGCGCTTCCATCACCATCTCTCCCACCTTTGGAGCGCACAGATCACCTCACTCGCCAAGAGCGCTCACATACATTACACGCTGTCCTGACACGCCAGTCAATGTAAATCAATTTTTAAGAAAAAAAACATTTACCTAGCGCAGTAATAAAAAAAAAAAGGCATCTAGGCGCTGGAATAGATGACTGATATGGTGCTTCGCACGCAAGCCCAATGCACAACACGCTAGTGGAACATGCATAGAAGCACACAAATGAGCAAAATAACTCTATCATACTTAAGAGGAAAATGTAAAGAAAGTATCATTGCGAGTGCTCACACAGCACGTGCACAGCCTCCCCGGGCGGATCTGGGCTACACAGCGCTTACAAACCGCCGAACAGAGCTAGGAGGCGCTACATAAAGAATAGATTGATAAACAGCAGGGGGTTCCTAAGCAGTGGCTCTGTGTACAAGGAATACCATCCCTAATAACCACGAAGAAGCACATAAAAGTTGCCGCAGCTTTTATGCAGTAAAGATGTCGCAGTTCCTCACACACAGCATCTGCCTCAAATAAGCCTCCGCCCGGAGTGCTGTTGTGCAACACTTCCGGTGAGCCCCTGGGCAACTGACCAGCGTGCCCATGCGTTAAGCAGGCACTGCTCCACTCCAGAGCCCTCGGGTCCCCCCTTCCTCTGCCCTCAAACAGAAACAACCATTGGATATCTTACTGCCCTTCCGAGCAGGTTTCACCCTGTCACTCGCCCTCCGTTAGAGACTTCCCCCTACACCCGTCTAACACTGAAATGCTTCCTCCAACATATCGCTCACTCAGGAAATACAGATCTCACGTGTATACTGTCCCAGGTAGTTGCGGAGGTCCCCTATCTAAGCATTTATCCCAAATTTGTTTAAT
Organism: Lissotriton vulgaris; assembly: GCF_964263255.1. Classification (NCBI taxonomy): domain Eukaryota; kingdom Metazoa; phylum Chordata; class Amphibia; order Caudata; family Salamandridae; genus Lissotriton; species Lissotriton vulgaris. The sequence goes on from NC_141695.1 coordinate 580,810,609, forward strand.
GTCAGTTGAAACCAATATGTTTATCATACATTATTGCACCAATAAAAAACATGCACTATGTTTACATAATAAATATGCCATGAACTTAGTCTGCAATTGAGTCCAGTATTACTGTACCCCGTGATCAATGTTACTTCACAAACTACAACACACTTCAAATTCACATATGACTGAATGGATATAGTATAGAAGAGACAAGCAAGGGCTGCTTCCTATGACATTTCATAATGTCATACACACTCTGTTCAAATAACAGGACTAATAGCATGAATAGCACTTACCCAGAAGAGCATATTGAAGAAGAAGAGCAGGAACTTCACAGTACGACTGACGAAGGAGAAGTCTTCCCCTGGGAGGGTGGCGGCTGACCTCGGGGCCATTGTAGCTGAACAGGAATAGATGTTTTGGGATAGCAGTGGTGGTGGCTGTCAAATTAGGTGCCCATCAACTAAAACAAACTATCAACCCACTTGGAACCTTCAAACCTAAGTATGTGCATTACTACTAGTTAGATCCTTAACAAAAACACACACACAGTGCCTAGTCAAAAGCAAAGCAGATAGAGGATACAGAACGTGCTCAAGGAAAACTTTCTGAAAGTCTGCTGTGGTCAGTACTTTATTTGTAAAGGAATTAAGAGCCAAGCTCCACATTTCTGCTCATAACTCTGCGGCCAGAGCTAATGAATATTGAGGGTGGCGAAAACCAAGGCTCCATAGTTTTGATTCCACCTCATGCATCTCTAATCCACCACCAGAAACTCTGCCTCGTTATCGCACGCTTTCAGGTTCTTATCATCACTGCTTTGTCCCTTTGTCATTGTCCGTATTTCTCTTTCTCCTCCCTTCCCCTTGCACGTGTTTCCTCTCTCTTGCTCTGGGTCAAAGTCTGAAAACAAAAAATGAGTACTGGTCCCCAAAAATAAGTGCCATCGGGCCACCACCTGCAGCCACCAGTTAAAATTAGACACTGGCTGTGGAACTTGTGACCAGTGGTGGCGCCCTTTCAGATGGGTGATGCAGGCCCCAAGTGCACAATGGAGGTTCCATCAATGAGCCAGGAAGCAAGGCCGGATTTTTAAGACGGAAATAAATTAGTCGTAGGTCACTGACCAATGCAGGTGAATTTGTGCAGCTTAGATGCCCAGACCTTCTCAGTGCAGGACAGGTGAGAAGAAACAAAGCTACAGACCCTGCATGCTACTGGCAGGTCAGATTGTGGTGTGTAGGTATGTGCAAAGGATCTATTCAAGGGGGTGAAGCGCATATTAGAGCAACTTACCAGTGGCTGTACCAGCTGTAGGACTTTACGTCTCAGAGGCATCCCCTTCTCAACAGAGTTGCCCCTTACCTAGCTGAAAGATCCACAACTATACACACAAGAAGCACTTTACCCCCCTAAGCCTCCACTTTCTCTATGTAGCATCGTACTAATCAGTAAACGCATTAACAGCTTCCTTCCTCAGTACACACCGACAGCAGCTTACCTCGCTTGAGAAAAAAAACACCACACACGGAGACGCATTCGTCCTTCCTCTTATGCAATTAATATATGTAACAAATAAATAAATTAGCTTGGCCCACCTCTGTAATCTAGGGGCCTCCCTCTTCACCTAGAAGCACACACTCACTCTCCCAGATACACCCCCTCCACTCATGGAATTGGGAAGCACCGTTTCTTTCACTGACAGCGGACTCCTCCGAACAGCGAAGATGTCCCTTCGGTTTTTGTGCCCAAATGACACCAATGAACCACGCTGCCGGGCTCACGCAGGAAATGCCTGTATAGCGCCTCCCTCTCCGTGTCTAGGCACCTCTGTCAAGATGTCCCTTCGGTTTTTGTACCCAAATGACACCAATGAACCACGCTGCCGGGCTCATGCAGGAAATGCCTGTATAGCGCCTCCCTCTCCGTGTCTAGGCACCTCTGTTGCTGTACTAAGCCAGCAACCTCGCTGGACTGTAGTACATGCGTTCTTCCTTCTCTGCGCGGATTGCCTCCCAACGCTCAGGGGGTCACTGGCTGGGCTCAAGACCTTAACAGCTGGTAGAGTTTGTCAATCTGCACTGGCGGTCGGTCTTTGGCCGCCCTTGCCCCGCCCACCTATTTTTGGTGACCGCTCCCCCCTTTCATTCCTCAGGTGTTCAAGAGCCGCCTCATTATCTACATAGGCCGCACCCCTATCACGCCCTGGTCCCACCTCTTCCACTCCAATTGGCTGTGCCCTGTCATTCAAAGTTTCCCTGCGCCCCCACCCCCTTTTTTTTGCTTTCAGTTCTACAGGTCTGTGCGGCACGTCTTGCAAGCTTTTAACATTTTATGTCCCGCCTCGTTACCCTCTATTGGTAGTTCACTCCACATCGTCTGTCTGAGATGGCAGTTCTTAAAAGGGCTACGACGAGGTGGCGCTATATGGGCTCCACTCTGACATTAGAACTGGGGCATAAAGCTCCCCGAGAAGTACTCTTAGAGGATGGCGAACCGTTCTCTGCACCTACCCACTGCAATCCTGAGATGTCAGCCTCCATGATGACAACAAGTGATAACCGTCACCACCAGTGATTGCTCTTTTAACTGAAAGTCAGACAAGAAACAATCACAGGAATGCCAAGGACACCAGTGCAACTGGAGCTGATCCGGTGACTGCCCCTGGGTGCATTTCTGCATGCTAATGCAACGCTAACAAGTACATACACAGAACCACCCCCGAGTCGAACGAGCAACTGCACACGCACTTCCGAGCGGGAGGGGGGTGGGAATGGACCCGAGCCGAGCTCCAGAAACAAATCACTTTCACACGGGGAGGGGGGCGGAACGGACACACGGGGAGGGGGAGGAGGGGGCGGGAAGGCAAGATGAGCAACTGCACACGCACTTCCGAGCGGGAGGGGGGGCGGGAAGCGGGAGGGGGGCGGGAATGGACCCGAGCCGAGCTCCAGAAACAAATCACTTTCACACGGGGAGGGGGGCTGAACGGACACACGGGGAGGGGGAGGAGGGGGCGGGAAGGCAAGATGAGCAACTGCACACGCACTTCCGAGCGGGAGGGGGGGCGGGAAGCGGGAGGGGGGCGGGAATGGACCCGAGCCGAGCTCCAGAAACAAATCACTTTCACACGGGGAGGGGGGCGGAACGGACACACGGGGAGGGGGAGGAGGGGGCGGGAAGGCAAGATTTAACAAGCACTCACCAGGGCTTCCTCCGGCGGCCGTGGTCGAAAAACGAAACTTCGCCCACCGCCGAAATAACCCTGCCCACCGCCGCATGACTACACAGAGGGAATACCCATGGAAAAAATCTCGGGAACGCCCCCGAATCTGGTCCGTGAATAACGGACAGATCTCTGTTCCAATGGCTAGCCTCCATTTATGGAGCTAGCCAATGGAACAGAGGGCGTATTCCAAGAGTCCCTTACTGAAGACTAGAGATTTCTCTGGGGGCGGAGCTTACGCTCCGTTCCCCAGGCGAAACCTAAAAAGGGCTTTTTTTTAGCTTTTACATATATTGTTAGCAAGAAATAAATACGCTTGAAAAAAATAAAACAGCCTATTTCTGTGATTTATTGCAGTACAACTTTGCTATAAGATGAAGTTTGAGTATATGGGCTGATGTTGAATGCTTGCTTGGACCATGTTAGCAGCTCAGAAATCTCTTGAGTTCATCTTATCACTGCTGTAGAGGTTTTGTGATGCATGGATTGATGGTGTCCCGAGCTGGAGCCGAGGAGGGGATTGGGCTCGGGAGGCTTCTGCTGCTGTTACTGGAGGTGTATCTAGAGTTATTTCTGTGAATGTCAAGATGGATTCCGAAGTGTATGGAGTTATTGGGGGTCAGGCAAAGCTTTCGTGTAGCTTTCAGTCTGACTTTACAATTATCTGAGAAGGTCACTGTGGACTGGAAGTACAAGCCTCAGACAGGCGGTTCCTTGGAGATGATTTTGCATTACCAAGGTGAAGCATATCCGGCGACCACTGGCATCTTTAACCCCTTCACTGCGGCGGCTATTCCACCGCAGTGCTAAGGGGGCAGGGCGGAAGAGCGGCGGGCGCATGCTGGTGACGGAACCGCTCTGTCACCAGCCGCGGTTGCGCTGTGCTCATGACAGAACGGTTCCGTCACGGCCCTGCCCGCTCAATAGAACGTTCAGCGCAGCCGCGGAATCCGCGCCCCACATGCGTTCCGAGCGGGCAGTGACGGAACCGCTCCGTCATCAGCACAGCGCGACCGCGGCTGATGACGGAGTGGTTTCGTCACCAGCAGGGGAGGGGTTAAGGGACGCATCTTGTGGAAGGGGAACATACCTTGGAAAGATGCCTCCATTGCCATTGAAGGCCTGACCCTGCAAGACAATGGGACTTTCTATTGCACTGTAAAGAACCACCTGATGTCTTCAGCAACCTTTCACACACAGTGTTCACAGTGACTGAGAAAAGCATCTTTTTCCAACTCTCTGAAACGACACTGTTATCCATCCTGGTGTTTGCACCATCAACAGTCGTGGTGGTGCGGCTACTGGTAAGAATGGGGAGGAAAAATTGTGTTCTGGGAAAGCGAAGGAAGAGCGCAAAGAAGTCTTCCATCGAAGTTTCCAAAGAAACCGGCATGGACAAGAAGCCAGGATGCCTGATGCGCATGTGTCTGCGATGTGCCAACTGCATTGATGATTCTGATGACGAGCAGCATGTCCCAGAGCGCTGAAAGCTGAATTTTGGTGGCGCTGGATTCTTACTAATGACAAAGACGTGCCTTTTCTATAGTTGCCGGGGAGTAGGAGGAAGCACTGCTAGCCTGCTGCCCAACTCCTTTCTTGTGGACCCCCCTTTAAGTAACCGAGAAAAGGAAAACTCCATCGTTCCAAGACACTTTTTCTATTTTTATAGGAATATGTATATATTTGTTTACAAATCAGAATATTTGCAAGAGATGCAAACATGATACTGCTTTAAAGTATGTGTTTGTACATATATATTTATTTAAATGGCCAGCAGAACAAAAAAAGCAATGTTGGTGTGTACAAAATGGCTTATTTTATCCCTGACCGCGTTCTTCAGTTCTTGTGGATGTCCAAAGTCAGGTGGCACAAATCCGTTAGATGCCAGTTGTTTGGAAAGCAATCCTGTTCAGTGGTAGTTTGGCATTAGTTCCATTGGATGATATGATTGTGTGAAACCTTTCTGGTTGAATGCCAGTTTGGTGGTAGTTTGGCATTGGTTCCATTGGATGATCTGATTGTGTGAAACCTTTCTGGTTGGATGCCTGTTCGGTGGTAGTTTGGCATTGGTTCCATTGGATGATATGATTATGTGAAACCTCTCTGGTTGGATGCTGCGGTAGGGTGAAGTCATTGCTTTAGATGTTTAGATAGGGTGATGATTCACTGTTGGATACTGTGATTGATAGATTGGTGATCAACCAATGCCCTTCCTTGTCATTATTTAGAACTGGTTGTAACTTCAATGGTTTTTTCTGATTAGGTTTTGCCTCGAATAGTCATGTAACTAGGAATTGGACCTCTATTGGTACCAGTGGCCTGGCCACGCTTCTGTTGGTTTTAACTGCTTGGCTGATGCCTCTACCGTTGAATATGAGTGCATGATGCACTCTGTTCAATATTAGTAATTTGCCCATGTCAATTTACTGTGTTTTTCTGAATCTTGTCGCTCCACACCATTGTGTTTATTGCTGCTTGCATGATGCTCCAACATTGGTACTTTATTAGGCAATGCCCCTACTCTGCATTTAGACATAGTTAAGGATTCACTTGCAGCTTTGAAAGGGACCGCTCTACGAATGCTGTAGATGCCACGAAGGCATAGGGCACGCAGCATTCATCTTCCAGGACACCCAGCTGCTGTAGCATGCTCCACTTTAGGACGTGTACAAACGAGTGCCTTGTTTAGTTCGAGCAGCTGTGTGTCCCTTCTGCTCTTCGAGACGATAGCATAGGGGAAATATCTTGGCCAGAGCATAACCTGGCATAAGAAATGGGCGCTTCCTACCGTGCTACAGCATCAGTTTGACGCAGAACTAGGATCCCAAAGTAGCTGTGTGCATATAACCACGTATTTAATTTATAAAATCATTGCATTAACAAAATGTATTGTTTATTAAATATCGACTTTGAACGAAATTTATGCAGTAAATGAGAACCTCGAGAGTGTCTTTTCTCTACTGAACTTGCACCTTGGTCTGTTCTGACCCAGAATTACATATGCTTGTGCAGAGGGGCAGTTTCTACCCTTCAAGCCACATCATTTCTGTACTTCTGCTGATGTCTGCATCTCTGCACCCTAGAATTGCTGGCACCATGTTGTCTTTGCGGGTGGGAGAAATGAGGTACAGAAAAACGGGGTAACAGTTAAATAAGAGCGCACAGCAGGTATAGGTTAGTCCCAATGTTCAAGTCTCAATGTAGTGCTCCAAGAAGAAAGGGTCGGTTACCACAACCCCAAATACAACCACCCTCCGGGGATCTTGAATTGCAACAAAAGTTCCTCCGAGCACTTGCACGTAGTTGGTGATGTCATGGTATGACCGAATACTCACGAAATTGCCCTGAAGAAGTCTATAAGTCAATTACTGACTAGACGAAACACGTGTTGGCTGCACTGCCCATAGTGTCTGGGCTTTGAATTTGTTGGAGAAAAAAAAAACGTGGGTTTGGGAGAAATGAGGTGCTCTTCTATTCGACCAACTGAAGACAAAGTGAATTACAGCTTTACACTCACTTTAATTGTTATTCTGTATTCTGTAATGAGCTACCGGAGCTTGTGGGGAGAGGTGTGGAACGCTCCAGAAACCTGCCCGAGTAACTGATTAAATCATATTTTATCATTCTTAAAGGTGAAACTTCCTTCTGTTACCATGCCTACCTTAATGTGTTTTTTTCCAACTGTCCAGGCATGTATGATTGTTCTATGCATGTGTTAGGAATAAAAGGTGCAAAATGTGCTAACCTCACAAAAAGTGGAGCTGGAAATTAAATTGTCAATGAGTACACTGCCTCCAAAAACATAAAATAAAGATGGTGTACGTGTTATCTCACTGCTTAGGAATGAGAGATCAGCTGCTGGCACTCACAATGTTTGTTATGTGTCTCCGTCTTGGTGACTCCACCACCTGTACTCTTCCTTCGTCTTAAGGAAGGTTACCTTGCTGCAGCACCACTGAACCCCCTTCGAATACTGTGCTTGAATCGTGTGCTCAGCTGCACTCGCTAGAAGGGATAGACATTTCCCAGACTATGCCTTGCCTTCATGTTCACCTGCCCCTGTCTTGGGCAAACCATTTCATACCACGCATCATACCTGAAATTAACTACCTATGGTAACATCCTTTTAGGCAAATGAATGTTTGTTATATTACATGTACTGTTTAAAAATAAATGCAACCCGGTGTCATGGTCAAAATGCTCTACTGCTAAAACTATTTATGCCATAGGAAAGCATTACAAATCCATTGGCCTTGTGGATCCATTTAAAAAACAAATATTGAAAATATAAATATTTCAACACGGGCTGATTGGCCTGTAAAAACATTTCCCAGCATTCCTTAATTTTTGCGGGCACTTATGTAAAAATCGCTGCATTTTTACAAAAGTGCCGTTTTGCAGGCACCTTTGTAAAAATCGTAGCATTTTTACAAAAGTGACGATTTCGCGGTAAACAGTGAAATCACAAAATCCTGGAGGGTCTGACTCTATAACATTTCCATTGGTACATTCCTTGCTTTCTCTGAATGTAGAGGCACATTCTTGACTATCTGCCTGTGCTTATCTACAATGTTCACAATCTCCAGGTGCAGACATATATTCTTCTCCATCTCCAGGCACAGAGACACATTCACCAACATCTGCAGATGCAGTGGCACATTTTCACCATTTCCCGGCATAGAGATACAGTCTTCACTATCTCCAGATACAGCGATACATTCTTCACTACATCTGGGCTCAGCAGTGAATTCTTCACTAGTTTCAGAGGCAGAGACACACTATCTTTAGATACTGAGGTACAATATTCACTCTCTTCATGGGAAGAAGTACATTCTCCAGCATCTCCAGTAAAGAAACAATCTTTTGTACCTTAAGAGGCGAAACATGTTCCTCACCATGTCCAGGCACAGATATACATTTTTATTATCTCCATGTGCAGTGACACATGTCTGCAGGCACAGAGATACACTCCTCGCTATCGCCAGACACAATACTATATTCTTTGGTATCTCTCTACACAGAGAAACATAGGGGCATATTATCAAGGGGGTTTATCTCCGCTTTTTTGGCTTTAAAAGCCAAGAAAGCGGAGATAAAATTATCTCCCTATTACCTAGCTGTCGCTAACACCAGTTAGCGATAGCTAGTAGGAGATAGCGACCATCTTGGGCCCGCCCCACTTTGCATGTCAGTGATATTTATCACTAATGACATGCAAAGTGGGCGTGCCAAGATGTTAGCGACTGGAAACAGTCGCTAACATCGCTATCTCCTATTACCAACTTTTGGAGATATTCGCGCTAAGTGCGAATATCTCCAAAAGCTAACACCTGCCCTGAGCAGTTCTTAGCCATGTTAATCAATGGGAGGTGGATAACATGGCTAAGAGCATTCGCTCGGTAATGCATGAATATCGCGGACTTTTCAGCGATATTCATTCAGTGCGGCAGATTTTTATCGCATTTGCGATAAACCTTGGTAATACCAAGGTTTATCTGCGATAAAAATCGCCGCAGCTCCGCGATAAATTTTTGTCTCTAACCAAGCAATAGCGATAATTATTGCTATTGCTTGCTAATATGCTCCATTCTTCGTTATCTACAGATGGAGATACAGTACTCACTCTCGCCAGGTGCAGAGTACATTCTTGTATCGCTTCAGGTGCGGAGTACATTCCTCTCTCTCTCCAGGCACTGTGATGCATTCCTCTCTCTCCAGGCACTGTGATGCATTCTTCACCATCTCCAGTTACAGAGACACAATAGTCACTACCTCTGGGAACAGAGATAAAGTCGACACTATCTCCAGGTACAGAGCTTCATTCCTCACTCCCACCAGGTGCAGAGTACATTCTTCTATCACTTTAGGTGCAGTGGTGCTCAGAAATACATAATTTGCAACCTTGAGTCACATTATTGCATCCTATTACCTCCAATCACAAAAGTATATTCTGCACTCTCTCCGAGTGCAGATGTACCGTTTCCAGGCATCCAATAAGAGGATCTTCTCAGACAAAATATATTGTGTGAAATTAATTAGGGTTTGTATTTCGTAAATGCACCAGGGGTGCAAACAATATTTGTGTTTCATAGTACAGAAGGGGTATGTCCTCATTTGCTTTGGGTGTTAACACATACAAATGAGGGAACACCTTTGCCTCAGTGCCCACGCCGTATTAGATATGGAGGTGGAGGGGCAAACAGATTCTCGAGAGGTGCACTAATGTTTGAACCATCAATGAAGTGGCACACAGTTAGTGCACTCCTAAAATGTGCCATTTGACAGGAGGCAGAAGGGTCCGTTTGACTGTAACGAGCTTCCTTCCAAAGGCAGGTACAGTTACACTCATCCTTATCATCCTCTTGAACACTAGTCTAAGTCCACTGTCACTGAAGATGGGGACATGGCTCTTCACTGCAGTGCTATCCCCTGCTCAGGGTCCCCTATCCATATAGAGTTTCACTAAGTCACAGTGCTGGTCTTGCAACTGCCTAGGAGGCTTGTTGTAGGCCCTGTGTATGCCAATTAGAGGTGGGAGTGCTGGGACAATTGTTGATAGATAATCATGTAATGCCCGTTTGTCTGAAACCTGCAAGCAATCATGAAAAGTGAACAACGATCTTGGATGGGGACAAGTAGGGTGACAGCCCATATGGTGTATCATATGTGTCCTTTCACTGCTTATCTCCCAATTCTTTTCTCATCCTCCCATTCTCTCACTATTAGAAATCCTCATAGCCTACAAAACCTACAAATTATCCATCCCATCCTGCATAACTGCCTCAAACCTACAACCACCTGAGTCAACATGCTCACTCCAAGAACCTCAAAAGTCTACTCACAACACTACTGCTTCCAACTCTGACCTCTTTGACCTCTGCTCTTTTCCCTAGGTTTCATCACTCTTCTTATCTGCCATGCTTGACTGCCTTAGCCACATCAGTGGCCACTCACTTCAACTGTGCAACTTTTAATGCTCCGGCAAAAAGAGAGATAGGGTCAGATTCATGTACAGCAATATCCTGTCCATCCCCAAACCCAATTAGAACATTGGAATGTTGAGCGCTCAATTGTAGACAATGTAGAGCTCCGGGCTTCTACTGGCCAGTAGAAGCCCGGAGTGCAACATTCCAATGTTTGTCCGCAGCCTCTTGGAGCCCGAGGGGATTTAAACTCCCTCGGGGTCCGGGAGGCCTTTGTTTTTACAAATGAGAACATTCTGTCCTCTAGGGGTGGAATATTCTAATAGACTTAGAGCCCTCCGTAGTGGGTTCTACCAGCCATTAAAGGCCTCCTCCCTTGTTAAAGGCCCTCGCCTTCAGCTCTTTAATGCTGGAGCGAGCCTATAATGGCCTTTAAAGCAAGCTAAATTGGTCTCTAAGGTTATATTATGACCTCACCTCCATCTATTTCAACGACACAACAGTTGGATTTAGTCCTTGGTGCCCTCACTACCCACTGCCTACTTGTTCTCCTTGGGGACTTTAACTTGTACATAAATATCCAATTAGCATTTTTTTCAGAATTGATTTACTTATAGTCATGCAAAAATGTGTTTGTTAATTCTCAATACCATTTTATGGCCAGTTGGGCATGTAGATAACAGTTGATATTATATGTCATGTAGATAACAGTTGATATTATATGTCTTCCAGGAGACATGGGCTAGGGCACCACAGCTTAGGAGGGGATATGACATTTTTGAAATCCCGGCAAAGTCGAATGGGAGGGGGAGACCCTCGGGAGGTTTAGCAATCTGGGTGGCGAGCCACATTGGGTGTCAGGTGGAAAGAATGGATACACTTTCACAGGACATTCAGTGTGTGCTCCTCAGATGGCCTGGTAAAAGTACATGGGCTATTGTTAACGTCTACTCTCGACCAGTCGCTGTGGGCAAGGAATCCCCAACCCTAGTTGATCTTTCATCTTTTCTAGGGCAACTGCCAGGTGACTTGAAAATAGTGATGGGAGGAGATTTCAACTGCCACTTTGAACCCCTGGAAGGTCTAATGGAGGGTGCCTTTACTGCCGAGGATGACCACTGGGGAGTCCCACCTTCCTCCTCACCTCCCCCCAAAGCTTGGTCTCCGTTGGCAGTACAACTTACCTCTCTCACTCTGAACTTTGCACTGAGGGCGTGTAACGGACGCACCCCCTCTGACACTCCTTCGGTGTGTACTTTCAACAAAAAGGGCCATGAGTCAAGGTTGGACTACATTTTTATAGATATTTCCCTGTGGCCCAAAGTTCAAGATTTTAGAGTGATCCCGAGGACAGACAGTGACCACAATTCCCTTCTGTTGGAGATCCAGCACCCAGCCCCTGCTATAGGGCTGCTAACTACCGATTCTGGAGTCGACCAGGGAGACATACTACTCACTACAAGCAGGCGCCGGGTGAAATGGGGGAAGCTAGTTGATAAAGAAGAAGCTATAAATAACCTCTATGGCATAGCACTCCCCAGGTTCCAGGAGGTGGATGCTCTCATCAATCAACCAAGACCCTCTGACTACAATGAGAGATTATTTGGCATTCACCAGGCCTTAGTGAGGGACCTTGCAGATGTCTTCAATCCGGCCCTGCCCACTAGAAGGAAAAAGACTCGCGCTCCGACTTGGTACACCTCCACCTGCAGGAAAACTAAGTCTGAGCTTCTTTCCGCAATTAAAGAGGGTAGCGATAAGGTGAAGATTGCAGCCCTTAGGAGGGGGTACAAGTTAGCACTGGCCAACGCAAGGGCAGAGTGGGATTGGAACCACTGGCATGAACTGACTGAAGCCCTCAAATCCAAAGACTCTAGAAAATTTTGGGCTCTGGTAAACAATGGGACAGGGGATCTGCTATCCGCAGTAGAACCCAATATTGCCCCCTCTATTTGGGAGGCCCACTTTGGGACACTATATCAAGAAACCACTCTCTGGCCGGAAGGGATGGTGGTGGAGTCCCCCTGCCTTCCAGATGTGGCCTTGGAATTTTCCTTGGGGGAGGTGAAGCTAGCACTGGAGCGCCTAGCGCTGGGGAAGGCACCGGGGTTGGATAAGCTACCCGGTGATTTGTTCAGATACCACCCTGACATCTGGGCCCCGTACTTTCTTGTTCTTTCTAATGCTATTTTGGGAGGTATGGCGGTCCCTTCCTCTTGGCTAGGGGCTGAAATAGTTCCGATTTACAAGAAAGGGTCCCCTTTGAGTCCGGCAAACTACAGGCCTATTAGCCTGATAGATGTTCCCCAAAAGCTTTTTGCGCGCCTTATTTTGAACCATCTATCAGACTGGGTGGAGGAAAATGACATCATGAGTCCCCTGCAGGCTGGCTTCAGGAAAAACACGTCGACCATGGACCAGATCTTCCGCCTCGTTCTCCTCTACTGGAAGACGGTGAGGATCGAGGGGGGGAGATTGTACATGGTCTTCGTGGATCTGAGGTCAGCCTTTGACCTAGTCCCGCGCAGGAAACTTTGGGAGGTGCTGGAAAAGTTAGGAATTCCCCCCCAGCTACTTAACATCTTAGCCAGGCTGCATGAGAACAACTATGCTCAAGTCAGGTGTGGGAAAGATGGCAAACTTTCATCCAGGTTTCCTGCCCGTCGAGGTGTGAGGCAGGGTTGTGTCTTGGCACCGACCCTGTTTTGCTTATTCATTAATAACGTCATCTCACACCTGGAAAACGTCAAGGACAACGACGCCCCTTGTTTGGCAGGTAGGAAGGTACCGGCAATCATGTTTGCCGACGACACCCTCCTCCTTTCAAAATCCCCCATGGGGATCCAGAGGATCCTGGATGGATTTGGTCTTTTCTGTCATCAGCATGGGTTGGAGGTGAACACAGAAAAGACCAAGTTCATGATCTTCAACCCACCAACCAAAACTAGGCCCAATCCCACCCTGGGGACCGCCAGCCTTGAGAGGGTGTCCACCTTCATATATCTAGGGGTAACACTGCAGGAAAATTTAGCATGGGACCGACAGATAGTACGATCTAAGGCCAAATTATCCCAACTGTCGGGTGCAATCCTGAAAGTGGCTAATACTTCTTCCTTCAAGCCCATAAGCCCGGCCCTTGAAACTTACAAGACCCAGGCCAAGGCTGCGGCCATGTATGGCAGTGAGCTATGGGGATACAAAGCGGTGAAGGACTTATCAACAGTGGAAAATAGTTTTTTAAGGCGCCTTCTAGCCCTTCCAAGTGCCACGCCACTTCAGCCTCTGAGAATGGACATGGGTCTCCCCCCTATTGCAGAGGAGCTTGTGTCAAAGCCAGTGAAGTTCTGGCACAGGCTCTGGTCTACGGACGAACTTCATCATTATAGGGAGGATCTCACCCATGTCATGAGTTTAAACTGCAGCGGCAAAATCCCCTGTCTCACCTTTGTGGAAAATGAACTGTCTGCCATCAATCTCCGTGTCCTGTGGGAGGACCCCGCGCGAGGCTGCCAAACAATCTCGCGCAAAGCCCTGGCACAAATCTACAAAGCCAGGTCCCTTGCTCACTTGATGGACGCTCAAAATAGCGGCACCCTAACTTTGCGATTTTTAGAATCCAAAAATTCTTATGCTTTTGAACCTTTTATGGATTTTATCTTTCCCATCCTGGCGAGGAAACTGTATGTTCAATGGAGGCTTAGCACACTACCCATTAATTCATACACCTGCAAGTGGACAAATGGGGGCGATAAAACATGTCCCTGCTGCAACAACCATGTGGAAGATGACCCCCACATCTTGTTTGTGTGCCCTGCATACCAAAGGCCCAGAAAATACTGGATAGCGCCGCTCTGTAAGAACCTGGGGTTCAGAGAGTATGCACAGGCATACAGGATTTTGAAAACTAGCACCCTGGGCCACATTGTGTTCGCTGTTTCCAAATTTCTTATGGCCATATGGTTGATCAGAAAGAAAAAATCCTCTGAAGCCCCTTGAACTTTCTAATGCAATTTTAAATCACTCCTCGCTGGGAGAGCGGACTCTATTTAAATGTGTTTTAAAATAATGTTTGTAATGTTTGCATTGCATCTTTTATGGTCTATATGGCCGAAATAAAGAATTTTTGGAATTGGAATTGGAATTGGATTTAGTCCTTGGTGCCCTCACTACCCACTGCCTACTTGTTCTCCTTGGGGACTTTAACTTGTACATAAATATCCAATTAGCATTTTTTTCAGAATTGATTTACTTATAGTCATGCAAAAATGTGTTTGTTAATTCTCAATACCATTTTATGGCCAGTTGGGCATGTAGATAACAGTTGATATTATTAATAATCTGGAATCTAGTTTGCTTACTGAAACTGAGCTATAGTCTTGCTTTATTATTTTCAAATATTATTATATTATGACATCACAGTAGGCTGAGCTTTTCTTGGAAACATTGCAGCTAAAATGTGGAGAAATGTTTTGAAAATATGAAGCCATGATTGTATCTTTAAACCAAGAGGAGTCTTAAGGGTGAACTAACAATGAGAATGCAGCTTTTATGTCACATAACCTAAGCCATCCAAAGGGTTCAAAAGGTTCAAACAGAAACCCCTTAGAAGTTAAGCATGTAGCTCTGCATCTTTTAAATACTATCTGACCATTTTTTTAATAATTCACAAAGAGCAAACATTTCAAATTTGGCAAATGTCCACCAAGACACAACAACTGCCTCTCCCTTCTTTAGTGTATACCTGGGATCACTCCCTGAACTTAGAATAACGTCTTTAAACTCACCTCCTTTTGGGTGATACACAGACGATCCTTAAACTGGAAAGCCTGAATCACCTTAAACAAAATCCCTCTAAAATTGAGATGGCGACTTGTGGAATATGGAAAACGTGTGACCCAATCAAGCCTCCCCAAAGGAGGCTTGGTGTCCTCCTTCCAATTACTTGGGCTTAATCGTGGACTCACTAAAAAAAGTCCAACAATGGGACAAAGCACCTACAACACTATTAGAAAATTACTCTATCTATCGGGGCTCCCTCAAACTATAAGAGACCTAGTAATGTCACACCTAAACTTTCACAATGGATTTAAACTGATATGACCTCATCAACCTTGCCTTAGTTCTGCACTGGTTACCATTTGTAAGAAGAATATATATTTTTTAATGATTTTCATAATACAAAAGGGTAATATAGGGGTGGGAAACCCAGTTGGGCAAGCAATGCGCTTTACAAATGTATAAATTACTTTTAAAGAACTGGACTGATTTTTCTCCCATCTAAATTCTAAGTCCACAATAAAAGAGGAACCCTTAGAAAAAGACTGGCACAGCTGGCACAGCTATTATTGCTTTAAAAAAAAAAGTATAGGTGAGAGATCCTTCTTAGTACAAACATGCAAACTATGGAAAACACTACCCAGGAAAATAAGGACATTCAGTAAACACTTAGGAATGGGAAAATAATTTTTTTCTCCAAAATATGATTTCGTGCCTATGTGACCATATATAATAATATTTTAAGAATGAATCAAGATGGTTCATGACTATTTTAGTGGGTTAAGTCCACAGTGCCTCTCGATAGATGAGAAAACTATTTGCAGGCTCCTGGTTTTAACTCCACTGCGCTTAGTGAAATATAGGGGGATATTCACAAGGAAGTGGCGGAGAGAGGTGTTAGCCTACTTGGCTTAACGCCTCTCTCCGACACTTCGGAAAAGCAAGGCTACACCGTATTCACAAGGACATGGTGCAGCCTTGCTTTTCCCCCTGCGATAGCACTAAGTTTCACAACTTAGCGCCAACGCAGGCACCCTTGCACCAGAATGCAAGGGTGTCTGCAAGCAGGGCTGTTTGTTTATGTACAGGAAGGTGTCCCTTCCTGCACATAAGAACCTAAAATGCCAGTTTGTAACTTACATGTGTGCTGCTTCATGCAGCACACATGTAAGTTACAAAACTGCATTTTAAAAAAAAGGTTTGTTTATGTACAGGAAGGGACACCTTCCTGTACATAAACAAACCATGGCATTTTGTATTTTGCATGTGTGCTGCACAAAGCAAAAACGAGGAGAAATAAAGCATTTCTCCTCGTATTGCCTACTTGAGACCAGAGTTTTCCTGGTCTTAAGTTTGGCATTAGCTCCTATTTACACTGCCCTTGTGAATAGGGGCAGCGTAAATATCAATGGGTGTTGTGTTGGCACGCCCAACACAGCACCAACTGCATGCCCCTTTCACGCTAAACACAGAGTGAAAGGGGACCTATTCACAAGGTACCGTTAAGCCACATTAAGTGGCTTAACGTTGATTGCGAATAGGGTAAGGCCCCTATCGCCACCACAACGTCACTGAAAGAGGCTTGTCAATATGCCCCATAGTGATTTAACCATGGATTATACAGGCAGCATCAACAAGTACCTATGTATATAACAACACCAATGTATATTTGGTAAGTGCTTAGTGAGCTTCTCATTGGGAGGAAGAGTTATTCAAATTATACCTATGCAGTAGCTACTTCAGTGCTAATTTAGGCCGATCTTTTCCAGTGCTTGGCAGCGGCACTTAGGACCTGATTTAGATCTCGGCTGACAGGTTCGGATATCCCGCCCGCCAAAATATAAATTCCATAGGAGAAATGGGATTTATATTTGGGCAGACAGGATATTCGCCACCGTTGTGACGGAGTAACCTGTCTGCCAAGATCTAAACCACACCCTTAATTGTTAAAACTTTCTTATGACAGTCTTTCACATGGTGGCACTCTCTGTCTATTTCTGTATAGAGCACATTAGTTTAACTATTAAATGGACATATAAAAATAATTCTAGAGCGTCCAGGCTATATTTTAACTGGTTTGAGTGGCCTGGAGTTGTCCAAACTGTCACATTTATAGGAATGTGATGTTTACTAGGGAGCATTTATACCGACATGCTGTAGTGATTGGAATTTCCAGTCGGTAGTGCAACTTGATATGGCATCCTGAGCAGTACCTTTGGCCTTGACACTTGTTTATTCACAAATTAAGCACTGACTACTTCCTCCAAAATTGAAAAGGCAAGCATGTGTAAAGCGCTATGCCAGTACAGTTCATCTATTTTACATTCGTCTTTCCTTCATTCCACAATGAACATACTAGTGCATCATTTTAACCCAACAGCTGCTGCATTAGTGGGGTCCAACAGCACAATGGTACATGATAGTAGGTCTGCAGGGCACAGGGAATACTTTTGAAATTAAGTTGCAGTCTACACTGATCTATTTGCAAACACTTACAACTATTTACTTTTTACATGATGTTCTTTAATCTGGCAAGAGCGCCCTCACGTGGTGGGAAAAGGTGAACATAACTGTCACATTACTGCTTGCACACTACTACCAATGAATCACACATAGAACATTCATGCCTGTGCAGTGGTGGAAATTCTCTTTTTGTTTTAAGATATCTGACAAAACAGACAGGTTCTGTAATGCCAGCCTGTGCTGTGTGCTTTGATAGCTAGTGCGTCATTTGCCGGCTGTCCGGGGTCCACGCAGGGGACTCGCTAACAGGGCGGCCGCTTTAGTGACACAAGAGGGCACAGGAAGCAGCCTTCTAGTGTTTTGGACCCTCAGGGGTCCGGATGGCTGCGACACTTCTCAGAGTTGGGCGAGGAGTAGGTATATATACCTTTCCCAGCACACTGGGCACCCTCTTTGTACTTTTTCTCGAACCCTGACGCCGCTCCACGGGACCAGGACCGCGAGGTTAGTTCGGTGCAACACACTGCCTGAGCCCCCCACCTCCCTCCCTCTCTCTCTCTTCCTTCTGCTTCTCGGCCGCGTGACCTTGCCCCAGGTAGTGGGGCTTTCCAATGCATGGTGTGCACCAACATCCTGGGCCGGCCCGATTTCTTCGAGGCCTGCGAGTCTTGGCTTGGTTTGGGGAGGGGGGGGGGGGGGGGGGGGGGGTTGGGAGGGGGGACCTCGGCTCGACGAGGCACTTTGGCTCATTTTGTGTGCTGGGTGTAATTCTTTTGTGGTACTGCACCGCACGCTTCTGTGGCTCCCCCTCCCCCTCAACCCCCCCCCCCCTGGTCTGTCTGCGGTGCTTCCAGGCGGCAGGGCTTTGTTAGATGTTGTGTGGTGTAGTATATGCCTATTCTCCTCGTGCTGTACTCAGCACGAGGGAATACTTCATGTTTTCTTTTGTGTTACCGTTCCATGGCTCCGTTCGGTTCTAGCACTCTGGGCAACGCTAGTCAGTTGCCCGGAGTCCTGGAGTCGAGCGGCAGCACTTTCCCGTGGGTGTTGTTTACCTACAATAAAGAAATATTCAATTTACAACTTCTGCCATCGGATCATCTTTATTTCATGTGGCCGGCTTCCTGAGACCCTTTTTTTTTGTCGTCTTGCTCCCGAGTTTTGGTTGGACTGGGGTAGGGGTGAGCCTCGGGCTCGGATGCGCTCTGGTTCAGGTGGATAGGCTAGGGTGCTTTCCTGCAGGGGTCCATACAGTGTTTGTTTCCCGTTGCTGCACGTGTTAAGGCTTTTTGTGCTTTTTGTTGTTAAAAAAAATTAGAAGGGGGCATGTATTTTGCTTCAGGGGATACTGTGATGGAATGGGTTTACTAACAGGCAGGGGAGGGGGGATATGTTAACTCCTGTTGAATTTTTCTTTCAGCCCATGCACGAGTGTGATAAAGGCGAGGCCAAATGTCACAGCTATGAAAGGCCAAGGATCGATTATCTGGTCAATGCGGGCAAAGTGCACGCAGTACAGGGACCCGGATACAGAATTGCATGGTGTGTTGCTAATGTTTTATTTAATTTTTCGGGTTTCAAAGGAGCGAAAGACAGGCATCACATAGGGAACCGTTTGCAAGGAATAGGAGCAGGTATGGATAGGGCGCTCCCTGAAGGGGGAGACATGCAGGCAGACCTGGGGGTTTTGAATTTTGTATTGATAACTGCAGGGGTACCGGTCACCGGTGGGGGCATGACTACGGTCCAGATCCGGGGCGTCTTTTAATTTGCATTTCTTCATCTCTGCACACAGAGCACACAGGGAATTCGAAATAGGGGTACACGGAATAAGGCCACTGCACAATTCAGAAGATGTAAGTATAAAAGTGGGGACGGGACATGAACAGCTGGCGGATTAGGCTTGAGGGTCCGACGAAGACCAAGGGGAATGCAATGGGGTTTTGTTCTGATTCCTGAATTTTTCCCCTCAGATTGTTGACGGTCGGGCCAGCGAGGTGGCATGGAAAGCCAAGGTCCCCCCCCCCCCTATTTTCGCAGATGTCTCAGATTGAGGACTCCCTGCCCGAAACGTCCCAGGCTTAGTGGGCAGCATTTATCATGATGGTCAAGACCAAAGGTTTAGCAAGGGCCACGGCTCTCTTGAATGCAGGGGTCACAGAAGATTCTGATATTGTCGTTGATGCCCCTATTCCAGAGCAGGAGCACATCTCAGAGTCATGTTCAACTAGGCCAAAGCGGGTACGCAAGCCTACGACAAAGGATTTCACGGCAGATCCTCCACCCCCCAAGACCAGGGCACTGCCGGCACTTAGGGATACCGTGTCCCAGCCCATCGTTTCACCACCCGTGGCTTTGTCTACTCCCCCGGAGAGTGTGGTGGTGCAGCGAAATTCGCCACTCAGGAAGACCTGGGTAAGATATTGGACACAATGAAGGACTTTATGGCAGAAATCAGAGTGGGTCGGCCAGGGCCCAGCTCACCGCAGGTGGGGGGCAAGACAAGCTTGGATGAAGGAGGGACGCGGACAGCTGCAGCGGCCTGGTCGGACCATGGTTGTGTTCAGCAATCGCAACATGGGGTTACTGCCATTGCAGCGTTGGGTTTAGCAGGGGTGGCTAAGCAAGTTACTCCTAACCCGGCCATGACATTAGGAGAAGTAGGTACACCCATGACAGTCAGCCAGCCACTCCCGAAGACAGCAAGCACAGGCACAGAGGA
Organism: Lissotriton vulgaris; assembly: GCF_964263255.1. NCBI lineage: Eukaryota > Metazoa > Chordata > Amphibia > Caudata > Salamandridae > Lissotriton > Lissotriton vulgaris. The sequence continues at coordinate 580,830,704 of NC_141695.1, forward strand.
GGGCACGCCGGCCGCCGGGGTGAGGCCACTACCGTCCACCAGCGAGGCTAGTGTTAGTTCCCTTTTTGTAACGAAAGACCTCTCAGCAGGGCCACCACCTAGTCCGGTGGCCGCAATAGTAACTCCCCAACAGTTGTGAAAGCCCCCCGTGCAAGTACAGTTAGTTACAGCAGCGCCACTGCTATCTGGACGTTGCTCTCTGACATGGCAGGTGCCCCAGGCGGCCAAGGAAGCCATTTGGAGGAGTGAACTGATAGACATTTTTTCCCTACTATTACTAGGCCAGGATGGCATAGACGCCAGGAGGGCAGGTGTAAAGGAGGAGGACAAAAAGATAAAGTTTCAGGCCTGGTCAGGGAAGAGTATAGAAAATTGGCTGGATGCTTTCTCCATTTTGTCGGCTGTCATCCTAGAAAAACAACCTGAGGCAGCGCTAGGACTCTTGCAATATGGCAGGTTAATCCACAATGAGGCGATGAAGTGGCGGGGGGGGAGTGGTTGGTTGAACTATGACCGGGAGTTCAGGAAAAAGATGTCCCTGTGTGGGACCAAAAGGAGGTCCAGCTATGGATAGATCACATGGGTTCCCAAACACAGCAATCACCTGACACTATGGGCAAGGCACAGGCAGGACAGAGTACCGGCAAAGGCTTTTTTCGGTGGGAATCGCATGGTTGCAAACCAACATTTCGAGGCGGGTTTAGGAGGGGTGGCCAGAGAGGGAGCTTTAGGAGGTTTTCCCCAGGGACATACCGTTTGTTGAACAAAGGTTCTTGCTAATGGGGCAAAACGTGCACATTCCCGCATGCATGTGACTCGTGTGGTGGAACACACCCTGCGGTCAATTGTCGTGACCACCAGGAGAGACAGCCCGCCGTCAAAGGCAAGCAGGATAGTTAAGGACATCGGCGCACCCAAACACCATGTCACACACCTTCCCCCACCCAGTAGCAGTACCCTTTTGTCTCTAAATCAGCAATTGCCTACACCAGCAGTACTCCCACTACCTCTGGACATTTCCCCAGTTCCCGGGGTGGCAGTCAAGGGCCCCTCACCAGTCAGGCTGGTCAACCTCATGCCTCTCCTAAGACGGTACCCTAATAAGCAGGATAGCCTTCTACTGCTGCAAGGTTTCAGCGAAGGTTTCAGGATTCCCTATGTGGGCGCACTGGGGAGTCGGGAGGCGGACAATCTGAAGTCAGCAAGAGAACAACCAGCAATAGTCAGAGTGAAGGTGGAAAAGGTGCGGGCCCTGGGCAGGGTGGCAGGACTTTTTCAGCGGCCTCCCTTGGACAATTTTGTTGTCTCCCCTCTGGGGGTGGTGCCCAAGAAGGAGCCAGGGTCATTTAGACTAATACATCACTTGTCCTACCCTGAAGGAGAATCTGTTAGTCATGGGCTGGAGGAGGGATCTTGCTCTGTCACGTATTGTATGCCGGATGTAGCCGTGGACCTAGTCAGGAGGGCGGGCAAGGGAGCTTGGTTAGCAAAAGCAGACATCAAATCTGCTTTTCACTTGTTGCCAGTCCACCAGAGCAGCCAAAACCCTCTGGGTTTCAGGCTAGATGACAGGTACTTTTACAACAGGTGCATGCCCATGGGTTGCGCAGTTTCCTGTGCCTACTTCGAGGCTTTCCGCATTTTCCTCCAGTGGGCCCTGCAAGCAAGCTACGGGGTGGTAGCATTACACACTACCTCGATGACTTCCTTTTCATAGGGGGGGAAGGCACGCAGGATTGCAGGGAAGCCCTGGAGAACTTTGAAGAGTTGGCGTGTCATCTAAGTGTTCCACTTGTGACAGGGAAAACAGAGAGTCCGGCGCAGGCTTTAACATTCCTGGGGATCGAACTTGACACCATAAAGGGAGAGTCCAGGCTGCCAGCGGGCAAGGTCCTGGACTTGGCAAACCAGATTCAGTCACTAATAGGTCAGGAGAAGGCTTCCCTTGGCTCCATTCAAAGCCTGCTGGGGAAAATTAACTTTGCTGTCAGAGTTATACAAGCTGGGTCCAATGATTATACTACTATGGTGCCAAATACTAATGTTGTCCGGTCCCAGTCCGGCCCAGGCCCAGCAGTAGGCCTCCCCCTTGGTAGCCTAAAGGAATATCAAGCTGTGACAGTTGCGGGATTCATGGCCTTCCCACTCGAAATGAAATGATCCCTCCCAGTTAAAATCACTGTGTCAACTGTACTAGAGCATATTCTAAATGGCTTTCTTAAACCATGGTGGATATGAGGACAAAAAAAAAAAAAACAAAGGAGAGTTATACAAGCTGGGAGGGTATTTGCGCTTAGGCTAGCCAGGGCAACGGCAAAGTTAAAGAAGAAACACCACATGGTGAAGCTAAGCAAAGGTATGAAGGAAGATCTATCCATGTGGGCTACTTTTCTGGCGAGTTTCAACGGCTCAGTTATATGGAGGGCTCCCTGGGCGGAGAGTACTGAACTTGCGCTTTATAAAGACGCATTAGGTAGAGAAGGATTTGGGGTGATCCTGGACAGGGAGTGGTGCGCGCAGAAATGGCCCAATTCTTGGCACAAGAAGAAAATCACGGCCGCATTACAGTACTGGAATTGTTTCCTATAGTGCTAGCTTTTCACCTTTGGCCGGCAGTACTATCAGCTAGAAGGGTGGTTTTCTGGTCAGACAACATGGCCGTAGTTCAGGCCATCAATTCACAGTCAGAGACTTGACGCCTAGTTTTGTGCTTGCTGATGGAACTGGTGTGGGCTTACCTAGTGAACAATGTAGAATGCAGGGCGCAACACATCCAGGGGGTGCAGAACATAGCAGCTGACGCTCTCTCTTGTTTTCAGTGGCACCGGTTCCGGGAGGCGTGGCCGAGAGCAAGAGAGGACATGACACCTTTTCCCACTCACCTCTGGTTCCTTCTGAAGTGGAAATGCGACTGAGGGGGCTGGGCGAGATGTCACTGGCGCCAAGGACCAGTAAGCGTTACAGAGCTTGTATAGCTAAGTTTTGTACAGTGGCAGGAGCCTGGGAAGAAGGAGGACATCACTAGAAAGCAGGGTGTATAAGTTTGTTATTTGGGCCAAGGATGAAGGGAAGAGCCATTCTTGAATAGCGGGCCATTTGTCAGCAATAAGCCACCATGCAAGATTACTGGAGCAGGAGGATCCAACAAAATCGTTCTTAATCAGGGCAGCACTGAAGGGCTGGGCCAGGTGCAAACCGAGACTGCCAGACACTAGGGGCCAGATGTAGGTGGCCATTTACCGGCCGGTAACGGCCGATTTCGGCCGTTACCGACCGGTAAATGGGTGTTTGGGATGTAGGGGGCCAATTTTACAGATTCAGCAAATTTATTGAATTGGTAAATTTACCGAATCGGTAAAATACCGAATCAGTATTTTTACCGATTCAGTAACTTCTAGATGTAGGTGGGACTCTTCTGAGTCCCAAAGGCCTTTCAGATTCGGTATTTTACCACCCAATCCAATTGGGTGGTAAAATACCGAATCCAGGTGTGCATGCACATGTGTGCATGCACACCTATGCCATGTGACAGACATGGCACACATGCCTGTATTTGGGGTGCTAGAGGGTGTCAAAGTGACAACCCCTGCACCCCTGCTGGAATCGGTATTTACCGAATCGGTAAATACCGATTCAGTAATGCCCATTGATTCCTATGGGCTTTAATGCCCATAGGAATCAATGGGCATTACCGAATCGGTATTTACAGAATCGGTAAATACTGAATCTTAACGATTTGGTATTTACCGATTCTGTAATACCTACACCCCCCCCTCTATTTTACCACTTCTTAAATACCGAATCGGTAAAATTTGGTATTTAAGAAGTGGTAAAATAAAATTACCTACATCTAGGCCTAGGTCCCCTATTGATTTTGAAACACTGCAAGGGATGCTGGACTGGGTGCACAAGGCTACAAATTCACCTTTTGAAGTGGTACTGTTCTCGGCCACTTTCAGCCTGGCCTTTTTTGGGGCCCTCAGAGTAGGCGAGTTGGTGGCAAAGTCCAAGCAGGACAAATCTGGGGTTGCATCGAGCAGTCAGGATGCGAGCCTGGTGGGATACGCCCTCACAATAGTGTTACGGAGGTCAAAAATGGACCAAGCAGGGGAGGGGAGGATGATTGCACTGTACCAGCTTGAAACAACCAGGTATTGCCCAGTGCGTCTGTTCGCTACCTACCTAGCGCTGCACCCAGCAACTGAAGGTTACCTATTTATACATGCAGACGGTACCCCCCTCACTAAGTTCCAAGTTCAGAGCATCATGGAGGCTTGTTTAGCTTTGTCAGGAAACAAGATAGAAGGTAAACGTTTTTGCAGCCACTCATTTCGCATGGGAGCAGCTACCACAGCGTTTATGGCATCCCTTTCAGCTGAAAGAATCAAGCAAGTGGGGCGTTGGGAGTCCCAGTGTTACAAAAAGTACATCCGGCCTTGAAGGCACTGTTTTGGGTTGAGGACTGGAAAAGAGGGGATATGGACAAATGTTGGGACATCAAGGACAATTTGCGGCACTGTTGCTGGTGGTGTGCAGGGTGGTGTATAAGTACATTTAATTATTAAAGATGTGCAGTATGGCAATATTACGTTTGACATGAACACATGATGGACATAAAGAACAATTTTGCGGCACCAGATGCCTGTAGCTTGTGGTGAAGTGCAATAGGTACATTTAATATGTAGATGTAAAGTGAGTAAATAAAAGCTTGCAAACTTTCATCTCTTTAATTACCAGGGACTATGGTATGGGTGATTGGCTACTCGGGCGTTTTGCGATTGGCAAGGTGGGATGAGAACAGGAAATGGAGAAACGGTTTCACGGCCACAGACATTACCTGGCTTGGATATCTAGGCATGCGTTGGACCTGATTGCCGAAGAAGCTGCAGCAGAGACTGGGGGGGGGGGATTTCCCCTCCAAATGTGTTGGTGATACACCTGGGAGAGAATGACCTGGCATCTGTGGGGAAGAAGGCACTTCTCCATGAAATGACTGTCACCATTTGTAAGTTGAGCAGTCAGCTGGGGACCTGTGAGATATGGTGGTCTGAGATAACACCCCGGTTCGTGTGGCAGGCGGCACGATCAGGGGAAGCCATGGAGGTCTTGCGCAGGAAGGTCAACAGCGCCATGAGGAAATTCACGGAGCAAAGGGTGTTTGGTTTTATCCATCATGGTTTACTGCACACCAAGACCACAGGCTGTTGGGAGGGCGATGGGGTACACCTGTCCAAAGTTGGTATGAATCTGTTCTTACTGGATCTGGCGGAGGCTTTAGGGACAGCAGGGAGTAAGTAAGGAGGAATATTTTGGTGGGGGGCTCTGGAGTGACGGTGCCACACCCAAAGCTGTGACAGAGTTACAGGTCAATTCAGAGGCTGTAAGGCACATATGGGTACCCTCTGCAGAACCACAACAAGAGTGCAATGGCCAAATATCCACAGGGAGGTCCTCTGGTTGAACCCTGGAGGAGCGATGGCGCCCTGTTAGTCCTAGGGGCGCTTGTGGACCTGAGCAACAAGGGGTTGCCTGGCAGGCTCCACCCCCTATGGGGCGTGAGCAGAAGGGGTGGGCTGTTGGCCCACAGGTGGGAGGGGTCTACCCTTCCCCAAAATATGGGAAACACCGTTGGGCAGGGCCCCAGGGTAATTTGGCTCATCGGGTGGCAGGCAGCGAGGGGCTGCCTTCCTTGGGATCGCCCGTAAGCTAACCCACCAATCTTGGCATCTTTGTAATGCTAATAAACCTGCAGCAATGTTTCTCCACAAATAGGGTGTCTTGTCTGGGTATTTTGCTATGAGATTGCTGCATGGGTGGATAGTGAATGTTGCCGATATTGGCACTATGCCGGCTGCCCGGGGTCCACGCAGGGGACCCGCTAATAGGGCGTCCGCTTTAGTGACACAAGCGGGCACAGGAAGCAGCCTTCTAGTGTTTCGGGCCCTCTGGGTTCCGGATGGCCGCAACACTTCCGGTCAGAGGTGGGCGGGGAGGAGGGCACCCTCTTTGTACTTTTTCTTGAACCCTTACGCCGTCTCCCACCCTACCGCTGACCCGGCGTGAAGCAGGGCGTGGTAGTTTTTTCTTGTCTAATGTATTCTTTTGTGTTGCAGGCAGAGTTACAAGGCGATCCAGAGGCTGTAAGGTACATATGGGTACCCTCTGCAGGAGCACAACAAGGGTGCAAAGGCCAAATATCCACAGGGAGGTCCTCCGGTTGGACCTTGGAGGAGCGATGGCACCCCGTTAGTCCTACGGGATGTTGTGGATCTGAGCAACCGGGGGTTGCCTGGCAGGCTCCCCCCCCTATGGGGCGTGAGCAGAAGGGGTGGGCTGTCGGCTCACTGGTGGGAGGGGTCTACCCTCCCCCACAATTTGTGAAACACCATTGGGCAGGGCCCTAGTGTCATTTGGCTCATCAGGTGGCAGGCGGCGAGGGGCTGCCTGCCTTGGTTCGCCCGTAAGCTAACCCACTAATCTTGGCATCTTTGTAATGCTAATAAACCTGCAGCAATGTTTCTCCACAAATAAGGTGTCTTGTCTGGTTATTTCTCTATGAGATTGCTGCATGGGTGGATGGTGAATGTTGCAGATATTGGCACTAATGCCATTCCAGTTGTTCTTGTTGACATTCCTTAACGTGCAGACAGTGCAGTGGAAATTATGGGGCGGGTGCAATCTGCTTGCCAGTCTTCTGTGTACCAAAAGAGCACGTCCTAACTTTTTATTTGGTTTTCTCTATGTGGAAATGACTCACACTACACTCCCTACGTATTTGGAGGTGTCCTTTGTGAGTTTCCAACCTGTAATCAGTTTCATTCTTGCTCTTGACAAGAGCAACGAGGCAACTTCTACTTTGTTTACTGTTTAGGCTAATCTGGAAGAGCTGACCCAGCTCCTTGTCTTCGCCTGTTGGTCTTCCAACAGTCTCTGAACTGGCTCCGCCTCCTGCTCTGTCTCCACCTTCTCCATCTACTCAGCTCTGGTTTTCACCTTACTCCTCTCTCCTGGTGTCTCGCTTTTTGTCCTTCTTTCTCACAATCTCTGCCTGAACTTCTGGACATGTTCCCCAGAGGGATCCTCTTGGCTCTGTTTCCCTGAGGCATTGCGGCAGCCTGCCACCTTAATTGTTCATCCATGGGGGTTTAACTTCATCTCTCTTCACTGGTGATCTAAAGACGCCACTGTGTCCTCTCTTTCAAAATCTCTGCTTCTGCAGTGTTTATGCTCCTCGGTAGAGCTGCTAATTTTTCTCAAACTCCAATTTGGGAACTGGGATTTCGTTTTCCTTTCCCAAGGGCCACCTTCCTTGTTTTCCCTCTTGGGCAAGTATTTTTTGGGCAACTCGTTTCTAGCCTTTCTTTTACTGACTGGATCACAGCACACAGTACAAACATTACTGCCATGCCAACATTTTCCCCTCAGGTCTTCCTGCCTGTAAAAGTATCTGAACCCTAACACTCAGTGTGCCTTAGTTCAACTAGAAGCCTACTGTGCCTTTGCTCACTCTGGAGTCTTCATCCTTAACTTCTGCTACTTTCTTTAAGTGTTTTCTCTTTATCTTTAAAGTCTCGAAAATCTTTATAGAATCTTGCCCAGATGATTCTTTTTTTCCTGGCCAGGTTTTTCCTCTGGGAGGAAACAGCAGAACTGACATTTAACACAAGAAGCCCTGCATCATTAACTGCAAACCAATCCTTGGAAATTCCTAACTACTTCTATATGAAGACAGTATACTTTTTCTAAAGCAATTGTAGCCTACGGGATTGATTGCGATAAAGGTCAGTTTTGCAAAGTCCATAAAAAGCTTATCAGTGAATACACAGTTGAATAATGAATCAAAGGTGGTAACCTAGTGGTGGCCAGAGATGACCATATTTCAGCATACATCAACAACTTTGAAAAGCCTGCACTGGCCTTAGATTCATGAAATAATTAAGAGTTTGATTTATATTTTGGCGGTATGTATCATCCATCGTAATGGCAATGGAGTATAATAATGGTGCACATTCCAAATTTAAAAGCGGGTGGACCTTAGGTTTCATCATAGCAGAGACAACTTCGTCTTCGTGGTGATTTAACTACTCTGACTGCAGTGCGGATTAAGGGCATTCGGAGGCAGACCTCTGTTATATTGCTGCTGCTCAGTCTGAGTGTCTGTGTGAGAGAATGTTGGTGAATGGAATGTTTGTGTGTGAGTGTCAGTTGGTGATGGGCTGAGCAACAGTGAGGCTGCTCCTGGTGGGGTTCTCCCTTGTAACATCTACTTAATATATCAACTTGCGGCGGTTAAGCCTTTGCAGAAAAAATAAGTAGTAGATCCCACCACTCTGTCTAATCTCCGACCCATCTCGTTGCTTCCCATGTTATGTAAATTAACAGAAACCTTTGTGAACAAACAACTCACAAAGTTCCTTGAGGAAAACAACGCCTGGCACCCGAATCAATCAGGCTTCAGAGCCCAACACTCCACAGAATCAGCCCTCCTGTTTACCACTGATACTATTCGAACGGCTATGGATCAGGGTAAGAAGGCTTTCCTAATCTTATTAGATTTATCGGCAGCCTTCGACACTGTCTCACATACCATCTTGATTGACCGGCTAGCAACATCTGGCATAGCAGGAGACGTACTGGAGTGGATTAAGAACTTTTTGAATGCCAGGCGGCAAGTGGTTACCCTCGGTGACTTCTGCTCAAGGGAAAACACTCACGTCAGGAGTTCTTCAGGGATCTAGCCTGAGCCCGATGCTCTTTAATGTTTACACTACCCATCCGATCCTGCTGATATCGACCTTTAGGATTGATGTTATCGCATATGCGGACGATACGCAGCCTATCCTAGTCTTTGATAAAGACACTAAGGACTGGGAAGAAAATCTTAAACGCTTCTTGACGGCCACTTTTGATTGGATGGGAAAGAATCATTTAAAGTACAACATGGGAAAAACGGAAATTCTTCCGCTGGGCCCGCAAAATGACTTTATCCCTAAACTATGGTGGCCTGAAGATGCGGAGGTACCGCCAAACATACTAATGCGGCACATAACTTAGGCATCAAGTTTGATGCCGATCTGTCGTTTAAACAACAGGCGCTGTCAGTAGCTGGTACCTGTTTCAATGTAATTAAAAGTCCAAGAAAATTCTTTGATTTACTCCCACTATCAGCCAGGAAAATGGTAGCGGTCGCCCTCGTAACATCGAGACTCGACTTTTGTAATAGTCTATATGCGGGAATCAACAAGGTGGTTACTCATAAGTTGCAAATGGTGCAGCATGCAGCCGCCAGGCTGGTTCTGAAATGGCCAAAGAAATCCTCAGCGTCTACCGCATTGAACACTCTTCACTGGTTACCAGTGGTCAAACGGGTGTTGTTTAAAGTCCTAGTAATCACCTTCAGGGCCTTTCATTCGCAAGGACCGAAGTACATACAAAAGAGGTTCTCCCGATACCATCCATTGCGCACCCTGAGATCCTCCAATGCCAACTTGTTCACTATCCCGACTTGTAGACTCATTTCAAGGGGTGGCAAATCCCTGCAAGTCCTAGGATCCAAGGCATGGAACAAACTCCCCCCACATCTCCGTGCTATGGAACGGGAATCAGAAAGACATTGAAGAGTAGACCTGGATTTTTAGCCTCCCTGACCCGTGCGTAAGAGCACTAGTATGAGTACCCTGGACATACTACTGAAAGCAGCCGGACTAGACTCTAGATCCACTCTGGTCTGTGTAGGCGCTAAGATGCTCCTTGGAGTGATAGTCGTGCGGTATAAATACCAATTTACATTACATTACATTACATTACTTGAAGATACTACCTGGACTCTATTTCATTACAACATATTTTGGCGACGAGGATGGGAAAGAACCTGCATGTGCCACGTCATCAACTACTGAAATTTGAAACCTGAAGTAAACTCCAAGGTAATGAACTTCTTGAAACTAAGGCTAAGGATTCAAAGCATATTGGCACCCCTGAGCCCCACCAGTGACCTCTACATCGGTCGCCCCAACCTTAGTGTGCCACCCCTTGCTCTACTTTCCTGCTCCCTCTCCCGCTCCTTAGGAACAGTGGTCCCTGTCCTGCCACTTTGGGACAGTGTTTCCAGAAGTGCAGTTCCCTATAAGATCTTCCAGTTCTTTCTGCCGGCTTGTCTTCCTGCCGGTCTGTCCTGATGTGTGCTAGTCCCTGCTTCATGTTCACCCTACTTTCTCAACTCCCTGCCATTTTTTTTCCTGGACCGCCTGCATCCTTTAAGTGTCCTTCACGAGGAGTTGAATTCCAAGGATTCTACTTGTGACCTGATTTGCCTTGCTGCAACCTTAACGCAGAAGACCCCTTACCCAGCTGCGTGCCTTTAACTTGTAATTGCCTTCTTGCCAGCCCTTCTTTGGAACAACATTACAGCCCTGTCTACTCTGTTTTTGCACCCAGAGTCATTGGGGATCAACACTTGCTGATCGGGTACTTTTTTTAGTATGGGCAGAACTGATGCTGGTGTTTGCTGTGAGTACTTTATTGATGTTACACTTGTGCCCTTGCCTTTTTCTGTGTGTCTCCTCCAAGGCAGTTGAACTGCTGCCACACATTTAAAATGTCTCGAGCACACACAGAGCCCGCACACCCTCACCTTCCTCTTGCTGCCCTGTGATTCTTCAGTCCGCTCCACTTTGACGTCTGCGATGCCTGTGTCATGCTGCTTGGCCTGTTGCGTGAATGGTGATGCAGGGAGCCATCCGGCAAAGCGTCACCAGTGCGTGCCGCCATCTTGTGTTTGGCGTTCCGTCTAGTCTTCTGCAGTTTTCTGCATTCTACTTTCCTCGGCCAACCATGTTCCTTCGTCTCATGTCAGCACAATTAAAGCTTTTTTTTTCAACGTCGTCAACTTGCTTCCCACATCAAGCTCTGCAGTTTTCCTCCTCGGACTGCGAGTTGCTTCTTTGTTTCTGGTTGCTGTTGCGGAACGCCCAGCTGCTTCAACGTGACATGCAGCACTTTAGAAGTTTCTAAAAAGGGGGAATCTTGAACATAAAGGTAGTAATGTGTTTCTTTCCACCTTCCTGCCACATGTTATTCAAGCAACATGTATTCCCTTAAAGTCACTATGGAGCAGGTGTGTTTTCCTCTTCTTCCGTATTTTCTGCGAATGCGTACTCCTGTAAGCAATGTATTTTGTACTGGACACACTTGGCGAGTCACACAATTTAATCAGTGCTAGATATGTTTCATAGGAACTTGCATCTACCTGTTTAAAGTAATTTGTGGTCCTCTCATTACGGCTTCTTATCTGCTGTGTTTGGGACTGTATTTTACTTGGGTGAGTGTGTTACATTCTATGTATCTTACTATGTGTTTCAATTTTAATTACTTATTTCCCTTTTAATAGCTTTGTATATTTTAAATATGGCACCTTCCATACAGTTTACATTGCATCATATGGAATGGTGTTCCTCGTCATTTTAACCAGATCTGCTGCTGTGTCAGTACTGTGCTCCTTTGAATAAACTCTGATTTTACCGTCTACTTGGATTTTTGCTTCAATTTTGCAAGGAACTTTACATTGGCGACCTACTTTACATTTGGGACCTACTTCTATTGTCATACTGGCTTTCCTGTACTTGGAGTGTGATTCTACCTGCATCGTGAAAAGGATTTAATAATATTGTGCTTCACTGTGAAAACCCGGAATTTCTCCTATTTTCCCAGAAGTTATAAACATTTCTCAACCTTTTATGAGATTTCAAGACTTCTGCATTTTTTAAAGCTGCTGTTACCTTCTGATTCAGCGCGTCATCGTAGGTACTGTAAGACGCGCATTGTCCTGCTAGCACACGTTACCTTGGATACAAGGATCTACAGTGATCTTCCCCTGCGTCTCTGACACTTCACGCCTTACATCCAAACGCTGCCGTGTCATCACACAATGTACGCACGCAACTTAACAATGCCATTTTAGTGGGTTACCTTGGATACACACCGGCGGAGAAATTACGGTGGAGACTACGGGAGACAGTTTCATTCTTCTTCATTACTACGCTGATGTGCTCAGCTTCTGCACATTCAAAAAGAAAGTTTCCTTCACGCAAGAGGTACTTTTCTTTTCTTTCTCGAGAACCCTGTTTGTTATTTTTCAGTATTTCGTTTTTGCTCGGTTTACGGCACATCACGCTGATGTGCACAGCTTTGGAACATTTATCAATACGATACCGCACATCACGCTGATGTGCACAGCTTGAGAATATTTACCATTATAATACCGCACATCACGCTGATGTGCACTGCTTTATAAACTTCATTATAACATTGCATGCTGATGTGCACAGTTGTGGAACTTAATCATTACAATATTGCACATTACGCTGATGTGCACAGATTCCAAACACTAAGTATACTGTTACTTTAATTAGTCATTTCCCTCTATTATATACCTTTTCACTACTTTATTGTCATTTTATTTTATTTTACTTACTCATTGTGTTCTATGCTGTGTCCCTATGCAGTGCCAACCACCTACCAAGTTTTTACAATCTAAGGAGGAGGAATTCTTGACATACATGAAGGCTATTGATGGAGACAGGATGCGTATGAAAGGAAAAAAAAGTATTCTATTACACTGCTTGGGGTCTGAGGGTCAAGCTGTTTTTAGGACATTGCCCACTGTACCTGGGGAGCTTAGCACATTTGAAGAGGGACTTATGCGCATGGCAACTCGTTTTAAACCCACGACAAGTTTAGCCTTGAACAGATATAAATTCTATACTAGAGCCCAAAGGGAAGCAGAAGCATTTGATGATTTTTTAATTGCTCTTAGGACACTCGTAGTTTCTTGCAATTTCGGCAATCTAGCGGATGAAATGATCAGAGATCAAATTATAGTTAATGTAAGGTGCAAGAAAACTCAAGAGCAGTTATGGGTGTTAGGGAATCCAAACCTACATGACACTACAGCTACTGCGAAAGCTTTTGAACAATTCAATAAATGGATGAGAACTATTGGAAATGTCAGTGCTAAAGGTGATAGTAACAACGTTGATGAAGTTTGTGTTGTTAAGAAAAACACCTTCTAGTAGGTTTCCTCAGCAAAATAGCAAATCTATTATATGTTTCAGATGTGGAAGTACTAACCACTAACGTCATTTAAGTTTTGTCCTGCAAATAGGGAAGGAATGTGTTAAGTGTGGAAGGATAGGACATTTTGCTAAAACCTGCAGAGATGACCGTAAAAGAACCATTAACGTTAGTAAGAATGTTGGTCCCAGAACCAATGAGGCTTTGTGTTTGAGAAATATCAGTCAGACTAGTGAAGATCAAGCTAGTGAAAGAGGTATTGTTGTTTCCATTATTGATGTGTGTTCTCTTGAGGAGAATTTAAGTTCACCCAAGTGTGAAGTTAAATTTCTTAATGAAACCTTAGTACTCTTGGCTGATTCTGGATCGCTGTGGACCATCATCACGGAAGAATATTTTAATAATAAGTTTGTTAAAGTCATGTCTATAAAAGATTTGTGCACTCCTGACATCATAGCTCAGAGTTTTGATGGTTCTGCTATTGATCTCAAGGGGTACGTTGCCTCAGATCTCGAGTTCAAAGGAAGGTCAGCTTTTATAAAGGTGTTTGTTAGTAGGAAAGGCGTTAATGTTTTAGGGTGGCAAGATCAATGAAGATTAGGGATTATCCTCAATTCCCGTAATAAAAATCCTGTCATGGTTATTGGAGTGGTGAGACTGACAATGTATTGGTCGTTGGTAAGGGTGATAATCTTGAAATTGTTGGAAAAGAATTCGCTGAAGTTTTCCCGGATTAATTGAGGAAGCTAAAAGGCTTCACTCATGAAATTAAACTTAAAAAAGGAGCGTCTCTTGTGAGACAAAAGCTCAGAAATGTGCCTATCAATGTGAGGGACGAATTTGGACAAATATTGAAGGGTATGTTAGATGAGGGAGTTATAGAAGAAGTAGAGTCTTCAGAGTGGGTTTCCCCGATTGTTTTGGCATGCAAATCAGATAATTCGTTGAGGTTGTGCATAGACCTTCGAGCTCTAAATTCAAATATCCTGATAGATTGCCACCCTCTGCCCAATATTAATGAGGTGGTGAGTATGTTAGAGGGTGCCACAGTGTTCTCTACTTTGGACCTTAGGTACGCATATCATCAAATTGAATTAGCTAAGGATTCTCGTCACATGACTGCTTTTATCACACCACATGGACTTTTTTAGGCGGATGCCTTTTGGGTTGGTCTCTGCTGCCTCTGTGTTTCAGACAGCAATGTGTCACATTTTTAAAGTGATAGAGTCATATGTAAAGTGTTTTCAAGACAATATTTTATTTTACTGCGATATGATGAAATCCGTCTTGAACATTTTAGAAAAGTTTGCAGTATCCTCAAAGAAAGTGGACTTACTTTGAAGACGAGTAAATATAAATTATTCAAAAAATCTGTAGAGTATCTGGGACACACGAAGGTGTGATTCTAAAAAAATCACTTGTTGATGCAATTCTCAAGGCACCTGCTCCAGACTCCAAAGACAAGTTGCTCTCTTTTTCAGGTCTTTGTGAGTACTATAGCAAGTTTATAAAAATCTTTGCCACAAAAATGGAACCTCTGAGACAATTAACAAGGAAAAATGTTGAATTTACCTGGGGTGAAAAACAACAAGAAGCTTTTGAGAATATTAAGACGGAAATGATTGCATCTCCTACCCTCAGACCATTTTGTGTTGGGAAGACTTGTGTACTTACTGTTGATGCCCTTATTTATGGACTAGGTTGTGTGCTGTCTCAGTGTGCGGGTAAGGACGAGTGGACTGTAGCTTTTGCTTCTCACACTTTAAATGTTACAGAAAGACGTTATGCACTGATCGAAAGAGAATTATTAGCGCGCGTGTGGGGAGTGGAACATTTCAGGAATTATATTTGGGGAGCTCGTTTTATTTTGAAAACTGATCACAAACCTTTGTTTACTATTTTATCTCTTGGTGGTGGTCTCAATGCCACTGCTAGAATAGGAAGGTTAATGTCTCGTTTGCAGGAATATACATTTTTTGTGGAATATATTCCTGATTAAGCTAATGTTACTGCTGATTGTTTATCGAGACTTCCTGTAGTGTGAATGATACCATAGATGATGAAGAAGTTGTTGCGAATATTTCAGAAGTTTTATCTGAGAAGTTCAGTTCTATTTCTGAAGAATTATGGAAGAAGGCCATGGATAATGATGATCTCTTGCAACAAGTTGTTAACTTTTCTCGCATAGGTTGGCCTTCTAAAAAGGAAGTTTCAGATGAGTTATTTCCTTATTGGATAGTTTCTAATGAACTGAATGTCGAAGGAGAGTTGATTTTCAGGCAAGGTAAATGTATTCCACCTCTAAGCCTACGTGATTAAATTTTGTCCTTAAGTCATGAGAGTCATTTGGGAATGTCTTCTATGAAAAGGCTTATCAGGTCAGTATTCTGGTGGCCAGGGTTAGACAGATATGTTGACAGAATGGTAAGGGAATGTCCTGAATGTGTATCCAGTGAAACATCTCTCAAGTGTAATCCTGCTCCTCTTATACCTGTCCGGTGGCCTGATTATCCATGGCAAAAAGTGGGTTTAGATATAGCAGGACCTTTTCATTTTTTACCCCAAGATTGTAGATTTGCGTTAGTAATGGTTGACTATTACTCTAAATGGACTATGGTTAAGCTGGTTTCACGTGTCACTATGAGTAGTGTTATTATTTTTTTGAAAGAAGTGTTTTCTAGAGAAGGTTGCCCTAAAGTACTTATATCAGATAATGGAGTACAATTAAAATCTGGTGAAATTACGGAATTTTTAAAAATTCACAATATTCATCACATCACTACTGCTCTTTATGAACATCATGGAAATGGTCAGGTAGAGAGGTTCAATAGGGTACTTAAGCAAAATATCCTTTGGGCGCGGAATTTTGGTGCACAATGGTAAGATAAGTTAAGGGAAAAGTTATGGCTTTCTCGCATAACTCCTCATTTTACAACTGAACTTTCACCTTTCTGTTTACTTAAAGGAAGGGAGCCAGTGTCCACATTATGTCCTTGGTGTTTTAGAAAAGCTGTTGAAGTTCAAACTCCAAAATTGGGTCAAAAAGACATATCTCAGAGGATGGAAGAATAACAACTGAGAAGTAAATATCTATATGATCTTTGGATGAAAGTAAAAGTACCTAAGTTTGTGGTTGGAGATTTTGTAAGAATACGCATACCTGGTATTCTTCTCAAGGGTGGTGCCAGGTTTAGTAGACCTGTTAAAGTTGTCAAGGTTAATCGCAACATTGTGGTTACTCAAGATGGGAAAGTATGGAATGTAAGACGTGTTTCCAAATGTACTATGGTGTCCACATAATGTTTCTAAGGGGGAAGATGTGTTACATTCTATGTATCTTACTATGTGTTTCCCTTTTAATTACTTGTTTCCCTTTAATAGCTTTGCATGTTTTTTACTATGGCACCTTCCATACAGTTTACATTGCATCATATGGAATGGTGTTCCTGGTCATTTTAACCAGATCTGCTGCTGTGTCAGTACTGTGCTCCTTTGAATAAACTCTGATTTTACCTTCTACTTGGATTTTTGCTTCAATTTTGCAAGGAACTTTACAGATGGTTCATCCACCAGTGTTCCAGAGTGTTACTGAGGGCTAATGTCCTATTCCATGTACATGTTGTTGTTCTTTGCTTACTAATGTGCTAATGTGTTAATTCATTATTCTTGTTTCATGTTTCCCTATGGTCCTTGGAGTTATCTTTCCTGACATGTGTGTAGATAGGAGTGGAAGTTAGTGTTTATTGTCTTGCTTTTCCCCTTTTTACGTGGTTGTATGTTCCTGCCGAATACCTCTCCTTTTAGTGCGTATTTCGTAGAGTGAATGTTTTGTTAAACATTTGATTGCTGTTTTTATGCTGTGCTTTATCTTTTTACTTTTCTTGCACGTCATGGTTTGCGATGGTGTTACCGTGTGGAGTCCCTTCCATACATAGTGGAATAGTGTGGCTCACTGGTTAGAGGCGGCAGACCCAGAAACAGAGGTCGTCCCGGGACCAGGGTTCAATTCCCGATGCGGCAGGGTGCTGGGCCAATGTCAGCGGGCTCGATAAATCTCGCTTCGGTGCCACTTTAACCATGGGTCCCACTCAGCAACTCTGGGCAATAGCTTGCTTACTCTCCACAAACAGCCCCATCAACGCCGGGGATGCCTGGCTTAACCTTGGGGGTGCCCAGCATGGACCATCTCACAGGGAAAACCAGGACGGGTTCCCCAGTGTTACACAGCGCCATGAAACCTATGGGTAGCAGTGCGCTTTACAAGCGTAAATAGATTTACATTTACATTGCAGCTCAGAGTTTGTTTTGGTGGAGTTTATGGTTTGTGAAAGGAGTGATCTTTACATGTTCCGTGTAGAATGTTTTTCTACACGTCACACCCCATCTTGCTTTGGGGGAGTTCCTTACATTTTAAGTCAATTAATGTGTGCCTGATTGGTTACGAGTAGACTGTTCTCTACACATCACACCCTAATGTTTGGTTGGGGGAAGAGTTTTGTGTGCCTACTTTATGTGCATTTACTTGCGTGAATTTCAGGTTGCTTCTTGCTTTCATCTGTATGGCACTTTTACTCCCTTGGTCGTCAAGGTTTCCTTTGCTAGATTTGTGTTTTTCCCTCCTACGTATGGGTTTGCGTTAGGAGTCCATTTGGTTCTGCGTGGAGCTCCTTCCACACATCACACCTCAACTTGGGAGGTTGGGGAAGTTCTGCTATTATTGTGCTTTCTACTATGTTCTGTGTGGATATTTCTCACACCAGCATACTATTTTTTTCTTATTGGTTAGTTTTCTTTCACACTTTCGTTGTTGGTTCTCTTGTGCTTCTCGTGGTTGCCGGGCCAGCTTGCACGATCCAGGTACTTGGGTTGGTCTGCAGTCTGTGGTGTGGGAGTGTTTGGGTTGTTTTTGCGCTAGAAAGGAGGATGGTGTGCATGAGTCTTGTACTTGCGTTACTTTTTCTCCCTTCTTACTTCAGTTTCTCTGCATGAATGTACCATCTTTGAATTTTCATGCTATGGTTCATAAAGTTGTCATCTTAGTTATTTCTTGCAATGTTTCTAAAGCGGATGTGTTATACTGCTGCTGCTCGGCCTGAGTGTCTGTGTGAGAGAATGTTGATGAAAGGAATGTTCGTGTGTGTGAGTGTCAGTTGATGATGGACTGTGCAGCAGTGAGGCTGCTCCTAGGTGGGATTCTCCCTTGTAACATCTACTTAATAAATCAACTTAAAGATACTACCTGGAATGGACTCTATTTTATTACAACAACCTCTAAGATCTCACTTAATTTAGATAGGCGGAATCAGAGCTCAGTTTTCACTGGCAATCACCCCCAGGAAAACCTTGGCAGTATGGGGCAGTGAAAACTGTTAAATGCTCTCCTTGCCATGAGAAGGGACTCCTATGAGGGTATATATATATATATATATATATATATATATATATATATATATATATTGTTAGAAATGGGAATTTCTGGTTGGCTGAGGCTTGCGCCAAAGCCAGGCAGATACCACCACTCTAGTCAGGGCAAGAAAGTTACCCGCCAAGATAACCCCTGCTCACCCCCTTGGTAGCTTGGCACGAGCAGTCAGGCTGATCTCAGAGGCGATGTGTAAAGCGTTTGCGCGGGCACCCAGCAAAAACACCCAAGGCCCACCACAAAGGAAACTCCAGACAAGGGTATATATAAAAAATAGTCTTTGAATTACACCACAAACATTAGATAATAAACATATACTTTACAAGGTGCCATGGGCACGGGCAGAATGTAGAGGGGATTATTTACATGGGACAGGGACACCTGGACCGCTGTCAGGAGTAATCACTTTTAGAACTAGCACGTAGAACATATCATAACTGTAGTACCAAAATTAGCACATGTAGCACACAACCAGTACTCACTGGTAACATTTAAGTACCACCTACGCAATCCTAAACACCTTAGGCAAATATCACGCAGGGAATCATAAACTCACTAGCATCACTGTACTAGGGCAAACAACCTCCTAGACATAAAAAATACATTTAGGGGTATTGGCAAAAAAGCATTGCATATGACATTACAATCACGTTAGGCAGGAAATCTCATCTGCGCAAAACATCACATGAAGCAAAAGCAGGTACCCCACGCCAGGGCACAACACCAGAACTGTCCCCCAGGCCAACTGGCCTCTCAGGGGCTCAAACGCCGTATGTCCAGAAAAGTCAGGGCAGGCTGCGCAGGCAGCCAAAGGAAGATTGCGCAAAAGGACCAAGCCTAAAGGTAGCAGCTGCCCACTAAGTGCTGGGCAGCTGTAGAGCCAATGGGGCCAAACACACGTGGGAGACTCGTGGCCTGAACAACTGGGCCCTCAGGAGCCTCAGCAAAATGCCACCACACTGGGGGAGCGGCCCGCTGTCAGCCGGGGCCGCTCTACCTCTAGAAATGCCCCAAATCACGTTGGAGTCCCGCTCGAGGGACTCAGGAAGAACAATGGCCCCATTGAGCCTCGGGCCCTGAATAATACTGTGCCCTGGTCGTTGTTGGAGTCCCTCTCAGGGGGAATCGAAATCACAAATGACCCCTGAGCCTCTCCGGGGCTCCACAGACGTCACTGAGGCCTCAGGAGAGCCATGCAGGCTCTAAGTAAACAAATGCCCCCGGTTCGGTAGAGTCCCTCGCTGGGGACTCGAAATTACAAAATGCCCCCGTGGGTGTCCCGCTCTGGGACTTTTACAAATAAGGTGGTCCCAACGTCGGAAGAGCCTTGACAGGCTTTAAATCCCCAATGCCCTCACACGGAGAGAGCACACTGGGGGGGACACAGGCACCAGCAATGTGCCCCGACGCCCCCCTCTGCCACAACCAACACCGGGCCCCACAAACAACACCGGGCCCCAATCACCGGCTCCGGTATGCTGCCGGTCAGCTTCTGGTGCCGCCTCTGGCCTCCGCGCCACGTGGTGGAGCCCCTCCTTCACAGGGGCTCCTCTTCCAGTGCAACTGTGCTGGCTTCTGTTGGTGGTGGGTGGGGCTCTCTCCCTCGGGTGAGCCTCGCTGGGAAGAGACGCCGGCTTCCTCTGGTGACGTCGGGTGGAGGCGGAGTGGGCTCCCGTCCTCACCCAGCACTTCTTACGCTTCCGGGTCATTGGGTTACAGGCAGCCAATGGCAGCGCGCCCCCTCGGACGAGCCTCTAGGCTCCGGGGCACGCTGCTGAGGGCAGCGTGATAATTTCTTTGAAGTACAGGGTAGGCTCCCTTTAAAAAAGAATTAAAATATAGCGCTGCAATTTCTGCAGGGTGGGCACCTGCTTGGAAAATACAAAAAGGGGCATATCAGCGCTCCCATGCGCTGAAGAGAAAATAAAGCGCTACCAGGCCCTGGAGGGAAAATAAAGCGCTCCCCCAGGGCATAAGCGCTGGAAATAATTAAAAGCAAAAGCGCTCCCAGGCGCTTTAGGGAAACCTGCCTAAGAAAGTATCAAGTCCAGGCCAAAGTTCCTTTTAGCAGGTAGGGGGGCAAGGGCTGAGCCAAGGGCCAGCTCACGGGGCCCTCCAGGCAGGGAGGCAGCACCCAGTGGCGGTTCCTCCTTGCGCCCAGCAGCAGCAGCAGGCCCCCCCTAAAGTTAGGATCAGGAACAAGAGCTTTTTGCAAGGGGACACAGCCCCTTTTTATACAGTAAATCCCTTTGTGCTTAGGTGCAGGGTGGGGGAAAACCAGTCGCAGCTGGTTTTGGAGCACTCTGATGTGCTCAGCCACCCTTCCTATTCACTAGTCAGGCTAGGGTCATCAGTCGCACCACAGGGGGCGGAGCCAGCATTGTGTGTGGAAAGCCCAGCCCTATTGAGGTCCCAGGTGCACCCCTCCCTCACATCAGCATGCTAATCTCTCCACTCACCACCGGGGCAGACCCATCCTGACTCCTTGAGCCAGGCTCACCAGCCAATCACAAGCCAGACACAAATTACTCTAACATGCCAACTTCTAGAAGTGGCACTTCCACACTAGACGCAATCATGCCGCATACATCATTGCGCAGCATTTAATCACACGAGTCCGCACATACCAATCTCGCACCTGCACTCCGCACGCATCAGGAACTAACATGGACACATACATTCCCCATGCATTCCTATGGGAGGGCAGGCCAACCTCACTACACGCACGCACTTTACCCTGGGACACAGTGGTAAAGTGCGCAGAAACCAAAAAACACTATTACCAGGTCACCATTAAAAAGCAAAAAGTTCAGGGGTGAACCTGCCAGAAGGGCCAAGTCCAACACATATATATATTCACTGAAAAAAACATAGGTTTCACACCAGTTATAGTTAGCTGGAAATTTTACTAACATAAAACCATTGAAATTCCCACGTTAGTTGGACTCACTATAACTTGCGCGTGCAATGTACTGCTGATGACGTCACATATTACATCACTCATGACATGGTCAGTGACATCACTCATGACATCACTGATGACACCATCCACTGAATGTGTGTCTTTCTGAAAAATAAACATTAGTGAGTAAGATTTAAATATTTAAATATATGTATTAGTGTTTCACTTTGTGTATAAGTGGATGCATGGGTTGGTGAGTAGCTACATGTGTATGTATATGGGTTATTAGATGTTTTTTTTAATATCAGTATGAGTATCTATATGGTGTGGTGGGGGTATTACTTAGCACATAGATGCATGAGTGACTGATTCTGTGTTTGTATGTGTTTTGAAGACAGCATATTTACAGGACTGTATGGGTGGAATTAGTGTGTATATGTTAGTGAGTGAATGACTGTCTCACTAGTGTCTTTATCAATAACTATATATGTTTTAATCTAGTATATGTGAATATTGATGTATATAAGTGAGTACATGTTAGAGTGAGGGATTGTAAGAGTTCCTGTTTAAATTAGTATGTGTTTCTATAAGTGATTGTTTAAGAGAGTAAGTATGCGTAAGTTTCCTTAGAAGTAAAGTGGTAGTGTGTGTATAGCTGTATATGCAAATAAATAGATGTTCAATAATTTATTTATATGTGTGAGTATGTGTGTGAGTAACTTTTGGGTGACTGTCGGTGTGTAACAGGATGTATAGGTGTATCACTACATATCATGAGTGAGTACATGTATGAGTGACTATATAGAACTGTTGGTGAATGAGTGGATGTGTATATAGATGCTGGAAATATTGATTTTGTTGTTGTAACTGGTATGGGTATCTGCATTGTTTTGAAAATGTTAGTTTGTATTTTTGAATATGTGTTTCAAGGGTTACATTACAGTGAAAGGAGGTCTGTCACTGTGTCACAAGGATGGTGTCATCAGTGATGTCATGAGTGATGTCACTGACCATGTTATGTTATGTTGTTATGTTAAATTAGTCTTTTATAGCGCACGGCTACTCCAATAGAGTGTCCCGGCGCTTTTATTGACAGCCAGAAACAGACAAACACAACACAGTGAAGGAAAAAAAAAAAGCAGAGCAGTAAGAGTACAACAGACCCAGCAATAGAAAAAAGAGCGCACTAAAGGGCAAAGAGCCATGTTTTGAGGCCCTTCCTAAAAGTCAGTAAATGCGTAATGCCAAGGGCAAAGTATTCCAAAGTCATGAGTGATGTAATACGTGACGTCATCAGCAGTGCATTGCACGCGCAAGTTATAGTGAGTCCAACTAACTATAACGTGGGAATTTCAATGGTTTTATGTCAGTAAAATTTCCAGCTAACTATAACTGGTGTGAAACCTATGGTTTTTTCTGTGAATTTAATAGGTTTTTAAAATGCTAATTCCTAACTATAACTGGTGTGAAACCTATGGTTTTTTCAGTGAATTTCATAGGTTTTTTAAATGCTAATTCCTAACTATATATAAGGCCCCAAACCTATGTTTTTTCCTTTGAATTTCAAAATTTTGTTAATAGCAAATGTCTATAGCTATAAAATGTAATATTTTTGAAAATGAATGAATCCTATATTTTATTTGTATTTAAAACAATTTTTTTAATGCATATTTTTTTTTACCCTGGAGCGCTCCCGGGGCGCGCCCCGGAAAGCGTAGTCTTTTGAAGCGCCCCAGGGCGCGCTCCTGAGAGCGTCCCGTTAGCGCTATTGCAGCGAACGAAAACATCATCGTGACGTGTCGCGTAGCCGCATCCGCGTGATACGCACGGCGTAAGCGCACCCGGAAGCACTCGAGCGCAACGTAAACATGTAACGCGCTAAACAAAGTTACACTAAATGTGGCAAAAAAAGTAGCCCTTGGTTCAGAAAGAGACCTTTTTTTTAATGGTGTAAATCCGTTCAGTAGTTCCTGAGAAATTTAAAAAATAAAAAATATCGAAATCTGAGCACCAGGGAGGGTTTGCGAACCCTCCCGGGCACGAGCTTCACTCTGATTGGCTGCCAACACTCCAAACCAGGAAGTGTTGGCAGCCATCTTGTGACTCGGTAGAATCGAGTCACAACAAAACAGAAAAAAAGGTGACAAACAAGAAAAAGGAGCAGAGTAGAAACACCCTGAGGCCCAGTGCCAAAAAAAACCAACAGAATTTGCGCTGGGTGCGTGAATCCTGCCGAAAAAAAAGAAAAATGAAGCACGGACTCCCTCGCTTCATTTTAATGAGGCTCCCGGGTGAGCCAGGTCTCGGGGGCAATGTCTAAAAGAAATGGTGGGGGCCCACGGGGGCCCCCGCAGCCCCAGGTACCACCACCCCCCGGGGCTATATTAATTATGTGTGGGGCACGCAGCACTGGGGACTGCCACCTCACCGGGGCTTCCTTTAAAGTGAATGTGTGGAGGGGTCCCCAATTCAGTCCCGGGGACTGCCACCTCTTCGGGCCAATGTATAATTTTATGTGGGGACACAAGGCCCCTCGCAGCCCCAGGGACCTCCACCTCCCTGGGGCTCTGTTTTTTTAAAGAGATGTGTGGGGGGGGCAAGAGCCCCCCCCACATGCCCCGGGGACCACCACCTCTCCGGTGCACTCTATATTCAAATTTGAGGACACAGTGGTGCAGGGAGGCAGCGGGGCCTGATATAACAAGTGTGCAAACTGCCCCCTGGCGTGTTGTATATTGGGGGTCTATGTCCCCTTCAATCCTGACCATGAGGTAAAACAGATTTCTGGCATGGTTGCATTAGTACACTCAACCAGCAACCCAGTGTATTATATTGAGCTTGAAAGACTGGTTTACAGTATAACAAACGCAGTAAAAAGTATATGCTCAATACATTGTGTAACAGATGTCATGAACACAAAGAATTAAAAAAGTTGTTGCAACATAACAAAAATAAAACTGCCAGCTCCAGAATTCTAGACCTTGAAGTTTGAAAAATATTCTCCAGCGAACGCATAGCATTTATAGCGGATCTCTTTAACCACATTCAAGGAGGGGGAGAGATCCCTCCCACCTTTCAAGAATCAACAATAGTTTAATTTCTTAGGAACGATAATATTCCGAAGTCTGTCCATTCATACAGACCAATAGGTCTGCTTAATATGAACTATAAACTGCTGATGAAGATATGGGTGGCCAGCATAATTCCAGCAGCACAACAGCTAATTCATGAAGATCAGTGTGGCTTTGTGGCAGGCCGATTAATGTCAGCAAGTGCCCAGTATTTTACTTCAGGCAATAGATTACTTCTCTGTGAATAATAAAAAGGCCCTAGTTTTGATGGTCGATGCTGAAAAAACATTCAATCTCGTTAACTGGGATTCCCTCTTTTATAGCCTTCAAAATTAGGTTTTCACACCCAGTTTATTGTAATGATTTCAAACCTATACAATGAGGCTCAGGCTTAGGTGATGGTGATCAGGAACTCTGTGAGAACCTTGCCAAATTCTTCAAGGAGAAAATCAAGCTAATCATTGAGGACTTGGAGGACTCCACTGTGACTAATTGTCCAGTGGCCAGGGGTCATGGGGCGCTGGTAGACAAGAACGATGAGCAGGTTGGGTCATTGGGTGAACCTCTATTAGAGTTCCCACTACTCACGGAAGAAACATTCAGCGGGCTGGCAAGGGGAATCTCGTCTGGCTCTCCTTTGGACCCGGTGCCACCTAAGATCTGGAAAGAGTTTGAGGAGGAATTATTTCCTACTCTTTGCCTGATCTGCAATCAATCTTTTGCCACGGGTACTGTTCCAGCCCAGTGGAAGCAGGCGGTGATATCTCCCCTGCTGAAGAAGCCTTCTTTAGACCCGGGCTGCTCTAAGAACTATAGACCCATTTCCCTGCTACCTTTCCCCACTAAAATTATGGAGCGCTGGGTTAGTCTAACTCTCTCCAAACACCTGGAACAGCATCACTTATTAGAGGAAGATCAATTTGGCCTCCGGCCGTCTCATGGGACCGAAACAGATTTGGTCACTGCTGTGGACAAGCTTCAAAGGCGTGCAGACAGGGGACAGGCAGCGGTTTTGATCCTGCTTGACATGTCTGCCGCCTTTGATATGGTTAACCATGAGATCCTGCTGCGCCGCTTCAGTAATGCTGGGGTGGGAGGCAGCGCTCTAAGATGGTTTCAAGTCTTTTTTGCAGGACAGACAGCAGGCGGTATCCCTGCCTCCCTTTCAATCGGCTTTTTCCAGTGTCTTACACGGGGTGCCACAGGGATCAGCAATTAGTCCCATTCTTTTTAACCTGTATTTAACCTCTGATCTCACTTATTAAAGCCTATAAAGTTAAAATCATAAACTACGCTGACGACACACAGATGATCCTCTCCTTTGAGGGAGAGGAATCAACACCTGTGGAAGTATTCCACAACTGTTTGCGTGATACGTTATGCTGGCTAAAGAATAATTCCCTCCAGTTTAATGCTGGGAAGACAGAGGTTCTCTTTAGCACTGGAAATAAGATCTCCCGGCCATTTCCAGAAAAGTTTTGGCCTCTTGAGACAGAGACGAAAGTGCGGCCAGTGAAATCAGTTCGCAACCTAGGGGTCATGCTTGATCAGAAGCTCAGCATGGAGACACACATCAAAAAGACGACCTCCTGCTGTTTTGCTATTCTGCGGTCTTTGCGGAAGATCCTGCCACTACTACCATCCCAGGCGCGCGCCCAGGTGGCAAGGTGTACAATCCTCAGTAGGCTGGACTACTGTAACGCCTTGCTATTGGAGTCCCCTGGTTTCCTTTTGGACAGGCTCCAAAGACTGCAATCAGCGGCTGCTAGGTTGGTCCTGGGGCTTCCTAGGAGAGCACATGCGCCGGCGGCCCTGGCGAAGCTGCACTGGCTCCCCTTGAGACAAAGGGTACAATTTAAGGCCCTCTGCCTCGTGTTTAAGGCCTTACACGGAATGGGTCCTCTACCCCTGCAATCTAAATTTGAGGGGTACTCCCCAACCAGGCTGCTTCGTTCCTCAGCGGCTAGGTTTGGGAGAGGGCCTAGGTTTAGGAAGACCAGATCAGGGGGCAGATCTTTTGAGGTGGCCGCAGCAAAGCTGTGGAACCTGCTTCCATGCGAAATCAGGCAAATCAAGGAGCTTCTCCTGTTCAGAAAAAAGGTTAAAACCTGGCTGTTTCCTTAGGATGTGTAACTGCCCCCTCTGTCCTGTTTTGTCTGACACTTTCGCCCTCTTTGAGCCATCAGCGCCAGGATGCCTGCAAGGTGATAGTACGCTTTATAAGACACATAAATAAATAAAATTAATAAATAAATAACTCCAAAATGGCTGGGTCCATTATGATGAAAAGAGGCATGCAACAAGGATGCCCCTTCTGAAGGACTGTGCTAATTTAAAGCCCAGCGGTGCCAGGGGACAACACCTGAAACCTTCGTGGAGATACCTGTTCCGGCGTACAAATTACAGAGACACGGGATACTTCCTTCGGCGTCAAAGATCAGCGTTTATTTACTGCAGGGACACAGAAATCGCTAGAAGTACAACATAGTGTATGCTCAGAGAGTCTGCTTCGAATTGCAAAAGTGGATCGCTCCTTTTATACACATTTTCGCCATTGCCCAACATAACGAACAAAAGGTTACAACTCAGTTCCCACAGTAAACTTCAAAAGGATCGCATTCATGTTTTCAGAAGCCCGGAACATAATTACAGAAACATGTCGGTTCCCAACTGTAAACGCACACTATCCCACCATTAGGTACATTCCATTCTAGTCGTAAACGACCTAAGAGAAGGGACAGAAATAGGTGCAGGAAAACAAAGACAGACAACAGATTGAAAAGAGTGTGGGGGCAATATCGGAAGCGTGATCACAGGATCAAAGGATTCGAGCCTAACGTATGCAAGGCTGAAACAATAGACCGGCACGGCAAGATGAGCCTCGAGCGGAGCCATCTGCTTTTGCCGTGCCACTTCCCTAGTCATAAAGGCACACTCAAAGGAATATGCATCTTCCGCAAGAGCTTGGGAATCCCAGGGTCATCAAGCGGACATTGTCCGTTCGCCGGCTACGTGAGGGCAAGAAACAAAATGGATGCCATATCTAAAATGGAACCCGAAGGTTCAGATGGAAAACCCGTAAATAAGACGAACCCTTCCAAGTAGTGTAGCGAAAACACGTACATCTACTAATCTCATCATTTACGGTTCATAGATACCAAACTCATCCATATCCGAACAAGCCCAAAACGTAGTTCCGATTCTCACCGAACCTCAGACGCTCCTTTTGCCCTCATGTAGGCAAGCACTAGTCGATATCAGAATCAATATCTATATTCATCAGATTGTTTAGATGTTGCTGGAGCATTATTCTATTCATCAATGTCTCTCTGGTAACAGATGGTCTTCTTATACACGTTGTAGCACAAAGGCTACATAAGGCTGGACCACACTGTACACAAAGACAACACGTGAACAGAAACGTCACAACAACCCCTACAATCATCAGAATCTTCCAACCCCAAGTCGACATCAGACCCCAAAACCATCCTAGAAGCGTCCAATCACCTTCGTCCACGTGTATGGACTCGGCGATTTTATGCAACTTCGAGATGGCTTGATAAACAGTTGGAGCATTATCAGGTATGAAAATACAGCAGCTCGAATGGATCACCTTGCACACACCACCTCTATCTGCGAGTACAACATCTAGAACCATACGGTTCCGTAATGTCATCAGTCTTTCCGCTTGAAGCTCTGCTGTCAGGTTACCAAGAGCACTTGCAGTTATGTTAGCAGTCGATTCTACCACACGAGTCAACTGTCTCAGGTTCCTGCTATTAACCATAGGTCCCCAAAACGGTAGGAAACCCTTAAAGAAGTCTCCTGCTTCTTGACCGGCAGTGTCCTCTTTACTAATAACGCCTCTCACAACTCTCGTTTTGTCGTAGTCTGAGGCAACTGTAAAAGTCAGTGGCAAAAGATTTGCGATATAACATGTGCCTGAGAATTCACGGGGCAACCACGTATAAGCGCGATCATAGCACACAAAATAGGTACCCTTGGCAGTCAGAAATACAGGGGAAGAGAGCATCGGTAAAACGATGTCTCAGTACAAGCACTCTTCCCAAGCTGAGCTCTCGGATTTCTACCAAGACCTTGCAGACAGAAATGACCAAGGTGGGGTACAATCCAGATTGGAGACGAGCTCTTAAGCTGTATATCACCTACTGAAATACTATACTCGGCCTCACTCAGATCCTTGTAGGCTCGCACCTCTTCCTCTGGAATAAGCGATGCATCAAAAATATCTCTATCCAGATCAGCAATCGCTATCGTCAAAGACTTGTGGTACGGGCCAGAACCAAGGTCTGTGGAACGTGGCTCTCGACGGGGGTAGGAATCTAGTGCACTACGGAACATGGTTTGGAATGCCCGAGCTGACCCCTGGGAGCTGTAGGGTAGAACTAAATACGGGATACCCTTATCCATGGTATGTGGCATTAACCCACACACCCAACAGTTGGTAGTGTTCATCACCAACTGATGCTGATGGAAAAGTTGGACAAAGGAATTGTTCATAAATTCCGCACGTCTGACCTGTTCATGTTGGGGCAGAAGATGAAAAGAATGTGGAGAGATAGTGGGAACGAGAATAGAATTCAGATCATGAGAGGGGGAAGTAGGTGAAGTGGAAGGCAACAGTGACTGAATCCCAAAATACACTCCACCCACCAATAACATAGACACAGTTAGGAACAACATGAAAATCTGAAACAAAAAACACTTTGTTTGTAAAATCTTATGCAACTTAGATTTTTGCGCCAACATCATCTCTATTTCTGACAGCTTAGAGAACTCCATCCTCTAAGGACCATCTGTAACGTTCTTGACGCACCTGATTCTGAGTAGCAATTGTCAGTTCCCAGGAGTTCCCAGAAACCGACAAAAGTAACCGACCTAGTGTCAGAAACCTGCCAAACAGAAGTAGGTACCCGTACGGCCCTACGGCCAACCCAGATGGTATGTTTAATCAATTAAGCATTTAATTTCATATAAGTCTCCTAGCTGCACAGAAAAAGAACACACGTGATATGTAAAACAAAATTAAAGAACCCGAAATCAGGGAAAAATGCAAATGTCCACAATGTTCATAGCAACAGGGAGGGGGTAATGTAGATTCAAAAACAAAAGGGAATTTTTATTTGTCCTTAATCACGTGATCAAAGGAAATATCGACATTTTCCAGGTCGAGTTTGTTCTTCAAACAATGGTTCAGGTGGCAAGACAAAGTTCGATTGTTCAGGTGACGGTTCAGAACTTGAATTCTCCAATGCTGAAGACAAAGGTACAGTTCCAGATGATTCAACAAACGTATCTGGCTAAGCTAGATCCATCTCTACAGGTTGAGCATCACTAAATGGCACATACTTTGGGATTGCATCAGTTTCAGTCGGGGCAAACCCTTTCCTTATCCAATTATTTGCTGGCAATGGGAGCGGTACTCTCTTCGTGTGGGTGGCGTGCACCCAATGTTTTCTGCCGTCCAACCGAACTGCAGTCCTCGTTGCCAACAAGACTTGGTAGGGTCCCACGAACCTGGGCTCGAGATTTCGTTTTCTCCCAAAGTTACGAATCAACACCAACTCTCCAGGTTGGAGTCGATGTCCAGGTCCTTCTGTTTGTGCCGGTAGAGCTTCAAAAACCTGTTGATGAATCAAACTCAATTTAGCAGTCAGATCGTAAAGATAGTCAATCAACATTGGATATTCAATTCTGCTAAATTCCTTAGGCCTTGGAACTCCCCAAATGTTCGCAGGACGGCCGAACACAATCTCATATGGGCTAAGCCCTACTCGAGAGTGCACAGTCGCCCTGGTTGACAGGAGAGCTAGAGGCAATGCATCAGGCCATGATAACCCACTCGTTGCTTGGATGTTGGCAAGTTTCAGTTTCAGAGTACCATTGTACCCTTCTACCAAACCCGCCGATTGAGGATAGTTAGCACTATGAAATTTTTGGCGAATACCCAAACCCGCACACACACTCTTCATCACATTTCCCACAAACTCACTACCATTATCCGACCATATGATCCGTGGCATTCCATACCTTGGGAAATATTCTTTGAGTAGAACTTTTGCTGTGGACAGGGCAGTTTTATCCTTAAGAGGGTATGCCTCAATCCATCTGGAGAACGCACAAACCACAACCAATACATATTTTAAATTATTGCATCTCTCCATATGGATGAAGTCCAACTGGATAACCTACAAAGGGGCATGTAGGAGGAGCAAAATGACCAGGTGGAGTGGGGGTGCCCTTGCCAGGATTATGCATCAAACATACCATACAGTTCTTGACCACTTTCTCAGCACACTTAGCAATCCCATCATTCTTCCATAAGGGAGACAACAACTTACATATATCTTTCGTGCTAATATGTGACATGCCATGGGCCATAGTAACAACGGCAAGCACATACGCATCCGGTAACATCCATCTCTGATACTCTGACAAATCAACCCAACATCCATTCATATCTAACTTCCCCGTGCTTTCTTTCTACTTAGCCTTTTCAGTTTCGGTGGCCTCATTCTGAATCGCTTTCACACTCTCAAATGTGTCCTCACACATACCAGTCTCCGCCGGCCATCTCACTGAACTCGTAACATACATTCGGTTTGTCAGATTCTTGGCCGTTTCCCTAGCAATCTCATCTGCAAACGCGTTACCACGACCAACATCATCTGTAACCTTTCGATGCGCGCTGCATTTAATGATTGCCACTTGCTTAGGCAATGTAAGTGCATCTAGAAGATCGTTCACGAGCTGTCCGTGTTGAATCTTCGTGCAATGAGACGTCATGAATCCTCTCTCTCTCCACATTCGACCAAAACTATGTGCTACGCCAAACGCATACTGACTGTCAGTAAACACATTCACTCGCTTTCCTTTAGACAAAACACACGCTCTCGTTAAAGCAATCAACTCTGCAGCTTGTGCCGAATTCTGACTCAATCTCGCAGTTTCCACAACCGCACTCAACGTCACTACAGCATACGCAGTCGCACATCACCATTCGGCAACTTGAAGCATGAACCATCTACATACAAAATACCATCGGGATCTACCAATGGAGTGTTTTTCAGGTCAATACGACCCTTCGTCTCTTCTTCAGTTCTTAAGTAACAGTCATGTGGTGCTACATCACCTGATTCCATATGAATCGGCAACAATGTCGCTGGATTCAACACATTACAACGTTTTATCTGTATATGACTTGCCAAAAGTGTCAACTCATAGCCGGACAACCTTGCACTCGTCAAGTGTTGAGTCTTCGTTCGATTCAAGAGAGTGTCAACTGCATGCAGAACCATCACTGTAAGCATATTATCCATGACCAGACCTGTGGACTGTCGAATGGACACCGCAGCCGCCGCTGTTGCCCTTAGACAACTCGGCAATGCTCTAGCTACTGGGTCTAAAGTCGAAGAAAAATATGCACATGGACGCTGTTTGCCGCCAAATTGTTGCGTCAAAACACTTAACGCACAACCTTCTCTCTCGTGAACATATAGTGTAAACGGCTTACTGTAATCAGGAGTACCTAACACAGGAGCCGAACACAACGCATCATGCAAATCAGAAAAACTTTTCTGACAATCTTCAGTCCATGGCAAAGGAGTCGGAATATCCTTGCACGTGAGAGCTAACAATGGCTTCGCTAACAAGGAAAAGTTTGGAATCCATTGTCTGCAGTATGACGTGATACCTAGAAAGGCACGTACGTCTCTCTGAGTTGTTGGCACAGTCATTCGAGCAATCGCTGCAATTCTTTCTGGGGTCAACCTTCTTCCCTCCTTTGACAATAAGTGACCTAAATAGGTTACTTCTTGACAACAATACTGTAATTTAGAAGGTGACACCTTGTGATGTAAGTCACATAAATGCTTTAACAACGATACCGTAGCAGTTTTACAAATTCGCTTAGTGTCGGCAGCCACTAACAGATCATCGACATACTGAATCAAGGCCGCGCCAGCAGGTAACACAAATGCATCAAGTTGACTCTTAAGGGCCTGACTGTAAATCGATGGACTCTCACAGTAGCCCTGTGGTGCGCGTTTAAACCTAAAACTGCGACCACTTAATGAGAAGCCGAATATATCTCTGCTTTCCTCAGCAATCGGAATACTAAAGAAAGCATTCTTTAGGTCTATCACCGAAAACCAGGAGGCAGAGGCTGGAATCAGGGTCAGCAAAGCTGTAATGTCAGGAACCACTGGAAACTGTGGAATCACGATTTTATTCACTTCTCTCAAATCAATTACAAAACGGTACACAGGAGGCTTGGATGGGTCAGTTCGTTTCAAAATAGGTAACACAGGACTATTACACACATTTCCCCGAGTTTCTTCAATAACATCCTTCTCGATCAAGTCATAAATGATCGCTAATAGTGCTCGCTCGCCATCAAGAGAGATACGATACTGGGGGATACGTGGTAATCTCACATTTGATTTTAATTGGACTACATAAGGTGGTATGTCCAGTAGGCCCACATCATTGGGACCTGTTGCACATAAAGACTCAGGAAGGGAACTCAATTCCGGTGGGAGCTTATCAGTTGATAAGTACATAGGAGAGATCACTCTCTGACCTAATGTAAGCTCCACTCCCGTAGGAGAGCAATACAGAGTCGCATATAACCGCTTCAACAAATCCAGACCCAAGAGATTCTCACCACAACCAGTAGTTAAAATCAAAGGAGCCTCTAACTCACGTGTCCCGATCGTGAGGGACAAAGGGCTAGAAACTGGATTGCTAACCGGGGCACCAGAGAATCCAACAGAAACGTTTGTTAAGCCAGACAAAGGTGCGCCAGGGAGTTTCAAATGCATGATGGAACTTTTTTCTGCACCAGTGTCCAACAGAAAAGGCTCAACTACGCCCGATGTGGCAACTGCGACGTAAGGCCCTCTCTGATCAACCGGAACTGATACTACTCCCTCTCTTTGTCTATGGCTGTCCTAATAATCGCCGTCTGCACCAATCTCATGCTCAACATAATAGTCATCCACATGATACTGTGCAGATCTACCAGACGATGCATTTCGCTGATCAAAACAATTGTTCGTGTCCGATGGAGGAGCAGAACGCTCATTTTGATTTTGAGAGGTGCCACGACCTCTACCTCAAGAGACTTGCTGATAACCACCACGACCTCCTCGAACCGAGACACCATTCGTTCGGTCACGTAAAACAGGGCAATTAAACTTATAATGGCCCTCACCCTTACAATATGCACACTGATTATTCCCAAGCATAGATCTGGATGCAGAGTATTCAGAACGCGACTGCATCCTAGAAGACTGCGCCTGTGGTCGATACTGCACATGCTGCTGTTGCGAGTCATTCTGATTCGAGCGCGGAGGATACGCTTGCTGCAACAAGACCTTAGTTTTTAGCTCCTTCGTTTTCTTTTCTGCACGATCATTCTCCTCTTTTTCTCTATTCTCATAATATTGAGCCGTTGCTAATATTTGAGCTGTGGTTGAAACAGCCCACGCACTTTCAGAATTTTTCAATTTGTTGCATAACTCAAGCAACAGATTCAACACGAACTTATCGACAAACAATCGCTGACCTCCCTCAGTGCTCATATCCTGACCACTATGATCAATAAACGCCTCCTCAAACCTAGTAAAGAAATCGGAGACACTCTCGTCTTTCTTTTGTTTCCAAGCAGACAATTTATCCCAGTTCACCCCCATCGCTGGCATGAGTGTTTTCATGAGCGTAATGATTCTTTGGGGCAGATCCGCAATTAACTGTTCAGGCTTGGCCCCACCAACTTGCTGTCCGTCGGCAGCTACAATTACAGCCCAATCACCACCT
This sequence comes from Lissotriton vulgaris, assembly GCF_964263255.1. NCBI lineage: Eukaryota > Metazoa > Chordata > Amphibia > Caudata > Salamandridae > Lissotriton > Lissotriton vulgaris. Next base: position 580,865,010 of record NC_141695.1, read on the forward strand.
AACTCAACTGCATGATTCTCGTTACGAATCTTCGCCCATATCGGTTGCGGTACTACGTTACCAAACAACATGTCGATATCAGCAAGGTTCATAATAGAAGCATCTACAAATTGGGATAACTCCTTGTAATAACCTGCCGGATTCTTCCGTGGGTCAGGCAAGGATTGTTTCACCTGCAAGACTTCTGATCGCTTCCATGGGAGGTGTATCCAAACTCTCTGGAAGTGTGGCAAAATTGGAGGATTGACAGTAGCATCACCTGGCCTCCACACTGGGGGGACCTCTCGCATGGGATACTGACCAGATTTCATTTTCAGATCACCGGAGTCGTCGTCAAACGACACTCGTGAAGGCACTGTGGACCTAAAAGCTAACAAACACTCTAATGCACGCCGTACATCACTACCTACAATCATACCGTTCGAAAACTGACTCTGAAGTTCAGTCATATCGGGCGGTACGATATCTAGCTCATCATTATCCCACTCTTCTCTCAATGATTTGCACATCTCTTCGAACACGAATCTCTGTGTGGGCTCATTAAACTGAGAGAACGTATCGAAAACTACGCGTGAAGTGTACTTAGCAGGGTGTCTAATCCACATACGCGCCATAGATACTAACGTCTCACTCTCCCTTACACCAGGCATTTGACTTCGTCTCAAATAACGATCCGAAAAGTGGAGGATAGAAATTAGCAATAGAATGAGGTATACGTTTACGAACAGAAGGAGAAGAGGAAAGAAGAACAGGAGCAACAATATTAGGACTAAACGTAGGAGCAGTGGAAGTAGCCAAAATAACAGGAGTAGTAGTAGCAGTAGACTGAGAGGTTACGGGCAGAGGAGCAGTAGGAAGAAGAGGTGGTAAAGGAGCAGGGCCCACTTGAAGAACAAGGGGATTTGGAGGAACAGGGCCAACTACAGGCTGACCAGCAGCCACCGGAACGACAGGCGGAAGAACAGGAGGAACTATAGGGGCTATAGCACCCTGTACATAAGGGGGTGGTGACTTTAGTAAATAAGATAACAAAGGATCCTCTTTCGATTCTTCTTCCTTCTTTTCAGAACTCGACGGTAAAACCGGATAACATTTATCCACCGCCATGCTATGCTGTCTGATAGAAACTTCCCTTTCCTTCTCTGCCTTGTCTCGCTGATGCTGTTCTGCACCTTGCATTATCGAAAGGACACCCTCTTTCTTATTTTTCTTAGTCAGCTTGATTTCTTTCTGTCTGGCCTCTTTGCGCCATAACCTAAAGGAATCAAACATTGCTGGCCTAGCTTTCTTTTTAAACAATTTTGCTTCGAGATTATCTAAAATCTCCATTTGAAAGCTACCATGGGGTGGCCAACTAAGGACACCATCGTTTCTCGTATAACGAATCCAAAATGGGTTATATATAATGGGGCCCACTCCATGTTGACTATAGAGCTCATAAATCGGAGTTCCAACTGGAGGTATCGGACAAGAGTCCTCCAACCGGGAATCCTTGTTGCAACATCTAAGGAAACCAAACAAAATACTACGGCCAGGCATCATGCACACTAACCGAGTTTCAAACTTCAAGGGTTATCAAATTACGATATCCTCGCAAAAATACGAGACCCTCGGTTTTTGGCAATTGCAATTGTCAAAGAACCCAAACAACAAAAAGACCAAAAATGCAATGGAACCATGCAATCAACCAAGTTTCAACAACAACAACCAAGTTTCAAAGTACGAAGCCAATGTCAAGCAAATGCCAAGTTTTCAAGTTTGAAACAAATGTTCCAAAAAAGGAACCAAAGAGCTAACCTAAGAACTGGTAGCGACCCACAAATACTTAACTGAAAGGACAATGGCGTCACCAGGAAGGCCCGTCTATCGTCTCGCCGTACAAAGGACCACGCCAGGCACCAAAACCGGTCGACAGTCAGGGCATCAGTCCGTCGCAGCCGTCGGGAAGCGGGAATCTTCACGGAAAAAATCTTCGGACCACTTATTTCGACAACAGGATCGATGAAGCGGGGTGCACCTTTCCTCTGAGATTTCACACGAAGTTCCTCACGATCGTCAGGCTTTGGACCGGTACCGCATGATGTCGCCCCACGTGGGCGCCAACTGAAGGACTGGGCTAATTTAAAGCCCAGCGGTGCCAGGGGACAACACCTGATACCTTCGTGGAGATACCTGTTCCGGCGTACAAATTACAGAGACACGGGACACTTCCTTCGGCGTCAAAGATCAGCGTTTATTTACTGCAGAGACACAGAAATCGCTAGAAGTACAACATAGTGTATGTTCAGAGAGTCTGCTTCGAATTGCAAAAGTGGATCGCTCCTTTTATACACATTTTCGCCATTGCACAACATAACGAACAAAAGGTTACAACTCAGTTCCCACAGTAAACTTCAAAAGGATCGCATTCATGTTTTCAGAAGCCCGGAACATAATTACAGAAACATGTCGGTTCCCAACTGTAAACGCACACTATCCCACCATTAGGCACATTCCATTCTAGTCGTAAACGACCTAAGAGAAGGGACAGAAATAGGTGCAGGAAAACAAAGACAGACAACAGATTGAAAAGAGTGTGGGGGCAATATCGGAAGCGTGATCACAGGATCAAAGGATTCGAGCCTAACGTATGCAAGGCTGAAACAATAGACCGGCACGGCAAGATGAGCCTCGAGCCGAGCCATCTGCTTTTGCCGTGCCACTTCCCTAGTCATAAAGGCACACTCAAAGGAATATGCATCTTCCGCAAGAGCTTGGGAATCCCAGGGTCATCAAGCGGACATTGTCCGTTTGCCGGCTACGTGAGGGCAAGAAACAAAATGGATGCCATATCTAAAATGGAACCGAAGGTTCAGATGGAAAACCCATAAATAAGACGAACCCTTCCAAGTAGTGTAGCGAAAACACGTACATCTACTAATCTCATCATTTACGGTTCATAGATACCAAACTCATCCATATCCGAACAAGCCCAAAACGTCGTTCCGATTCTCACCGAACCTCACTTCTCCCCCATTGTATCCACTTTTTTCATTGAATCCCTTGTGGTACAACTCAAGGCTATGCTTAAATTATTTGCAGATAATATTATTTTATATTGTCAGCCTGATGAAGATAACATCAAATGAGCTAAATCAAAGAAAAACTGAATTATTGCCTTTTAATGTAACAGCTGCCGACCTCCCGATATCTTACAGCCTCAAGCAAGGATGCAGTCCCCAATAAAATGTCTGGGTGACAAATAATTTTCTAGCCTCTTCCACCTGAACTATGAAAAACTTTTACTGAAAATAAAGGGATTGCTTGGTAAACGATCGCTGCTCCCCTTGACAATAATAGGCCGTATTTCCATGATTAAAATGTCGGTCCTGCCACGGTTGATTTTTCTCTTTTCTAATGTCCAATAAAAATCCTTAACAGTCATTTTCAGGAATTAGATTCAGCTTTTAGGTTTATTTGGAACAAGAATTCTTCTAGGGTTAAGTTGGGGTTCTACAACTCGAAAAACCGCAAGGAGGGCTGGCGTGTCCCAATATGCGAAACTAGTAACAGGCGGCTCTAATGGATGTTCTCTCAAGATATTTTAATGGATGTAAAGCATTAGATAATTCTTTTTAATGAGAAATCCAGGAATCAGAAATTAGCCTACCAGTTTTTATAAAAATATTGAAGTTACCAAAGAAAATAGATATGTTTGGACGCGATACCTTTGGCTGAAGGGGTGCCCTAGGCAAATCCTATAAGCCAACTTTTGATGGATTTTTATTGCTGTTGCAGGAAGGTAGAGATACCTGGGGATTTTTTTAGCAGATCGGGAGGTTAGATTTTGGAACTCCATAGGCTTTAACATTTTTGGCGACTTCATTAGGTGGGGGAAATCTATATTCTGGGGAGAACTAATAGCTAGAGTGGGCCACAATGTAAGCAACATTTTTTTAACTTTAACCAGATTAAGCCATTTCTGCGGGTTAATATTGAAAGTGAGATTCAGAAGCCCCAGTCGATCAGTAGTACTCTGGTTAAGAGCAGAATGCTTGGAATTGGAAATTGGTACAGACTGCTGAAGGATCTTTCCTCGCAGCCTGACCTAACTCATTTTCTTTCCAGGGTATCAGAAAAGACACAATGTCATCTATCAGAGAGTGATTGCCATTTAATTGCAGAGATAGGAAACAAATTCTGAGCAGCACATTTTAAAAGAAAGGCATTCCTGACTAGATGGATGGCAGTGTGGCTCACTGGTTAGAGGCGGCAGACCCGAGAGCAGAGGACGGCCCGGGACCAGGGTTCGATTCCTGGTGCGGCAGGTTTCTGGACCAGGGTCAGCGGACTCGATAATTCTCTCGCCTCGGTGCCCACTCTGATCAGCGATCACACTCGGCAACTCTGGGCATTAGCTTGCCTCATCTTCACTAACGGCCCCACCAGACCGCCGGGGATGCCTGGTCTCACCCTGGAGATACCCATTAAGGGACCATCTCTCAGGGAAGCCAGGAAGGGTTTCGCAGCGGTCGAAGCGCCTTGGGACCCTACGGGTAAGTAGTGCGCTATATAAATGCCAATACATACCCGGACATGATCCATAAAATGTACACTGCGGTTTCAAATAATTGCTTGCATTGTCATCAACAAGGCGAAGGAGGTTGGCTCCAAACCTTTTATGTATGTCTGCATCTTACTAATTTCTAGCAGAAAGTATTTGAGGAAATTGTTCAGGCTATCGAGTGTTCAGTTCTGCCAGATTCTACCCTAGCATTATTTGTAGTCTTAAAAAGTAGTCAACAATTAGTAAAGAGTCAACAATACTTTATATATCTATAGTTCGTCCATTGTGCTCTCTTTTATCCTCCAGAATTGGAGGACTGCCAAGATCCCGACAGTACTGGACTGGAAGGATAAAATGTCTAGTACCATTAATTTTGAAGAGGTTTATGCAAAGCGGGTGGGGGTATAAAAAGATGTAATGCCATTTCGCAACATTGGAAATAAAGTGTTAGGGCATTTAAAGCTACATATTGCGTACGATAAAGGGTGTGTTCGTTAGTGTGTTCCATTAACATATATCAAGATTTGTTTTTTTAGCTTTTAACACGAACGTGCTTGCATTCGGTATTAGATCATGTAAATTCGGGAAGTGCTACTTTTGTTTTTTATGAAGATGTCCTGAATCAGAAGTTGCTCTTCAGTCTAAATTGTACTTTTTATGCACTAGTGCACTTTTCTTTGCCCAATGTATTAGCATATGATTGGAATCATAACATATTGTTGATATTTAAGTAGCACTGTTGCACTTCCAGGTGCTTATTAAACATGTTGTTATATACCATGATCTACTGCTTTGAAAAAGAGTAGTTTGGGTCGAGTTTTGGAAAATATGTCTTAAATCTGGTTCTATTGAATATTATGCACTTTATTTCTTCTTACAAAAAGTACTAATGCACTTTTTTGTCAAGGCATTTTAAAGAATCCTGTTAGCGTTTAGTGTTTTATTAAGGTGATAGAAGTATTGTGAACATTTGTTGCATATAACATTGTCCGAAATCTATGTTGCTTATTTTTTTGTGCATATTATAGCCAATGATTAAGATCAGAATGCTGCGAGGTGCTACATAGTTATTATCTGGATAAAAAACATTTTCGTTGTATTTTCAGAAGTTACTTTAGGTACCTATTGTTCTGCTCAATAAAAATAGAAAAATTAAAAAATTAAAATACATTCTGGACCTGGGAGTTCCATTAAGAGGGATGGGTGCACCATGAAGAACAAGCAAAAAGAGAAGAGAGGTTTCGTAACATCTGCAGTTTTAGGCTCTGACATCTGTGTAAGTTTTAAGTCTAGAAAGTTAAATTTCTTTGAAAAGTTGAGTCTCATTTAGAAGACCATTAAGAATGTCCTGTTCTCAGTGACTAATTTGTACTGCAAAAGGAAGCATTTGCCACAGAACATGGATGTTCAGTGGGTACTGGATGCAAGGTACTGATCACAAGGCCTGGGTGCTAGCCATTATCGACACAAGCGCCCTCTGGGCATAGACATGTCCCATTGTTACCACAGTTTAAGACCTGTGAATTATAGAGTGCTATGGCACCCCCCCTAGCCAACAATTAGAAAAATCATTGTATTTAAAGTTTTGAATCATAATTATAACAGACTTTCAGCAATGGTTTGAAAAAAAACATATTACTCAGTGATTATACCAAGCCTATGAGTCATTTACTATTCAGAATTATGTGGAAATCACACTAGCCCTGTGAATTACAACTTTCAATGAATAATAAAACTAGAAGGTACTATAGTGTAACACAGCATACAGCAGAATGATGTAGTAATGTTTTAAATTGATATTTTACTATTTTATAAAATTGCAATAAAAAATATGTATGTCAGATAAGAGTTCAGCTGACATCTACAAGCCACTCTGGCTTATTATTGAGTATCATGCCACAGGAACTCCTCACTGGCATTATAGAATGAAGGGTGTGCAAATTATAAACTTTGCTTGTGTGTTATCCCACTGGATATCCGGCTGCATTGAACCTTCATACTTTGCTCTCACTCAGGGTTGAGTGACAACAGACACACACAATAGCCCCCGCCCAACAAGATGCAGAGTTGTACCTCCCTACTGACAAAAGCCCTGCGACTGAGGGCATATGAAGAAGGAGCAGTACATTGCTAATCTAATCTGGGAAAATATAGCTGCCACACATCATACCTCTAATCCAGTTCAATGGCAAAAACATGACCACTGCTGCACAGGCCCTCCTTTTCACTCCTGTTAGTTTTTCAAATCTTTGCAACCGTACAATTAAAGAAGATTTAAAATATGCAACGGGGTAAGGATTACATCTTTGCACACCTCTTTTACAGACACATAATACACTGTAGCATATTATTGATCCTTTAGGCATGCAGAAATGTAGATATTATAGTGGCACAATAGTGCAGATGTGCCACTGTAATTAATATTAAGTTATCCTTTCCAAGGGAATTTAAAATCCATGTATGCAAAACTTTAAGCATATTTAACTAAAGTTCATAAAATGTCGAATAAGCTTCTTGGATGCATGTGTGGTGAGTGCTGAGCAAGAATGTTATAGTTTGATAGATGATTTTGTGAGGTCTGTACTTTGAGCACTGCTCTAACATGTGTTTCTTAGTAGGACTTTATTTTCCTGAAGTGTGAAGCACCACAAGGATCTTCATTGAACCCTTCTTTAATTTAAGGCCTACATAGCTCCACCGGAGACACGGATCAGGTATGTATACACAGACAACACACACACACTTCTAGCTGATTATTTGGCCAACACCTTCTCTTACTTCCAAGCATGTCTAACAGCAGTAGCAGACTGGATGTCATCTTACCCGTTAATGGAACTCTGAGAAGACAGGAAGGGCCATTACAGATGGACTTCCTCCTCTATTTGGACTACTGCTTGGTGGCCCCCCAACCTCTGGCTGATCCCCACACTACATCTGATGTTTTCTCATCCTGAGTATGTAGAGAAGTATTCTCAGAATTCTCTCTATTAATGGCAAAAGGTGTTATTCAAATGACTATGTCAACCCGGTTAGATTATGGAAATGCCACTTTAACTGGACTTGCCCGTCCCTTTGATCAATAAACTTTAGATAGTCCACAACATGACCACTCAACTGCTATTAAGCCAGACAATAACTAATTCACTATTGTATCATCTTGAAAAGCTGTATTGCCACCCAGTAGCTAAGAGCGATTTTTTAAACAGACTTTTGAATGATTCACAAAGCCAATCATGATGTTTGACCAAAGTACCTTCAACAGGATTTGTTTCTTATATGCACATGGAATCTTAGGTCCTCTAAATAGGCATACACAAATGTCATTTTAGATGCTCCCTGTTTGGTGGCAGCTCCTTCTGTTATAAAGGGGTGGTTTTGTAGAACTCTCTGCTCCTCTCTCTATACAGAAATCCAGACTTGTCATTATTTAGCAAAGAACTTAAAACCAATTTGTTCAGAATTTAAAGACTTCACTGTAATGGAAAATCCAAGTGCTAGGACACTGTTGGTATATTCATTCTTGTTTAATTGAAATTATTTCATGAATTACCTCAAAGCACACATTTCTGAAATCTAGTTCCTTCGCATTTCACAAAGCCTGGCATGTACTTGACTCATGCGCACCTTAATAAGGGTAAAAACTGCTTTTCCTATTCCAGAAAAATATTCTAAATATATTTAAGACACAGGTATAGTGTGGCTGGTCACCGAAAAAAAAGAATGATGTAAAAAAGAGTATCTTGAAAAAAGTGATGTAGCCAGTCCTCCACAGCCCTATTCTAAATTCAAGTTCTGTTACTATCCCTGGGTCAGACTGGAAACTAAAATCAGCACAGGCAGAAATTATCAACCCAGCCCCATGCTGTACTGTTACTCACCTAATTCATCAGGATTTAAGGGTATTATGGATACAGACTACAACACTTAAAAATGATATCTCAATAGTGTTGAAATTAAACACTTGGGGCCAGATGTACAAATGTTTTTTGCGTGCGCAATTGGGTTGTAGACCCATTTGCGCCGGCAATAAACCTGTTGCCCATGTACTAATCCTAATTTGCGAGTCACAAATCAATTTACAAATTGCAAAATAGGATTAGCAACTCACTGTTAGGAAGGGGCGTTCCAAGGGTGTCCCTTTCTAATAGCAACAGCTTAAGCTATGTAAGAATGTTTTGCGACTGCAATTGCGGTCGCAAAACACTCACAGTTTACCACCCTTCTGAGAAGGGTGGTAAAGCACTCGCAAACGGGAAGGGGTCCCCAGGGGAGAGCGGAAACAGAGACTTTGTGGAGTGCAACCTGTGACTGCCATGCATGTACGTGCGCTTCCTGCCTGAGGAGCGCTGTTTATATAACGCCTCCTGGTCGCAGCCGGCGCTGTGTGTTAAAGACATGAACTCCGCAGAAAGTTCAGGGCTCGGGAGTGATGATGGACAAAAAGCGAGTGACAAACATTTTTGTGTACCCCTTGTAAAGGTAATTTCCCATAACTATAACATGTATTAATCGAGTAGAGTGTTAAAATTAATCAACAAAAAGAAAAGCAGACACAGAAAAGTACACATGGGATACTAATTTGCTTATGTTGCAAACCGTAATACATTAATCATGTGAAATCGTCATACTAATATAATGCAATAATGCTTTTAAGTAAGCAGATATATGCATGTATGCTTATTAAAATTATTTTTGTGGCAAAACGAACAAAATTGGAAAATAAACAACACATTTTTGTAGCTTTCTGCTAGGTAACCACTAACAGGGTAAAACTTAAAATGGTGGGAGGTAAACAGAATGGCTTTACTTCAAAATCTAACGCTTGTTGTGTTTGTTTCTGTATTAGTTCCCATTGAGGCCCATGCAACCTAAAATAAAGTGGCGGTTTTGCGAGACTCTGAATGAGTATGGCTCTACGCATGGGCGACTGTGCTCGAGAGATATATGAGCGGCCTGTGCCTGGGCTACTGGTGTCAAGGTCAGGGTGGCTCGGAAAAGCGGATTGATGCCAAGGAGATGCTTGAGTTTGTAAGCCTGGGAAAATTGAGTGAAGTATCGACATAAAGGACAGGATGATGAGTTTCGAAAAATGAACTATTATGACCACATGAGAAATATGGAAGTGACTGTGCAAAATTTGGACAATGGGGAGATGAGGTGATATTCACCACCCCTCAAATGGACCAATGAGAAATGAGTATGGACCCTAAAGTTTCAAATTTGAATTAGATAGTTAGTGAAAAAGGGTATAAAACAGCCAGTTGGAAAGAGAGAAAAAAAGCTGTTCCTAAATTTATTTTCGCACCACGACATGCTGTCGGACTGAATGATTTTTGGGTGCAAAAGACTTTGAAATTTCTCCTGACTTTAACTTTTGATGGGGTATAGAATTGAATGCGGAGTCCTGATGGGAGGTAGACATCGAGGAAGATAGAGAGGCAGATTTGGTAACCTGTGTCGTTTTTTCCTGTTCTTTTCTTCTTCCAAAGAAGATCGGTAATAATTCTTTCAAATTTCTTATTTCTAAACTGTTTTACTAATAAATGTCAAATTAATTTAAATCATTTTTCTTCTTGAATATAACTAAGAGAAATGTTTAATAAAAATCATGAATAAAAGTTAGAAATTTATGATTAAAGTCATGACAAAATTATCGAATTAATAAGAGAAATACAGCTAAATGAAATGGTGAATTAAGCTGGTCTTGATTTCCATCAACTTACTTCTACTAGCTGGTCCCTCCACCAAAATAGTTGGGTGCCTTAATGTTACTTTTTATGAATTTAAAAGACCATTGTGATGTCTATAGAATGCATATAATGTATGGAATTTAAAATTGTAGATTAATTAGGGTACTCCCCTGTCCAGCGGCTCGTCCTCTAGTTTCGCTGATCTGTGGAGCAGTGTGATTTGTGTGAATTACTGACTTGCGGTGCTATGGGCCCCACCGACGTGTGAAGTGTGATAGCTCCTGAGTATTCCGTGATGGTTTGGAGGGTTGTTTGAGAGCAGCCATGGATCAGTGACTTCCGCCTCTGGCTGCTGCCTGCTGCCTGCGACTGAAGCGGGGCTTGCTTGTTTATTCTGCAGGTTTCCTGTCCACCTCAGCCAGAGAGGTCCCCATGAAGGAGGCGGTGGAGGTGATGGCGGCGCCGGGGCCCGGCTGCCGATTAGGGCCACGGGCAAGAGGCAGGCCTGGGCGCAGAGCAGGGACTCCTGGCAGGCCTCCGAAGACCCGCCCGCCACCTCACTACACCCACGGGAGCGAGCAGGCCTGGCCGCCGAAGCAGGGTACGTACCCAATGAGAAGATCACGACCTGGCTGGAGGACTGCAGAACCCCCTTCTGAGCCTCTTTGGGTGAGCAGAGTAACCAAAAGGGCATGCTTCTGAAAAATTGTGGAAGTTTTAAAGATGACCTATCTTTGGGAGCTGAAGCAGAGCATCTTAATAACAAAAATAAGCAATTGGACTCAACGTGCAATGGGATGTCGGCTCAGGACCGGTGACTTCTGTTTTTCCAGAAAGGTCGAAGCATGAATTCCACTGGGCCTGGGAAAAGCAGCGGGACAGTTTCACGTGTTTCAGAGTTATTGGAGCTTTATGAAGAAGACCCTGAAGAGATTCTTTACAATCTTGGATTTGGGAGAGATGAGCCGGATATTGCTGCCAAAATACCTTCAAGATTTTTTAACACCTTTTCGTATGCTAGAGGGATTGATATCAAAGTGTACCTGAATTCACAAATGCAGCGAATCAAGGTGGAAAATCCAAACTTTGCCTTAACAAGCCGGTTTCGTCAGATTGAGGTGCTTACTACTGTGGCCAATGCTTTCTCAAGCTTGTATTCCCAAGTTTCTGGAACACCATTGCAGAAGATTTGCAGTTCTGCTTCTGTCAGCAAGGAGCCCCCTCGTCCAGCTCCTCTAAACAGATCGCCGACTGTGGGACTTTTACGGAAAACTTTGTCAAAACTCAATTTACCTGCAGGACAACAGGGTTAAGAAAATAGCTGCTCTCCAAATTCTCCATCAACTGAGAACGAAGAAGGTATGAGTGGTGATCAAAAGTTGCATCTGTACCTATAAAAAAGCAGAGCTCCGTTAGCAATTATGAAATCAACCATCTGGTGGAGGACCAATCTCCTCAAAGATTGCAGCCATGCTCTCTTCATGCACCTTCCCATAGATAGCACTCGTCATGCTCTCTCCATTCTGTAAACTCTGACTAGCAAGACCGACCCCTCTGTGAACATGCTAGAACATGGAGCACCCAAAGCATCCCGGGTGCTTCCTGCAATGCACTAGTCTCTCCTTACATCTGTTCATATTCACAAAGGTTGGGTGGACATTGTAGTATCTGGTATTTCCCTTTAAATGTCTCGTTCTTGCATGCCTTCATATCTTGTGTATCCTTTTGAATTCTGGAGTTCTGTATTCTACAGTGCACTGTTAGAATTCTATGATGTACCCTTTATGTCATTCTACTACCAGACACTGAAGTACATGGATGTGCTTTTCTTCTTACATTAAAGCTACAACTTAACTATAAGTCATTGAACTTCTTTGAATACTACAGACATCTGCGAACGTGTTCTGCCCCTGGTTCTGTGAATCCACCCTCTGAGACTGAAATGCAGCTGCGAAGAGTACTCCATGATATCAGAAATTCTCTTCAGAACCTTAGTCAGTATCCTATGATGAGGGGAAACGAAGTGGAGAATCCTGGTTTTGTTCCTCAGAGACCAGCTATCTTGCCTCTGTATGAAAACACGTTTCAAGAACTGCAAATGATGACAAGAAGCCTAAATTTGTTTAGAACACAAATGATGGACTTGGAACTCAGTATGCTACCTCAGCAAACTATGGTTTATCACCATTGAGTAAAAATATGAAGCTGATCAACTTCAGGGCCTGAGAAATAATGTGCGTATGGAACTTCAAGAGTTAGAAATTCAGCTGGACTAACGATTGCTGCTTCTAGAGGAACAGCTTAGAAATGTACAAATATCTTCTCCTTCCACATTTCAGCCTGTGATGGGGATGTATGGAAGCCGAAGTACTGCTAATCTGTCCTAATGGTTGAATGTTATGGAACCAGTGTCCGAACTCATAAGAGAACAGTCGTATCTAAAATCTGAACTGGGCCAAGGTGACATTTCTTTGGATGCTGGAGCCGAGGCCAAAGAGACAATCTCCTCTCATTTAGCTTCTGATGCTTCTTCAGTATGTTCCAGTATTTCAGCAAACCTGATAAATGTCCCCAGAACAAATAAATCATTTTGGGGAAACAGAAGATTCACTTTCGCCACCGCCAGACTCTGGAACACACTTCAACTTCACAAGAGGGCCCCCTCTCTCCTTGCTTCCGCAAACAACTCAAACATGGTTGTTTAATTAATAATAGACCAGCGCCCACTCTGCCCCATCATCAACCATTCGCAGCGCCGAAACACCCAAGGGTATTTGTGTGCTTAACAAATTGCATAAATAAAAAAATAAAGGAGCAGAAACATAAGACTTAGCTCTTCTGACCAGATTGGAAGAGCCAAGAATTATTTGCCACAACACAAACCCACGTTTCGAGCTTCAGTTGCTTTAACCCCAATACCACTATGCGAGCTTGCACAGTGCTTCAGCCAAGAGCTATTGAAAGCCTTGAAGAAGAAACCTCAAAATCCGAGGAAGTAAAGGTTCCTGTGTCGTCTACCACTGAAGGTAGCGGGAGGACTGCGGCTGACATTGAGGAGTTGCAACAAGTTATACGAGAGATAAAAGAATCTTTTGTTGGGGATTTCCGAAGAGAAGTAGTAAGAAGACTATTAGCAGCTGTATCTTCCCCATTGAGGTCTGCGAATGGAAAGCAGGATGGAAAGCTCTGAAGTAACAGATGGAGGGTTGATCCACAGCGGTAAAAGCTGTTTCACTACTTAAACAATGGATGCAAGAGTGATACACTGAACATGCCAGGCAAACATCAGCCTGCGCTCCAGGAAATACTATTGCTGCTGGGATGGGCTACTGTATGCCATATCTTGTTGTACGGATGCATATATAGATTTCCTTGGACTCGTCTACATAATGTGGGCACTTGGGCTGAGCTCACTGTCTTACTTTTCTAAACTTATAAAAACTGTGTAGGTTTGTAATGATTCACATGTATTTGTATGCCTGTTCTTGGTCTGATGTGTGTAGCTAGAACGTGAAACTTGAATGTAATTCATGTACATAGTGTAGTTTACTATGTTTTGGGTCTTGCTTCTTAAAAACACTGACCTCCATGAGGTACTTATTGTGCAATAATTAACTTTAAGAGCTTGAAACAACCAAATACTCTCTCCAATTACTGTTTGTTGCAGCTTTGTAAGTGGGAGTTGCTATGAGCTGTGTAGGATTTGCACACGTTTGCTCAATCCTACTAATAGTTCTTACACTGAACTTTGTAGCTTTGTAATCTAGATAAATATTCTATTTTCTAAATACCAACTTTATTGGTTTCCAATATTTAACAATGTATGCTCATGAAATGTGCTCATGTATTAGGGTAAGTCTTCTATATTTGGATTACTATTTGAAAAATGATAATATGTTGTGCTTGTGACTGGAACAGGATGACCTCTGCTGTATTATTTGGGGACACAATGCAGGTTAGCGCATTTTCCTCACATCTGTGGAATTGTTTCCTCCACTGTTCCCAGTAAAACGACTCACTGACTCGGGTGACAAACATGAACTGCTAACTGACAACTTTCAAATCAAGAAGATGCTCTAACGCGTGTTTTGAACTGAGAAGTTTGATTGTGGGTGGAAACGTATTTTATACTTAGGTAGCTTTCAACAAAGTTCACATTATATTAGATAAGAATTTGATACGTTTAACTGTAACTAAAAAAATAAAATATATCTTCATCCTAATTTACACCAGCTTGTTTTGGACTACACAAGGGCTGAATCTTAAGCATTTGTGAATGCATGCACAAATATTATTTAAGGGCAGGCAGTGGTCACAGGGACCACTGCCTGCCCTTAAAAATTGAAACTGAAAAGTTTCATTTTTATTTTTTAAATGCATCCCATTTTCCTTTATGGAAAACGGGCTGCATTTTAAAAAAAATAATGCTTTATTTATAAGCAGTCCCAGGCATGGAGGTCTGCTGACCCCAGCAGTCCACGATCCCTGCGGGTGCCTGCCATTCCCAATGGGGTCGCAAATTGCGACAGGATCATTAATATGCAAGAGGCATGCAATTTGCGACCCCATTGGGAATCGCAAACAGTGTTTCAGACACTGTTGTGCACCGCAATTAGCGAGTCGCAAATGCGACGCAATTTGCAACTCACTAATTGGCGGGTCGTACATCTGGCCCATAGTGCTATACAAAATTATTAACTCAGCCTTTCATCCTTCCAAAGTGGGTAAATGAAGTGCCACAAATTGGGTAATAATAATAGTTGTGAATTTTATAGCACTCCGAAGTGCCAGAAGTGAGGTATTTGCCACAACATAAAATATATATATATTTTTATAAAATTTAGTTTTAATATTTTGCATTAAGCTAGGAATTGACACAAACCAGGAACAAAACAAAACACACCTCTACTAAGTTGTTTTAGTTGTATTTACAGTTTAATTTTCTTTTCTTGGAACGGCAAAATCCTTTCTGTTATGCCACTGGCTTTGTCATTTAAGTAGCTTGTGAGAGGAGCTTGTCTCTTCAGCTATAGCGGAAGTGTCAGATAATACCCTAATTGTTCATTTGTGTATGAATTCAGCTGATTCCGCACCTGCCACAGCGGCCAGTTGTTGCTTAGTATCCCTGTTAGACTTATCCTTTCGCCCTGTTCACCCCCATTTTCTTCTGAATTATACTGGTGGTAACTGACTCTGACTGTACCCTGGACTGTGCTAACCAGGCCCAGGGCCAGTGCTGTGTTTAAAAAGGTACATTTAATAGGGTACATTTACAATTGGCAATGACAGACCCTATAAGTCCCTAGTAGATAATAGGGCCAGTGGGTGCAATTTACCTATAAGTCCCTAGTATGTAATAGGATATGGAGGTTTAGAGGCCCAGCAGATTTCCTGCACTTGCGTGTGTGCACCGCTGTGTGCCTTCTGCTTTTAAAGGCAGCCTGGCATTGAAGACGGTCTTTAAAAGTAAATTGTGTGAAAACTCAACTTTGGGTGTAGGAGCACTTTAAAAGTGATAATCTACCTAATTCTACATATTAGGCATCCCCCATGTGTCCCCTAAGTATTCCAGGGGTGTGAGACATGTAACTATAAGCGGGCACCTTATAAAAGATATTTTATATGTCTTGGTGAGGGAGTAATTGCCCATTTCATTTATTCCAAATTGTAGATACTTAGCTCCATTGGCTAACGTTGCAATATTCTATTTAGGTATAACTATTGCTAGGGAAGAAGAAATATCATTCAAGGACTTAATAGATTGGTATTGATAAATGCAACGACTTGACACTGGGGAATTTATATTAACTAGTACAGGAGAGAAGTTATAGAAATGTCACTACTGTTAGCCAACTTCCAGCCTTCTAGTGGTCTTTGCTGATTGGTCAATCTTAACAGGCTTGGACTGGCTACTTTGATTAGGTGATAAGTGACCTGGCTGGAGCAGAGGTTATCTGATGGAGAGAGCTCGGAAGCTGAGAAGGATGGATCCCGCGAAGGTGGCTGGGTAAGTCAAACCTATCTCAAAGAGAGAGCAGATCAGTACGGAATACCCCTATATCCTGTGCCCCAGCCAGATGGCGGGCTTTGGACAAGAATTTGCAGAGGTCAGGGGGCAGGGAGCTAATGTAAATGAGCCACACTGTGAGTTGGTTTAGCTAGCTCTTACTCCTCGGAAGAGAAATCATCAATGTTTTGGATTTTGGAAGTGCAGTGTTTATGGGACCAGAAGATGCCACACTTTGGAGGAAGTTGTCATGCTTTTGGGTGGCACCCAGCCTCTTATTGAACAGAGGCATCCCCTGCTTGTCTCCCGAGAACACTGAATAAATATGTGAGAGCTGCATAGTCTCTCAAATCTGCTGCCTGAAACTACTAGGAAAAGAAGTCTGCCTTGCTGGAATCTGCGTCTGCACCTAAAGGCAGACACTCTAAATGACTATGCATGCAGCAAAATCTGATACTAAAGCCCTGGGGACTGCACTTTGCTTCAAGAAGGATTAAGGAGTTGACTCCCTGCAAGCTACAGGACAAAAGAGCCCACCTGCATCATCTCTACTAAGAGTCACTTTCCTGGAGTGAGTCCAGTGGACTTTTAAGGATTTGGCAGAGTGCATTGTGGGGATTGTAGTCTAGACATCCCAAGGACCATCTAGGAGATTCCAGAACCTTGGATTGGTGTTTTGAATTCTTTGAACCTCCTGAAGTTTGGAGACTTTTGGAGAACTTTTGTGACAAAGCTCCGTGAGGTGAATGACCTGACCTTGAGAGTAAAGCCAACTACCTTCAATCACGACCCAGCCAGGATTTCAGGTTCGTCCCGCTGAAAGCTCAAGAACTCCAGACCACCAGGATTTGACTGTTGTCTCGTGGAAAGTCAAGCCAGCGAGCCCTCACCGAATCCGGCCTGCTGTGGAGCGTCGAGCGAAGTCGGAAGAAAAATCTCTAGAAATATTTCCAAGGGTGAAGGTAAAATTTTAAAGGGGCCTACCGCTTAGTGTATCCCACTAGAGCTTCATTATGGTCAGCCTCAAACTTTGACTTTGTCCAGGTCAAGTGCGACTAGATGTTCCAGAGTAGTACTGTAGGATTTTAAGCACTATACGGTGATTAAAGTTTAAAAATTCATTTCTTACGTTGTTTACATTGGATTTTTATCATTTTGGTGTCTATTTGTTCATATCAATATTTCCTATTTTTATAAAATGGTGTGGTATTTTTATTATGTGTTGTGTCTTACCTATTTGATGTATTGGTGTTTTTAAATGCTTTATACTCCTGTATGCTAAGTTAGGCGTGACTGCTCGTTGTCAGCTACTAAGGGTTGAGCAAGGGGCTAATTTACTGAGACCTATACTGGACCCTGTACCGAGTTAGTGGCCTTATTGCTAGTGGTAGGTACATACTTACACCTACCAATAATCCACGTTCAAACAATCCCTTAAATAATTAGACAGATAAAGCCCTTGACAGGAACCCAGTACTTATTTTTCCGCTTCAGTTATTTACCATAAATAAGAGTAGGAAAACCACACACATCGGAAAAACGGAGGACGAGAAGAATGGAAAAAAACATCAAAAAGGCGAGAATCAGGAACATGGGGGAGTGAGATAAATGCGCAGGTAGTGTCTGGCAGTGAAATAAAGAGGCATGAGGTGGGTTTAAGTGTATGCAGCCTTGGTATCACATCCCAAACAATCCCTGCGCTATTAAAAAAACATAGAAACGATTGATGGTGCAGCGCAGAATTCGTAACATTTCCTGTTATGGAATGGGACCCTGGTGACATAAATTCAATCGCCCTTAAAGAAAGATGTACGAAGTGGATAATTTTCACAAAGTACTAATGAAAACAAGAAGTTAATACTCACAAAGTGCGTTTGATGAACTGAAACAATTTGAAATGCAGGAAGGATGCCAAACCTAACAAAAAGAAAACACGAGCAATGTTTCACTGTGTAATGCAGCCCACGTCCATAAGGTGTCACCAAATACAAGGCTGTGTAGACATCTCTAAAGCAAAACGTTGGAAATTGTTTGCTGTGTTCCCTGCTGGACCCGGCTGGGAAGCAGCTCGGAACAATGGCAGATCGGGGACACATTGATAGCTGTTGGTTGGGAGTGCCTCCTCGAACTCCAGCGAAATATGAAAAAAAATGGCTATGGGTAAAAGGAGAGGGCAGGAGCGGTGAGAGGCGGGACACATGTAAAGGAGGGACAGGGTACATGGGCAGCTACTGAACAAGGAGGTTAAGGGGTCGGTGCCCCCCGTCCCCCCTCCCACAATACTCCCCCCCCCCCCCCCCCCCGGCTGCAATTCAGCGTGAAGGTAGCATGAGAAATACTTTAAAATACAACTTGTTTAGTTTAATGTTCGGTGTTGATGACTTTCGATGCAAATGAAAGGGGTAATATGCTAAGGATTTGTGGGGCCCTGGACAATATATATGTTGTGGCCCCCTGTTTAATGCAACTTGGAATTTATCATCCATTTTCGGCTTTTTCAAACCTTTGTGATGTCAAACAGGAAGCGGAAAATAGTCAAAAGCTCACGCTGCCTGGGATCCAAGAGCCCACTAGTTCCAAAAGAACGCTTGAACAAGTACAGGTGAAGTCATTCCTTTTTCAGTTCGAATCTAGATTTTAGAACATTTTATGGGGAATTCCATGTCTCACCTGCTTGTTACTCCCATTGTAGGAAAAACTTGCTACGATAACTTGTTAGATGTGTATTGGACTAATGCATAATATTACAGGAACACATATCCTCATAGTACTTGCAACTGTTGCTTTAACTGCTGAATATTTGTAATCACAAATCTATTCCCTTCAGGACTGGCATTCTTGCTTCAACAGTTAAAATCAAAACTCTGCTCAGAGGATTTTCACAATTCCATTGGTACAAACCTAATAACTTTCGTTTAATGTCTCTTCCCCTGCCTGGTCCCTCGTCTCCTCCTCGTATGTGAGCGGGTCTCTGGCTATGCATTTACATGTGACCCTGCTTAGTAAACGAAATGGAACTTGGCAAGACCAGAGGAAGACATGTGCAGACATAAAGAGAACAGCATAGCAAAAGGTGTGAGGTAGAGGGAGAAGGGGATAGAGAAAGAGATAATTTGGGAAGATATAGAGGTAGGAAGAGAAATGAAGTAAAGAACAAAGAGATAGAAAGAGGACGCTTGAGGTCGAAAAAAGGCAAGCAGAGAAATAGGTAAGGTTTTATAGTGTGGTAGGTAGAAAGAGTTAGGGAGAGATAAATGCATAGAAAGACAGAGGATTACAGTACTCTAAAGTGTGAGGTATAGAGAGAGTTAATGCAGTAAAAGGAGAATCAGAGTGAGGTAAAGGCAGGGATAGGGCCGAGACACCCAAGGGTATTTGGTTGCGCTCTATAAATGCCAGTAATATAATAGAATAGAATAGAATAGGTACACAGAGAGACGTGAGGAAAAACAAAGAGATGAAGGGTAGAGAAAGAGCAAAACAAGAAGAGGTATAAAAAACGGGCCAGGTAAAGAGAGAAGTGGGGAAGAGAGAAAGGATGAGTGAGTGGTGAAGGGAAGAAGGAGGAATGTGTAGAGCGAAACGAGGAAGTTCAGAGATGTACATGAAATAGACAACGAGGGTAAGAGAGTTGTGAGATATAAAAAGAGGAAGTGATGGTGAGGAGAGAGGTCTGTAATGAAAGAGGTTGAGAGGGAGAGTTGGGATTAATGGGTGACGTGGAATAGAGAATGAGGTCCAGAAAGAGATATGCGTTTGTGTTTATGAAACAGAAACCGAAAGAAGGAGAAGCAAAGGAGCTGATGATAGAGAAAAAGTGTTAGAGAAATAAAGACAGACAGAAAGGTGTACGATAATCAGAGAGGTGAAGGAAAGGGAACAGGCAAAGGCTGATACAAGGAGAAGGCAGAGAGGTGAGGTAATGAACTAATACTGAGGAAAAGTGAGAGGTTAGGTAGTGACAGAGAGAAAGCATTGCGGTATGGGAGTGAGGTAGTGAGGAACATGTGAGGTAGAAACAGAAATGAGACCGACTGTTTATTCACAATAGAGAGGTATATATAGCAAGGGTGGGATAGACATGGAGAGAGATAGGCCGATAGATAGATAGATGAATAAGATAAAGATAGAAATGGTGTTGTTTGAGAAGGAAGTGAAATAATTGAAGTAGAGAGAGGGGACTGAGAGAGATAGATCTAGATATAGGGAAAGAGAGCTATGGAGCGAGAAGCCAGGTCATGAAAGAGGTAGAAATTAAGTTGAGTGAAGTATCTGGGTGTATTGGAAGGAAGAGGTGAGAGAGACAAAGGTGAGGCAGAGAGAGCTGAGATAAAGAGAGAGGATAAAGGGAGATAGAGAAGCGCAGATAGAGAGAGAGGCTAAGAAACAGGGTTAAGCATGATGAGGTGAAGTAAGGAGTGAGAAATTACATGAAACGCCTGAAAAAACCCACCAAATCCCTGAGAGTGCAATGGGTTAAGGCTAGGCAGGCCTGGCATGCACACAAAGGGGTGGATTCATTTATTTAGCGCAAGTCAGGGCAGCAGCAAAAAAGTTGCTATGTGAAGTTGCGCAACAGGGAGAAAGTGGTGTAGAGCCATATAATTAAACACTGCCTACTGCTGCTCAGCACTCATATACTAGTGCACAACCTTTGCACCATGGAGCAGAGGTATGTGCTATCTAGCATAGGATTCGTATTGTAAGCATACCCTTCAAATTGAAAATCCTATACCTAGACAAATTCCTAAACATTCCACACATTTTATACGCGCCGTACATTCCAACACACATACAATGTGTGGAATGTTTGCAGAAATTAAAACATTTCTCCAAGTTTTTACCTGTTTCAGGTTGGGGGGGGGGGTTATTTTATGATAAAAAGCCAAGTCTGGCTATCTTTAGCAGATCAGACTCTGCACCAACATAACAATCTAGGGGTGCTTGCGCCAATTCAATGCTCCACTGACACCATAAAGTGGCATAAAGCAGCACTGTGAAAAGAGCACCTTTTCAATGCAAATTAGTATTTGGTTCCTGGGTGGGAACAACGGGGATGTGGTTGAAAAATATAAATATTTGGGCATGTGGTTTGCTACAAAGCTCAATTGGACAGATCATATCTAAAAGCTACATACCATCACTAAAGGCTACAGCATTGACTTTGGTGCGAGGCTTAAAGCATTTCAGCCTGAAGTATGGTGGGCCCCCCTATGCCCCATTCAGTCAGCCTATAATGTGATGGTCCGCCCCCAATTCCAGTATGATATGGAAGTTCTAACCTTAGGTGGCAAACTGGATTGGAGCTACGAAGATGGTAAATGAGTGAAAAGACTCCTTGCTTTACCCCCTTCTTCTATGGTTCAAGCTAAAAGGTTGGACAGCCAGCTTACTGCTTGGAGTTATTTAGGGTTCGTGGCCACTCTGAGGTTTTGGCAGAGATTAACAAGAGAAGGTAATCCAAAAATATTAAACTTCTGTAAAGATGAGGTTGAAAATAGTGAGCTGAAATGGGCTAATGAAGTGAGAAAAGCATTTAATGAAATTCGTGAAAAGCTGACAATAAAGCGAGACTAGTGGAAGCAGGGTCTCAGATCCCCAGGTCAGAGCCAAGAACACTGGCATATACCTGTGCTAGAGAGGAGAACCTGCGGTATTGTTGGGGGAAATCTTCCATGTAGTTTCTGTTGAAAGGTTGGATTGATAATGGCTGCTTTTAATTCATTGAGGCGTTACCTAAAACCAAGCTCAGGGATGTAGTATTAAAATTTAAAGTTGAGATAAATCCATGCTACGCAGATAGGAGGACAACATCAGCAATACCAGGGTATGTGTACTGGTGGGATGATAAAAAAACGTAATGGGCCACACATTTTATTCGATTGCATATGGTTTTTAAATGCACGGAATATATATGTAAAACCAATTTTGACCAAATATGGTATTGTAAATCATGCTCAAGCCATTCGTTTTTTAGGGTACATGAGATTGTTGGATGTTACGTGTGCAATTGGGAGAATTTTAATTTACGATCTAGTTTTAAAAAAAAAAAGATTTGATAAATAACACATAAGGATTTGGTGGATATTTACCCTGTCTCCCAGTTCCCCACCTTTGTCTTCTAGTGCATGTATTACCTATCAGAGGTATTTTTAGTTTTTTATTGTATTTATGTCATTCGAGGTATTTAAGGTGGTTTTAATAGAGTACTGTCAGGATCCAACCCTGTAATGTTCTATAATTCCTATGTGTCTAACTTGCTGATCCAACCCTGTACTGGTCTATGATTCTTATGTACCTAACTTGTTTATAACTGTGTTCTTGCTAACTTTTGTTTTTGCAGGTGCCAATGTTTGTTGTTGACTCTTGTTTCTTTTCTTTACTTTGCTGGAGGCCTTTTGTTCCTCCGCAGCATCTGTAGTTCGGAATCAGGGGCTATAAATTGAGCCACGCCCTAGATTCCTTGCGGATTATTCTAGAGGTTTTCTTGCTGTTGCTGAAGGTTCTCTGAGCTCCGGTCCGTTTCTGATTTCCCGGCGTCTCTCCTGTACCCGGCTGGTTTCCTGACCTCTCCGCAGCAGTTCCTGACCTTGGGGTTGAATCCTACCTCTGAGATTCGAGCTAAGAAATCTCAGGTAGGATCCAACCATTTCACAATAGCCAATTCTAGGAAGGCCTTTCTACTGCGTGTCTTGGTGCAGGCAGCCTTCATCTCAGACCTTCACTTGCGTGTTTTGGTGCGCTCCCTATTTACATTGCACCTTCAATGTTCAGAAGTCTTTTGGCTGAAAACTTCTTCCCTTCTTGGAATATCTTGTCTTACTAGCCTATTAACACCACTTGACCTCATTTCCTGGCAACTTTAAACAACTCGGCTGAGTTGTATTTCTCTTCTACAATCCCTCAAAAAGCCTGTTAATCGCCTGGGGTTTTTTTTCTTCTATTTAGGAGCATGAGATTAATGCATTTAGGAATTTTGCCAAAATAATAGCTGTGTTTATTCTTTTGATGATGTGTGCATGAGGTAAATGCATTTTGAGAATGTTGTTTTAATTATTACTGAAAGCATTATTATTGATGTAAGTTTAATGCATTTAGGAATTTTGCCAAAATAATAGCTGTGTTTATTCTTTTGATGATGTGTGCATGAGGTAAATTCATTTTGGGAATGTTGTTTTAATTATTACTAAAAGCATTATTATTGATGTAAGTTGTGACAACTCTAGGTGTCATTTTACAAAAGTATGCAAATGTTTTGGGAACTAATACAATTCAGAAGAATCTGTTTGCACTTTGATTTCTAGTGTTATACTGGATGTAAGCCTAGGTAAACTTTCTAAGTGGTGTTTTTTCAACTTGAGTTACACAATTACAAGCCAGTTCTTTCGTTCAGGTATCCGGAAGTCATTCTGTGAGAGCAGCAGGTGATTTTTATAGCGACTAGCGCTCACGTGTTCCGGTTGTTATCTTTTCTCGTTCCAGATCTCCCTCCCCGCAGTACCCTCCCTTACCTCCCCTCGTCTAGCCACTTTGGCCTTCTGCTGAACTTATAACGCAGAGCCGAAGCTGCTGGAAGGTGGGCTTTTGGGTACTGCTCCTGAGGAACAAAACAACTATGAACCAATTTTTGAAGGTTCTGACAGAATAATCCGCCCAAGAATTTAGTTCCTCCCGAGCAGTACACAAAAGATGGCCACCATGAATGATCTTTGTGCCATGATTGGAAATTTGCAAAAGGAACTTGTTGCTAGTCGACAGGAAACAGCAGCTCTAGCCAGTAAGGTGACTCAGTTACAAAGTAGATTGGATTCAGGGCCTACAGCAGGTCTATCACAAACTAATGTATCAGGCCCTGGCTCTTCAGTTTCTGTAACTGTCCCCACTCCTGTTCCTTTGGCACCACCTGAGCGATTTGCTGGGGAACCGAACAAGTTACAAACCTTCTTAACTCAGGTACAGTTGCACTTTATGGTTAAACCAACTTCCTTCCCAGACGCTCAGTCTCGAATAGCCTTTCTAATTTCTTATTTAAGTGGGGATGCTGCAATGTGGGCAGTTCCTTTGGTTCAGTCAGACAATCCTTTACTGTACAATTGGACTCTCTTCAAACGTGAATTCGAGAAAATATTCGACAGACGAACTATCACTGGCTCAGCTGATAGAGAACTGCTAGAACTAAAACAGGGAAATAAGGATTTAGTTCACTACCTCACTCAATTTAATCGTTTGGTAGCAGAAACTGAGTGGCCCGAGGAAAAGAGAGCAGCCTTATACTACCAAGGCCTAAGAGACGAGTTGAAAGACCTAATAGCGCCAATCGATCCACAGCCCCGCTCATGTGCAGATTTAATTGCTCTTAGCCTTCGTTTGGATCATCGGGTTGCAGATCGTAAAGGAGATAAAAGAAAAACAGATGTTAGAATATTCTCTAGAGTCAGAGAAAAAACACACCAAACCACACAAGAGGGAGTAGAACCCATGGAAGTTGGAAGTTTGAGAAAACCTTTAACCTCCGAAGAGAAAGAAACTCGACGTAAAAATGGTCTTTGCTTATATTGTGGTAAGAAAGGGCATTTTGTTAGAGATTGTCTCCTTAAACCAAAAAGTTCTTGGCCACGCGACAAGTCAAACAACAAGTCGGAAAACTAGCTAACTCGGGATTGGATCAGGAGACAATTTCGAGTTTGCAGGTTACTCCTGAACAGTCAGTAGCAAATACTTTGCAGTTAACGGTGCCACATCTCATTCTGAACATCCTACTCATTTTGCCAAATCAGAAAAATTTACAAGTTGCTGCTATGGTAGAGTCAGGTGCCACTGGGAATTTTATTGATACAGCCTTCGCCAAAAAGTCAGATATACCAACCTTAGTTAAATCCAGACCTGAATTGGTTTATGCTGTTGATGGTACTCAGTTAACTTCAGGAATGATTACCCATTGCACCAGTGCTCTCCATATGATTTGTGACAGCAATAACAAGAGACATCAGGAGACTATTTCATTCGATGTTATTGATGCACCGCAATTTGGGGTAATTTTAGGTATACCCTGGCCAACCCTACATAACCCAGCTATTGACTGGGCTAATCGTTCAATTGAATTTACATCTCATTGGTGTCTACAGGAATGTTTAGGTCCAAACAAAGAACCAGAAGAGTCTCCAAGTTCCTTGTTACACAGTGTTTCAGCTCTGTACGTTTCCACCGCAGCTGAACAGGACATAGAGTTACCAGACATTTATGGCTCTTTCGCTGATGTGTTTAGTGAACAAAAAGCTGAGAGTTTACCCCCTCATAGAGATTATGACTGTGCCATTGATTTAGTGCCTGGAGCAAAAATTCCCTGCAGTAGAATCTATGCACTAACCGAGCAGGAAAACCAACACCTCCGAGAATATCTTGAGAAATTTTTGAAGCTTGGATTTATCAGACCCTCTAAGTCGCCAGCAGCCTCGCCACTTTTCTTTGTGCCCAAAAGCAATGGGGAATTGCGAACATGTATTGACTATCGAGCGCTCAATAATATCACTGTCAAGAATCGGTATCCTTTACCGTTAATCCCAGTTCTTCTAGATCAAGTGCGGTCAGCCACAATCTATTCTAAGTTGGATCTACGAGGGGCTTACCACTTGGTACGCATAAGACCCGGCGACGAGTGGAAAACGGCTTTTCGAACTCGTTTTGGCTTGTTCGAATATTGTGTAATGCCGTTCGGCTTATGCAACGCCCCGGCCGCATTTCAATTTTTCATTAATGACGTCCTTCGGGATTATCTGGATAGATTCGTCATTGCCTACATTGATGATCTCTTAATTTTTTCATCTTCTACAGAAGAACATGTCCAACATGTTAAAACTATTTTAACCACTTTACGAACACATGGTCTTTTCTGCAAACTGTCTAAATGCGAATTCCACACTACTGAGGTTGAATTTTTAGGCTTTATACTCTCACCATCGGGTATTACTATGGCTCCTAGAAAGATTCAAGCAGTTTTAGAGTGGCCATCACCTACCTCAGTGAAAGACATCCAACGATTTTTGGGGTTTGCTAATTTTTATCGTCGATTTATCAAGAACTTTTCAACTTTAGCTACTCCTTTAACCCAGTTACTGAGGAAAAACGCAAGGTTTATCTGGTCATCTGAAGGTGAACTATCCTTTCAGGCTCTCAAAAAGGCTTTTACACAAGCACCAGTTTTACGACATCCTGACACAGAAAAGCCTTTCATAGTAGAAGCAGATGCTTCGGACTTCGCTATTGGAGCTATTTTGTCACAAAAAGACTCAGTAAGCAATGAATTACATCCGATTGCTTTTCTTTCTAGAACATTTTTGCCTGCTAAAGTTCACTACACAGTAGCTGAGAAGGAACTTCTAGCTATTCGGCATGCCTTCAAAGAATGGCGTCACTATTTGTTAGGAGCAAAACATCCAATAACTGTTTATACGGACCACTGCAATCTACAATTTTTAAGGTGCGCCAAGGCTTTGACCCCAAGACAACTTCGTTGGACATTGTTCTTTGCAGAATTCGATTTCGTTATCACTTTTAGGCCTGGAACCAAGAACAATAAAGCTGATTCCTTATCACGTTATGATATAAAACAAGATGAATCACTTCTCATTCCCAGACCAAGAAACATGTTATCGAACAAACAAATAATTGGTGCCACTATGTCAGATATCTTTTTTCAACAAATAAGAGAAGCCATGCCTATATCCAAACTGTTATCATGGGTACAAGAAGGCCCAAATAGGACTATTCATCAGAATCTACCTTTTGTTTCCAACCTACTGTATGTGCCAACAAAAGTGTTACAAACTCAAGTCCTTCAATGGTGCCATACTAGACACTTAGCTGGTCATCCGGGAATTACAAAAACTAAAGAGCTTGTACGAAGGAACTTTTGGTGGCCAACCTGGAATCAAGATGTGATCTCTTTCATTCAATTATGTGACATTTGCGTACAAGCTAAAAGCGAACGAGGAAGTAAAAAAGGTTACCTACTACCCCTTCCAACTCCTACTCAGGTCTGGGAAGATATTGCTATGGATTTCATCACCGACCTGCCGGAAGACCAGGGAAAGACAACAATATTCGTAGTAGTAGACCGTTTATCAAAAATGGCACACTTTGTAGCAATTCATAAACTCCCTACCGCTTCCCAACTTGTACAACTACTCTTGCAGCATGTGGTTCGTCTGCACGATGTACCACGGTCAATTACTTCGGATCGAGGCCCACAATTTATTTCGCGACTATGGAAAAAATGGTGTGATTCCATGAACATCAAAAATAACACTTCTACAAGTTTCCATCCAGAAACAGATGGACAAACGGAACGGGTCAATCAAATCCTGACTTTTAAACTGTACTTGTGTAATTTACTTACTTGCTGTGCTCGCTCACTCCCCGGTCCACCGCAGCTACCTGTGCTGTTTGTTTGTGGAGGGAGGCAAGCGGCACAACTTCCTGGTTGCTCCATCGGAGGCGGCCATATTTGGTGGGTTGACGCGCTAGTCTCCCACTCCGCCCTGATCACAAAAGGGCCGGCTACAAGCGCGCTTGAGAATTGACTGAGAATCTAGTAGCGCTGGCGCTTGGTAGCAAGCAGGACTGCTACAAGCGTTTTTCTTCTTGTATTCCTGCTAGCCATTATTTTAGCTTGATTAGAAAAGCGATTTTTAGTGTGTACTGACTTTTAAACTGTACTTGTGTAATTTACTTACTTGCTGTGCTCGCTCACTCCCCGGTCCACCGCAGCTACCTGTGCTGTTTGTTTGTGGAGGGAGGCAAGCGGCACAACTTCCTGGTTGCTCCATCGGAGGCGGCCATATTTGGTGGGTTGACGCGCTAGTCTCCCACTCCGCCTAACCTACTTAGCTCTCAATTACTCGCGCAGCGGTGACGCGCAGCGGTAGCGCCGTAGACGCGCCGGAGAGGCGCCAGAGAGAAGCCAGTCTGCGCCAGTCCGCGTCCTGTCGCTCCGGCGGACCGGCAGGTAGACTGGTTTGCCATGACTCTCCCCTCCTACACTTATGATGTCTCCTCATTGCTTGCCTTACGCCCTCCCTTACGCTCTCATTGTGCCCATTTGTTTCATCCGTCTGATATCAATTATCTTTGTAGGAACTGTAATTGGAATCCCTCTATCCTAAATATAGGTATTCCACATCCTTCTCCAGCTCTGGAATGGAGATTGTATCTCCTAAATTGCAGGTCCGTATGTAAACACCACACGGAATTACACACAATGATTGAAGAGCTCAACCCCCACGCACTTTTCCTAACGGAAACTTGGCTTCACTTAGACAACGATCCAGCGATTGGGTGGGCCATTCCCCAGGGCTTTACACTCAAGAGGCTGGATCGTCAGACTGGGAGGGGCGGGGGACTGGCTATTGTCTATCGAGACAATTATAAATGCCGTATTACCCCTACCACCTCACCTACCTGCGAAAGTGTTCATTTTTCGTTAGAATTCTCCCCTACTACTACCTTTTCAGGAATATTAGCCTATCGCCCTCCTGGTGCTTTAAAAAACTCCATCGCTCAAATAACTGATCTTGCTGCTAGCATTGTGCTGTCTTCACCCAACTTCACTCTACTGGGGGACCTTAATCTGCATCTTGATGACCCTCACAATACAGCAGCCAATACGCTCCGCTCTAACCTTTCAGCACTGGATCTTCATCAAAAAGGATTTCATATAACCCACAATAGAGGCCATCTTCTGGATCACATTTATAGCAACAGTGACGATCTTACAGTGCTAACCCCGATTCCGTTACCATGGACCGACCACTTTTTGGTTCCTTTTATCTGGCATACATATTCTCCCATCCCCACTTGTCATCTTGCTAAACAGCGAGGTAGGAAGTGGTCTTCACTCCCCCTCTCTGAATGGGAAACTGCACTGGCCAGAGACCCCCCGAGAAAAGCCCTGAATGCCAATATCGCAGCCAATAATTTCGACAGCTGGATCTCTTCCTCTCTGGACATGGTCCTCCCTGTGCGAGTTACCAATGCCACTAAAAGACTGAGACCTGCTCCTTGGTTCACTCCTAACCTTAAATCTAGGAAACAACTCTGTCGGAAATATGAAAGAGCCTGGAGACAAGATTACTCCCAAGACAAGAAGGCTAGTTATAGAGCGGCCATCAGGCTCTATAAACTGGAGCAAAAAACAGCACAAGCCTCCTATTACGGCAGCAAAATCGAGGCTGCCGCTAATGCCCCAAGGGAAATCTTTAAAATCGTAAAAACCCTTATCTCTCCCCCAACTGAATGCCCCTCCGTGGAGGGTGCCCAGGATCGCTGCATCAACTTGGCGAACTTTTTCTCCCAAAAGATTCAGACTATATACTGTTCTTTTGGAGAAGCCGATAGCACACCGGACCCCTCTTCCCCTACTTTCCTGTCCACTACTACTCCTTGCCAGCTAAATACCATTCCTCTTTTAGATATGCCTACTTTGGACAGACTTATTTCTCAAATTACCTCTGGTTCACCCAGTGACTCAGCATCCCCCCAGACCCTTCTGAAGGTAGTGGACATAATCCGCCCGGTTATACTGGACGTCCTCAACACCTCCATCACCACAAAATCCGTACCCCCGTCATGGAAGTGCGCAATGGTGAGGGCTCTGTTGAAGAAGCCCAACCTGGACCAGGACAACCTGGCGAACTATCGCCCTATCTCTTTGCTCCCTTGGCTGAGTAAACTACTGGAGAGGCACGTGAACAACATCCTGATGAGCCATTTGGAATCAAACGGGCTCCTGCGTGCCTCCCAAACAGGGTCCCGCCCTCGACATGGAACCGAAACCGCTCTCCTAGCGGTAACGGAGGAAGCTAGAACTGTGTTGGACCAGGGTGGAAAGGTCGCCATTATCTTATTAGATCTAAGTGCTGCGTTCGACACAGTCAACCATGTCACGCTCTTACAACGCCTGGCGGACATGGGTGTGTCGGGCGCAGCCTTAAAATGGCTGACATCCTTCCTGGCTGACCGCTTCTTTCAGGTCTTCGAGGGCGAGGTGACATCCCCTAAACACCCTCTCAGATGTGGGGTTCCTCAGGGCTCCTCCCTGAGCCCCACTCTGTTTAATGTCTACATGGAGCCCCTAGACAGGATAGTCCATCCCTTTGGTGTGCATATTGTCACCTACGCAGACGACACCCAACTGGTGGTCTCCTTAGACCACCAGGAGGGATCGTCCAGCACCTTAGGCTCCTGTCTGGAGGCGGTTTCCAGATGGATGCAATCCTCATGTTTAAAACTCAACGGGGAGAAGACAGACGTCATCTTGCTGGGCAATTCCTCCCCCTCGGGCTTTGCATCCTCCTGGCCTCCATGTCTAGGCCCACCCCCTACGCCCAAACCCCAAATAAAAAGCCTAGGGATTTGGCTTGATACCGACCTGAACTTTTCGGTACAAGCTACGAAGACTGCGGCTACCTGTTTTGGGTTGATGAGGATGCTACGGAGGGTGCTCCCTCTGCTCCCATTTCAGGCAAGGAGGATCCTGATCCAGGCCCTTATACTATCTCGCCTGGATTACGGGAATGTCCTCTATATGGGAGCTCCTGCCTATACCATCCATAGGCTCCAAGTCGCCCAAAACAGTGCAGCCCGTTTACTCTACAACCTTCCCCGTTGGCAGTCAGCGAGGAATGCTTTGAGGGAACTTCACTGGCTTCCTATAGCTGGAAGAATACAATTTAAGGCCATGTGTATTTTACACAAGGCCTTCCATCGCACTGGCCCTGCAATTCTTCAGTCCCTGGTCACTCCCTATGCTCCATCTCGTTCTCTTCGGTCCAGCTCCTCCCAGTTGGCTACTCCCATCAGAGTCAAGAAGGCTCGATGGGGTGGCCGCTCCTTCTCACACACTGCGGCAAAGCTATGGAACATTCTTCCTCTGCCTCTGCGGGAAACTTTAAACCATCTCTCCTTTAGGAAAACTTTAAAAACACACTTGTATACTACATTCTGTTGACCTGCCCTGAGCCCTTGCTAATTGAGTTTCTGTCATAAGCGCTACGAGGCCTCCGGGTAGATAGCGCTATACAAGTATTGCTTCATTCATTCATTCATTCATCCTGAAACAGTATTTACGATGTTATCTGTGTAAGAAACAAGGTTCATGGACAAGTCTCTTATGGGAAGCAGAATTTGCCTATAATAACCTACAAAACTCCTCAACAGGAATGTCACCATTTTTTGCTGTTTATGGCCGACACCCACACTTTTCTCCGTTACTGTTAGCTCAACCGAAGACAAATATTCCTTCCCTGGATTCACATTTTCAAGAAATGAGTAAAATCACCAAAACTTTACGAAAGAACATCATGAAGGCAAAAGCTTCCTATAAAAAATTTGCGGACAGGAAAAGACGTAAAGCTCCAGAATATCAGCCAGGGGACCTAGTCTGGCTGTCCACAAAAAACTTTCAGTTTAGAAAACGCTATAAATTTCATCCAAGGTTCATTGGACCCTACAAGATTGTACGATGTATCAATCCGGTAGCATATAGGCTACTCCTTCCACAAAACATGAGAATCTATCCAGTGTTTCACACTTCTCTTTTGAAAAAGGCAGTTCCAAAAAAAAGACCTCGACCATCTGCGATCCAAGTCAAGAATCAAGAAGAATTTGAAGTTCGTTGCATCAAAGACAGTAAACGGGTCAGGGGCAAATTATGGTATTTGCTATCCTGGAAGGGATATGGACCCGAAGAAGACTCATGGGTTTCCCGAGAAAATGTGCATGCTCCTCGTTTGGTGCGATCCTTTCACGCACGTCACCCAGAAGCAATTACTTGACATCTTGGAGAGGGGTGTCTCCATTTTTGTTGGGGGGCACTGTCAGGATCCAACCCTGTAATGTTCTATAATTCCTATGTGTCTAACTTGCTGATCCAACCCTGTACTGGTCTATGATTCTTATGTACCTAACTTGTTTATAACTGTGTTCTTGCTAACTTTTGTTTTTGCAGGTGCCAATGTTTGTTGTTGACTCTTGTTTCTTTTCTTTACTTTGCTGGAGGCCTTTTGTTCCTCCGCAGCATCTGTAGTTCGGAATCAGGGGCTATAAATTGAGCCACGCCCTAGATTCCTTGCGGATTATTCTAGAGGTTTTCTTGCTGTTGCTGAAGGTTCTCTGAGCTCCGGTCCGTTTCTGATTTCCCGGCGTCTCTCCTGTACCCGGCTGGTTTCCTGACCTCTCCGCAGCAGTTCCTGACCTTGGGGTTGAATCCTACCTCTGAGATCCGAGCTAAGAAATCTCAGGTAGGATCCAACCATTTCACAATTGCCAATTCTAGGAAGGCCTTTCTACTGCGTGTCTTGGTGCAGGCAGCCTTCATCTCAGACCTTCACTTGCGTGTTTTGGTGCGCTCCCTATTTACATTGCACCTTCAATGTTCAGAAGTCTTTTGGCTGAAAACTTCTTCCCTTCTTGGAATATCTTGTCTTACTAGCCTATTAACACCACTTGACCTCATTTCCTGGCAACTTTAAACAACTGGCTGAGTTGTATTTCTCTTCTACAATCCCTCAAAAAGCCTGTTAATCGCCTGGGTTTTTTTTTCTTCTATTTAGGAGCATGAGATTAATGCATTTAGGAATTTTGCCAAAATAATAGCTGTGTTTATTCTTTTGATGATGTGTGCATGAGGTAAATGCATTTTGGGAATGTTGTTTTAATTATTACTGAAAGCATTATTATTGATGTAAGTTTAATGCATTTAGGAATTTTGCCAAAATAATAGCTGTGTTTATTCTTTTGATGATGTGTGCATGAGGTAAATGCATTTTGGGAATGTTGTTTTAATTATTACTAAAAGCATTATTATTGATGTAAGTTGTGACAACTCTAGGTGTCATTTTACAAAAGTATGCAAATGTTTTGGGAACTAATACAATTCAGAAGAATCTGTTTGCACTTTGATTTCTAGTGTTATACTGGATGTAAGCCTAGGTAAACTTTCTAAGTGGTGTTTTTTCAACTTGAGTTACACAATTACAAGCCAGTTCTTTCGTTCAGGTATCCGGAAGTCATTCTGTGAGAGCAGCAGGTGATTTTTATAGCGACTAGCGCTCACGTGTTCCGGTTGTTATCTTTTCTCGTTCCAGATCTCCCTCCCCGCAGTACCCTCCCTTAGCTCCCCTCGTCTAGCCACTTTGGCCTTCTGCTGAACTTATAACGCAGAGCCGAAGCTGCTGGAAGGTGGGCTTTTGGGTACTGCTCCTGAGGAACAAAACAACTATGAACCAATTTTTGAAGGTTCTGAATGACAAGTACAGTCTAAATAAACAAAGGTTTTGACTGACTGACAATGTAGAGTTGTTTCAACACACTCATATTCAGTTGTGAGCTGCCCCCTATTTGGGATTTTTCCTGGGTTTGTAAACCTGAATGTATGAGACAGGATAAGAATGTAGAAGCCGGAACGCAGATGCCCTCGTTCCCGCATTGGTCGGTGGCCAGTGGGTTCTTTCAGACTCAGAAGGAGCAGCAGACCTGCAGAAGGCCATTCCTTTCAACAATGAGGGAAACAGCTTTGATATTTTACATGAATTCCAAAATGCACCACACCATGCTGCCCCAGCTCTGTAACTTACACAAACTGTCAAAACACATCAGTCCTGGTATGCAGTACCCCTTATGCTACAGCACAAAGAGTGACATCTGACTTACTTATTGATTGTACAGAAGAATGCGCTACTGCTCCTGGTGCATGCGCTTTGTCTCACAGCCTAAGGTACCTGCTCCGAACAGAGAGGGGAGAAGAGGGTTTGGTTAACAGGGTTTTCCACAAGTTTTCCAGAACTGATCAATAAACTGATGGTGTGCTTCGGTGAAGGGGAACTGTGGTGTCTTAGGATGTATAAATAAATAAACTGGAAGCAAGTTAACTTCAGCGTAGGTTTATTTAATCCTCAGCCACAAACGCTCAGAGTCAACTGACTCCCAATACAGTAAACACTCTAGAATACAGAATATCGGCATGGAACTTAATGACACAAGAAAGGATTGTTTAAAGAAACAGGGAGAGATTATAAGAGAAACACAACATCACACATCTCCCTTCGCAACAAAAGAAAGAAAATAAGAAACAAAGAAATGGTTAAACATAATCTTTCATGTACATAGGTGCACTACATAACCTCATGCTCCTCTTAAGGGCAGTACAAGATGTAGAAGGAACAGCTGCAGAGAAATTGATGACATTAAATGAATCATTTTCATTGGGTAAATCAGGAACGAAAGTATTAGATTTAACAAGCACAACACGACTCTTATTCCATATTCTCCCATCCTGAGTTTTTATGGCATTCTTGAAAACCTTTATGACTGGTCTGAAATTTGTATACTTAGACCATGATTTACAACCAACAGGTGCTTTAATTCGAACAAGATCACCAACTGTAAGCTCTTGAGATCGAACACACTTCTTCTTGTCAAAATAAATCTTTCTCAACATTTGTTTATTCAACTCTCTTTCTCTCCATTCCCCAATGCTATTGTCAACCAAACCTTTATTCATTTTCATCCAACCAGGACACCACAAGGTATTGGGTATCCTACCCTTGAACAATTCAAAAGGAGATCTCCCAGTAGAGGAATGAGGAGAACACCGATAAGCATCTATTCTCTCTTGAAGTGTTATAATCCAGTTCAAACCATTGGACCTAGCCAATTGTATAGACTCTTTGAGTGTTTTGTTCACCCTCTCAACAGCTCCATTGGTTTCAGGATGATATAAAGAACATCTCTTATGAACTACACCACATTTTCTCAAAAAATCACAAAACAAACTAGAACAAAACTGGGGACCATTATCAGACAATAAACTATTAGGAAAACTCTCCCTTTTAAAAATTTCTTCTAAAAACTTAATGACAGAAGTAGAGATAATGTCTCTAAACGCAGACACTTCAATCCACCTGGAATACAATTCAATGAGAACAATCAAGTACGGGGTATCTGAAACACCACTAAGTAGACCTAAAATGTCAATAGCAACTTCATCCCAGGGATGACTAGGCAATTTCCTACACACCATAGGCATCTGCCTAGTTTTTAGAATATTATCACTTGCAGAACATTCAACACAATCCCTGACTAATCGCTCAACTTCTATATCCATACTAGGCCACCAAAACTGCAAACGCATCATTTCCTTTGTTTTTACAATACCCAAATGACCATTATGGGCATGAGATAACAGTTTTTTACGAATACCTAAAGGAGGAACTAACTTAGTACCACGAGTCAGCAAACCATCTGTAACAGAGAGCTCATCAGCCACAAGAGACCAGGGTTTATTCAAACGTACATTTCCCTTCTAAGAATTTATAACAGAAAACATCTCATCATCCTTTTCCAGTTAACTTTTCCATTCGCATTCTTCCACAGCACCTTCAGTGACTTCACAGACATTAATAACCTCCTCTGTATCATACACAACTTCCTCATCACCACACTCACTGTCAACCAATCTTGACAAACAATCAGCAGATTTGTTTGCTACTCTTGGAATATATTGTACTTCAAAATCAAATTCCTGCAAGGAAATAATCCACCTTCTAATTCTTGAAGAAATAGAATCCAAACCTTTTTTTAAGAACACTTCTTTCAAAGGCTTGTGATCAGAAAATACTACAACCTTAGTACTCCAAATCACAAAGACTCTCTTTCAATTACAGAATAATTTAATTCAGACCCTCTGAGACACCTGGAAGAACAACAAATCAAAACCTCTTTTCCCTCCTTCTTTTGAAGAAGAACAGAACTAAGCCCCTTTTCGCTCGCATCAGTAAACATATAAGTAGGAAGACCAGGAATAAAAGCATGAAGAGAAGGAGCTTTTTTTAATTCATTCTTTATACACTCAAACTCTTGCTTACAGTCAGACACCACTCATAAGTAACATTTTTAGCCGTTAACTTCCTTAGATTAAATGATTTTTCTGCAAAGTTTGTTATGAACTTTCCATAAAATTCTACCATACCAAGAAATGAAAGCAATTCATCTTTGTTTACTGGCTCCTTAATCCTATCAATGGAGTCAACTAATTATTTTTTTGGAAACACACCTTGGCACGTAATACGATGATCAAGATAATTTACTTCTTCCAATCTAAATTTACATTTTTCTTTTTTTAAAGACGCCTGCACTACTCAAACGTTCCAAAACAGCACACACACGAGAATTATGCTCTTGAATGTTCTTGCTATAGATCAAAATATCATCTTGATAGCATTTCACTCCCTTAAGACCTTTTAGAATCCTAGACATGATATGTTGAAATACTGAGGCCACCGATACGAGGCCAAAAGGCATCCTCCTGAATTTGAAAGTTCCCATAGGTGTAATAAAAGCAGTCAAATCTTGAGAAACATCATCTAATTCCACCTGGTGATAAGGCAGAAGCCAAGTCTAGTGTGGTAAAGTATTTTGCACCCTCAAGTGTACCAACCATTTCATCAATGTTAGGAAGAGGAAAACGATCTACAACCACCTCCTTATTTAAAGCACGTAAATCAATACATAAACGAATCTCATTATTCGTTTTTTTAGCAATAACGACTGGAGCCAACCATTCCGTTGCCTCAACTGATTCAATAATTTCATTCTTAACAAGTTTTTCAATTTCCTTCTGAACACTAGCTTGCTGAGATAAAGGAATTCTTCTTACTTTTGCTACAACAGGAACAGCATGCTCCCTTAATTTAATATGATGTTTGTACCCCTTCTACCATACCAAGAAATGAAAGCAATTCATCTTTGTTTACTGGCTCCTTAATCCTATCAATGGAGTCAACTAATTATTTTTTTGGAAGCACACCTTGGCACGTAATACGATGATCAAGATAATTTACTTCTTCCAATCTAAATTTACATTTTTCTTTTTTAAAGACATGCCTGCACTACTCAAACGTTCCAAAACAGCACACACACGAGAATTATGCTCTTGAATGTTCTTGCCATAGATCAAAATATCATCTTGATAGCATTTCACTCCCTTAAGACCTTTTAGAATCCTAGACATGATACGTTGAAATACTGAGGCCACCGATACGAGGCCAAAAGGCATCCTCCTGAATTTGAAAGTTCCCATAGGTGTAATAAAAGCAGTCAAATCTTGAGAAACATCATCTAATTCCACCTGGTGATAAGGCAGAAGCCAAGTCTAGTGTGGTAAATTATTTTGCACCCTCAAGTGTACCAACCATTTCATCAATGTTAGGAAGAGGAAAACGATCTACAACCACCTCCTTATTTAAAGCACGTAAATCAATACATAAACGAATCTCATTATTCGTTTTTTTAGCAATAACGACTGGAGCCAACCATTCCGTTGCCTCAACTGATTCAATAATTTCATTCTTAACAAGTTTTTCAATTTCCTTCTGAACACTAGCTTGCTGAGATAAAGGAATTCTTCTTACTTTTGCTACAACAGGAACAGCATGCTCCCTTAATTTAATATGATGTTTGTACCCCTTCAAGCATCCTAAGTTTTCTTTAAAAACATCTGGAAATTTGTCGGAAAACATAGCCGACATGTCACATACCTCTTGGACAATAACTTGAGGCGATGCATTAGGATTGAGTTGAACCCCAAGATCACGTTGATGTAACCAACTCAACAAAGAATCACCTTTCTTTGTCACATATATCTTCCCAACAGTCATACGACTACCCAATTCAAGTTTCGCCATGAAGTAACCCAACATTTTGATAGGTTTATCCCCATAACCCAAAGGAGCAACATCACACTTAAATAACTTAACTTTACTCTTAGAATTTTTTATAAACACCCCCTCATCAATCATAGTAATATGCAAACAAGAATCAAATTTCAAGTTGATCATTACATTTTCAACAGAAACTAGATGAGAAGGGTGATCCATTTTTTCCCTATTGACCTGAAAAGTCACAGTTTTCACTTGTGGTTGCGACCATTTTTTAGTTGAAGACTCACTACTAAACAAAATTTCGCAAAATGCCCTCTTTTGCCACAAGTGTTGCACAAAGTTTTCAGTGCGGGGCAATTAGATGAATTAGCTAAAAGACTAAACTGCCCACACCTGAAACAAGAAAATCTGTTTCCTGAATTTGTATTTGGAACAAATGGCATTGAAGTCTGTCTCTCCATATTAACATTAGTTTTTTTTTTAACTTGGCAAACCACTTCTTCCACCTTAGATTCACTTTTCGTTTCCACAGTAGATATCTTCTCTTTTTCTCCTTTTAATTCTTCGACACATTTAGTCATATGCTCAACTTGCTTTGCAATAACTAAAACTTCATCAAGAGGAGGTTCATCCTTTAACCACATCTCTTTTCTTATGTTGTCATGCGCACATCTCAAAACAAATTGATCTCTAATTCTCTCATCTAAAGTTTGTCCAAAGTTGCAATAAGAGGCCAATTTCCTTAAGACAGAAACATATTCTTCGACAGTCTCATCCTTCTTTTTTTCCCTTAAACTAAAATGATACCTCTCCATAATCGTGCTAAGCCTTGGTAAGTAGTGCCAATCAAGTTGAACAATGGCAATTTCATATTCATTCAAATTTCTTTGTTCAGCTGCACTGAGATCAGGTAGGTGTTCTAAAACTTCTTGACCCTCTCCACCCAAACAATGCAAAAGTAATGAATGTTTTCGCTCTGCACTTAAATTTGTGCCACAAACTCTTGCATAATTTGCAAAAATGTTCTTCCATTTTTTCCATTTTACATTAGGTTCACCAGGACTGGTTAAGAAAAAGGCTAGTTGTGCAACGTTTTGCATGTTCCAGAAATTAATAAATTAATTTCCAAATTAAGTGTAGCTCTTTTTTTTAAACAGTTCTTTTTTGAAATATGTTGTTCAAAAATAAGCTAAAGTTTATTTTAATTTTTTTTTTAAATGAGGAAAGTCACAAATATATATCTTTTTTTTAAAGTAATGCATTTGATAAACTTTCCCTTTTTTTTTAGCTTATATTATAGCCAAACTATGTTGAAAACGATCCAAGCCGATATACTTTTATAAGATGAAGCACGTAAAATGTTTCCTTTCCGTGTTGCACTTCAAATACTGTTCTCCGTCACAATGACAGTTGCGTCACTGAACAGCAAGGTAAATCCTTCTGAAACGCCGTGAGAAGATTCAGTCTGAAACGCCAAGCGGAGAAAACGTCACAATGCGTGCCTCTTCAGTGACACGCAGAGATACGTCAGTGACACGCAGTACTGCGCGCGCTCACAACGTCAATTTTCTCTCGCGTAACAGTCTTTTCCCTTCTCTTTTCTTTTCTTTCTAAATCTTCCCGATTTTTAATTAAATATATTATCCTCCCGCCTACTCCTCACCATTAACTCAAAAGAGTGATGAGTTATTTTCCGATTGACTGCCGCAAGGAAGACAACGCTTCGCTTCGCTTCGAGGAGAGACGTTCAGAGAAGCTTCAGCTTGGATTCTTCATTTGTGTTGAGGTTGGTTTTCTTTCTACAATCATCGCCAATTTATGTGGTGCCTTAGGATGTATAAATAAATAAACTGGAAGCAAGTTAACTTCAGCGTTGGTTTATTTAAACCTCAGCCACAAACGCTCAGAGTCAACTGACTCCCAATACAGTAAACACTCTAGAATACAGAATATCGACATGGAACTTAATGACACAAGAAAGGATTGTTTAAAGAAACAGGGAGAGATTATAAGTGAAACACAACATCACAGGAACATCTCCCAATTACCAGTTCATTTTTTATGGCGTGTTTTTTGGGTTGATGCTATGATAGGGAAATTGAGAAAGCACTTCCAAGAAGTAAGAACCATTGGTCAGGGAAGAGAAAGTGAGAACAGAAGGTCTCCTTTCTCATTGAACACATGTAGATTGTAGGATCTGATTGACAGGGCAGTAGTAACCACACTCAGCAGTAAGTGGGTATAAGCTTCTATATTCATAAGTACATGTATACAGCTTCTCAGTAACCTCCAGCTTGCTCAACTGACAGTATTACCTAGAACTCTCCTGTGATGCCATTCTATTGCATCACCAAGTACTACAACAGAAGGACATTTACACACATCTTACTCCCTTACAAGCAATTCCATTACAATTAATAAACAAAACATAAATAGGTGAAGAAAAACAATGGAACATAAATGAACAATGCAGAGATTCTCACAATAGAAATTCAAAAGAAAATCCACTACAATTATTCAGTCAGATTTGGAATATTAACCTTACGCAGGTTACCAATACTCCACTCTTTTCCGTCATCCAATTGGACAACGGATTTCATGACTTTAACCACTCTCTGTGGCTGAGAAAACTTGCTCTCTCATAGTTTAAGGGTAGAATATTTGACTGGTAGTCATCATATAGTTAAAGTTTTAGGCTCTGAATTTGTTCATTAGAAGCTGTTTTACTTCTTTTTTAAGGGAAGAGATTCTGCGTACCACTGGAGGTAGGGAGTTCCAGATCTTTCGAGCGATCCCTGAGAATGCTCTGCGACCGGTTCTCTTTTTGTGAGAGGATTGTGGTTTCAGTAGTAGTGAACTCGCACTTCGCAATTATATGCATCTTCCTGATCGTTCTAGCTTACGTGCTAAGTAACTGGGGGTATTGCTATGCAGGGCTTTGTGGGTCATGCAGGCGATCTTTAGGTGCATTCTTGCCTTGTAAGGTAGCCAGTTCAGAGCTTTCAAGGTCGGAGAGATGTGGTTATCCACCCAAACTTCATTTTTCTTCTGAAACCACCAGGAGACTCCCTAGTCACAGGTTCCCTGCCTTTGATAGCGATAAACGGAGAAACTCCAGTGACAGAATGAGGGGTTACTCTATGGGCCTACATCATTTTGTCTAAGTCCACCTTCCACGCTAATCCATTAGCCAGGGACAACTGATGTTGTCTACAATTACAGGATTAACCCTCTCAACCAATCCGTTGTCCTGTGACCTAAACAATGCCTCTCTATAATTTTTGATCCCCAATTCAGCAAGAAACTTTGTCATAACACTGGAAACCAATTGTACCCCATTGTCAGTGACCAGTGTTCTAGGTATTCCTTTCTCCGAGAATGCATCTTTTAGAAACTCAATCAGCCTCATGGATGTGATATGCTCAACAGGTTTGACTGTAAACCATTTACTATAGTAATCCACCAAAACAATTAAAAACCTCTTCCTGACACCCAATCTTTCTATGGGACCCAAAAGTCCATAGCCAACTTTTCCCAAGGTCAATCAAGGACCTTCACACACCCCAAGGGAGGTTGACGAACTACTCTACTTTTATCACTGTTGCTACATGCACAGCAATCTTTAACAACCTTCTCCGCCTCTCTCTCCATTTCAGGCCACCAGAAAGATTGCCTTAATCTCTTTTTACTCCTGCTCCTCCCTAAGTGTCCTTCATGTACAAGCCTAATCAGTCTTCCTCTCAACGCCTTGGGTGGAACAATCCGGTTACATCTCAAGACTTTATCAACTTGAATACTTAACTGATCTTTCACCTTCACATACTGTTTCAACTCTTCACTCAGAGCTGAAATATCTTGCCAACCACTACTTATACATTTATTTAGCTCTCTGTACTCCTCATCTGTACCCAACACTTCAGCCCACTCTTTGTGCCTCGAAGCTAATTCCCTGTCAACAAGAGTAGAGAAGGAGTCCACTTCAACCATGAAGGAAATCTTTTCTTCATCATCAATATGCGCGACAAGCAGTCAGCTATCACATTCCTTTTTTCTCTGACAAAGTCAATCGTAAAAATTCCGATCCATCACAGACAACAACCACCTATAGATACCTGGAGTCATGCTTCCTTCATGACCCTTACCACCTTTAAAAATGTGGCAACAAAGGCTTATGATCTGTCCTAAGCGTCAAAGGCAGTCCCAAAGGTAAAATCTAAAATTACTCATTGCCCAACAACAGGCTAAAACCTCTTTTTCGATAGCAGAATAAGACCTTTCAGTACCCTGTAGACGACGCAATACAAAACCTATCACCCTTTCTTCATTATCAACTCTCTGGATCAATACAACACCCAAGCCCACATTGCTTGCATCAGTTGTCAGCATGGTCTTCATTCTACCATCAAAGTGACCTAAAGGTGGCGCACAAACCAATGACTCCTTAATATCTTTGAATACTGATTCACATGCCACACTCCACTCAAACAACACCCCTTTCTTTAACAGCACTCTCATATGTTCAACAATATCAGAACA
This sequence comes from Lissotriton vulgaris, assembly GCF_964263255.1. Lineage (NCBI taxonomy): Eukaryota > Metazoa > Chordata > Amphibia > Caudata > Salamandridae > Lissotriton > Lissotriton vulgaris. The sequence continues at coordinate 580,907,502 of NC_141695.1, forward strand.
ATTGGATACAAACTTAGAGTAATACTCGGCAAGACCAAGAAATGATTCCAATAGCTCATTATCAGTAGGACGAGGAGCATCGACAATTGCTTTTACAATTCTTTTTTTCGGTCTAATTCCACTAGTAGATATCTCATTCCCCATTGATCTTTTCTTAGTTGGCACTTTTCCTTCTTAATAGTTAACCCATGTTCTGCAATCCTTCTCAACACTTCGAACAACAATTCATCATGTTCATCAAAAGATCTACCGACCACCAAAAATATCATCTTGAAAACACAAGACCCTCTCCATCCCTTGGAAAATATTGTGCATAATCCTTTGGAATACCGCTGAGGCTGACGCCAAGTTTAATGGCATTCGACAATAGCGGAAAGCATCCAGCGGTGTAACAAAGGAAGATAAGTATTGTGAATCCAGATGTAAATTCACTTGATGATAGGCTGCAGACATATCTAAAACAGTGAAAACTTTCCTACCTCCAATCACACTTAACATTTCTGCAATATTGGGAAGTGGTTGACGATCAACCCATATGTTCTTATTTAGGTCTCTTAAGTCAATAGAGAGACAAATGTTGTTGTCATCCTTGGGAGCAATTACAATTGGAGCGAGCCATTCAGAGACCTTGATAGGCTCAACGATCTTGAAAAGGCGGTTGCGCATGAGATCATGTCATTCAACTCTCCAAATCGGAAGATATTTTAGAATATCTCAGGCGCAGAGAAAACTGCAGCTGATACCTTATCCAAGGATACCAGTATCACTATAAAACCAGCTGATAAAGGTGGTGCCACGGTTATCATGGACACCACTGTATACCGTGCTGAGTGCCAGAGACAGCTTAATGACACCAACTCGTACAGACTACTGACTACGGACCCGACAGACAGACTGATAACTGAAAGCGGAGGCTAATACGGAAGGGTGGATTACGCCTAAAGAAGCACTATTTTTGGTCACCGCCCATCCAGTGACACCGTACTTTTATGTTCTACCAAACATCCATAAAGCTGCGAGACCTCCACCGGGGCGCCTGAACATCTCGGGGATTGTCTCTCTACTCGAACTTCTATCCACCTTTGTGGATTTATTTTTAAGACCACTGGTCAAATGCAAGCCAACGTATCTCTAGGACACCAAGGATGTCCTGAGATTACTTCCTGAGGTCGAGTTTAACGTTGAGACTGACCTGGAGGAGACCCTGCAAGCCATCAGGGGTCTTCTGGATAAACAAAATCTGCACAGCATAACACCTATCAACTTTATAATGGAGTGCGCTAGAATAGCGATGACAGAAAACTTTTTCAAGTTTGAAGACTCCATTTATCTTCAGGTATCAGACAGGTCAATGGGGAGTGTCTTTGCCCCCAGTTTGGCCAATTTGTATGCCCATGTGTTCGAGATGGAATGTGTACTTGACTAGAGCAACCCATTTTTCCACCAAGTGTTGCTCTGGAAAAGGTACATTGGCGATATCCTCGTCATTTAGCGCGGTGATGCTGCTTCCGTACTTGCCTTTCAGACCTGGCTTAACACCAAGAACCAGTACCTTAAGTTTACTGTTGAGTACAGTCGATCAGAACTTCCTTTTCTCGACTTACTCATTGTCCCAATGGAGGGGAGGTTAATAAGGAGCAAACTGTATCGGAAACCCATGTCCAGGAACTCATTGCTTCCTTTTAACAGCCACCACCCTAGGTCCCTTAGGGATAATTTGCCCTTCGGGCAGTTTCGAAGAGTTCGACAGAACTGTTCTGAGAGGGTAGATTTTGACCTGTTCACCAGTGACCTGTCCAAGAAACTTAAACTACGTAACTATCCTAGAAAACTTGTACGGAAAGCACGGAAGAGGGCTTCTAATAATCATCGAGAGGCTCTGCTTGGCCCCCCATTTTGAAACCTGCACTGGATAGACTAACAATTGTTACAACGTTCAGCACCCTATCAACCCAAATACAAAAATCAGTTTGGAGGAACTGGCGCATTCTGAACACAGCTGGGAAGACTATCCCTCTTCCACTGTTTTCTTTCAAGAGAGGCCAAAGTTTACGGGATGCTCTGGTTCACACTCGACCACGAACACAGATGCAGGGACCTACCAGTACATTATGGAACCTTCCCCCTGTCCAAGGCCATTTTCCCTGTGGATCCTGCACCGCATGCCCGCAAACACAGAAAACTCTGTCAGTGGACATAGGTAAGAGACTCTGGGTGTTGAAGAAAGACACTAACTGCAACAGCGATAAGGTTATATACCTGATCACCTGCCCATGTCCTCTACAGTACGTGAGCATGACGACAAGGAAAGTCAAGCTCAGGATTAATGAGCACAAAAGCACCATTAGATGCAACAAGCAAGCGACACGCCTCACAAATCACTTTTTGGACAAAAGACACAAAGCCGAAGAAATGAGGTGGGTGATTCTTGAACAGCCATTTATCCCCCACCACATCAGTGATGCTACATGCTACTTGTTCATCAAAGAACAAAGATGGATCTTTAAACTCAAGACCAACACATGTGGCCTAAATGATGACATCCCGTGGGTTCTGATTTAAGATATCGGACGTGGCTGCACATAACTACTTATTAAGGCTGTAGGCCTAGCTTTTGGGATCGGCAACCACTCCAAACTCGGGTCAGGCACTGCCTTCTCCGTACGGTTTCATTCCGTTTTTGAAACTAGGGAACTTGTTCTGTCCTGGTTTGGCCATATTCTCCTCCAGGCCCAATTGACAGTATTAGTGAATCCCCTGCTTGAGCTAGGAAACAGTTGTGCACCTTGTCCGCAACTGGTTAACTATAGTACAGGGTACTATCACTGGATCGCAAACTAACATTATTAATGGCTGGGCCTGGACATGAGTCTTATGCTGTCTGCTGGGCCTCTGACACTTGCCCTACTAAGGAGCCTTACTCTGCTACTCATATCTCACGAGACGCTGGCTCGTGTTTGGTAGCAGATAGTCCTTCTGGGTGATGCTTCATTAAGAGTGATACATCTCCACTCTCAAATACATTTAGTATTTCCAGCATCTAATATCTCTATCATCGCTAATAACATTTACCTGCATTACACTGTAGTTTGCAATTATATGCAATAGCTGTATGTCAGTGGAGCTCACAGTATCGGATTGGCCACATGGTCCTAACCAATCCGAGAGTGTTTGACTAAGCAATACCCTTAGCGAAGTACCCATGCAACCTGTACATTACCTCAGTAGCCTCTCACAACACCAGATTAGTTGGATTGTGTCCCTCTACAACCAATCAGAGAGCGGTTCATCTCGTCATAGCTCACGCTCTTTTCAGGACGTTAGCAGAACTCACAAGACCAGGTTGGTCAAATAGTCCTTTCGGTATAACCGATCTGAGAGTGTTTCACTACGCCATACATAAAGCTAAATATACGGCCGTCTGTGATTACGGAGACAATCTGCATATTCCTCCAGTAAATCCTCACAGCACCGGATTGGCTGCTTAGTGTTCCGCTATATCCAATCAGTAAGCGGTTCATTGCGTCAGACTTAAATGTGAAGCACACGCCTTTTCTAATATGCCACTATCATGGTTCTCTATCTGGTCCACCTGTGGCACTTCGCAACCATTGGCCCACATTATTGCGCCTTACACATGCGCATTCTATCCACGGGCTCTATACAGGCCCCCATCAGGTCCGCAATCACTTAAGATTTGGCGTGCCTACCGGATATTTAAGCATGCCTTCCTGTGACGTCGGTACCTCCCCCTCAGCTTAGGCCTAAGCCTGGGGTATCGACGGACAGGTAGGAGGCAGTGGCGCTAGGGACAGTGCTTGGACGGATTTCTGCAACTTTGTATTACTCACCTTCTGGACCACCCACTGCGGCCGTATCTCACCATCTGTAAAGCGGATTTCACTATCCATAAGGGGTGCACTTTTACAAGCTTTTTTGCACCGAGATACCACTGCATCTTAGCCCCTTGATTATTAGAAGGGCAACGACTTGAGCATCGGGTCTTTAAAACTTTCTTTAAACCTTATAAATTCACGATTATATTACATTCATTCCCTTCTGGGTCACGAATTGGTGGGAGAATGATAGCTGTATTGACCATACTGGCATTATCTCTAAATACACATTGGACATGCTGGGTCCTCTCATTGTCTGCTTTCTGGTTCGCAACTCTGGCACCAAGGTTTATCACAAATGTTGATTATAAAAATTATTAAGTGGTATGATAACGAGCCTCACATACCATTTATGAACTTCATTGTGGAGAGGGGCCTTATTAGCTGAGCGAGTGCCAGGAGAGGTGAGGTCTTTCCCCAAGAATCTTTGGGTTAGTTAATATTACCACAATTACAGTAAAAATACTGTGGCTATTTTATGTTTACATGTTGTAGTGTTTTTTGTTATGTTTGTTTTTGGTGTGTATATACTCATGTGCTTACCTTGCTGGAAGGAAATCCATTTCCAAGGACAATTCACCTATACGTTGGAATTTGTCATATGGTAGGAAGAATTTATATATGATCTTCATACTTTTTGCAGTAGTGTAATCAACTTGGTCCTGAAGAAAGCCTCTGGTCTACTATTTGACCTTGCATGGCTGAAACATGTCGACCTTTTCCATCATATGATAGTTATTATTTTTTCAATACTATCTGCACACTGTTTTTAGTCTTGGCATTATAATGACCCTGTAGTAAAATGTGGCTTTCTGCATTATAACAGTCAATTTTAGCTTCACACTTTTTCACTTATCCCAGCACTGCAAATTTTTCAGCACCACTACACCACTTTCTTTGGCTTCCCATCACTGGTGGATCTACACTAGAATTACTCTCACGTTTACACTCAGTGACACACCTAGTAGATACCAGTTTTCTTTCAAAATCCCAGATGACGATGCTCCACCATCGGGTGGGCTGGTGGGTTTTCCTTCCCTCTGCGCATGAACACCTTCATTTCTAAATACACTATTTTTCCAGTTATAGCCACTCGTCACTAGACCAGTAGCACCCATGTACGTTTTGTCAATAATCTTATTCTCTAACAATTTTTCAAGTTCCTTTTGAAGTGGCTCTCTCATTAACAATGCAATGGGCCTAACCATATGTACCACTGGAACAGCACCCTTCTTCAAAATGATACGGTTAGTGAACTTTTTCAGCATACCCAATTCATCAGTAAATGTGTGAGGAAATTATAACATCAGCTTCTTTCCCCATTCACAAATCAATATCATGCATAGTTTCCACCACCACCACAGGCTCCTTACCATTAGGATCAAGAATGATATTCAAGTCTTTTTGATGATGCCACCCCAAGAGGTTTGAACCATCTTCTGTTAGATATACTCTACGATGTACAATATTGTTCTTCAAAAATATCTCAATCCATTCCATCCCCACAATGTTAATTCTTTTGCCACCATAACCTACTGCTTTTATATCAGGTTGTTGCAACATACTCATGTTTCTTCTTAGATCTTGTGAGAAGTTGGCTTGGTATATGCTAACTTCTGTTAGATATACTCTACGATGTACAATATTGTTCTTCAAAAATATCTCAATCCATTCCATCCCCACAATGTTAATTCTTTTGCCACCATAACCTACTGCTTTTATATCAGGTTGTTGCAACATACTCATGTTTCTTCTTAGATCTTGTGAGAAGTTGGCTTGGTATATGCTGTCCACTAATTAAAATGGGCCCCCTGTACCAGCCAAACAACCCTTATTTTATTGATGATTAGGTCAAAGATAACCTTTATGAAAGCTATCCTAGTGGTAGCTATGGAGAGCAGCCTTCAGGCTAAGTCTTGAAGGAATGTAAAGCAGCCTGTTTTACGAGATCAGAACCTCCTTAATAACCAAATGAAAGGAGCACCACACAAGAGATATATAAAATATATGTATTTATTACTAAACTCTCTACTAATTTCTATAAGAGATTAGAGCACAAGGTACACAATACTTAATCAATAGAATGACAGTAAATGGCACAATACACAGCGGGCTCCAGGGGGAGACTGAACCATATACTAAAAAAATGGTATAACAACATCTTCACTAGACACAGTGCATAGAGCACGTAGAATCACTGAGACCCCAAAGAACCACCCAAAGGAGTGACATAGAGAGCCCACGGAGGACGGGTGCAGTTTGTGTACACAAATGCGAGTTCCGCACAACTCTGTAGGGAAGTCAAAGTTGGAAAATTACAGTTTAAGGACACTTCGGAGAGGACTTCAAGCAAACCCTTTGCAACATAGAAGGTTCTAAGGCCAGCACCCTTGTGAGTACTGAGGTACCCATGTTACCTATCCCAAGGGAAGCCGGGTGCATAGGGGTCAAGTGGTGTCGGAAACCTTCGTTGTTTCCAATGGCGTGACTCAAAGAAGTGCTGCTGCCGGGAAAATGAAAAGTGTCTGGTGGAATCGAAGCCTGGATTTGAGGTGAGAAGAACCTGAAAGCAGAGGGGACAGATTCTGGGTCATTTCAGGGTGACCAGGGGCTTGGTAAACGAATGCCCACTGATGTCGGGCGCTTCAGGTGTGAATATTGGATGCTTGGCTCTGCAGTCACGGGGACCAGGAGATGTCGATGACAACCAAAGTCCAGAGGTGAGCTGTCCCATGAAGGATGTCGAGTGTTGAAAAGTCAGTGTCCAGATTGAATACCAACAAGCCTTTGCAAATGCAACCCATGCAGGCAGAGGAAATAGGTTACGGTGAGGACCAGCAAGGTCCTGGGGACCCTTCAAGCTATGGGGAGTCAGGACACGTCTGGAGCAACCAGGAAAACCGATTTGAAATCAAAGTTACCTTCACAGGGACCCACAGGCGAATGGACCAAGGATCGCTAAGGGACCTCGAGCTGAATCACGAAGTACAGGCTCACAGAGCACTCATGGAGTAGAGGCTGGAAATCTTCAGTGGAAATACTGCTCAGTCTCAGGACTACACGTAGCCCAAAGCACAGCCTCAGGGATTGCCAAAAAGCATATGCTACTGCAAAAGTGCACGGTGCACAGGGGCTCAGGTTGCACGGTCCGCACGAGGGATACTAGTCTCAGAATTGCTGAGAGGTCAGGTCTATCTCAGGGATGCTTGGGAACCCACCTCCTGTGTTGTAGAAATCTTCAGAGTTCTCAGGAGCTTGGGAGATGCAAACTGATCAGATGCATTAAAGTGCCTGCATCAGCAGGGGCGTAACTCCTTTACTCCAAGGGAGATTCTTCAGTCGCCCAGCCAAGTGTAGACCGTCAAAGTACTTGGTTTCTGCTTGCAGAATTTAGTCCAGGTAAAATCTAAAGTCCTGCAGTCAGGTTTCCTACTTTATACCCAAGGAAGGGGTTGGACAAACTCTGGGGACCCACCTATGGGAGGGTCAGGATGGAGTGGTGGCTACACCCATGTCCTTTGTCCAGTTTTGCGCCAGAGCAGGAGCAAATGGCTCTGCAACCGGTTTTAGCTGGACTATGCACAAGGACACCAAATGTGTCCCCAGTGCAAACTTTCTGGCACTCTCAGAGTGCACCCACCCAGCCACAAAACACTAAAGCCTGTCTGGGAGGTGGTCATACCTCCCTGTCACAGGAAACCTATTGTCAGGCCTTCCTCTGCCCAAGCTTGGCTCAGAAGCAGGAGGGCAGACTTGTGTTTGTGGTTGGCAGCATCCATATTGTGCTGCCCAGGTCGAAAAAGCTGGTACCGAGTAGACCGGTGACCCACAGTAGTGGTTCTACAAGGGAGGTATACCTCCCACACCAGTTACTGGTGTGGAGGTATGATTCCAAGGTGTTTGAAAACAAACACAACATGTTTCTAAGCAGCCTTTTTGAAGCTAGCATTTACAGAGAGGTTATAATGCACTTAAGTATATATGGTTTGGCTGCATCACAGACAACCCCGGAGAATAGATTCCAAAGGATATAGAGGGGCTATGCACATGCAGGGGAATCCTCTCACACAAAACCCAGCACCCTGCCTTCAGGATTGATGAGGCCTGCAACAGGGGTGACTGATAGGTTTATATGTGTAGTGATTTAGAATAGATATACCTAATCTATATCCAAGTAAGGGGTGCATGCTGAAGTAGCAGACCTGTGGTGTCAGTTTGACTAGTCTCTTAGGTGTGGCATAATACATGCTGCAGCCCCTGGGAGGCCTCTGGGGTACCTGTGCCCTGGGTACATGGTCTACCATATACTAAGGACTGATAAAGGTACCCAGTATCCAATCTGGAGTGTGCCTAAAGTACATGCAATCAATTTATAGGAGAAAGCAAATAGACTTGGGTCCTGGATAGCAGGATCCCAGTCAGTCTAAGTCGAAAACAGTGATACATCAGCAAAATGTGGGGGTAATCATACGAAGCAGATCCTACTCTCCTACAGATCTTTCTCATAAATAGCTTTAGATACTAGAGTAAATAAGCTACCTGAATCTACTAGCATCTTGACCTGAGTGGTACCCAGAGTGATATTAGAAAGTGGCTTTTCACGTTTTTCAGTACTTTCCCATTGTATACTCAAGTTTTTATTGCTCTGCACAATGCAACTTTGGTTAGAGGTTTGCACGTGTGGGTTTGAATCCCACCCTTGTCGCCAAAATCTGTGGTGACCACACTCACAGCAGTAAGTGGGTAGAAGCTTCTTTATTCATAAGTACATGTATACAGCTTCTCAGTAACCTCCAGCTTGCTCAACTGACCGTAATCCCTAGAACTCTCCAGTGATACCATTCTATTGCATCACTAAGTACTACAATAGAAGAAGGATATTTCCACAAGGTCCCTTTCCAAATACTGAGGAGGCTCCCAGAAGGTACCGCCCTAACTTGGTGGGATTTTGCTGATGGATCCCTGACATAATATCGATGTCTAAAATATAGACTTACACAAATATCGACGAAAAAATATCAAATACAAAAATATAGAATCCCTATCTCCAAACAGGTAAGTACAAAAATATCGAATCAAAAATATCGTTGTTAAAAATATAGATAGCCAAAATATCGAATTTTTTAAATGTCTTAAAAGTAATTTAAAATGAATGTAATAAAAATATAATTAACTTAAACATACTTAAAATACTTAAATAACTTTAAAATTAATAAATAATTAATGTAACAAAAATTTTTTTCTTCTATATATAGATATATATATAAACATAATATTAACAAAAAGAGATACAATATTTTTACCGTAGGATAGCGAGAGGGTTAAATTTACTATTACCACTCCAGTGAGTGCAACAGTAGGGAAAGCGTTGGATAGCGTAGAGGTAAAAATTACTATTCCGACTCCAGTGAGTGCAACAGTAGGGAAAGCATTGGATAGCGTAGGGGTAAAAATTACTATTCCCACTCCAGAGAGTACAACAGTAGGGAAAGTTTTGGATAGCGTAGGGGTAACAATTTCTATTCTCACTCCAGTGAGTGCAACAGTAGGGAAAGCGTTTGATAGCGTAGGGGTAAAAATTACTATTCCCACTCCAGAGAGTGCAACAGTAGGGAAATGTAATACTTCATAAATGAATGAAAATTAATTAAATATTAATACCAATAAATATATTTTTTTAATAATTAATATATTTTTTATAATACATTCATTAATCAATTAAAAATACAAATAATTACCTACTAATACAAAGTATTTAAAAATTAACAATATATTAATTAACAATTACAAAATAATAAAAAATGAATACAAAAATAACCAATAAATACATTATTTTTTTTATTACTTATAATTAAATTACTTCCCAACCTATTCCCCTATAAACCCACAACCGACTACTGAAAAGAAATTAAAATATTTAACATAATTATAATTTAATTAATTAATTAAAATTAATTACCATTAATATTTTAATTACTTAACAATTATAAATTAATTAACGATGAATTACCAATTATATTTTAATTAATTACCAATTAATCAATTAATTTAAAATAATTACCAATTAAATTAATTTCCAAATAATAATTAATGAAAAATTATTTCAAAATAAATACCAATAAATAAATTAACATATTTAATTAATTATAATTAAATTACTTCCCACCCTATTCCCCTATAAACCCACAACCCGCGACAGAAAATATATGAATATAATTAATTACCAATGTTATTTTAACTGATTACCAATTAATAATTAATTCAAAATTAATTCAAAATAAATACCAATATATAAATTAACATATTTAATTAATTATAATTAAATTACTTCCCACCCTATTACCCTATAAACCCACAACCCGCTACAGAAAATAAATTATTATAATTAACTTAATTATCAATGAATCAATTAATTAAAATTAATTACCAATTAAATTTTTTATTAATTTGCCAATTAATAATTAATTAACAATGAATTCGAAATAAATTAACATATTTAATTTATTATACAACTCGCTAGTAATTTATATTACGCAAAAATTAAATACCATAAAATAATTAATTAAATTTAATTATAAATTAAATATACACTTTTCACACAGATAGTAACATAAAAATCACTTAAAAAAAATTATATTAACTTACTTACCTCAAATTCGATATTTTTGTTGTCTATATTCTGTCCATTCGATATTTTGTCCATTCTATATTTTGGAATCAATATTAATGCTGTTCCAATCAATATTTTTGTAGTCTATATTCTGTCAATTCGATATTGTATCCATTCTATATTTTTGAATCGATATTACTGTAATTCGATTAAAAAAACTCAATATTTTGACTGTACACCTTTGCTGACTTTTTCCAAGTACCCAGATGATATATAACGCTGAACTGAGTGCTATTTATGGTGAGTGTGTTAGAAGACGGTCAGTGGCAGCCTACCTACAATTAATTCAATCTTCCCTTGCTACGGGTACAGAGGTATTTCAGTCTCACTTTCCTTCTATTTGGTCTTAGGGTGGTTCCTTCCATCCCCAATGACATGCATAAGGGACTCATTTCATATCAGAAAAGTACTTTCTGTCATCACAAATGCAATTCTTTATATCTTTATATTATATACACAAAGTCAATTTTTACGTCTGGCTAGTGATAGCCTTGGCTGGCTTACCAGCTTCATGTAACAAAAAAGTATAACTAAAAATATATACATGTATGCATGCATATAGGGACTTTGGGCCATCCATCTTCATCTGTTGGTCTTTTCCGCTGTCACTCACATTTTGTTTCCGCCCATCACAGCATACATTGTGGAGCACAGGATCAGCCTACTTCAGCCACCGGCACTCTTACACAGAGAGTGACAAAATTTGTCATGATCACAACTGCACGATTGCCTAAAACTAAGTGCAATCTAGTACCATGATTGTAAGGCCAATACTTTAATTTGTTAATGCTTTGTTCTTTCATTTTTTTCTATTAGCTTTTTAGTCTTTTTGGTGTTTTTACACTTTGACCGGATTACAGCAATTCAAGGCCAATGGTACTGTTCCTTTATTTTCCTGTGGTGTACATTCAAACTGTTAGACCTGACCTATTTTGACGTGGTCTCCCCTGTCTTTTTGCTTCTTACCTCCTGTTTTTGATTTGTGCTTAATTTTGTTTTTGCTGGCTTTAGGACTCTGGGTACTTAATCACAGCTGTTCAGTACTAAAGTGAAAGTGCTCGATGTCTAAACTATGATGGTAATTGGTTTCTCCATGGTTGGCATATTTGATTTAATAGTAAGTCCCTAGTCCAGTGCCCCATTTGTGCCAAGGGGCTATAAATCAAATGGTAATAGTGGGCCTGCAGCACTGATTGTGCCACCCACATAAGTAGCCCTTCAAGTCTGTCTCAGGCGTGCCACTGCAGAGCCTGTGTGTGCAGTTTTAACCTGCCATGTTGACCTGGCAAGTCAACCCTGTCAGTCCCAAACATTTCCTTTTATTACATATAAGGCACCCCTAAGGTAGGCCCTAGTCACCGCATGGGCATGGTGCTGTGTATTTAAAAGGCAGGACATTTACATTGGTGTTTTACATATCCTGGTAGCTAAATTCGTTTTACACAACAACTAGACCTATCTCGCCCATAAGTTAGCATTGGAGCTGTCCTGTAACATTTTACAAGTGTATCTTCCAATTGGGAGCTGATAGAAAATTGGAGATTAGTGTCTCTGGCACACAATGTAAAAACACATCTGTTGGAACTGCCCCTTTTCTTTTTGCAGGGTCATCCCCACACTTTTTGTCTTCCTCCTGTATTTCTTCAGACCCGTTTTTGTTGGTTTTATGACTCTGGACACTTTACCACTAAAGATCAATGCTAAAATTCATGTTCTCTCTCTTATAAACTTGGTCTACACCTGTTTGGCATATTTAATTTACCTGTAAGTCCCTTTCACAGTGGTATCCACATACCCAGGGCCTGTAAATTAAATGTTACAAGTAGGCCTGCAGCGCTGCTAGCGCCATCCACTGAAGTAGCCATTCAAACCTGTCTCAGCCCTATGCCACTGTAGGGTCAATGCGCACAGTTTACTGCCGCAGTGACGTGGCACTTAAAGTGTTTGCCAGGTCCGAAACTCCCCTTTTGCTATATATAGGTCACCCCTAGGGTAGCATGGCTATATTTGGTATGTTTGGAATAGTAGTAATACATCCTGCTTATTGGTGAAAGCGGATTTGTTATTACTATTTTAGAAATTCCACTTTTAGAAGTAGGAATTTCTGTGTGCTTATGACTCTTTGGGCCATATGTATCAAGATACCAATTAGCAATTCTGTAATAGCGATTTTTAAGGAATCGCTATTTCAGAATTGCTAATTGGTATGTATCAAGAAAATCACAATTTTTTAGCGATTTCTTGATATTCCTTAATTGCGAATTTGCAAATTGCGAAATCGCAATTAAGGAATACTTTTCCATTAATTTCTATGGGCCTCCAGGCCCATAGGGAGGAATGGGAATTTATTCACAGTTTGCGATTCTCAATTTGCGAATCGCAAATTGAGAATAATTTCAAGGTGCAGGGGTGTCCAAAGGACACCCTGTTGCACCCCTGAAATAAGTATGGGTGCACATGTGGTGCACATACATGCCCAAAGGGCATTTATGTGCATCACATGGCACTTAGAAAAATGCAAAAATTGGCATTTTTCAAGAAATTCGCACATTATCACCAACTTGAAGTTGGTGGTAATTTGCGATTCGTTAGGGACAATTAGCAATTGTTTTTAGCTTCATACATTGCATTTAAGGAATCGCTACATTTGTGATTCCTTAAATGCAATTGCAAAATAAGGAATCGCAAATTTTGCGATTCCTTATTTTGCACCGAATTTTCATTCATACATCCCATTGCGAATTTCGGCCTTTACGAATGCGAATTTGCTTCATACATATAGCCCTTTGTGCCCTACCTGATTGTGCATAAACCGTCTGGTTTAGACTAACAGGAGAAGGGGATGTTCACTCACTCTAGACAGTCACAAGGGGGGTTGAGGTGTGTTCTGCCTTTCCTGGGTGATTCAGCGCTGGGCTGAATAGACCTTGGCTGCATTAAGAGTGGTAAGAGGAGTATCCCCTGCACCTCAATAGGCCAGGTCTGCATTTAGAGTAGTGGGAGGAGTTGCTCCATCACCTGAATAGATCTGTGCCTTACTTTCACAATACTGTCTCCGCCCCTGTAGTGTTTGGGGCAGAGCTTGGGATTTGAATTGGGGTGTTGTGCACTTCTAAAAAGTAATTGTAGTGCCCCCAGAACAAAGACTTGTGGAGTATAAGTACAGGGGCTGTGATCTCATATTTTGAGAAACTCCGTGGACTTGTAACCAGCTGTTGCTAACACTACAGACTGCACCAGAGGAGAGACTTTTATGCTGCCTGGGGAAACCACCACTTGAGCTCTGCTTTGCTGTGCTGACCTGCTGAAGGACTGCCTCTTGGGCTTGCAAGGACCCTGTGTGCTGGCATGTTGTCTGTATGCCCCAGTGATCTCCCAGGGTTTGGTAGCCTGACCTGTGGTACTTGAAAAGCCAGCGCCTGGTGGGAATTTTCCCTGGTGGGTAGACTAACTAGTTGGTGAGATTGCTGACCACTCTTGGTGCTGAGGTGAACGAGGTCCTTTCTTCGCGCTATATAATTCAGTGTGCTGTGAGACCTCAGTGAAGACTGCGCCCTTGTCTTGCGGTCCAATTTTCCTGCAGTCGCATTTCTAGCATGGAGCAGCACTTTGTTATGGAAGGCGCCAGGAGCCTCAGCTAACAAGTTGCTGCTTTCCGGCCTTCAGCGTGTGTGTAACACCGTCTCTGCTCTTGATGCCAGTGTGGGTGCTGGGCCTCAGTGTCACTGCTCCTACACTGTGGGAAGTCGCCCTAGGGGCAGACGGATTGTTCTGCACTCCTGCAGCAGGAGACCCAGCTCTGCGCGGGTGGTCTTCCAGCATAGCCCAGCGGACGTGTTGCCAGGGCCGACAAAGCAGCACGGAGGGGAGGAAGTCGCCGGAGGGCCATGCTGAGGGAAATAGCCAATCCCAGCATGATGTTGTGGGCTCCACTCTCACTGAGGAAGCTGGGGTGTTGGAGCAAGTAATGCGGCATTCACAGTAGCACCTGCTTCGCCCAGCCATCGGTTGCACCACTGTGCATGGAGGGGACCACAAAAGGTCCCCACCCCCCAAGAAGAATCTGCAGGGTGGGGGGCCATATCTGCCTGGTTTGTTGGCAGCCACCCAGTACGTTCGTGGGTGGCTGCCTTCCAATTGTGGATTCGCTGAGTGGCTGTGGGAGGACCCCCTGCCATATTGGACAGTGTGTACCCCCATGCCTCTGCATACTTGGGGGCGCCTGATCTCGGCATAAGGATTAGCTCGGTGCCTGTCCCCTCACAAAGCATTCTCCACTCCTTTGTAGTGTGTCTAGAGTCAGGCCTGGAAGGGCGAGGTGGTGTGCACTACAAATACTTTTCTTTGTTGTTTGCCTACTTCAAAGGCTGAAATGTACTGGGCCTCTGGCACCATATTTGAGGCTTACCCGGTGTTTCCGCAGAGGTGAGGTGGACAAACAGATACCGGATCCCAGCTTCCCTCAACCACCTAATTAGCCCAACACAGTCAAAGCCAAGGAGGTAAAAGTGGGGAAGTGGGGAAAACAAAACAAGGAAAGGGAGAAGGAGTTGAACTTGATGGCATGCCTGGCACTCTGTCTTATGGAGTTGGTTGAATATTCATCCTATGTGAAAATAACATATGGTAAGTAGCATTCATGCACATGTAGGACAGTAGTATAAATAATAACCTGTTGTATATTTAGGAGTGATATACCTGATGAACATCCTTCTTCCATGTCAATCGAAAATATAGATGTGCAGGAATTCACTTTGAACGGCTGTGTCTAAAATAATAAAAGGTACTAAGCATTAACGTTAGGGATGCAGAACCAGGCATTCAATTTATGCGAAGTGTCAATGTTGGACTTGGCCCTTCTGGCAGGTTCACCCCTAATCTTTTTACTTTTAATCTGTGATCTGTGTTGATGATTTTCTGGTCTGTGCGCACTTTTTCCCTGTGTCCCAGAGTAAAGTGTGTGCATGTAGTTAGGCTGGCCTGCTCTCCCATAGGGATGCATGGGGAATGTCTGTGTCCCTGCTAGTTCCTGATGCGTGGGGAGTGCAGCCTCAAATTTGGTATGTGTGAGCTCGTGAGAATGAATGCTTCGCAATGATGTATGTGGCATGAGTGTGTCATGTGTAGAAATGCCACTTCTAGGACTTGGCATATTAATGAAAAATATGCCAGGCGTGTGATTGGCTGGAGCTGGCTGGTGAGCCTGGCTCCAGGAAGGCTGGATGGGTCTGCCTGGTGGTGAGTGTGAGATTAGCATGTTGATGGCTGGGGAGGAGTGCACCTGGTTCCTGATGGGGCTGGACTTTCCCCACACAATGCTGGCTCCACCCTCTGTAGTGCGACTGATGACCCTAGCCCTGCCAGTGAATGAAATGGGTGGTTGAGCTATCAAGGGTACTTCAAAACCAGCTGCAACTGGTTTCCCCCCATCCTGCACCTACAGACAAAGGAATTTACAGTGTAAGAAGGGGCTGTGTCCCCATACAATTTGTTCTGCTTTTGGATCCTTGCCAGAGGGGGCTGCTGCTGTTGCTGGGGCCAGGAGGACCGGCACTTGGATTGTCTCCCTGCCTGGAGACCCAGTGAGCTGGCTCTGGGCCCAGTCTTGCCCCCTGCCTGCCTCCAGACCTTTGCTGGAGCTATACTTTTGCCAGAGCACCTGGAAGCGCTTTCCTTTGACTTATAGCGCTTGGGAGCGCTTTGCTTGCTGTGCCAGTGCTGGGGAGCACTTTATTGCCTGGTAGCGCTCAGAGCGCTTTATTTTTACTCTCGCGGCTGCCCACGCCGCTTTCTGCCGATTTTCGTGTCCCCTGGCAGGTGCCCACCCTACCAGGGACCTGGCGCTGTGCTCTTGGCCTTGATCGAGTGTCCACCTCGATTTGATTTTAATTGGAAGCCGGTGCCCACCCGGCATTGCCCCTTTCTTGGATTTTGATTTATCACGAGGGAGCCCACCCCTCGGATACTGACACCTCGCCTGCCTGCCTGAAATGGGCAGCCGCGCTGCCCGCGACGACCCGGAAGTGGTTGGCCGGCAGGCCAATCCCTGGGCGGCCTGACCAATAGACCCGGTAGTCCCACCCTCGGCACTGCGGCGCGAGGAGAGGAAAGAGGCTGCCGGTGCTCGCGGGGCTCCCGTGAGGATTGGAGAGCCCCGCGCTGCCCAGAGGAGGAGCCGTCCCGCCAGCGAGACAGCCGGTGAGTGAGGGGGCAGGTCTTCGTGGTTCTGCGAGCGGCCCCCGTTGACAGAGGGCCGCTCCGACGTCAGGCGGCATATCTCATGGTTCCAAGCCCCCGAGGGTCCCATGGCGCCACAGTGTTCCTCGAGTCCAGAAAGGACTCCAACGGCGCCCCATTTGTTTGTTCGAGCCCCCGAGAGGGGCTACCATGTCGCATGGGGCATTGCTTTGTGTTTGAGCCTTGAGAGGGCTCTAGGGGCATCACTTGTTTTCGAGTACCCCGTGAGGGACTCCAACGTTCCGCCCAGAATTGCGAGGGAGCCCAGAGAGGCTTCAGGGGCACATCTGCGTTTTCGAGCCCACGAGGCTCCGAGCCCCCCATTGTCCTGGGAGCCCTGAAAGGCTCTTGGGCCCCAGTTGATCTTTGAGCCCCGAGAGGCTCTATCCCACAGTTTATTTAGAGCCCAGAGAGGCTCGGGGGCATTTCATTGTTTTGGAGCGTAGAAGCCCATAATCGCCATTCTAATTGATTTAGAGCCCTGCGAGGCTCCCACGTGGTGTCCCACCCCAGTGTGTTCTTGAGCCCACGAGGCTTCAACGTTGGCATCATCTGTATTTACAACTGTCCAGCACTTAGTGGACAGTTGCTACATTTAGGTTTGTGTTCCTGGCTGCCTGCGCAGCCTACCCTGACATTTGAACTCAGGGCATTTCAGCCCATGCGAGGCCAGTTGGCCTGGGGGACAATTCTAGTGTTGTGCTACATGCACCCTGCGCATTGTGATTTACTTGCTTATTTTGATTCCTGCGGAAATGTTCTACCTGCACCTCTGAATGTGTTAATGCCTCATGAGCAATGTAGTTTATGTTTTATCCCCTTTGCTAAAAGTGACCTGCTTAGCGGATTGTTTATGTTTTATTACCTTTGCTAAAAGTGACCTGCTTAGGTTTTCTATGTTTTATCCCCTTTTCTAAAAGTGACCTGCTTAGAAGATTGTTTATGTTATTACCTTTGCTAAATGTGACCTGCTTAGGTGATTGTTTAGGTTTCCTTCCCTTTGCTAAAAGTGACCTGCTTAGGTGATGGTTTTCCTTCTATAGGTCCTGATGATAAGGTCCTAGTTCCCTGCGTGATTTTCCTACAGTGTTTAGGGTTGCGTAGGAGGCATTTACTCTTTACCAGTGTTTACTGGTTGTGTGCTGCATTTACTATTTTAGTGCTACAGTCATTATATGTTTATGTGCTACGTGTTATACCTACAAGTATTATTTCTAACAAGTGCCTACCCCTGACAGTGGTCCATGTGGCCCTGTCTTGTACATAATCCCTTGTAACTTCTGCCCGTGCCTGTTGGCACATTGTAAAGTGTGTGTGTTATCTAATGTGTTTTTACTATAATACAAAGGCTATTTTTATATATAACCTTGTGTGGAGTTTCCTTTGTGGTGGGCCTTAGGTGTTGTTGCTGGGTGCGCTCGCAAATGCTTTACACATCGCCTCCAAGATTAGCCTTACTGCTCGCGTCACGTTACCTAGAGGGTGAGCAGGGGTTATCTTGGTGTGTAACTCCCTTGCCCTGACCTTAGAGGTGGTGGTCTCTGACTGACTTTGGCGTGAGCCTTGGCCAGCCCGGGGTCCCGGGTCTAACAGTGAATAATACTAACCTTAAATAAGACCACCATATATATCCACTAGACCCAAAAATATATCTATTGTGATACTGCTAGGAAAAAAACAAAAAACATATTTTTCTAGAGAAGATAAAAATGAAGAGAAATGCTACATAACAAGGTGCTGGGTCTGATTGAAATAGGCTATTCCTAGGGTTCAGGAATATAACTTATACAACTCTCTTATTTTCCAGCATAAGAGAATATGCATACAAGAAAAAATAAACAAGAGGCTCAAATCCAGAGTATGTAAAATGCAGGAAATCAGATAAGTTGAAAATTTTCTATCGGAACACTATTTCTCTATCCTAACTTAAGTCAGGAGGCCAGAATTCTTTAAATAAATTCTTCTTCTTTCTCTCCTCACAGATTGGGCGAAGAAAAAAAGATTTGGGAGCGCTGGCCAGGAGAAGCTGAACGGGCAAGGGGCAGCCAGCGAGAGAACGCCGAGAACAGCTTATGCCCTGGAAAGAAGACTGCGACCCGGAAGAGAAGGCTCCTCTCGTCACAGCTAGAACGTGCCAAAGATGTCGCTGATACCCGATGCGTACGGCAGCAAGAAATCAGGTAAGGGAGGCAAGTTGAATTGCGGGCAGGCTCGGCGAAATTCTGTGATGGGAAGTACACTTCACTCACAGACGCCCCCCTTTAAGCGGGGCGCTCATGACACCATATACTCAGAACACTTCTGGATTGAGGACATTCTGCCAGGAAGAAGAGCTGTCAGGAGGGAGTGGCACTTTGATATTTGCTTTGCTGTGTTGGCCTGCTGCTTGCTGCTTCTGTCCTGGGAGTGAAATGACTGGACTTTGGTTTCTACATCCTGGTTTCCAAGTTATTCCAAGGGCTTGAGCTGAGCTTGCCTCCTGTTGGAAGTCTCAGGGCCGTCAAAGACTTCATCTGCCAGCACCTGGGTTCCTTTGCTGAGAGCCCTGCTCTGTCAAGTGATGCCAAATTCTAGTTCTGGTCCCTTGGAAGTGAGTTCTTCCGCGAAGAGAATCGACGCCAAGAATCGACTCCAAACGCCACTTTGGAATCAGTGCACCCCTGCCAGATTCATAAAATCGCCGCTGCCTGCACCAAAGTCATGGTCCCCCTCACTGAGTGTGCGATGTACCGACCGCTGTTTACAACGCAAGCTCTGACTTTCCCCAGGGCAGGGGTATAACAAACACCCCCACATCCCCCGTGGTGCAGAGGCCCCCACTCTTCAGTAAATGAAGGGGGCCCATCAGCTCTTCGGTAGAGACCGGTGAGAGAGAGGCTTGCGCTAAAGCAAACCTCTCTCCCTCTAAAGCAGGTGCATTCTGCAGCCTGCACTGAGCCCCTCGCGCTGACTGAAGAGAAACAAAGTATAAACTTGCATTGTTTCTCTTCAGTCAGAGCCAGGAGCCAGGCCTGGAACAAGGGTGGGGCAGCACACAGCTGACTTGAAAGTTTGCAGCTCCTGAAACAGGATCTGCTGGGAGCAGAGACTGTTTTAAGGCATGGGAAAAGTGGGCTCTAGCCCAGGGCCCCAGTCTTTCTGGGGGGACCCTGATAGAGCAAGGTCTGTTCTGCAGAGAATCTTGACCTGATGACCTGGACTAATTCTTAAACTGATTGTTTTAAATATTGTTTTTTATTATATTTATTTTTAATGTAAGTGAGAGTCTATTACAGGCATTTTGCAGATAATGTTGTGTTTATGGTTCATGCAACACTCATAACAAAGTTTCTTTTATATCATAACAGGATCTCACGTGCAATAAAGAGAATGGTGCCAGATAATATTTACAGTAATATTACTAAGCTGCTGCTATATTACAATGTTGAGAATTTGGGCGTGCTCCTGTGCACTGTCAGTGACCTCGCCAAAGAGGGCAAGAAAGAGCTGAAACTAGAAAATAAACTCAAAGCTGTACAGCAAAGGGGTCCACAAATATGTTTGGCCCAGGACCCCAAAATGCTTAAGATGTCCTTGGCTGGGAGGCATTGGAAGTAGGGGTGTCAGCGGTGCATGGGGGCCCCCAATCTTCCCTACACTTGAAGGGGCCTGGGGCCCCCTTGGCCCCACACTGAAGAGAGTGCTGAAGCACAGGCCTGAGCAATGAAGACCAGTTCTAACCAGCTTCTTCCTTTCTTTGGGCAGGTAGCAGAGTTCTGAAGATCTTGCACACAAAAAGGAAACCGTTGCTATTTATAGCTTTTGTTTCTTGCTTGTGTACAGAGACCTGGAAGGGAAGGCACCCCCGGATTGTGTGCTGGAGTGCAGAAAGAAACAGTCCACAGAGCAGCAACAAGGAGAAAGTCAAAAGGAAGTTCAAAGGAAGAAGAAATGCTGTGAGGGAGAGACAGATGATAGAACTCTTTGTGTGAATGTGTGTGCACACAAAGGTGCTTAATGCCCCCTCTCCCCCATGGTGCACCCCTCAGCCATGCACCTTGCTTGTCCTGATATTCAGGAGACAGCAACTTGCTCTGTTCTTTGTGCAGAAAAAGTGCAATAGGTTGACACTGCTCTGAAGAAATGTAAGTAACACTTTATTATTGCATTTTAGGAAGCCAGTGATTCTACAGGAAGCCAGACATGGTTTTTTAATTGCAGTAGTGGGTGAAAGACTCTTGAAGAAGGCCTGGATGGATGACTGAAGCAGGTTTTAGTGTTTTCACTGCGGACCCTCCCACATCCAGCCTGCACCCTCAGTAAGAGTCCATTATCGGGGTCAGACTACAGAGGTGGCAAGCAGCAAAGAGCAACAGGGTCTCATGGGTCCTGCATCAGCCTTCTCCCCATGTTGGCATCCTTCAGCTGCTGAAGGGCTGGGGTTCCTGCGTATTAAAGAAGTAGTGAGGCCAGCGCTGGACTAACTGGGGTCACCCAAACAGGTGAGTCCACCAGCAGCCATTTTCATTCTACCTTGATGTAATAAAGGGAGGGAGTAAGTGACAGGCCCTGGGGGTACTGGGCCGATACCGTAGCATTCATTATGCCTCATCACCTGGTCACACCAGACTTAACAAAACCCCAGACGCCCCCACTGGGGCCCCTGCAAGTACTGAACAAAGGCAACAGTTTTAACAATGCCTGACAGCGGATTGAATCTGGGTATGAGTGACCCCTTGCATTGCTTGGTCTGGCTTTTCAGAGGTAGGTTCTGCTGCCCCCCCCCAAAAAAAAAGTGAGATCTGACAAAGTACATGCACTTGCTTTAGGATTTACAACCTCAAGCAGAATTACATTTACCCCAGATGTGGATTGCACATGTTGCTCTGGGATGGAGACCAGAGCCAAGCCAAGTTCATATCCGGTGACTCTGGAAGTGGCGCTGTCGGCTCAGACTATCAGTGCCTAGGTACTGTAGCAGAGTGGCCTATGGCTCAGAGCCCTGGCCTGCAGCTCTATCCCAATGATCCTCTGAATGTATGTTTTTCCTCCATAAATTTTGAAAACTGGGTGAGAAAAATGGGACACCTTTTCTGTTTTTCAAACTGCAGTGCACTTCCTTAAAATGTATGTTTTTTGTGTTGGAGGAAGCAGGGAAAACTTGTGTACAAGGTAGCAGAGCTCTGCTACTCGATATAAAGCAAACAGTCACGCTGCATTCAATGTACTTATTCCTTGTTTCTTCCCATCACCTTTCAAATCTCTATCCCCAACACAACATCCCTCTTTTTCCCTGTTGGTTGCCTCACTTTTTATTCTGTGGGTTACATGATCTCCGTTATCTCCTAACATGTCGTTTTTTTCCTGCTTTCTTTCCTCCCCTCTCTCTAGCTGATAATATGATGTACTGTTCTTCTGTGATTCTTCCATATAGTCCCCTTCATGCAATGTGAGTGACCCTCATTTCAGGTAATCTTACTTTCTAGGCAGCATCTGCTCAGGGGTGGTCACTCTTGACACCCATACCCCCATTCTCTTTCTAGCTCTTTTGTTTCTTTCTATGTTTTTCCCTTTCTTGTTTTCTTCTCTTTCCCATAAATGTCCCTCCTTTTTACCCGTACCTCTCTAACATATTTCTCTCACTCATTCCTTTATCTCTTTGCCAACTGTCCTGACTTTCTAAGTAGTCTTTCTCTCTCTTTATCCCTAACTCTTTCACTTACTCTCTCTCGTACACATTATTAAAGAATGCTCCTACATTACTCACTAACTGTCTACACCCACTTTTTATAATGCACGTCCTTCTCGATCTCCTTTTCGTTCTCTTTCCTTGACTGTATCATCTTGCCTCCTCTTTCAGCCTCTCTTGCCTCTTATACATCCATTATGGCCTGCTGTCTTCCGCTATTAGACCGCTCTTATTTACTTGCTGCTTCTTTCCTCCTGTATTGTTTCTCGTCAATGGCGGTCACTCTCTCCTGGCAGTCTCCACCTCCTACAGCAGCCTCCTCTTTATGAAAGTGTTTGGTATAACTATGATTCTAACTCATGCTCTGCAATACATCTTTCATTATGTTACCTTGATTGTTAATTTTTGTTTCCCCCCTCCACTCTATTCCCTTGTATTAGTTCCTTGGCTCATCTGATTGGTGTTTGGAGCGTTGCGGAATAAATGAGTGTGCCAGTTAACTGTCACTGTGCTTAATGGCAGGGGCATAAGAATAGCCCCTGCAGCCCCTACAGTGCAAGAGGCCCTGAGCTCCAGGGGGGCCCCTCTGGTACAGTTCAACTGCAGTGGGCCCCTCCTCTGAGACAGGCCCAGACTGGCAGTACCTGGGGTTTCCTGTGGCCGTTTCGTTACGGGGGCGATTTTCTTATTGGGGTTCTATATTACATTAAGCCACCTGACCCATCCAAGGTGTTTGGAGCGGTCTAAATGCCAGCTTTAGAAGTAGCAGCACAGGGGTTAAACTAAACGCCTTTGTTCCTCTTTTATTTCTAAGTCAGTCGACACGGAAATAAAAGAAAGACAACGTCGCTCTGCGCTCACTCACAAGACAGCAGATGGCACAGCCTTTAGCGGAGCGAAGTGCCAGTCTGATCCTGAAAAAGGTCATTGCGCTTGTTGGATTTGAAGGATGAAAGTTGTTTAGTAGGCTGCCTCAGTAGAAGTTCTTGAGTCGGGCTTTGTGAATGGGCATGCACTGCAAGGCAAAGGTGAGCACCAGGAAGGCCGGGCCCTGTGTCATCATAACAGCAAAAGGTCAGCATTCCCAGTTACTTACATGGAGGAGTTTAGCACGCATCCACACCAAGTTAGACTGGTTAAGCATTACAGGCACTTTTTTGAGGCCAGGAGAGAACTCAGATGTAGCCTAATCACGTGCAGTTTCCTCCTTGAAATATAAATTAAACATGCTAATATGTACATCATTGTTTGTCGGAGGCCACACAAAGTCAGCCGGCGTCTTATGTTGTCACAGCAGTTGGCATGCGCGCTTCTTCCAGAAAAACTTCATGCCTTTCAGGATAATAAAAGAGACTTGCTGCAAAGGGCGGCAGTTTGAAGAAAGTGGTCATAGTATGTTTTACTTTTTGAGTAACAATATTATGTCATAGGCCATAACATTAAGCTGAATACAGATTCAGACGAAATCACTATTCACTGAGTGCAACGTGCACTGTATGAGTTGGTTGTGTTTGCTATTTCAGCCATTGATGTGTGCCTTCAGTGGTGAGAGCCTGCCTGCAACATCCTTTCACTGCTCTGGCGGGATCATCTAACTGTTTTTTCTATAGCTAAGGTGGAGGATGAACCTGTGGTAGAGGGCCCTGCTTCCGCACCTCTGCTGCTCTTCTGAACAGTATGAGACCATGAGCCTTAATCCAAGACCCAGCCGCACTATAACCAACTGCCACCCCAGTGTTGACTGCTCAGTGTTAAGGAGCAGACTGTTGTGAGCTAGTCTACCTGTCCATGACAAGTCTCTGTGACACTGCTTTCCTGTCTGTCCACACCACACGTCCTCAGCACCTTTGCTAATTGTTATCTGCCTTCGTCAGACTGCCCTGTAGTGCACACACTTCAAATAAAAAATAAAAAAAGCAATTTAAACCAATCTTTACAATGCAGGAGACCATCTCCTTTCAACTTGATAAAACTCAAGGTTGTCATATCAGTACAGGAACAATTCTTTTTTAACAAAACTGTGTACATTGTTTTGAAATAAAAAACATTTCAAAAACGTAAGCACAACTTTCAAGATAGATCCCCGCTCCCCTCTTTGACTCTAAAATGAACAAATAGACTTAGATTTAAAAAAAAAGAGTGGGGGGGCGTGGCTAGCGGCCGAACATGGCAGCAGCATAGAGGACTAGCTCCGGCAGGGAAGCAGCCTCTCCAACTATCCGTACATTAATCCGTGACTAAATCTCACCTCAGACGGAGGCACCAAACGCCCGAGACCGGGCAGAACTGGCAGCAAGTACCCGGACGGAAATCGGAGGCCGGATGACGGAGTTATCGTCGAGTGCTGAATCGATCGACACGCAGGCCTACCTCCGGGGAGTCCAGTGGCGAGTGAAGCCGACCGGAAGTGCGGTCTGTTCGGCTGCCCCAGACCGGAAGTGATCGGTACTGGAGAAACACCCCGCGCGACAATCAGCGAGCAAGGTCTCTGCCTTGGGACGAAACGTATGCCATAATTGAAAGTGGTTCGTAGAAGGAGGTGCCCGAGGATCCTCTGGAATACAGAGGAAATACTATTCTGCTGGAAAGACGCAGACCGTCTGCTCCGTTACGACCATCGGGGCGTTTTTTCCCCCATTGCTGCGGGAGCTTCTCTTTGGACCAGACTGTGGGCCGCGTTGTAGCGGCGAATGCTCCTGGTGCTCCCTCGCTCCGAAGAACTGTATAACTTCCGCGACCGCACCATGGCTGGGAAGGGTGTTAAAGGTGGTACGACTCAGACGCGTATCGAACGATACACTAACGACAAAACCGCTTTCCCTCCGGCGGATGGAAGGCATTCCTCCACGAAAACAGGTGAACCTGTGGGGACAAAGAAGGCGACGCTGGATGATGTTATGAAGGCTCTCACGCAGGTCCAGACGACGGCGGGTTCCATCTCGACCGAAATCACCCTCATCCGAGCGGATCTTCACAAAATGGCCGAGAAAGTAGGTTCATTGGAATTGGTTACGAAATCGCTGGTTGAGGATGTATCGGAACTACAGACGGCCATGGAGGCGGTAATGGCGGAGAACAAAATCCTAAAAGACAAGCTGGACGACCAAGAAGGATGATCCAGACGAAATAATGTACGTATTCTTGGTGTTCCGGAGTCTGAAGGCATGAGAGCGATGGATCTGTACGTGGAAGACCTCATTAAAACACACCTTCAACCTAAAGGACTGTCGGCCTTCTTTTCAATCGAGAGGGCACACAGAGTCCCGGGTGGTCAGCCTAAACCAGGGGCCTCGCCCAGACCGATCCTAGCGAGACTGTTTAATTACCGCGACCGGGACGTCATCCTTCAAGCGGCACGGGTCTCACCACCTGTGAAAATTCTGAACTCTACAGTGGCGTTCTTCCCGGACTACACGGCGGAGGTGGCCAGGCGGCGAAAAACTTTCCTGGACGTTAAAAAGGAACTCAGGAGACGAGAACTTCCATATTCTATGATCTTTCCGGCCAAGCTCCGGGTGGTGGCGGAGAACAGGACCTGGTTTTTCGACAACCCAGAGACTGCACGAGACTGGCTGGACGGCTGGCGTCCGGCCTCCCACTCTCGCCGCCCTGGACGGACTAAAAATGGCCAACATTCGAACGACCGGGACGACGCTGGAGACGCTGATATGAACAGTGGCAGTAGCTCGCCAGTCAGAGACAATGTCGATGCAAACCAGGAGGTAGACATATGAACACTCGACAGGTATGAGACATTCTTGTTTGGGACTGTGGCCGGAACCGCCATGGACACTGGGCCGAGGGCCTCTGCAGAGGGTATGAGGGGTCGCTAATTCCGGAGTACTCCTCACCCCCAACGAGCAAGTAACTGTGTGTTTTTCTTGGGGTGGGTCTAAGCACTCTGCTAAATTGGGGTGGCGGGCAGTTTTGAGTCCGTGTAGCAGGGAAGCAGGGTGGGTGGGAGTTCGGGGAACGGGGGGGTTTCGATGGTTTGTTAGTTTGTGTTGTTTGGCTCTATTGATCAGCTGGATGTTTCTCATAGTCACACATGGCCGCATTTCATACACCGGGTGTACCACTACTGATCTTCTGGCACTACAAAGACTCCAACATACGAGTAGATACACAAGGAGGGGGAGACCTCCATCGGCCACAGTTCCGTCCTATCCCATGGAATCCCAACTTACATACACGTCCACACGATGGCGGACCAACCACGACCAAATAACATAACAACCGATACTGAGATAGGGCCTGTGCCGCCGCTACAAATATTGTCATGGAATGTCCGGGGGTTGGGGGAAAAAGTGAAGAGGGGACTGGTTCTTCAGTGTATCAGGAGATTAAACTGCGACATCGCCCTGCTTCAGGAAACACACTTAGTGGGCGCAGCTACCAGAGCTTTAGACAGACGAGGTTACCACATGGTTGCACACTCGGATTTCACTTCAGGGTCCCGAGGGACGGGTATTTGGGTGAGAAAGACATCTCGCTTCATACAACAGTCTGCCAAAACGGACAAACATGGCCGCTCTGCGGCAGTATGTGGGCAATGGGAAGGTGTGCCCATTAATGTGGTGTCTGTCTACATCCCGCCAGCGCTACATTCATCGGCACTTCCGGACCTGGGCAAATTTCTTCTAGAACTCCCGGATGGGGACCTGTTGGTGGGCGGAGACTTCAATGCACTGGCCAATACTGAACAGGATAGATTCCCGGTTCGCACACTCACCACAGGCCCAACAAAATTCAGGGACTTTTTGGAGGCACAGGAACTAGTCGATATATGGAGGCAGCTCCACCCCACAGATCAGCATTATTCTTACTACTCAGCCACTCACGACTGCCTATCACGTATTGACTACTTCCTTACACTGGGGGGTGGCAGACTTACGATTAACGACATGCGGATTAGGCCCCGGGGTATATCGGATCATTCCCCCCTGACCGCCACATTGTCCTGCACAGCAACGGCGAGCAAGCGAATCTATCCCATCTACCCTGGTTATCCTAAACTCCCTCCGGTTCGAAAAACCCTGAAAACAACTACTAAGCATTATTTCCAAGAAAACACCAGCACGGTATCTTCCCCGACGACACTGTGGGAAGCGTACAAGACGGTGATGCGAGGCCAGGCGATCGCGGCCATTACCGACCATAAACGCAAGCAGAAACAGGAACTACTAGAGTTAGAGCTGAAGTAGGAACAGGCGAATCCGGCCCATATGGCAGTACCGTCGGAGGACACTCTACACACACTACACCTCTGCCAACAGCGGCATGACGACCTTCTTAAACGACGGACGTTAGAGAATATAGAGGCAACAGCGCATAGGGTTTACGATATAGGCGATAAGGCCAACAAACTGTTGGCCTGGCTGGACAGGAAAAAGGATGGCAGTAGGCACATTTTACAATTGCAGGACCCGGAAGGGATATGCCACACACGCCCCTCCAAAATTGTTGACCTTTTAGCGGACCACTTTCAGGCAGTCTACACCCCGAGGGTGGTAGTCACGGCAGAGGCGGCAGAGCTAGCACTCCAAGATGTAGAAGTAGAGACGTTGTCGCCAGAGGCAGTGTCTGAACTGGAAGCGGACCTCACGGTGGAGGAGCTCCGTGTGGCGATAGGCGCACTACATACAGGTAAAGCGTTGGGCCCTAACGGAATACCGATCGAATGGTTCCAAGCAATGACAGATACCTTGGGCCTAGCGTTGTTGGCTATGTTCGAGGACTGCCGAGAATCCGGTACACTGCCTTTGGACCAGCGTTTAGCGACTATAGTGGCCATCCCGAAACCGGGCAAGCCTCCCGCGGATTGCACGTCGTATCGCCCTATCTCGCTCCTCAGTGCAGAGGCGAAAATTTTGGCGAAACTGATTGCGAATAGACTGACCCCGCACCTATCACAACTGATCCACCCGGACCAGTCAGGCTTCATGCCACATAGGAGCACTGCACTAAATCTCCGCAGGGTGCATGGAGCATTGGCTCGAGCACATTTGCTGGAGGGGCTGGCGGCCATTTTGTCGTTGGACGCCAGAATGGCTTTCGATATGGTAGAGTGGCAATACCTGTTTGCAGTTCTGACCCGGATGGGCTTTGGACCTAAATTTTTATCCTGGATCAGACCCCTCTACACGGACCCGGTTGCCCATGTGGCGGCCAATGGCCACATCTCTCGAGCAATTCCTCTGGCGCGTGGGACACGTCAGGGCTGCCCCTTGTCCCCGCTATTATTCGCGCTAGTCCTCGAACCGCTCGCTATTGTTATTAGGAGCACACCGCTGCTGAAAGGTATTAAGTGGGGCGATGCCTGGGAAGAGAGAGTATCCCTGTATGCTGACGATATGTTGGTCTACTTATCTGACCCTGAGTCGAGTGTCCCGATATTATTGGCACTTTGTGATAAACATGGCTCGACCTCCGGATATACCATTAACTGGTCAAAATCGGTCCTTTACGTCCTGAAAGGCCCTATACCAATCCTTCCTGAACAGTGTCCTCTAGTGTTGACTGATGTCTCCTTTAAATACTTGGGCATACATGTCACCGGTGACACGAACGTGTTCTATGATCGGAACCTGGCGCCCCCACTCCTTTGCCTGAAAGCAGATGTCCGACACTGAATGACCCTGCCTCTCACGCTACTGGGGCGCGCTGCCTTATTTAAAATGATGGCACTACCGCGCCTCCTATATGCTCTGGAAAACACCCCAGATGTGATTCCGCCCTCCTGCTTTCGTAAAGTCACCGCAGTGGTGACTACCCTGTTGTGGGGTGAACATCCACCGAGAATTGCCCACGTTAAACTTAACCGCGGATGGTATGATGGGGGAATAGCATTACCGAATATACAACTTTATTATTGGGCATCCCAACTTAAAGTAATTAATCAATGGATCCACGCACCGCACGCTGACCCAGCATATTTGGCTGATAGGGCCCAACTGGGAACGCATAGTTTGTTGGCCCCGTTGTACAACCTGAGTCTCCTTAAGGGACTGATTGTCCCAAACAAGCACACAGTTACTTTATGGTACAGGGCGCTCACACGGTTAAAGTGGAAGGGGGTCATTACAAAGCTGACTTCAATTTGGGACACTAAAAAGTTGGGCTGCCTTAGGTCCAGCAAGGGGTTTACCCAATGGGATAATATAGGCATTTCAACGGTGGGAGATCTTTGGACGTCCACAGGGGTACTTCCTTTTTCACAACTGCAACAACAATACGCATTGGGCCCCACTGAAACCTATAGGTACATCCAAATAGGGCACGCTTTGCTGGCAGTACTAGAACCGGGGTCCACCGTCCCAGAATCGTCACCCCTAGAAGACCGGCTTCTTACAGATTTTATGCAAACACGTGCCACTTCACTTACATACCGCAAACTGTTGAACAACCTCCCGGACCCCTTACAGCGTTTACGAGAGACATGGGAAACTGAGTTAGGAACTGACGGACGAGACGGACTGGAATGCTGCTATGGCGTCACCAAGGGAGGCGGGGGTATCGGCCCGGTTTAGGCTCATACAACTAAAAATATTACATAGAGTGTATTACACAAGAACTACTCTCCATAAAATGCATAGGGCTGAAACCCCATACTGTCTCCGGGGATGTGGGGAGGAAGGAACATTATTGCATACACTGTGGGATTGTCCGTTCATAAGGAGGTATTGGCAACAGGTCATGAGGATGATCTCCCAGGCTCTTGACACTTCCCTAACACCGGAGCCACGCCTATGCCTACTGAATATTTGGGAGGGAACTGACCTTAATCTTAGACAACAGCAGTGGGTTACTATCGGAACAATGGTGGCCAAGCGCGACACGGAGCAGAGGTGGGGGGTAACGGAGGTGCCCACATTAGCGTTATGGTGCAGGACTATGGACAAATTGATGTTAACTGAACGAACTGTGTATAAAATGAGAGCTAACCCAAAGAAATGGAACAAGGTGTGGGAGGCATGGAATAGGTACAGGGGAGATATATGTGAACCGCTGCCAGAGGACGAAGACGACGACTCGGAGGATGAAGAGGAACTGGTCGATTGAATCGGGGGGGAATTCTGGGGATGGACGGGGAATGTTCGTTTTCCAACAGGGATTTAGGCTTTGTTCGGTGCTTGAGGGGGGAAGGGTGTCTACCTGGGAAATTGGGATCGGCACACTTCACTGACATTATTTCCTATTTTGTGACTATGTATCACGGATGAGCCATCGAGTTTTGTTCTGTTCAATTTTTTACATAAAAACAAAAAAATTGAAAAGAAAAAGTAAGATTTCATAAATTCATTTCTTGTATCCTGATTGCATTTCACATCATTTCGAACAACCGCTGCCGGACCGGAGGGATGTCGGCTGAATAGCTGTGTGACAGTACGAACCATTGCATTATCATGTGAAGTATATGACTGACCAGATGTACTGATGTTATTTTGATGGCAACTGTCAATAAAAATCTTACACCAAAAAAAAAAAAGAGTGAATCTGCAGGCAGAAAAGCGCCTCTAGCACTTTCCACTAACTTTGTGTAGGCTGCCACCTCCACTAATTACTTTTTTATCGACTTGGGCTGCATACCCCACTGGTGCAGACTGGTTTTTCAAATGTCCATGCATCTTCTTTTTAGCCTGGGTTTTCTGTGCGTCTGTCCACGGTGGTCATTTGGCACTGTAGCCGATTTGCTTTTAGAACTGTTAGCTCTAAAATCTACACTTGCTAAAATTCAGCAGCCACTTGAAATACAAAGCTTCTCTTGCTACTTTTTCTTTCTGTGCCTCCTCAGAAAGAAATGCAAATGTTGAGTCTCTCAGGGGTGTCCAACATAGGTCTAGGAGAATCGGATCCATGCAAGATATTCATCTCTCTATGCGCTATGTAAACACATGCAAATTAGAGTCATTTTATGTGGATGTCTTCTATTTGGATATCCTAAATATTTGGCAAGGGTCTGGCCCTCCTGTACCTACCTTGGATGCCCCTGTATTTTCTACAGCGCAATGTCTGCCTCTCCGTCATAACGCAGTCTTGAAGGGGTGCTTGTCATTGCTAAGGTGCAAAGGATTAAAAAATACACAATGTAGCTATTTTGATAACGACTGACTAAGGATGCTATGGTTTGCTACCAAGTTAGTAATATGTCAGTTCAAATACACTAGCCACCATTGACTGTAATATTTATTAGAAAGAGATACTTTCTCCAGCATGTGTGTGTGTTCTTGGCACCACATTGCCAGTGCAGGCCATGCCATTGACAGGAAGTGTAGGCATATTTATGATATAGATTCACAGTGGCTGAAAGTATTGATAATGTGGTCAAAATAGTAAGAAGCATATCAGCAGGATGAATTTTATTGACATCACATTTGATTTAAAAAAATTAAAAAAACATGTGACCATTTTTCAGAAAAGCTGTTTTTTCAAAATCCAGACTGTAATGCCCTGGGATGCATGGGTGAGGCAGACGTATGTGTTAGTTAGGTTGGCAGGGCTTTAGGAGGCCTGATTTCTTGGATGACCCCACAAGGGGCAGGACTCAATATTTAAGTGCGTGCCTCAGATTAGCCCTAATTTAGAGTGCAACTCTAGAGATGATTTTGAAAACATTCAAAATCTGTGATCCTGCTGTTTTAAATGAAAGGTTATATTAAACATAAAACTATGTGAGCAACATTGTAAGAATTGGACCACCTTATAAGAGCTGCTATGTCATGTATGTTGGCTTATGGTATAATTAAATTGCATGATATGTTATGTTGTTAAATAATATGGTGTGCCATGTTTTTCTTTGTGTTATGTTGTTATGCTTTTATATTGCGTTATGTTACTGGGCTGTGACACTGCGTACCATTGCTGATTTAAAGAGTGTTGCAGGCAGATAGAGGTCTACTTAAGTGCACTAAGACACAGGAGGGAAGGGGGTGGGCACAAGAAAGGTTTATACAGCCAGCTCCCTTGCGTGGGTGAAGGGCACCATCCAGCAGTGTTCCAGATGCATCACCTCAGTATTTGTGGGCAGTACCACCTTCTATGAGGCATATTTCCACCTGAGCAGGAAAAGAATTCAGAACCTCTTTGCATTCTTCCTCTTTGGGGGTTCTGTATATCTCTTCTCAGGGAGAGGTGGTGGGAAAGCGTTGCTTCTATTGGGATGT
Organism: Lissotriton vulgaris; assembly: GCF_964263255.1. Lineage (NCBI taxonomy): Eukaryota > Metazoa > Chordata > Amphibia > Caudata > Salamandridae > Lissotriton > Lissotriton vulgaris. The sequence continues at coordinate 580,940,136 of NC_141695.1, forward strand.
TTACAGTGTATGGCAGCCCCCAGTTGCGCAGGCTGCTTTCCAAATGAGGCTTGGTGGGAGGTAGGCTCAGCCTGGCCTGTTTCCTCTCTTCTGATATCCTGCTTCCAGTCGGGTGATGGGCCTTGTCCTGCCCTGGCACAGCAGCTAGATCGGACCCTTGTGCAGATGATTGCTCTGGCTCAGCTCTTCTTAGTGGGATCCTCGACACGAAAATGAGCCAGAATTTCATGTGACTTCTTTCTGCCACCCACAGTCTGCTCTCAGGTACCAAACATTACAGACAAACCATTGACCTTGATGGAAAACGTGCAAAAGAAAGTCATACATATTTAGTGGTGCTTCTCTAGTCTAATTTCTATGTTCTCAATAAGGATGTGGGTATGACTGGGTATCCCAATGCACTGTAAGGTCATCATTTGCTATGTTTTAAAAGTTAATACATATGAATATACAATGAAACATATGTTGTATAATGCACCACTTTTGCCATTTAAAAAAAAAACATTATTGGGGGAGAACCACCCCTCCCCTCCAAGCCCACTTGCAAAAGTCAGGCTGGCTCGCTACGTACCATAGAGAGACTGGTCTGACAAAATATGCCAATGCTGTTTTGGGTTTCCAGTAAGGCCCTGGCCTGAGAGCTACTGACTGGGTCCAGAGCATGGGGGGCCCCCTCCATGTACTTTGCAGGGGGGGGGCCCTCAAGTTTCGTTACGCCACTGCCCCAGGGCCCCAAACAATCTCCACTGATTGAGCCTCGAAGCACCACTTCACCGACGTCCGTGACACACCACTCTGACTCTGACGCAGCTCTTGTGGTTTGGCATCGACGCCGCGGAATCGACATATTGAGCTGTGATATCGATGCACCATCAACACCACGTGGCCTTCTGGAACCGAGGTATCACACTCGCAATTGACGCATCACCTTCCCTGTACCTCGCATCATCACTGGGAGTTAACAGCTCAACAACCCTTCACCGCCTTCAGGAACCAATGCATCTCTTACTACAAGTGACGCAACATCTTCTCTGTGCAATGTACGGTCACCGAGCGCCAATGTGCCTAGGGCATGCATAGCAGTAGGGAACCGTTGCATTACTTACTTTAATGACGCCTCATCTCTCCTGCACCACGCATTGTCTTTGATTGTTGACGCTTCAAAGATAGTTTGTACTGGTCAAGCGCCACCATTGATTTCAAAGAGCTATAATTTTAATTTGTATTGAAATTTTGTATCATTTACTTGTATATGTTGGTTTTTTGCTGTTTTAGTCTTGTTTTATTCAGATAAATCTTGGCTGTTTTTGTAAACTGGTGTGGAGTTCTTTTGTGGTGTTTTCACTGTGCTATTGTTTGTGTGTACAAATACTTCACACGTTTCCTCTGATGCTCTGCGTGCCTGTCTTGGCCAAACTACAAGGGGTGGGAGGGGGGGGGGGGGCACGGGTTATTCTGAGGGTGTAACTTTCTTACCCCCGCTATAGTGACGGTCGCTACTTGGACAGAGTGCAATCCACCAACTAAATATAACATTTCTAACACAGACTAAAAAGGGATTTTATACCTCTTCTAAGTACATCTGCCTTCTAGACAACACCCATACTGTTCTATTAAAATTATATGCAATGGTTAATTAAAAATAATAACAGTAATATCATTTTTGACAAGCATATGGCTGGTGACATGTAGGGGGCAGTATATTGTATTGTTATGTTGCATATGCTTGCAAGAACAAACACAAAATAAATATAACCATCACATAGCTTGCAATGGCTCGACAAATTGGCTTTGCCAATGCTTGTTATGAGTCCGCTCGTACGATCGCAGCAGCCCCTGATACTCAGGCGCACTCATACACCGCACTCTAAATGCTCTCTTCGTGCAAACACCTCAACTACAGAACACCGTGACTCGTCTTCAGTGTAAGCTGAACCGGCACCATGGTTTATTTATTGTCCCCACTGCATGGTGCTGCTTTTATATCCGTTAACTACCACGTGATCCAGAGAGCCAACACCAGGAACAAAACGGATGACACCGAGGGGAGCTGTCATGCAATTTTAAAAAGCAACTGCGCAGCAGAAAGGAAGGGAGTAGAAACACGCCATACTCACCCGTGGACTGATTTAAAACCAATGGTGCCTATGTTTATGTTTCGACTACAGTAGTCCTTGGTCTTTAGCTCAGTCGTTTGTTTCCTATGATTAGTTACTCGTCATAACCCTGCTCTCTGCGGAACTCGAGGCTCCTTGAGGAACAATTTGACCAGCGCGAATGTTTCTCTTATTGATTTGCTGTGTTGAATTATGTCACCTGCGTTGCAGTTACAAATGCATTTTCTGCGTATTTTTCCCTATACCTATTATCCAAACTGCAACGTGGCTGATTGCGAATTGCGTTTCCTCTCCCTCGCCGTTTCTTTAGGAATGCAGCAGGTCAGCAAAAAGAGCGCGAGCTGGTAGAGAGGGACACTGATCGCCCAGAGAGAGACTCTGGCAACATTAATAACAAGAGAGGAGTGGTCTGACCTAGCCAGAAATATTCAGGTTTCTTATGTCAGGGAAAGTTTCTAAAAAGTTCGTGCATCTGTGAAAGAGTTATTCGCAAGTGTGGTATCCTGACTTGTGACTAACTCTTCTCTGGCATTGTTTGTATTTTTGTAGATATATATTAAGGACTCTGGTTAGTAGTAGGGCTGGACCAAGCTTGCCAGAAATTTTGGTGGGGCTAAGGCCACTGATGCTGTGTCCTTTTTTCGTGTGATCTGTAGTGCCCTAGAATCAGTTAGCATTCTAGTGCTAACTCTGCATCTACACTTAACACCCACCCACCACTGATGTTACTGGTCAGGTGACACAGCATTAATAAAAGAGGCCGAGCCCACGTGCTCTGGGCCAGTTGCACCGAGTAAGCAGTGTGTCCTGTGTCTCAGTGATTTCCAGCATGAGGGCCCTGGGCCCGCCCTTTACAATGGCGACGAGGGTAGCTGTGTCCATGCGTGCCACAGCTCTCAAAAACATTGAGGAAAAGGGGAAGAGAATGCTGCCCGTCTGAAGGCACCCCCAGGAAGAATCGATCCGGCCGCCGAGAGGCCCACGGGGCGTGTGTCGAGCCCCGGGCCTGGAGAAAAGGAGAAGGTGACCGAGAGCCCACCCCGCACCTCTCCAGCCTGCCGTGGCCCACCCTGCCGTGGCGGTGCCCTGAAAAGACAAGGGGAGCCATCGCGGTGCCCACCTGTGGAAGAACAGGCCCGTCGGCCGAAGGTGAGCCCCGGACTGTACAGCACCAAAGCGGGGCCCACCCACCATAGGCTATGAACACTGACTATGCCCCCTGAAATGAGAGCGGCGTCAGCTATCGATTTTAATTAAGCAAGGCTCGCGGAGCCCACCCGCGGCCTGCCTACAGTGATGCGGCGTTGGCCGCAACTGCCCCGTGATAATGCAAGGCTCGCGGAGCCCACCCGCGGACTGCCTGCAGTGACGCGGCGTCAGCCGCTATTGTCCCGTTAATGAAGCAAGGCCCGCGGAGCCCACCCGCGGCCTGCCTACAGCGACGCGGCGTCGGCTGCTATTGCCCCTGTCATTGAAGCAAGGCTCGCTGAGCCCACCCGCGGCGTGCCTGCAGAGTCCCCCGCCGCGTGTGTGAAGTGCGGCGGCGGGGTGAAAAACTTTACCGTAGAGCGCCCGCAGCGTGAGGGGAGCTGCTGGGCGCAGAGACACTGAAAGCGGAGCCCACCCGCTGTGGCAGGACCCGAGGTCATGGATGCTGCCTGCAAGGGTCCCATAGTACGCCCAGGCCAGCGAGAGCCTACCTCGCTGCACCCGGTCCGAGCCCGCACTGACCTGGCCAGGTGAGGGGGTCTCATGGTAAATGAGCTCGCAGCGTGAGGAAAGCTGCCGGGCTCTGAGTAGAGAAAGCAGAGCCAGGCCCTACCCTGCCGTGGCAATGAACAGGCTGCTGTAAGGAGTGACTGTAGCCCGCAGCCTGAAGACAACTGCTGAGACTCACCCGAGTGCCGTGGGGTCAAAGCAGCACAACTGGGGATCGCAAGTGCCATAGAGAGTCAAGTACTGCCCAGCGCGCGATTGGTTGCAGTAACACCTAGCCACAAGCATACCAGACACTCACCCCATCAAGGAAAGCCGTTCTGCAGCCTGGAGGGGTCCTGGTGCAGGACTGTGAGCAACAGCCCTCGGGGAACGTGCTCTCCTACGAGACAGTGAGCACGAAACCTGTAACGGTGGGGGAAAGCCACAGATAGGAAAAGTAAGCCTGAACAAAGCAACCCTGCCACCTAGTGGCTGTTGTCTAGTACTGCAGAGTAGAAAGAAAGAAACAAGCCTGGGACAAAGTAAAGTCGACAACAAGCTGCGACAAGCCAAAAATCCCTGCAGCAGCGCTAAAACACAACCAAGACTAGCGTCAGGGCACACAAGGGATCGTGAAACCTCCACAGAAGCGCACAGCGCAACAGCGCCCAAAGGAAAAGCAGAAAATAAACACACAGCCAAGAGTGCATAGCCCCCAACATGTAGGAATTGAGCAAATGATGGCAGGGTGAGAGGCTCCAATGAAAGAAAGGACATGTAACCTGTTCAGGACAGATCTGCTCCAAGTACCAAGGAACAGCCCGTGACACCCAGAGACGGATAGAGGACCACCTGCTGGCAGGTGGCTACTCCCAAGAAGAGAGGAACGTGCCACAAAGCACAAGGAAGGCTTGCAGCAAAAGACTACGAAGGGCAGCACCCTGCCCGCCATTACGCCCAAAGAAGTATACAAGCCATCACACCGCCGAGGAAGAGAAAAGGTAAGGGTGCAGGAGCACGCCAGAAGCACAAAAGAACACAAAGAACACCCCAGGAACAGGAAGATACAAGAATCGCAACCAACAATGCAAAGTAGAAGCAAGACCAAAAGAAGGCCAAGGGAGTGGTGATGTAACCCTCCAGAAGCAACATTCCAGAAGCACCTACGCCGCGCCGGAAGAGAATGCAGCGAAGAAAAGAAGAAATGAGAAGTCGGAATGGCACAGTGCCACTGCAAGAAGAAGCCGACCCTGCGGAAAGAAGGAAGGTGACAGGCACTGGAACTCCTGAGTGCAATGGAAGACAAGCCTGGTAAGAGCACTGGCAGCGCAGACCAAAGACAACCACCTATGAGCCATCCATCCACATGGCGATCGCAGAAGAGAGCAAGCTAGACTGTTGGCGACATCTACCTCTGGGGTTGAGCGGAAGATTGGATGGCGAGAGTGCTTACACATCCAGCTGATGAACTGACCACTCCACACCGACCCGTGGCAACCCAAGAAGCAGAGGCCTCAAGGGACTCTGGTGGCAGCAAGTCCCGCACGGGAGACAGATCTACAGAAGCACGTCTGCAGGACCCAAGGGGATGAAAGTCTCGCGAGCAATGAAGAGAGTCGACAACTCAACCTTCAGGTAGAACTAGGACACGGCGGTGAGGCTCGTGGAGCGCCCTGCTCACGGCCCAAAGGCCATGGTGGAGCAACACGACCGAAAACACCAGTCCAGTGGAAACCTGACAAAGAGGTCCTCCCGGACATCTGGTGAGAGAAGAATACCGGCGAGAGGGGCATCCTAGTGAGAGGGATGTTTGCACCTACTCTATTCACCTGCCAAGAGTCAACACTATAGCCTGTCCGGAAACATCACAAAGCCAGAAGAGAGAACAAAACCAGAAGACTGTTGACACCTGTGTCATCCATCTATCTCTCATCACCAACAGAGCGAAGCAAAGGAAGGGCTGAGAACAGCAGACAGACAGCACAGACAAAGAGTGAACCCACCGAACAACTGCGAACCGTGCCACCGAGAACTATTAGTCCTGAACACAAGAACTATACTGCCTGCGGCTTGCAAGCAGCCAAAGAGACTCATTTTGAAAGCTCAAGTCCAATGTTACTTACTGTGTTTTTCTTTCCCCCACAGGTCTTTGGACTTTTTCCGTTTGGTTTAATTTTTAACCAATTTGGGGAGGGATGTAGTGCCCTAGAATCAGTTAGCATTCTAGTGCTAACTCTGTATCTACACTTAACACCCACCCACCACTGATGTCACTTGTCAGGTGACACAGCATTAATAAAAGAGGCCGAGCCCACGTGCTCTGGACCAGTTGCACCGAGTAAGCAGTGTGTCCTGTGTCTCAGTGATTTCCAGCATGAGGGCCTAGGGCCCGCCCTTTACATGATCTACTGATGCCCAGGCGCAGCTCTTCCTTACTGGCGGAAGAGCGTCGCTCCACTGCTCAGAATCAGCAGGTGATTAATAAAACAATATTATTATCTTTTTATTTATCACTGTCTGACTGAGCCGAAGCAGATGGATTCTAGCCAGGGAGGGGACAGGCCATGACAGTGAGGTGGAGTGGAGGGCACTGTAAGTGCGCATGTGAGTTGGCCTGCCATTTTAGGCCAAACCGACATGTCTACTTATATTTCTCCAACACAGGTAGCTGTGTTGCACAGCTGGGTGATCTGACGCTCGCTTAGGCACAGGTAGCCTGTGCCTAAGCGAGCGTCAGACCAGCCTGCTAGGCCAATGCTAGGCCAATTCCGGGGCTTCTCTCATGCTAGGCATAGCATGAAAGCAGATTCTGGATTGGGTGGGGAGCCTCTGCTTGGTGGCCCATGGACTGCTGGGAGGACAGGAGCACTGAGGTAGCCAGCAGCATTAGCGGCAGGTAAGTCTTTTTAGTCAATTGTATCCCCCTAATCCCTCACCACTTTAGAGTGGTGGCAGGTTAGATTGGTGACTGCTGATGGCTACGTTTACCTGTCTTATTGAGAACAGATATAGAGATTGATTTAGCAGAGGCAGAGCGGGGTCTTGAAAAGAGTGAGGTCTGTGGCAAACAGGCTAGGCTGTTACACCCTTGTGGTGATCCTCGACAGGGCTTTCCTTTATGGGGTTGAGCCAAGGCTCATTTGCATGTGTTTGTGTCCTATGTAGAAAAAATCATGATGCTCTAATGTGGCCCAGAGTGGCTACCAGTGGCTGAAAGGAATTCAAACACTCCATTTATCACTTTTTGCATTTCCAGATGTTTAGCCCGTACCTCCACACCACAGGACTCAAGCTGCATCTCACTCATGAGGTCAAAAAAAGCTGAAACTTGCCAGGGTTTGCTTGTGGTTTCACATGGGGGCGGGCGGAGGGTGGCGTTTCCTGACACTTTGGGTTGGAATGAGGTTTCTTGGCAAGCTTAATTCCTATTTGCATATGGATAAAAATAGTGTGCGAGCAATAAAAGCTGAACTGGAGCTAGTCCATTACTAATTAGCATTGATTGAATTTAATTGACGGATTGTCTATCTTCTTCTATTTCTCCCCAAGGGACCCCGTCCCCTTTGTGGATGCGGACAAAAACATTGTTAGGAGCATGCAGTGAGGCCAGATCAGTACTTGCTCCTTAAAATGATTGTTATATTTTTAATTTCTTTTTTAATACATCTTATTTTCCTTTAGGAACATGAGCTGCATGTAACAAAACAAGATGATTTATTTAAAAACAATCACAGATATGATGGTCTGCTGTCCCCAGGCCATCATGTCTATACCTCTAGCCTATCATATTGGGTTACAGTATGCAACCTACCTTGTACACATTAACGAGGCAGGTCAAATTGCGACCGACTACGATTATATATTGTGTACCAACCTATATTTTAGCACGCAAAATACAAATGCATTCTGTAGAAGTTGGTGACCACTTTTAACAAATAAAATTTAGTACTTAAAAATAACTTGAAAATTGAGAATCGTTCTTATTCACAATTTACGATTTCGTATTCTTATTTGGAATATATTAGTACGAGTCCCTTATACTCTAGGCAATCAAGACGGCCACCACCATTGGGAAATATTGTGAGGGCCCTGTGGCTCCATGGTAAATGTAGTTCTTCTTGCCTTTACTCAGGTGTTTGTAATTAAAAGCTTCTCACCAGGTCAACACACTCTATATGCAGCCCTCCACCCTCTTCTACTCCTGAAGACATGCACGTGCAGGAGCTTTGGAGTAGTGGGTCAACTGAGAGCAGGGAGTAAAGGTAAGCATCCTGCACTGCATGCTGACACTCTCAGAATCCTCAACCTGTCAAGAAGGCTTCCTTTAACCCTGCATAGCTGCCTCTCCTGAGGGTAAACCTCCTTACTGGCATATATCCGTGTAGAGCAGATCCCGTCTAGCAAATACGTATTGTGAGTATCCTTTTCAATAGCTGTCCGTGAACTCACTGACCCCTTCTGAGGTTGTGATGGAATAGGATCTCTGGCCGAAGTGGTCAGTCTATTTTACTGAACCTACATCACTTCACACATCTGGCAATTTCCAAATGTTGGGCAAAACAATAATCAGTAAGGAAAGGAAAATGCAACCAAGCACCTATTACAGATTTATTGAGATAGACAAGTGGACAATGACACTCAAAAGAGAAATGTAACAAAAATACTGAACATTTTCATGGAGGTCGAAACTTATGAGAACGGAAGTTTATAACCTTAAGGTCTCTTACAAAACACTTCAATGTCCACTGTTCTGAGAAGGGAATGAAGAACCCAGCTCAGGAAGTAGGCAATTGAGATTTATCGGAATTGGACAGTCACAGGACTTGGTATCTAGGATTTCATTAGAGTCTCTGGACTCTGCTGTTATGTAAACATGTTGGTGGGTTTGACTGACGTGCCCTGCACTTTGTGAGGAATAGCAGTAATAGTGCCGCTGGACCAGAGTTACCCATGTCGCAGAAGACCGAGCACGCAGCAATGTTTATTAAGGCTTCTGCTATTCCCACTATGCAACTGTGCCTAGTCGCAGCCTATACAAAGCCTGAGCCATGGACAGACCCATCTGCCGCCCATCAGAGGCTAGAACAGGCTGGGCCTTGGACAACTTCAATTGACAGACACCTGACTCCGAAACCACTCTCTCCTCCAGCAACACCAGCCAGCCCATCATTTCCTCCTGGACCCCAGTCATCACCGAAGACACCGCATCAACCATGAAAGTCATTTACTCAGGAGCCCCCATGGACCCCTGCCCCCGCACATCTTCCACAAAGCCGCCGCTGCAATTGACCCCACCTTCAAAACCAGCACATTCCCCTATGATTGGAAATGTGCAGAAGTCAAGCCCCTACTCAGGAAGCCCTCAGTAGATCCAACGGCCCTCAAGAACTACCGATCCGCCTCTCCTTCACGGGCAAAGTCACAGAGAAGACCATTAACATCCAACTAACGAAATTCATCAATGAGAACTCCATCCTGGACACCTCCCAATCCAGATTCCGCAGCAACCCTACGAGCAAACTCTACTCGCCACCACTGACGACATCTGCAGTCTCCTCGGCCAACAGGGCCGGACTGGGAACCAAAATTGGCCCTGGCAAAGTGCTCGGCTGTCCTCCCCCAGAGGAGTTGGGGCGGGTGGGCGGCATTCCTGTTTGCCAAGGTTGGTTTGGCCGATTTTGTTACAGGGCCGATATTGCAGCTATGCTGCAAAAACGCCAATGTAATAAAAATGGCCCCCAGGGGGCCAAAACCAGCCCAAACCCTCACGGCCCACCGGGGTAAGGCCCGGTGCTCACAACGGCCAGTCCGGCCCTGTTGACCAAGACCACACAGGGTCCCCGATCCTACTCGACCTCTCTGCAGCCTTCAACACCGTCTCCCACTGCACACTCACCACCAGACTCCACCAGACTCCACAATGCCGGCATACGGGGAACCGCCCTTGACAGTCTGTGCTCCTTCCTCACTGGCAGAAGCCAAAGAATCTAATTTCCACCCTTCATCTCCAAACCCACAGTGATCAACTGTACCCCAAGGATTGTAGCTCAGCCCTATGCTCTTCAACATCTACGTGCCCCCTTTGACGCCACCATCAGACAGCATGGACTCAGCATAGTATCCTATGCCAGCGACACCCAGATCATCCTCTCCCTCACCAAGGACCCCGTCACCACCAGACTCAACTTCCAGGAAGGAATGAAGGACGTTGCATTCTGGATGAGCAGCAGCTGCCTGAAGCTTAACTTGGAGAAGACAGAGATCCTCATCCCCGGACTCTCCTCCTCTGCATGGGACAACACCTGGTGGCCCATCGCCCTTGGAAGGCCCCCCCACACCCATGGACCACACCCAGAACCTCAGCATCATACTCGACTCCTCCATCTCCATGACCCGACAGATCAAGGCCGTCACCTCCACCTGCTTCAACATACTCTGCTCGGAAGACCTTCAAATGGATCCCCCCGAATCAAGAAAGAATGTCACCCACGCACTCATAACCAACAGACTGGACTATGGAAACGCCCTCTACGCCGGGATCAACAAGTCTCTGCTCTGCAAACTCCAGACCATACAGAACACTGCAGCCGGACTCGTCCTCGGCATCCTTCGACACAAACACATCACCCAACACCTGCGAAACCTCCACTGGCTCCCCGTCAAGAAGAGAGTAACTTTCAAGGTACTCACTCACACCTACAAATGCCTCCACAACATAGGACCCAATATGTCAAAGAAAGAATCTCCTTCCACTGCCCTCACCCTTGCCAAAGCCCAGCTCCTCCGCAGAGCAAGAACAGGTGGAAGAACCTTCTCCTACATCATGTCTAAGTCCTGGAACGAGCTCCCTATCGACATCAGATGTGCCACCCATTCTGCACATCTTCTGGAAGAGCCTCAAGACATGGCTCTTCGACTGACCGGAGCTGCCCCCCCGGTCAGCACCTGGAGACCCTCCCAGGTGAGAAGGGTGCTTCAAAATTCCGATTAATTGATTGATTGAGTGGAGTCTTTCAACTTATACCCTGGACTTTTTTTTCTCTTGGATCCCAGGGAAATGGAAACCACAGTTCCTCTTGTGAAGTAGCAACCAACTTTGACTACTGTTAATGTTGTTGGAGAAGGGAGTGGTAACTCATAAAAAGATTACACATGCTGAGTCACACATACAATTTCAATCCCATGTAACTGTTGTTACAGCTGTCTTTATTGGAAATTATGAAGTAATTTCAAGATACAGAAATTCCTGATTGACATTCAGTAGTCAATACTATTAAATCATCTAATTAAAACCCATTAGGTTGTCGGAAATAAACAAAGTATATGTGTGCAAATACAAACACGTTAAGACTAATCATTTCAATTGTGAGAGTAGTATTACTTTTCAGTTTCCTCTAACAAAAGATGGGACCCAAACATACAGTGCACCGTTACAAGGAAATAAGGCATTAGCCAGAACCTCACTATACAAGGTAACTAAGGTAATTTACCACCTGTTTTTAATTTTCTGAGATAAGGGTAACCCTGTTGGACTCAGTGCCATGCCCCATACAGGAATTAAGAAGGTAGGTTCTAAGGAGCCTGGCCAACATGGCGGCAACCTAGTTTCTGAGCTCCGTGCACCCTGCTCAACCACCTGACTACGTCCTTGGTGCCAGGCCCGCAGCAGAGTTGCCAAAAGTTCTCCTGTGACAAGGGTGTCAATGGGGATGTGGCGGATGCATGGTTGTCGCTGTGGTGAGGAGGACCTTGCCACGTGCCGTGAGGCGGTTGCTGGCCGGACCTGCACCTTTGGGCAGCCCTGCGGGTGAGAAGTGTGGAGTCCCGTGCCGGAGTAAACAATAAGAGGTGGGAAGAGATACTCCTCCCTCCTGCTCCCTGTTGCAGCTATTGCTGTGGGCAGCAAAGACCGGCCCGAGAAGAGGAGCAAATGCTGGTGAGGTCTGTGGCTACAGGACTTGGCCAGCTCGCCTGGTCCCAGAGGCAGGAGGATGTCCAGTGAGTGAACTGGTGCCTACGGCCATCCCATGTTCCTGCTGCATTCACCTGGACCAACGGCAGAGCGCCTGACATTCTTCCTGGACAGTGGCACTGCAGGGGGTAGAAAGAAGCCAGCAGCTGCCCTTGGGACCAGCAAGGACCTTACCCTGCAAAACAGCCCATGAGGATGAATACCCAGTGGCGAGCATTGTGCCAGTGATTCTGGGCCTACGAACTGCCCGCAACCCTGTAGTGCCAAACCTGGTCCCCAGCCAGACATGAGAGGTGGTGCCTCAGACTCCAATGGACACTCGGACCATCACATAGACCAGTACCCGCAATTTCTACTGCAACATTGCAGCAAGGAAGGGTTGGAGTATATTTTTCCCAGGTACATCCCTCCCTTCCCTTGACACAGCTGACACCTGGGGTTCGGTGAGAACGCTGGGGCCTGGGGTGAGTAGCTGGAGGAGCAAAAAGATGCAGGCAGCCACGCTCCATTCGTTGTTCCTGACAATGGTCAGTGGTGCTAGTAAACTAGCTGTGCCCGAAGTTGGGCACCAAAGAAATAGGAGGGGAAGAACTCTCTAGTGAAAGGTTGTACCTAACCCAACCATGAATGTGAGGAAAAAAACTATTTTTATTTTAATTACCCTCACACACCCTAGCGGTGTCATGCTTCATCATCGGGTCACCCGGACCCCTAAAAGTCAGGGTGGGCTTAACCACAGTTTTGGGAGCTTTTAGGGGTCGGGGTGACCCGATGATGAAGCATGACACCACCAGGGTGTGTGAGGGTAATTAAAACAAAAATAGGGGAGGAGGGGTCCTCGCAGACAACACACAGCCTTGGACAGTACTGCTGCAATTCTCGACTCCCGCCTGACGTCCTATAGTGACGAATATGGGAGACACTTCCCCTTCCTCAACCCAATGGGCCTGAGTCCCCTACCTCAAGTGACCCCACAGACTGCAGATTATATTACTTGATCTCCCCAGGCACAGTTCCTCCTTCTCCTGGCACGTCTACATGGGCGCAGGGGTTTACCTGCATCTGGTCAATGGCCGTCTTTGCTGACTTGGCACCTCTGTTGTTTTATTAGCCATTTGGTGCCTAGTGGTGAACCCCAGAGTAGAACCTACATCATGACTCTCTTGCACTTCCCACCTTGCTCCAGGTGATTCTTTGACCAATGTCCACAATATCCTATTTTCCATGAGCCCAGTCCGGCTCCAGACTTATGCTGCCACCTAGTGCACCCAGTTCCTGTGTTGGGGTTGTTATCATGAGATTTGGAAGATGACCTCAAGGCCAGTCGCCTATTGCATTTTTTGCTGCCTATATACCCAGTTGGTATCCTGTTTACAAGATCACAATGTTATCATGACCCCTTTACTCCCATGGTGCCTTTCAGTCCAGATGTGCCCATTGTTCCTTAATCCCCAATGAGAATTTGTGGTGGTCAACCTGACATAATGGCCCTTTCCGGCACCTTTCAGATAATCTCCTGGAACATTAGAGGCCTACACACACCAGCCCACCGCTATAAAATACACTCCTATCTTAAACACAGATTTGTTGACACAGCTCCTCTTCAGGAATCACACATCACACACACGGAAGCAGAACATCTCCAGACATGGTCGAGAGGTCAAGTCTATTCCACTAACTACTCACTCTTCACTAGGGGCACCCTTATCTGGAGACGAGTACGCTTTCCACCAGCTTTTAGCCCAGGAGATAGATCCAGAGTGCTGCTTCACCCTTCTGGAGGCCAGACTGGATGGTACACCCTTACTGTTAGGCAGTATTTATGCTCCTAATTTTGATCAAGCGACTTTGCTACTCTTCCTGTTGACCCGCTTGGCATGTTGTGCCCCCGTGCCATGGGTCAGAGGAGGGTATTTTAATTATGCCATAGATCCCTTCCTGGACCGCTCTCACCCCCAATCCCAGCAGTTCCCACAACAGCTACTGTCTGTAGCCTCCAGTAATCATTTTGTGATGCACGGTGACACCTTAATCAACAAACAAGACTATTTTGATATTATTTTCGTGCCCATGAACTCTATGTTCACCTGGATCGCATTGTATGTTCCACCTCACTCTGCTCTTTGATCTCCTCCTCAAACTATCTGGGCACAGAAATTTCTGACCACAATCTTTTATTGTTGGGTCTGTTTTGGGGAAACACCCCTTCCTGGATCCCCAAATGAAAATTGGAACAAAGTGCCTGGAGGACCCAGCTTTTAAGGCTATGATTTCGGACCAGATTGTGGATTACTTTGCGCATAATGAAAGGTCCCCCTCCTCCCTGAGTGGGAAGTTTTAAAGTGGTGTTCGGAGGCCATTGTATCTGCACTGTAAGTGGCAAACGCTGCAGCCTCTCAGATGCCTTAAGAAGAGCAGAGCAAACCTATGTAGCCATGGAGCGACAGGTGATAATGACCCGGGACGATGACCCTCCCTGACTTCACTTCGGGAATGGAGAGGCCCAGTTACTGGCATGTATGAGCTACCTGGACTACCGGGCATACATTGCCAAATCCCATTCAGAGGGCAACAAGCTGGGCTGACTCTTGGCCTGGTTGATCACAAATTAGTCCCATCAACCCCCAATACCACATCTTCAACGGGCTGATGGTGCAGACCTCTACTTTCAAGACGACATCCTTAAAGCCTTCGACTAAGCCATCGACTCTTGACTAAGACTGTGCGACATTCCAAATCCATTCCCAACAGCCCGATAGAAAAGCAATATTTTTTTATTTATTGACATTTATTTAAGGATGAATATGGAAATAATTTTAGTCCACTGGTGCTTCGACGTCATGAAAAACCCATTGGTTCTCCGCCTCTCTTCACTCCCGAATGGCACTGAAGCTGACATACAGAGATTTTTGGCCATGGCCCCTCTCCCTGCCCATTCCATGATTGAGAGGCTTGAGATTGATTATCCCATCATAGCGAGGGATTTCAAGAAGGCAATCATGGTAATGGCAACACGAGAAAATGCTGCAGAACAATGGGTTCCCAGCTTCATTTTACAAACAATACATAGCCACCCTGTCCTTGCACCTAATGAAACTGTTCAACTCCATGTCAAATCAGGACACAGACTACCCAGGGCACAACTATTCTTCCTGTCAAAGACAGGTAAAAACCCTCTGAGCCCACTCTCACATTTCTGTCACTATTTTCAACCCAGATTATAAAATCCCAACTAAGATCTTAGCCTCTAGAATCCAACAGGTTCGTCACCGCCTGGGTCATGCAGACCAGTGCGGCTTCTTCCTGGGCCGCAACACTGCATTTAATATTAGATTAATTTTCTGTGTCCTGGAGGGGGTGCAGCCTTACTGGCCCTGGGCAGCCACCCTAGTCCTAGACCTGGAGAAGACCTTCAACTCTCTCAGCAGTGACTATCTCTTTGCAGTGTTATGCCGCTTTGGGTTTGGGGACTGATCCTTTAAACATATCTGGCTACTTAACGAGGCACATACCGTGTGTGTTGAAAGGGAGGTGTTATATCCTGAGCTATCCGGGTGGGGAGGGGAACCAGTCAAGGGTGTCCGCTATCACCAATACCGTTTGCTAGTCCCTCTTTCCCGTCAAATGGGGAACCGGTGGGGTATCACTCTCCCAGACTGTACCCATGTAATCTCCCTGTGTGCTAATGCTGTGCTATTCTATGACAGGGATCTTTCAGTGGATCTTTCAAGTCTTATTGATCTCCTGCTCACCCTTGGGGACCTCTCAGGGCTCCGAATGACATGGATAAAGTAATGTGTCTATCCACTGATGTCCTTAACAACCCTACACCCATTGGTTATGGGCGGAACATCCCACCCTCCCACTCTCTGTAAAAGGTTGTATAGCCTTTGCAAAAATAGCAAGCTACCATTTTGATACCCTCTCAGTAATTCCTTGCCAGTCGCAATTTCGAGACCTACACCAGCTATTGGGGGATCGTATCTGGCATTGTAGCAGCTATAGAGTGGCTCTCACAAAATTGCAGCTACAACCGGAATTGGGTGGCTTGGGAGCCCTTAATTTTGAATTGTACTTTTTAACCGCTCATCCGCAATGGCTAACCCACTGGCTGATGGGCCATGACTTGGTGGATACTAGTGCCGTTACACCTACCCTGACTGAGACAACACTCCTTGCCTTCTCAGTTCCTTGAGTTTGATTTTCCCAAATGCTCCTGCGCTTAGTGCAGAACACGCTTCAATGTCTTGGGAGGGGTTACTGGCGTACTCGTAGATCCCCTCCATATGTTCCATCTATCCCTCTGCCAGGCCCCTTGGAGGACCGGGGCTCTTTCCAATCACATTCTCCGAACTTAGGTGGAAGCCAGTCAGTGAACTCCCAGGCATTTGTTTGCTAATGGCCAACTCCTCTCTTTCGAAGAACTGGTGGAGCAATATGGATTTCACCAGAGGCAGTTCCTGACCTATGGCTTCCTCCGTAACCTTCTGAGAGAACGATGGCAGGCTGATACTTCCAAAGCACATTCTAATGCCCTAGTTTATAGCCTACATACCCTCAGAGGTGAGAGACGGTTAGTAACCTGGCTCACGAAGTCCAAGATCATGCATACACAGCTCCCATTGCAGTCTCTCAACAATACCTGGAGGTGTAGATTTTGGCCAGGCTGAGTCCCCTACCTCAAGTGACCCCAAAGACTGCAGATTACATTATTTGAGTTCCCAGGCACAGTTCCTCCTTCTCCTGGCATGTCTACATGGCCACAGGGGATCCCCTGCATCAGGGGCCTGGCCATGCACGCTGACCTGGCACCTATTTAGTCTTCTTGCCCCTGTGGCACCAAGTGGTGAACCCCATAGAATCAGAATCAGAAGTTTTATTTGTATAATTAATTAAAATTATTACAAAATTTACATGATAAAAATTACAATACAACGTTTTTAAAAAACTGCAATTATGTCTCACTGTCTCTGTTTTGTTAGGGCCGGTGCATATCAGGGGAACCCACATCATGACTCTCTTGCACCTCCCACCTTGCTCCAGGAGATTCTCTGCCCGATGCCCACAATAACCCTCATTGCCATGAGCCAAGTCCAGCTCCAGACCTATGCTGCCAACTAGCGCTTCCAGTTCCAGTTCCTGTGTTGTGGTTGTTATCATCAGGTTTGGACGACAACCCCAGTGCCTGTCGCTCATTGTATTCTTTATTGCCGATACCAAGTTGGTATCTCGTTTACTAGTTCCTATGGTTGTCAATACACCTGGCCCTAGCCGTAAACCTTTCAGCATGGCTGAAGGAATTGGCACACCCAAATAAGATCTACAGCTTGCCAGACTATAATTGATTCAATTCTATATACTGCAGAGGGCGAACTTCTCGCTGCAGCGAATCCACCACATCTGTACGTCAGCCCCGGACATGTGTGCCACTGGTTTCTGGACACCTGGGAAGCAGGTGCGCTAGGAATCTACACATGACAGAAGAAATCTAAGCAGTAGCTCACTTCACTGGTTTAGCCCTAGCTTCGGTGACAGGCGCCATAACAATGCGCTGGAAGAGTGTAACCCTCCCCCCCACAGCAGTGTGGCATGGAGGGCTGCAGTGGTGCACTGGGTGGAGGCCGAGGCGACAGCTCTACATGGGGAGGATGCCAGAGGCTTTGCTGTCGTCCTACAGATCCACTCTGGGACCAACTAATGTTATGGTTCAGGGGTAATGACTACAAGCCTCCCTTTCTCCTCCCCATGATGTTCCCTTCCTTGCATGCCCCAGAGGGCTCCTGTTACTTGACTGTTGGAAGGTGGTTTATTACTAGAGATAGGTAGGTACCTACCACTAGTAATAAGGCCACAATCACAATATAAGGTCCAGTTAAGGTCTCAATAAATTATTCCCTTGCTCAACCCTTGGTAGCTGCCTGAGAGAAGATAGGCTTAACTTAGGAGACAGGTGTGTAAAGCATTTAAAACAGCAATACATTAAATAGGTGAAACGCAAGATAAAATAAAAATCCCAAACCATTTTTATAAAAATGTAAATATTTTTGTGATTAAAATGACAAAAATCCTAGGGACCTGGAGATATGAATTTTTAAAGAATAATCACTTTCTAGCGCTTAAAAGGCGAAAGCATCAAATTTGGACATGTGGTTACGCTTTACTGGGACAAAATCAAAGTTTCAGGTTGATTGCGATAGAGCGCGAGTCTGATACAGTGAGCGGTAGGGCCTGGTCAAGTTTTTACCTTTTAACATAGTCACTTTTTTGAGCTTTTTTTCTTGATGTGAAGCGGGTCTCCTTGGCAGTCTGGGTTTGTGCTCGACAATGGTGGTTTGCTTTAGCGGGATGCCTCTGTCGATTCTTGGAAGTCTCGTAGGCGACAAAAAGGTCCAGAGCTTCAGCGGGGCAAACCAGAATTTCACGCCGGGTCGTGGTTAGACGTCGCCGACTTGACTCTCAATGACCGGTCGGTCAATATATGAAGCTTTTTGATCAAAATGCTCTAAATTATCTCAAACTTCTGGAGATTCCTCCAGAAGATATTTTTGGGTACTTGATGGCTCCACAACACCAACCAAGGTCCCAGAAGCTCTGAGTTGCTCCTTGGAGCCTTCGGACTACAGTTCCTACAAGGCACCTGGCCAAATCCAGGTCCAGGTGAAGATGATCATCTGGTTTCTTCTTGGTGGACAGGATGCAGGTGTAGCTCTTTTAACCTGTTGACCTCGGAATCAGGAGTTTGTCACTATTTGTGGAGCTGCTTATAAAAGTGCTATCAAAGAATGGAAGTCTTTGATTATAATTAAATCTGTGGAGAACTTAAATAATGTCTGTGTTGGCAGGGGTGTGGCTCCCTTTCGGGAAGTGTTTTTTATATATCATTTTTATTTGATTTTTACCAAGAGTCAGAATATTCAATACAATTGTTTACCCATACAAAACAGCTCCAGTAAGAATTAAAAAGTGAGACGAGATAATATACAAGAAAGTTAAAAGTTAATTGATACATTGGTCCAGATGAATACAATTACCTTATAACTGGCTGTGACCAATGCCAGTGAGACCATATGTTCCCCATTTGTTTAATTGATCGAGGTCCCCAAACTTTATTAATAGCAATGTCACATTCATAAATTTGACAGAGAATAGTCCAAAATTCAGACACCTTAGGAGGTGTGGGGTCGATTCATGCCCTGGCGGCACAAAGGCGAGCACTAACAATTATAATCATAATTAATGCTCTCAGACTGGGAGCCCATCCATCTTTGTCTCCCAACACAATTTCCCTATCGCTCAAATCAGTTTGAATCTCAGTATGCACTGTGATCAGCTCAGATACACTATCCCAATAATCGTTGAGCTTAGTACATTTGATAAACATGTGTACTACATCTGCTGCATACAGCTTACATTTGGGACAATATGAGCATTATGTGATCTGAACCGTTTTTCTCCCTATTCAAAACACACTCAGGTGTATAAAATAGCATACAAATTGTTTCAAAGTGCTGTAATTTTAGACTAGTCGAGCTAGTTGACTGATCTAAAATTGTTAGTGAATCCTTTAGGTTGGCCATCGTGACTATAGTCGTCAGGCGTTGGCTCCATTTTAAAGCAAGTTGAGGCTATCATCAGAGACACCAAACATATATTTCTCTCTTGTACTTATAGTGACTATATTTGCTTCCTGTTCTGAGCAATAAAAAGTAAAAAGGTCAGTAGTTCCTATATCACTCCTAAACTTAAGATCATTAAGAAAATAGTCCCTCATCTGTAAATGCACCCTGCAAAGAAGTGAATGTTCAAAAGCCATGCCTATCAAACAGCTGCCCAAGTAAACTATACTTGCCAGAGTTGCCCTATACTGTCATGAAATATATTGGGAAAGAGAGGATTGCTCCAGAGTGGGACCAATGAGTGGACCATAGGTAATGAAAATCTTATGTTAAAATATCAAGGGGGGGAGAGGGGGGAGCGGTTTTCAGTGCAAGCTAAGGTCCGGCTCCAATGCTCCCAAGGCTAAATATCAACAAAATGAATGGTAGCTGTTCCTAAGGAAAGAATAGTTCTCTACAAACAATTCTAGTTTGAGATATAATATGCCCAGAAGTTACATAGGTGGGATCAAAGTAAAAGTAAGGGGATTCCTCCTTATAGAATTGGTGTCCTCACACAACCTTGAGGGTGTCGTGCTTCATCATCGGGCTGTGCTCCTCGTGGGGGTGCCGCAGCAGTCCCCCAGGGGCCCCGTGAGAGGGCTCTTTATTGGCTCTTTATTGGAGATCTTTTTTAGGTGGTGCCGCAGTTGTGCATGTGGGTGTGTGGGCTTGTGAAAGTGGGTGTCTATGTCTAATAAAACCCAGCAATCCTGATTGGAACGGGTAGGTTTACAGGCGGTCATGAGTAGGTGACACATTCTGCTCACCTCCCTCACCCGTAGTACTCGCGGACGCGGCCACTCCTTACTGACAGAAGGGTTGGGATAATGAAAATACGAACAAAATGTATTTCCTAGCGCTCAGACGCATGATGACCTTAATATTGGTATGGTGGTAGTACAGGGCATCTTTTGCTGACTATCACGGTTTTACATCATTTTATATCAACTTATTCACGGTTTTGATAAAGTGCACAGAGGATCCACTAGGGATCCGCCATATGAGCAAAACATGTTGACCCTACTTCACATGCACATCACTTTCACGGACTGAGACGAGCAGGAGCATACATATTCCCCCTACTTTTTTGTTGTTTAGGATCTACTCCAGTCCTCAATGCTTTAATTTATCTTCCGGACCCCGTAATAAACCTTCTTTGGCGATCTGGCTAGATCATTTTATTAGACATACACACCCACTTTCACAAGCCCACACACTTGCATGCACAACTTCACTACCTCCTAAAAACGATCTCCGATAAAGAGCCCTCTTGCAGGGCACGTGGGGACTGCAGCGCCACCCCCACGAGGAGCACAGCCCGATGATAAAGCATGACACCTGCAAGGCAATGAAAATCTTATACATATTTCTCACCAAATTCGGACTATATCCCTTATTACTTTGAATCTCACTCGTTTGAAATAATTGGGGTCCATCAGTTTATTCATAAAGAAACGGGGATCGATACCTAATGCTAGTTGATACCCATATTCGATTGGTACAGCCTTGTATCCCACCAATAGACTTCAGATGCGACTGGTGAATGATGCCCCAAAAAATAGCTTAAAATCTGTGGTACTGAAAATTCTGGACTCGTGTCATAAACTCTGTCTTATCATGACGATTTTGGTACTAGCAGACCGGTAATGATTTGAATACTATGCAAAAGCATTTTCGTCATGATCGAGTGACGAAATCACCCTGAAATCGGAGTTTTCGTCCTGAACCCTCGGGTTCCATTTTGTGAATGGCAGCCATTTTGTGATTGCCCTCACATAGCCAAATAACTAAGGCTAAATTCGATCTGATTCCTCTGTGACCTGGGCGAGCTAAGTCCACTGCCTGAAGCCAAACCTTTTCGGCCAGTTCTTTTCCCAGTGGCCGAATGAGATTAGTATCAAGGCACAACATGTCATAAACCTTTCATCGCACACAAACCATGCCTAATCTTACACACACCTGTCCCCGTTTCTTCTTTATGACCTGCTTTACGAGGAGGAGGTGCCCGTTTTTTTTGGGGGTCCGTCAATATCTGATGAAGGTTCTGGGCCTTGCCGGGTAATTTATTATGGACTGGACAAACTGAAATGTGGGCTTGTCATCATGACTCTGCTTTTTCTTTGTAGTGAAAAAATGTGAATGGTCAACTGTAAAATAAGGAATGTTTGCCTGAATCATATTATTTTGTATAAAAAGAGAAGGCTGGCTTTGTAAATTTGAGCAGTCTCCTGAGAACATACATGCTGTTGTACTTCTAGGATACCTGTTACTGGCTGCAGCCAATAAATACGGTCTTTGACTTCACCAAGAAGACTCTGTGTTTCTGTAGTCTGAAACAGGAAGGACTCAAAGTCTTTGGGTGTTCTCCCTGGCAAAATTCTGGAGGAAGGCCACCACTTCATCGACCCCTGCATGTCGACGTGGTCCGAAAGTCTTTGCTGCGAGGTTCCTCACGTCCCGACGGCTACGAAGGACTGCTGCCCTGACTATCGCCCTGTTTTGGACCCTTGATGATTGGTAGAGCGAAACGATAGACGAGTCTTCTGGTGACGTCATCGATACCTCAGTTAAGTATAAGTGGAGCGTCTCCCAGTCCTTAGTTTGGTTCTTAGTTTGGTATCCCTTTGGGATTGCTTTGATTTGGAATTTGCAAGTGCCAAAGGCGAAGGACTCGTGTATTCACGAGACTATCGTATTCGATAATTCTTTGAAGTTTGAAGCTAGACTAGAGGGCGAAGATGCCTGGTCTTAGCAGACTTGGAAATTTGTTTTGTCTTGGTTGTAATAGGGATTCCCGGTTGTAGGACTCGTGTCCGGTTCCTCCGATTGAAACTCCGACCTATGAATTATATGTGAAACATGGCGTAGGCCCTATCACATATAACGAAGTATGGATCCGATACACCAGAAAGGATGGTGTTTTAAAATGGCCCCAATATGGTAGTTCTGACACAGAGATTTTGGATAATCTAGAGGTTAAACATTTTAAGAAGAAAGCCCGGCCGGCGATGTTTGACTCTTTCCGCTTATGGCGTAAGGAAGCCAAACAGAAGGAAATTAAATTAGCAAAGAGAAATAAGAGAGAAAGGGGTATCTCGATAATGCAAGCTGCTACCCAGTTTAAGGATAATGAAGAAGAACAGGCAAGTGAGCAGTTGCACAGGCAACGTAAACTGGCGATTGATAAATGTTATCCAGTTTTGCCGCCTCTTCAGCAAGATGCAGCAAAAGAACTTGAAAAAGATCCTTTAATGTCACACTTGTTGAGCTCGCCACCCCCTTATGCACAGAATGCTACGGCACCACCGCCACCAGTTGTGGCTGTACAACCTCTGATTGTTGTGCCACCTGTGATTCCTCCACAAGAAGCTCCTCTTCCGTTGGTTACCGTTCCTTTGGCGCAGCCTCCTCAGGGGCCGCCAACTTTGCCTTTGTCTGCTACTTCTACGCCTGTACTTAATGCTCCCCTACTCCGACTCTGGATTTTTCTACTGTTGTTCCGTCTTCCCTTATTCTTTCTCCTTCTCCCTCTACTAGACAGCGAATGACTGCTGCCTTTTCTGGTTTCTTTTCTCCTTGGTTGGGACAATTGGGTATGTACCCTGTTACAGAGCGTAGACAGTCACGCAGTCAATTGCCTGATTCTAGAGAGCGGGAGATATTGGATCGTTTGGCACATAAATGGGTTACAGACCCGATACGATATGAGTTAGAATCTATTATGGATGTCTTCCATCAATGGGAAGCATCAAAACAAAGATATGTATTTGAGAAAATGTGTGTTATTCTTTGTGAGGAATTGGAAGAAAATAATTTGGAATCCAATATGTCTGAGTTGTATCGTGTACGGTTCGAGTTTGCAAAAGGCACAATTGTAGGTTCTGATGTTAAGAAAGCGGTTGCGACATTATTATCGTTTAGGAGTGAGAGTATTTCCCAGTCGTTGTTTGAGTCCGATTCTTCTGTTGAGAATAAGGCGAGACAATATCTCATGAGAGAGGTTCCCCCAGTTTGGAGAAAAGGGGTCGCAAATGCTAATCCCGCCATTCCGCCACATTTTCAGCGTGTGTGGGTACATGTTCCATGGAAGCGAGCTGAAGTTTTGGCTCTTAAACAGACATTGCCTGATCCCTGTAAAAATCCTGCAGGATATTACAAAGAATTATCACAGACTGCAGGCTCCTGCATCATGAATTTAGCCGATATAGACATGTTGTTTGGAAATGTTGTTCCACAGCCTTTATGGGGAAAGATTCGTCATGCGGATCATGATCAAGAGTTAGGCGACACATGGGTTAATATTGCTGCTGCTGATGGCAGACAAGTTGGTGGTGCTAAGCCCGAGCCTTTAGTAGCAGAACTTCCTGGTAGGATTATTACGTATAACAAGACATTAATGCCCGAATTGCGTGTTAATTGGGACAAGTTGTCTGCGTGCAAACAGAAGAAAGATGAGACTGTGTCTGACTTTTTCACGCGGTTTGAAGAGACTTTTGTAGATCATAGTGGTCAGGATATGGCTACTGAGGGTGGTCAGAGATTGTTTGTTGACAAATTTGTACATAATTTGCTTCCTGAACAGTGTAATAAGTTGAAGGATTCTGAGAGTGCTTGGGCTGTTTCCACGTCAACAGATTTTAGCTACGGCCCAGTACTATGAAAATAGGCGCAAAGAGGAGTTAGAGAAAGCGGATAAAAAGACTAAGGAATTGAAGACTAAAGTTCTTCTACAGCAAGCTTATCCACCACGTACTAATAATCAGCACGATTATCAGCAACCTCAGCAATATCCGATGAACTCGTAAAGAAACGAGTCTTCTCAACAACGTTTACCGTATGGACCCAATCAGTGTGCGTATTGCAAAGAAGAGGGTCATTTCAAGAGTAGTTGTCCGGTTTTGTTACAGCGTACGAATGGTGCTTCTGGTGCAAGAGGTCGAGGTGTTCAACAAGCTCCTAGAGGTAGGGGACGTGGAAATTTCCCCACGAACGCTCGTTCTTTCCCGCCTCAGAATTCGATGAATAGTTTCGACCAGCAGAATAACGCGTTTGGTAGGACGGCTCAGTACTATGCTGATGACTACTATTCAGAAGATGAGAATATGGAAGGTAATGATTGCTAGGACAGCCATGGACAAAGAGAGGGAGTTGTTTCAGTTTCAGTAGATCAGAGTGGACCTTATGTTGAGGTGATTACATCAGGTGTGTCAGAGCCTTTTCTGTTGGATACTGGTGCTACAAAGAGTTCTATTATGCACTCAAAACTCCCTGGCGCACCTTTGTCTGGCGAAATGAACGTTTCAGTAGGTTTTTCTGGCGCCCGGGTTAGGAATCCGATTTCTAGTCCTATGTCCCTTTCTGTTGGACCTTCTGAATTCGAAGCACCCCATATTCTTACAACAGGTTGTGGTGAAAACTTGTTGGGATTGGATCTGTTGAAAAGATTATATGCGACTTTGTACTGTTCTCCTTCGGGAGTACAACTTATACTGGGTAAGAAAGTGGTTTCTCCAATGTATTTGTCGAAGGATAAACTTCCGACAGTATTGTCTTCTCTTCCGGATATCTTTGGGCTACTGGTCCTAATGATGTGGGTCTCTTGGAAATAGCGCCATATGTTGTAACATTGAAAGCCAATGTTAAAATGCCGCGTACTCCCCAATACAAGATCTCTAGAGAAGGTGAAAAGGCGTTGTTAGCGATCATTTATGATCTGATTGAAAAAGATCTGCCGGTTTTGAAGCGTACTGATCCTTCTCAGCCACCTGTTTACAGGTTTGTGATTGATCTTAGGGAGGTAAATAAAATAGTTGTGCCACAGTTTTCAGTTGTCAGTGATATCACTGCCCTGTTGACTATGATTCCAGCTTCCGCGACTTGGTTCTCGGTGATTGACTTGAAGAATGCTTTCTTCAGCATCCCGATTGCTGAGGAGAGCAGGGATATTTTTGGCTTCAGTTTAGGAGGCCGAAGCTTCCGCTTCAAACGCGCTCCTCAAGGCTACTGTGAAAGTCCATCGATATATAGTCAGGCTTTAAAAACACAGCTTGATACGATTGTTTTACCTTGACGGCGCTACCCTTATTCAGTACGTTGACGATTTGCTAATCGCTGCAGATACTGAGGAAATTTGTAAAGAAGCCACATTGTCGTCGTTGCTTCATTTGTGTGATCTGCATCACAAAGTCTCTCTTTCAAAATTGCAATATTGTCGACAAGAAGTGACATACTTAGGTCACCTCTTATCGAAGGAGGGAAGGAAACTGACCCCAGAAAGAATTCAGGCAATTGCAAAATTGAGTGTCCCAAGGACACAGAGAGAAGTGCGTGCATTACATCATATTGTAGACAATGGATACCGAATTTTTCCTTACTGGCCAAACCTTTGGTGGCATTAACTTGTAAAGATACAGCGAATCCCATCCCATGGTCTGAAGAGTGTCAGAAAAGTGTTTCCGAATTGCGTGATGCATTGTGTTCGGCTCCTGTGTTGGGTACCCCCGACTACAGTAAGCCCTTTACATTGTATGTTCATGAGAGGGAAGGTTGTGCATTGTCAGTTCTGACACAGTCTTTTGGGGACAAACAGCGTCCATGCGCGTAATTTTTGTCGACTTTAGATCCGGTAGCTAAGGCGTTGCAGAGTTGCTTGAGAGCCACTGCGGCAGCCACTGTTTCTATTCGACAGTCTGCTGGGTTAGTGATGAATAACATGTTAATTGTGATGGTCCTGCATGCAGTGGATATTCTGTTAAACAGAACAAAGACACAGCACTTAACTAGTGCTTGATTGTCAGGTTATGAGCTGACACTGTTAGCGAGTCATGTGCACATAAAGCGGTGCAATACGTTGAATCCAGCCACGTTATTGCCGATTTCAGTAGAGTCAGATGAGGTCGAAAAGCATGATTGCTGTCTCAGGACAGAAGAAGAAACGAAAGGGAGAATAGATCTTAGGGATACTCCTCTTCCAGAATGTGATGGTACTTTGTGGGTTGATGGTTCGTGTTTCAAGTTGCTGAATGGTGATACGACTGCAGCATATGCTGTGACGACTTTGCATACGATTGTTGCAGCTACACGTATCCCACACAATTCAGCGCAAGCAGCAGAGTTAATTGCACTCACAAGAGTGTGTGTGTTGGCGAGAGGAAAACAAGTGAATGTGTACACGGACAGCCAGTATACATTTGGTGAGGCTCACAGTTTTGGACGATTGTGGAAAGAACGTGGGTTCCTGACTTCGCATGGTGCTAAGATCCAGCATGGTCAGTTGGTGAATGAGCTTCTCGAGTCACTGACCTTGCCGTTACAAGTTGCGATTGTGAAATGCAGTGCACGCAAAAAGGTTACTCATGATGTTGGTCGCGGAAATGCGTTTGCGGATGAAGTTGCGAAAGAAACTGCAAGGAATGTAATGAGTCGAATGTATGTTGCAGGCCCTGCATGATGGGTTGGTGACGTTGGTATGTGTGAAGACACGATTGAGAGCGTGAAATCCATTCAAGCTGAAGCCACAGAGAAAGAGGTGAATGAATGGAGAGAAAGTAAGGGTAAATTGGATGCAAATGGTTGTTGGGTTGAATTGTCAGAGCATCAAAGATGGTTGTTACCCGATGCGTATGTGCTTGCATGGGTGACAATGGCTCATGGAATGGCTCATATCAGTGTGAAAGGGATTTGTAAGTTGTTAGCTCCAGTATGGCAAAAAGCTGGAATTCCTAAGTGTGCAGAGAATGTGGTCAAGAATTGTATGGTGTGTCTGAAATACAATCCTGGTAGGGGAACCCCAACTCCAGCTGGTCATTTTGTGCCTCCAACGTATCCGTTCGAGGTTTTGCAGCTAGATTTCATCCACATGGAAAGGTGCAACAATTTGAAATATGTACTCGTTGTTGTTTGTGCCCTTTCAAGATGGGTAGAAGCATATCCCTTAAAGGACAATACTGCCTTATCCACAGCTAAAGCCCTTGTCAAAGAATTTTTCCCCTGATTTGGAATGCCGAGAATGGTTTGGAGTGATAATGGGAGTGAATTTGTGGGTCGAGTGATGAAGAAAGTGTGTGAAGGGCTAGGCATTCAAGAAAAATCACCCCCAATCAGCTGGACTAGTAGAGTGCTATAACGGCACGCTAAAACTGAAACTGGCCAAGATTCAAGTGAGCACTGGTCTTAAATGGCCTGATGCTCTGCCCTTGGCACTCCTATCAACGAGGATGACTGTGCACTCGTGAGTGGGACTTAGTCCTTATGAAATTGTGTTCGGCCGCCCGGCCAACATATGGGGAGTGCCAATGCCAACCAGATATAGCGAGATCGAACACCCTGCACTGCTTGATTATTTGTATGAATTGACGGCTAAGTTGCGTGTTTTACACCAACAGGTCCACGACACTCTGCCTCATGCCTCTGAAGCTCCAGGACATCCGATCGATCCTGGATCCTGGGTGCTGCTTAAAAATTTTCAGCGAACAAAGAATGACCAGCCCCGGTGGACCGGCCCTCATCTAGTCCTTCTCTCAACAAGATCAGCTGTTCGAGTGGAAGGGAAGAAACACTGGATCCACGGCATTCATTGTAAGAGGGTCCCACTACCTCTTCCGTACGACCGTAGGGTCCAGGAGGGGATCGCTGACTCTTAAACTCAGACTGTGCCTCGTTTTCTACCTTTTAGCGATGCACGTGTAAAAGGAACAATTTCTGAACAGGAAAGCGACGATATTTTGCAAGAGGCTGTGCCACCGTCAATTCGATTGAACACTACAGAGCCTGAACTCTTATTCCAAGACCAGACAGCACCTGGAAGAAACCGTTACAATTTGAGGCCGAGAACTATGACTAGGGACAAATAAAATATTTCTTTTTACTTTTTGATTGTGCAGCTCTCTCGTCTGAGAAACTTGCTTATTTTTGTTTTTTGAACCGCCATCCGGTTCTGCTGCTAGGGCTGCGGTTGCCCAAGTCTTTGGAGTGCAGCTGAAGACGTTAGGTCGACAGTTCTGGTCGGTCTAAGGGAGTTGCCCTGGACTGACAGAAGCACTCTTTAGCATAGAACACCCTACCACCGCGGGCAGCAAATTAGAGTGGATGGAGTTTTTCAAGATGGAGAGACCTGCCAAACATATGAACTTTAAAGACAAAATGTGTATATTGAAGATGAAGAAAAGATCTTTGATACTTTGTATTTTCATGTTGCTTGGTGTAATGATGTTTTTAATAGGATATGCTCTTTTCACTTTCCAAGTGACATTTGCACCCACTACACAGCCCATACCTCCTCCTACTGTCTCCTTGCACTCTTTTCACCCCCTGCCTGAACATGAGTCCTCTAGAAGATTAGAGTTTATTAATAATTCTTTCATTCAACTGTTACACCAACACCAATTAGTAGTAAACACAACTAACTGCTAGGTGTGTGGTCTTATGCCTCATACTACCGATAAAGGTATTCCTTACCAGGTTCTACCATTTAGCTACAATGGTTCTTTGTGGGCGTTTCAGACGATGTTCAGATTTGCCATCGAACCATATCCCCCACGTTCCACGAAAAGTAACTCAAGCAACAAAGCATTGGTAGTAGGAATTGCAAATATGAGCAGAACAATTGACTCGTACAGAACGATTCCTAGAGATGAGTTGCAAGCTTACGTTAGAATACAACAAAATATGGAGTTGCTTTGAGTGAGAACCAGCGAGCAAAGAGATCCTCCTCGATTTGGATTGTACCCCATCAGGGTCACCTATGTCTGCAAGGTAATGGCAAAAAACCCAGAGCTCAGTTGGGGAAGAGCGTCTGCACTGAAACATATGTTTTTGCATCTCGAAATTCCCCTTTGTTTCTAGCAGCTAAGGGTACTTATTTCATCTGCCATGATAGGGCCTATACATGGTTGCCCCCTGACTTCTCAGGCACATGTTTTGTCTTGTTCCTGTTGCCCCCCACCTACACTGCCACGGCAGATTACCATAGGACAAGGATAGTTAGAGGTGTCATCAGTAAAGAAGACACTGCAGGACAAGAATTCGGAGATTTTGTAAAGGGTTTTCTGCCGTTTTGGGGGCCTATGGCGAACAGCAGGAACATAAGGCAATTGACAAGGGTGGTTGAATCCACTGTAGTTGAAACTGCCGGTGCCCTTAGTAATTTGACTGCTGAGCTCCAGTCAGATCGCCTTATGACTCTTCAGAACAGGGTCGCGTTAGATGTCATACTTGCAGACCGAGGTGGGGTATGTAAAGTGATCCAATCAAGTTGCTGCATTTTCGTCCCAGACAACGCTCCGACAGTATACCAGGCCATTTCCAAACTGCATAAGATCTCTGAATCCATTCACGTGGATGAAGGAGACTGGTCATTGATGGGGTGGTTCTGGGAACTGATATCTGCCTGGGGATGGAAGATTCTGATAGTCATTGGGATGATCTTAGCCATTCTTTTCCTGTTCTGTCTGTGTGTACAGTGTGCTCCTACAATATGTGGCCTCTGTGCTATGTCATGTGTAAGGAAACCTGTATCAAGAAACGAACTAAGTAATAGGATGATGCTACAGCAACATCTCAATGACTTTATGAATATAGACCTGGACTCAGATTAGCGTGAGTATAGGTTATTGCCTATGTAAGGGCAAAAGGAGGGTCTGTGGTACTGAAAATTCTGGACTTGTGTCATAAACTCTGTCTTATCATGACGATTTTGGTAGTAGCAGACCGGTAATGATTTGAATACTATGCATAAGCATTTTCGTCATGGTCGAGTGACGAAATCACCCTGAAATCGGAGTTTTCAATCTGAACCCTGAGGTTCCATTTTGTGAACGGCAGCCATTTTGTGATTGCCCTCACATAGCCAAATAACTAAGGCTACATTCTGAAGGACACGTACACCTTCGCTGACTCCTCTGTGACCTTGGCGAGCTGAGTCCACTGCCTGAAGCCAAACCTGTTTGGCCAGTTCTTTTCCCAGTGACCGAATGAGATTAGTATCAAGGCACAACATGTCATAAACCGTTCATCGCACACAAACCATGCCTAATCTTACACACACCTGTCCCCGTTTCTTCTTTATGACCTGCTTTACGAGGAGGAGGTGCCTGTTTTTATTGGGGGTCCGTCAATATCTGATGAAGGTTCTGGGCCTTGCCGGGTAATTTGTTATGGACTTGACAAACTGAAATGTGGGCTTGTCATCATGACTCTGCTTTTTCTGTGTAGTGAAAAAATGTGAATGGTCAACTGTAAAATAAGGAATGTTTGCCTGAAGCATATTATTTTGTATAAAAAGAGAAGGCTGGCTTTGTAAATTTGAGCAGTCTCCTGAGAACATACATGCTGTTGTACTTCTAGGATACCTGTTACTGGCTGCAGCCAATAAATACGATCTTTGACTTCACAAAGAAGACTCTGTGTTTCTGTAGTCTGAAACAGGAAGGACTCGAAGTCTTTGGGTGTTCTCCCTGGCACCGCTGGGTTCTTAAAAACCCAGTACTTCAAATCCAGTAGCCTAAATCCCCCCTGTGTATAAGGTGGATTCATTAAGCGAAAAGCACACCTTGGTCTCTTATATCCCCATATAAAAGTACTACTAGCACAGTCCAATCATTTGAAAAAAGAGTCTGAGACTTAAAGTGATAATGAATAAAATAGATACAGGAACTTGGGTAATATACTCATTTTCACACTATTACATCTGCCCAAGATACTCAGCAGGAGTTTATGCCATTGACAAAATTGCCCTCAAAAGAGCTCCATAGTTTAAAGGAATGATCCTTTCAATATGACTACACAGACGTATGGTGAGATATGTGGCAACATCTGCCATTCCTGTCAAAGGGGCTTGTGCTTGAAACTTAAAATAACTTGCGTCTTGGAAAGGTTCAACCTATAGCCAGAGAAGAAGCCGAACTTTTCAGCTTCCTTGGCTATTATATCAACGCGTCTTCTGGGATGCTGGAAAAAACTGCGACATCATCAGCATAAGCTATCATTTTCAGATCAATACCATTCAGTCGGGCGGGTTGTATACCCTGGTTCTGATTCAAGTGTCTCATATAGGACTCGATGTACAGGGCAAACAACAGAGGGAAAAGTGGACAGACCCGTTGTGTGCCCTGGCTAATCGAAAAAGAAATAGACGAATGGCCGGTGCCATTACCTTAGCTATCGTGTTATTTAAGAGGCTCTGGATGAGAGTGATAAATCGGCTGTCAGGAAGTGGTTAACTAACCATTCCTTCTTTAAGAACGATCCTATTTAGACTAAGTTACATTTTCATTCCATGGCAAAATCGTGGCTTAAGATCTTTTCCTAAATTTACGATTCTACTGATTCTTTTGGCCTATGTGAAATATTATCCATTCCAGGTGTTAGCATGTGTTTTAGACTTCCTGAAATGATTGCTCTGTTAAAGATAGTCCCTCTGGGAAAGCCCCATGTCACAATAGAATGCCTCTGGATTTAATCAACTATAAAATAGAACTGTGAGCCCCTCTGACAAGTAATGTGTTGAATGTTGCTTGTAATTCCATTATCTTTGCCTAGCCTGGTCACAATAGATATCTTTTTTTCTGTTTTTAAGAAATGAAGTAGAGGAGATCCGTGTTGTAACCACTCGATGTCCTAGATTCTATTGTTAAGTTGGCAGGAACAATTTCAATGACTAGAATCCAGGCTTGGGCACAATCAAATGGGATTTTGGCTGAAAGTGAGTACAGCTTTAGAGCAAGCCTCGCAACAGAGGAACAGTGTCTTAACCTACACTTCTTATCTAGCAAGTAGGAAGTTGTTTCTGGGTTTCTTACAACTAGCCTTCATGGAACTTAGCTTAGCCTTTGATCATGACAACTGTTTGCTAGTTTAAAAACTATATGGGTGGGTGAACTCAGCCATTAACAATTTTTGAGCAATCTACATTATAAACTTACTGTTTGAGTTACATGTGGAGGAGTTTTGTAAAATGGCTTTGGGCATCTCTTTAGGGTTGCCTTTGGACCCTTTACCGCATAAGGAGATGGGAGCAGAATTATTCCCTATTCCTCGTCCAATTTTAACCAATCTCTTTCGAGTGGAACAGTACCAACAGGTTGGAAACAGGCCTTGGTAACCCCGCTATTAAAAAAGACAACTTTGGATCATGGCTGCCCTAAAAATTACAGGCTGATCTCCCTGTTACCCTATCCTGTTAAAATTGCAGAATGCCTGGTTAGTTGTGCGCTCTCTAAGTACCTGGAAATTAACGGAATTTTAGAGGATATGCAATTTGGGTTCCGTCCAGCCCATGGTATGGAGACGGCCTTAGTGACGGTGATGGACGATCTTCGAATGCGTGCAGACAGAGGTCAAGCGGTGGTTTTAATCCTGCTTGACCTGCCTGCCGCATTTGACATGGTCAATCACGCCACTCTTATGAAGAGACTTAAAGAGGTAGGAATAGCAGGTACCGCTTTGTGCTGGTTACACTCCTTTCTTTCTAATCGGTAACAGGCAGTGGCGCCCCCCCCCCTATCAGTCGGATTTCACTGACATTTTGCATGGCGTTCCAAAGGGCTCTGCGCTTAGCCCTATTCTTTTCAATGTTTATATGAAACCTCTAATTACTGTTATAAGGTCACACAATATTAACATTGTAAATTATGTAGACGATACCCAACTGATTCTCTCCTTAGATGTAGAACAGTCCATAACGCTGGAAGTGTTTCATGAGTGTCTTCGCAATACTGCTCAATGGCTGAAGGAAAATTCACTTCAGTTTAACTCAGAGAAAACTGAGATTCTCTATTGCCCAGTGGGGAAGAACCCCACAGTGGGTTTCCCTCAAATTCTGGCCATTTGCATCAGCCAGTCCAGTGTTGCCGGTGGAGAAGGTCCGTAATTTGGGCGTTATGTTCAACAGTAAGCTGACTCTTGAAGCACAGGTAAAAAAAATTGTGGGGAGCAGTTTTACCATCATCAGAGCCCTGCGTAAAATTCTCCCGCTGCTACCAATGCATGCATGAGCACTGATAGTGCAATGCACCATTGTAAGCAGATTGGATTATTCTAACGCCTTATTGCTGAGTCCCCAAGATATTTACTGGAAGGCCCCAGAGGATTCAAGCAATAGCAGCGAAACTTGCCTTGGGGAAATCAAGGCGTGCTTTACTTCTTTGGCACTGACTGAGCTGCACTGGCTCTTCTAAAGTGTGTCTGGTAAAGGTGCCTAGATACAAACAAAAAAAAATTAGACTATAGGGCTTTTGGCACTGCAGCTGCACGACTGTGGAATAGGCTCCCGCTGGAGCTGAGACAAATGGAGGCCCTCCTGCTTTTTAGGAAGAGATTAAAAACTTGCCTCTTTCCTAGCTCTTAACTGATCACTTGGCGTCTCTCGGAACACAAGTCTGATTGTTACACTGTGGGTTCAGCGTCAGGATGCCTGTTGGGTGATAGAGCGCTTTATAAATACCATAAATAAAGATAAGGAAAATAAATAAATGAATAACTGTAGTCTGTGGGATGAGTGCTCTGAGAGCTTAGATTCCCCTAGAGGTCTTTGTCAGGGGTATGTCTTGCCCTCTTCTCTTCACGTATATGTTAATCAGTTGGAGACTTGTTCAAAGGAGCAAGCTCAGGACACTCTTAGAATGGATAGAAAAAAAGTTCTATTTGATTACATGCAGACAATGCTGTTGTGATGTCTAGGACACTAACAGGTTTACTTGTCTGATAGACTGTTACTTGATATATATATGGATGAACCAGTATAAGCCATTAAACTATTGAAAACTATCATCCTTATTGTGGGACCTGAAGTTGTCAGATGTAAGACCTTCAATATTAAAGGTCAAGTACTGGAGAAAGTTGTAGCCTTCTTTTATTTAGCTGCACCTTTTCATAACATCAATTAATAGACCCGTCTTTTTTGAGTCTTGGGTGCAAAACACTGCACCCCAAAATCTGGAACCCCCCCAATTTACACCAGACAGTGTTCCCACATGTCACTGAATTGGAGGCAATATTAAACTTCAATCACATGAGGCAAAGTGTTAAGGCACCTCTAAAAGCATCAAAATCAGAAAATACAATTAATTAAATCATTTCAGGGCGATATTGATTGGGTTCACTCAATACCCGAGTTCTAGATCGATGAAAATGTGTTTTATTACAAAATCCAAAAATGAAGCGGTAAAGATCCAATGCCATGAAGGATCTCAACATAGAATTATACAGAGAATGCACAAAAAACTGAAATTATTTGAAGTCTCATAGAGGCAATAAAATCAATAGAAAAATGGACAGCACCTCTAGCAACATTTATGTCTTCAAGAAAATATTTTGTCTTACCCCGAAATTAAGTGATTTGTTTTATACATTATTCTTGCATATGAAATCTCAATTTCTGCAGATTTTATAGTGGTGTGAGAGAATGGAACATTTCTTGAACGAATAGGTCTCAGTGAACAAGAGAAAGACCATGTATTATGTTACAAGTTACAGCTGTACTGTGGATGGCTCATCAAGAACGGAACAGCAGTGGAAATAATCCAATATATTTGTGGTTGACTGTGTTCTGCAGAGCTTGAGGGGAGAGGAGATGTGCGGGGGTGGGGAAGGAAAGCCCAGAATGAGTGAAAGAGATGACTTCCATTATGAACAAGATGGCGCTTTGTAATAAAATGTGGCCTTGCTAACATACATTAGAAAAAATGCATTTGCACTAAATCAGTGAGTAAATGTGAAATTGTGTGTGAAAATGATTACTGCACATTGTAAATGATATACAAAACTAAAAATATCTAACAAGAAAAAAAGACTTAAGCCCCCATTAGGATGGCGGGCGGACTTTGCCCACCCGCCATCCCCGTGGAAAACGTGACCGCCCACGATCTGAGCGGCAGTCCCCTCTTGCCCATTATGATGCGCCCGCCACACTGGCGGGCGCATCATGGATTTATAACATTGCGGCGGGCGGTTTTCATACCAGCACCCGCCGCAATGTTATAAATGCAAGGTATGCATTTGCATACACAAAGCGGATGGCACCTCGCGGTGCCTGCCGCATTGTGTATGCAAATGCAGGGGGGTACCACAGGTACCCCCCATGTGCACCCCCACCTCGCCTTCACCATGGGGGCCCACAGGGGGCCCCCAAAGTAAAGACCGCCTGCCCAATGCCACCACGGAAAAGCATCTCCCAAACCCCATCCTAATATGGCTGGCGGTGTCTGATAGACACCGCCACCATATAAACCCTTTTCCGCCCCGGCCGCAAGGCGACCGGCGCGGAAAAGCGGCGGACGGTGTTTCCGCCATCCTAATGGGCCCCTTACGGTCATTCAGCCATTGGGGAAGCATTTAATTTTGTCATCCGTATCGGGAATACGTCTTTGAAACATGTTAACCATCTATCAATGTAAGACTATTTTTGTTATCACTCACAGTGCAGGTGTTTGGGGCGCCACAGATTTTTCTAGCTTACATGAAGAGAAAAGCAGATTTTAAAGGCGTTTCTTGCTTACCCAAAACACCATTGCACTCTTCGTCATTTTACTCTGCACCACTATATGCCACTTGACTCTATACCAATGGGAGAGGTGTGGCGCTGTGGCCAGGGCGTCTGACGCTGGAATCTGGGGATCACGGTTTGATCCCCGGCGCCGGCGGCAGATTAGCCCAGCATCATGTGACTCTGGGCAATAGCTTGCTTAATCTTCCCGATAGCTCCCAGCGCCTTGAGACCCTTACGGGTGATTGCTCGGGCTTTACAAATGTGGATTATTATAATGCATTCTACACCACTCTACACTGAATTCTGCACCACTCTACTCTGCACCACTCTACTCTGCTGCTATGTTTACTTTACTTGTTTCGTCATTCTTTGACCCGGCATGCCGACGCTAGATGCTGCATTGATTCAAGCCATTGATTCAAACTCTGATAACTACGCTGAGTATCGAGCGACTAGTCGCTTTGTAACCTATCACCAGCAAGCCTCTATACGCTGTTTTGCGGATCCCATTTCAGCGATTGGATATTTAATCCTACATCTCTTTCTGCTCATTGCTACTAGAAGCTAGCTTGTGTGAAATTTCAGGGGGTTGTCCCAGTAACAAATTATTTTGTCCTGATGATGGTCTTCATGACGACTGCATACTAAACCGAAACGTCGACACTTCCATCATCTCCAGAAGCGTTGCGTTGACACCAACATACACCATTGTTAATTAATGAATTTGGTTGTCTGTGATTTTATTTAGGAGTTGATGTTTAGTTGTGAACTGATGAGTAGATGTGATACATACCTCTGTTCATAACTGTTTTGCTTTAATTGATTTTTTTGTATCTGTCTCCCCAGACTTTCATTTAATGCAATATAAATTTTCTTGGAATAAGATTTACTTCCTCCATGTGTTCTCTTTCCCTTCCCTTGATTTATTCTAGCAAAACTGTTGATTGTGATATCTTGTTGAAACACTGGAGTGTGATACGTTTATGCAACTCCTAACTGAGATTCATTTTTCTTTTAATTAAGTCCCTTGTAGCATTTTTTGACCTTAAATGTCCAGTGCCCAAGCCTACAAGGGTTTATTGGGTTTCCCCTGCCTATATCACACTATGTTTACTCAGCACGACTTAACGCCAATGCACTTTATGCCACTCTAATGTACTGTGCACCGTTGCACCTGACACTGCACTCTACGCCACTTCACTCAATGCCTCTCTACTCTAGTCAGCACCTCTCTACTATGCACAACTGCACTCTTTGCCACTGTAGTCTAACCACTCCACTCTAGGCCACTCCACTGCAACACTGCACTTTATGCCAATGCACTCTATGCCACTACTCTATACCAATCCACTCTACCCTGCACCACTCCACTCTACACCACTTCTCTCTACTCTGAAACAATCTACTCTATGCTACTGCACTCTATGCTACTCTGCGCCACTCCACTCCACATCACTGCAGTCAGTGCTGCAGCACGCTACTATGCGCTAATCTACTTTACGTCAATCTGCTACACCACTACTCTATGCCACTGCACTCTACCCTTCACCACCATACTCTACCCAGCACCACTCCACTACAGTTCACTCCACTCTTAAACAATGTACTCTACACCACTGTACTCTAATCCACTGAACACTATGCCACTCTATTCTACTCTGAACCACTATATGCCACTGCACTCTAAGCTAATCCAGCCTGCTCTAAACTCCTGCACTCTATGCCAATTCTCTCTACACCACTTTACTCAAAACCAAGGCATCCTCCACCACTGTACATACACCACCTACTTTGCACAACTGCACTTTATGCCACTATACTCTACAACATTCTACTCTATGCCACTGCATGCTATGTTACTCTACACCATTACGCTCTATGCCACTGCACTCTACGCCACTCTATTCTACACTGCACCACTGTCACTGCTCTCTACACAAGTCTGCGCCACTGCACTCTACTCCACTGCACTCTGCATGACGGCACTCCATGCTACTGCACTCTACGCCACTGTACCACTCTTCTCCTTGACAATGCACTCTGCTCTGCATCACTTCACTCTATGCCACTGCACTTTGCCCTGCACCACTCAACTCTATGCCACTTCACTCTATGCTACTCTACTCTGCAACACTGCTCTGTCTGCCACTGACCTCTCTGCCACATTGCAACACTCCACTCTGTGCCATTGTACTCTAGTCCAATCCACTCTAATCTACTCTGCACCACTGCACTCTACAAGGCTCTACTCAATACCACTGCACTATACGCCTCTCCACTCCACTCTGAAACAATCTACTCTATGCCACTGCCGTCTACGCCACTCTATTCCACTCTGTGCCACTCCTCTCTATGACACTCTGCACTATGCCCCGCTATTCTACATCGCTGCACTCTATGCCACTTCACTCTACACCAATGCTCTCTACAACACTGTACTCAAAAACAATACAATACAATACACTCTACAGCACTGCACTCTATGTCAATCTACTCTGCACCTCTGCACTGTATGCCATTGTACTCTAGGCCATTGCACTCTTCGCCGCTCTATACCATTGCACTCTGTCACATTACTCTGCATCACTGTAAGCCACTGCACTCTACACCACTCCAGTCTAGGCCATTCCACTTTATGGCGCTCTACACTACAACACTGCACTCTATGTCAATACACTCTACGTCACTCTACGTCACTACCCTATACAATTCCACTCTACCATGCATCACTAAACTCTACTCTGAAACAATTTACTGTATGCCACAGCAGTCTATGCCACTTTACTCTGTGCCACTCTCTCCCCTCTGCACCACTCCACTCTACACCACTCCAATCAATGCTGTGCACTGTACTCTACACCATTCAACTCTGTGCCATAGAGCTCTACCCTGTACCACTATACTCTCACCTGCACCACTCTATTCTACTGTGAAACAATCTACTCTATGCTACTGCACTCTGTGCCACTCTACTCCCCTCTACACCACTGCACTCTAGGCTGCACCATTCAATGCCTCTGCTGTCTACGTTATGCCACTGTACTCTAAACCACTACACCCTATGTCAATGCACTCTAAACAACTTTACTCAAAACATGTGCACCCTACGCCACTGCACCTTTGCCGTCTACTTTGCCCCACATCTCTTTACGCTACTATACTTTACAAAATTCGACTCTATGAATGAATGAGTACTTTCTTATATAGCGCATGGCTACCCGGGGGCATCCCAGCGCTTTAGACCTGATATAAGAGACATTACCATTCAGTGAAACAGGAAGGTCTTAAGCTGTTTCCTGAAGGCCAGATGATTGGCTTCGAGCCTAATGTACAGCACTCAGCACTCAACCGATGCACGCCACGACCAAACCACCGCCCCCCACCACCACCCTCCGTGCTTGGACTCCGATCAGCACCGAAGACACCGTCCGCATGATGAACTCCATCCACTCCGGATCTCCGACCGACCCCTGCCCTCACCACGTCTTCAACAAGGCCGACGCTGTCATCGCACCCCACCTACGGGATATCATCAACACCTCCTTCGACACCGCCACCTTCCCGGAGAGCTGGAAGCACGCCGAACTCAGCGCCCTACTAAAGAAACCTACAGCGGACCCCACCGAACTCAAGAATTACCGCCCCATCTCGCTCCTCCCGTTTCCAGCCAAAGTCATCGAGAAGACCGTCAACAAACAGCTGGCCGCCTTCCTCGAGACGAATGGATCCCTCGACCCCTCACAGTCTGGCTTCCGAGCCAACCATAGCACCGAGACCTCCCTCATCGCTGCCACCGATGACATCCGAGCCCTGATGGACAACGGAGAAACAGCGGCCCTCATCCTCCTAGACCTCTCTGCGGCATTCGACACTGTCTGCCACCGCACCCTAGTGCAGCGCCTCAGCAACGTCGGAATCCAGGAGAAGGCACTGGAATGGATCATCTCCTTCCTCGACGGAAGAACACAGAGAGTCCGTCTACCACCGTACAAGTCAGAGGCCACCGAAGTCATCTGCGGCGTCCCTCAAGGATCCTCGCTGAGCCCCACCCTCTTCAACGTCTACATGAGCCCCCTCGCGGCCATCGCACGCCAACACAACCTCAACATCATCTCCTATGCTGACGACACCCAGCTGATCCTCTCCCTGACCAACGACCCCGCCGCCGTCAGAGCCAACCTTCACGAAGGGATGAAAGACGTAGCCGAGTGGATGACGACCAGCCGCCTGAAACTGAACTCAGACAAGACGGAAGTCCTCATCCTGGGCCCCTCGCCCTCCGCCTGGGACGACTCCTGGTGGCCCCCCGCCCTGGGCACCGCACCCAAACCGACAGACCACGCACGCAACCTGGGCTTCATCCTGGACTCCTCCCTCACCATGACCAGACAAGTCAACGCCGTCTCCTTGTCATGCTTCAACATCCTGCGCATGCTACGGAAGATCTTCCGGTGGATCCCCACCGAGACCAGGAAGACGGTCACCCAGGCCCTCGTCACCAGCCGACTGGACTACGGCAACGCCCTCTACGCCGGAACCACCGCCAAGCTCCAGAAGAGACTCCAGCGGATCCAGAACGCCTCAGCCAGACTCATCCTCGACATCCCACGACACAGCCACATCTCCGGACATCTGAGAGACCTGCACTGGCCCCCCGTCAACAAAAGAATCACCTTCCGTCTCCTCACCCACGCACACAAAGCCCTACACGATCAAGGCCCGAGCTACCTCAACAACCGCATCAACTTCTACGCTCCCAAACGCCATCTCCGATCAGCCAGCCAAGCCCTCGCCGCCGTCCCCCGCATCCGAAGAACGACAACAGGAGAAGGGTCCTTCTCCTACCTGGCCGCCAAGACCTGGAACTCCCTCCCGACCGACCTGCGCCTGACCCAAGACCACCTCTCCTTCAGGAAGAAGCTCAAGAATTGGCTGTTCGAGCAGTAGCAGCACCCCCCCCCCCCCTAGCGCCTTGAGATCCTCCGGGTAAGTAGTGCGCTCTACAAATGTCTTTGATTGATTGATTGATTGAATGTTCTCGGGAAGTTGGTTCCAGAATTTAGCTGCATGGAGGGAGAGCTGGCGACCACCCATGCATGACCACTTCACCCTTGGCACTACCAGCAGGTTAAGATGGTTAGATCTCAGAGTTCTGGAAGATTGATGGCGGCGGAACAGTGGGCGAAGAATGGCCGGGCCATTATTTGAAATAGTTTTATGGGCCATACACATGGTTTTGAACAAAATCCTTTCACGAATCGGGAGCCAATGGAGAGACCGCAGAGCAGCCTTCAAAGAGCTGCGTTTCGGCACGTCCAAGAGTAGACGAGCTGCGCAGTTCTGGACAGATTGCAATATTTTAATGGAGCCTACTGGGGCACCAAGATAGACCGCATTTGCATAGTCCAGCCGGG
This sequence comes from Lissotriton vulgaris, assembly GCF_964263255.1. Lineage (NCBI taxonomy): Eukaryota > Metazoa > Chordata > Amphibia > Caudata > Salamandridae > Lissotriton > Lissotriton vulgaris. The sequence goes on from NC_141695.1 coordinate 580,981,478, forward strand.
AAAGGATAAGATACTGGACTAGCAGGCGTCTGGCCTCGAATGGAAGAAGAACCAGGATCTTTCTAAGGAGCCTGAGCAGACCAAAGCAGGTTGCAGCAACTTTTCTTGCCTGGACCTGAAATCCTAAGTTGGAGTCAAGCCAGACCCCCAGACTCTTAATTTGGTTCTTAGGGTTGGGGGGAGGACCAAGACATTTCGGCCACCAAGGATGAAGGTTGATGGCGGCCTTGTAGCCCAATAGCATGATATCGGTTTTAGAACCGTTCAGCTTGAGAAATGACGCATCCATCCAGTCCAGGATCTTGGTAAGACAAGGGGCTAGGTTATTAATTCTATGCCACTGCACTCTACACCACTGCACGCTACGTCACTCTACACCATTGCACTCTATGTCACTGCATTCTATATCACTCTATTCTTCTCTGCACCACTTTACTCTACTTCACTTCTCTCTAAACCACTCTACTCTGCACATGCACCACTCTGCTCTGCACCTCTCTTTGACCCTGCACCTCATTACCTTTGTACTTTATGACCCTGCGCTCTGACACTCTCCTTTGCATTACTGCAATCTATGGAACTGCACTCTATATCACTGGACTTTACACTGCATGCCACAATGAAGGCCATTTGGGAGTAGTCAGCGGTCGCAGCTCTGACCTCTAACTTGCACCCTGCTATTCCCGGTACTTCCTTTGGGATCCCAGGTTTCACAGGAGCCAAACCCTTTGGCTCCTTTGAGGCCAGGGTTCTCAAAGGAAGTGCCAGGAGGAGCAGGGTGCAATTTAGAGGTCAGTGCTGCAACCCTTGACTACTCCCAAATGACGTCCAGGAATGCCACTCTACACCACTGCACTCTACACTACTGCACCCTAAAAAGCCTCTAAACTCTACGCCACTGTACTTTATGCCACTGCACTCTACCCTGCACTACTCCACTCTTCCTGGCACCACTCCACTCTATGCTCTTCAATCTATGCCTCTGTACACCACTCTTCACCTCTCCACTCTATGTCATTGCACTATGCCACTGCAATCCCCTTTGCTCGATCCTGCTTAACGTCACTGCACTCTACGGCACTGCACTCTGCACCACTTTACCCAAAACCAATTCATCTTACACCACTGCACTCTGCGCCAATGTACACCACTGTACTTTACGCCACTTCATTCTAGCCATTCTAGTTTGGTATTCTTCTCTCCACTCCATTGTCCTCTACTCCATTAAACTCTGCTCCACTGCGACTCTACTCCACTCTATGCCACTTCACTCTACAGCACTCTACTCCACTCTACCATTCTATGACACTACGCCACTCTTTGTAGCTGTACACAACTCACTCTATGCCACTCCATGCCACTTTACTCTATTCTATGACACACTGTTGGAAGGTGGATTATTAAAAGGAGTAAGCCTTCACCTACTACTAGCAATAAGGCCACCAATGCAATATAACTTTCAGACAAGGTCTCAATAAATGATTCCCTTGCTAAGCCCATGGTAGCTCGCAGGCCTAATTTAGGCGGCATGTATGTAACACATTTAAATACACCAATACATTGAATAAGTAAGACACAACACACAATCAAAATCCCACAACAATTTATAAACATAGGAAATATTTGTATCTTTAAAATGACACCAAAATGACAAAAATGGAATATAGGGAACAGGAGATATACATTTCTAAAAATTAACCAATTTCTAGTGCTTAAAAACATATAGCGCCAACTTGGGACATCTGGTCACGCTTGACCGGGACAGAGTCAAAGTTTGAGGCTGACCGCAATGTAACTCTGATTGGATACACAAAGCAGGAGGTTTGGAGCCCCAGAGCTTTCACCAAGATAAACCTGAAATCCAGGCCGGGTCGTAGTTGAAGGCAGTCGGTTTGACTCCCGACGTTAGGTCTGTCTACTTATGGAGCTCTTTCCAAAAGTTGTTCCAAACTCTGGAACTTCTTCTTGAAGTTCCTCTTGGTGGTTCAAAGTGTCCAAAACACAAATCCAAGGGTCTAGAAGCTCTGAGATGGTGCTTGGAAGTTTGGGACACACGGTTCCCATAATGCACCAGGAAAATCCTTAAAAGTCCACTGGGTGCACTCCAAGCTGGGGACTTCCTGAGGACGAGGGTCCCGGGAAGCTTTGTTACCCTGTTGCTTTCAGAGTCCACTCCTTAATCCTTTTTGAAGCAAGGCAATATCTTCATGCCTGTAGTTCCAAGTGTGCCACCGGAGCAGGCCTTCAGGGAGCAATCTTGTGTGATGCAGACCAGGGTTCCAGCAGGCTAGTTCTTCTTCTCCTTGTAATTTCAAGCAGCAAATCTGAGTTGCTATGCAGCTCTACTATATTTATTCAATGATCTGGGGCAACAAGCAGTGGGGCACGCCCTGTCCAATAAGGGGCAGGGTGCCACCCAAAGGTATGACAGCTCCATCAAAGTGTGGCATTTTCTTGCCCCACAAAGCACTGTACTTTAAAATTCAACATGGAGATATTCTCGCCATTGAAGTAAGGGCTGGCTAAACCAACCTACTGGTGTGGCTCATTTCCATTAATGCTCTGCCTCCAGACCATCTGCAAATTCCAATTCTGGGCATGCCATCTGGCTGGGGGTTCAGGAAGAGGGAGGTGGCTTGGCAGGCATTCCTTACTGTCCTGCCATCTTTGAAGCCCTGTTTGATTTACCCAGCCCCCGACCTGGCTGTTCTCTGCAGCTTTAAAGCTCGTCCATCACATAACCTCTGCTCTATGCAGGCCACTTATCACCTCATCAAAGCAGCTTGGCTAAGCCTGTTAAATCTGAACAATCAGGAAAAGATGCTAGAAGGCTGGATTTTGGCTCGCAGAATAGAAAGTGTTATAACTTCTTTTCTGTACTAGTTATAATAAATTCAGCAGTGGCAAGTTGTTGGATTTATCATTGCCTATCTCTTAAGTCCTTCAATGACATTTATAGCCCCTTCATAGCAATATTTGTAATTCAATATGATATTCCAATGTTAGCCTATGGAGCTTATTATCTACAATGGGGAAAACGAAATTGGTAGTTTTTCCCTCACCAGGGCATATAAAACATATTTTATAATGTCCCTGCCAATAGGTATATGACACCCCACACTTGGTGTACCTAGGGGAGAACTTAGTGGTGACTTATATGTACAAATAAGGTACATTACCACTTTGGAAGTACATTTGATTCCAATATTGAATGTGCATATAATTTATTTTTAAAGACAGTCTTCAAAGCAGGGCTACCTTTAAAAATGACAGCAGGCAACACAGTAGTGCACATTCCAGTGCAGGAAATCCACTGGGCCTCTAAACTCTCCTGCCCTATTACATAAAAGGGACTTATAGGTAGTTTGAATCCCTCTCTATACTAGGGACTTGCAGGGGTTTCTCATAGCCAATTGTAATTACCATAAATCTTTTTAATCAGCGCACTGACCCTGGGCCTAGTTAGCAGAGCCCAGGGCACAGAGTCAGTTCCCACCAGTATCAGTCAAAAAATGGTGGTGAACAGGGCATAAAGGATACCTTTCTCACAAACACCACTCCACTCCACTCTATGACAATCCACTCTGCTCTACGCCACTCTACAACAACAACGCTCTACTCCACTCTTCACAACACCCTCTATGCGCACCACTCCACTCTGCTCCACACGACTCCACAGCACTCTATGCCACTCCACTCTTCAACATTCTACTTATCTCGGGCACTGTACTCCACTCTATGCCACTCAACTCTACTCCCTTCCATACTGCGACACTCTACTCCCTCCCAACACACCACAACACTGTACATTACTCCATGACACTCCACTTCACACCACTCATTTCTACTGTACGCCACTCCACCCCACTCCATAACACCCCACTCATCTCACTTTATGACACTTCACGCCACTCTCTTTTATCCCCCCACTAACTTTTAGCCGTAACAGTAGCCACTCTGGTGCGCAACATTGCTAAAACATATTAGCAAAGCCAATAGCTCTTGCATAGGCCAGACCTATTGGCTTTTTGATAACGTAAGTGAATGTAGGGATCAAGGAAGGAAGGACTTTCTTATACATTTTATCAAATATTATTGGGCCTCATTTACCTATTTTTATTAATTTTCTGCTTTCTATAGTGATGCTATACCTGGCAGGAGTAAGTTGTCTTTACAAGTAACCAGTGAGATATGAAGAAAAAAGACAGGGGCATATTATCAAGGGGGTTTATCTCCGCTTTTTTGGCTTTAAAAGCCAAGAAAGCGGAGATAAAATTATCTCCCTATTACCTAGCTGTCCCTAACACCAGTTAGCGACAGCTAGTAGGAGATAGCGACCATCTTGGGCCCCACTTTGCATGTCAGTGATATTTATCACTAATGACATGCAAAGTGGGCGTGCCAAGATGTTAGCGACTGGAAACAGTCGCTAACATCGCTAGGCCCTATTACCAACTTTTGGAGATATTCGCGCGAAGCGCAAATATCTCCAAAAGCTAACACCTGCCCTGAGCAGTTCTTAGCCATGTTATCCATTGGGAGGTGGATAACATGGCAAAGAGCATTAGCTCGGTAATGCATGAATATCGCTGACTTTTCAGCGATATTCATGCATTGCGGGCGATTTTTATCGCATTTGCGATAAACCTTGGTAATACCAAGGTTTATCTGCGATAAAAATCGCCGCAGCTTAGCGGTAAATTTTTGTCTCTAACCAAGCAATAGCGATAATTATCGCTATTGCTTGGTAATATGCCCCACAGTTCTTTAAAAGGAGAAAGTTCTAAGAAGGCATCATAAAGAGCAAGAAAATTAAACAGGTGGATTGTAAGGCTTAGTCGGTTCTCATAGAGCCAGAAGAGGAGCGTTTTCAGAAACTTCCTGAAGGTGAACAAATTGGGGTGGATACTGACCGATGCTGGGAGTGAGGTCCAGAACACTAGCACTCCTCCAGTCAAGTTCTACCGTATCTCTTTTCTACTACTTTAGATGGATCATATAAGTGCTGCTGTATCTACTTTGATGCTCATTTCATCATAGGAGCTACAAGTAGCATGAAAATAAAGTGATTTTCTCAGAATCACACAATGGTTTAAATAGTGACAGTCCTAGCCCAATGCAGGCAGTGTAATTATTTGACTGCCTCTACTCCACACAGCTCTTCTCCTACTAGCGGATGCTCTTTGCTGTTGGCTATGTTTAAGTGTGTGGGTTTTGGGGGTTAAGGGAGATGGGGACAGGGGTTGACACAGTGGGAATTTTCTATTCACAGTCATGAAGCACAACTCCTGAAACGTGCAGGCCCATTGCTTCTCTCCATTACTTCCTCGTCCATCTTCCCTGCCCCAGTCATTACATGCGAGACGTTATCTCCAAACTGAGGAACATATCCCCTAGCCGACAAAATAATTACTCCAAGATGGCCACCATTTAACCAGCCATCCCATTATGCGGGAATCTTAACATCACTGTCAAAATACCTAACATAGTAAGAACACAACAGAAAGCATAATGTAGTCAATCCCACCTCTGGGAGGGAGGACAGGAATCAGGACTGTGTCAGGGAAGTCCAGGACTCAGAGTAATGAAGGTTACAAGTTGGGCACAAGTCCTAAAAAAAGAAGTGACGTCACGTGAGGTGGCTTGCACCATCAGACTCATTGCCTCCCCTCGCTCACCCATTAGATGCGATTGCATCAGAGAAGCCAGCGTGTGAGCAGCGTTCTAAATGAGCTCCGATTTCGCCACAGAGAGGCCAAAGAGTGAATGTGTGGCTCCATTTGCTCCGGTAATAGAGCTCCTGGTAAAATAAGTGGGGGGACTTCATCCACCTGCGTGGTACCCCGCGTCGAGCCCTGGTTACAGGTAAGTAACCGGGGCATCTATCCTTATGCTCCCTTACTTCTCCTTATATTTACTTTGCTCCTGAAATTTCATCTTCCATTTTTTGTTCCTCTTTTCCTCCATTCTCTCTAGGTTCCCAGTCATCACTTTGTATCAGACTTGTAATAGCACTGAGCATTACAAAAGCAAACAACATAACATTACCAAGACCCTTGCCACTCTGAAACCCCCTGCCTCTGCCTATAAAGGAAAGAAAGGCCAACGGTTCTGGAAAAGCAAACATGGCTTATTTATTCACTCGGTAAATGTGCCTGCAGTTCCCAAATCTTACCACCTAACGGAGCTGTCGGACTAGTTTTGATGCTTATTAACTTCCCATTTCTTGACTTATCTCTCCAGTGGGTTAAACGTGTACAGTGTGAGCAAAAATGTAAGAACCTTAAATTCCGAACTATAACCTAAAGCAAAGCCTCGTGTAACAGCCACCCTTATCCAACAAACCGGAGAAAAACAATTGCCATTATATTTGACTCTTGGCAATAATGTTGGGCACTATTTAAAAGCCCATACAGTGCAGAAAAATTGTATAGAATTATCTATTTTAAATTTAACTCTCAATATCTTACGTTAATAATTAGACTATCGTCAGGGTTGGATTGGGATCAAAAATAGGCCTAGGTACCCTAAAAATAAGTGGCCCACGTTTGCAGTTTGCACTTTTTGCAGATTGTGGTTTTTCGCAAGACACTGCTTCAGTATTTTAAGTATAATAAAAAGGAGGTAAGCGGGGTCCCTTTAAAAGAAGTATGTTTTCTTAGATTTACAGAGCTAAAAAAATGCAAATGTTGCCAGGACTAATCGTGAATGGATTAATTTGCAATGGAGAACCACACCTGAATATAAGTAAGGCCACTTCTGCCAGGCATCCCTCACCCCAATCAATTTGCATTCTTTAATGGTTCGCCCAGCTAGAGACTGGAAATTACACCTCCACCCCGTTGGTAACAAGCATTTACAATGCAATGGTTTCGCCTTTGGAAAAGTTTGAGCTATTGGCATTGTAAATGACAAAATTTGTATTTATGTGTTGGTTTTGAAAACAGATAAATAAATGGTATTGTTATTTACATTGCCATTAGCTTTATCTCTCGCAAATGTGAGACCTATTGTACCCTACTGATGAGCTCAGCAGACAGCAATTACTACCACACACACACACCCAGAGCCAGCCACACACACACACCCAGAGCCAGCCACACACACACACTCAGAGCCAGCCACACACACACACAGCCAGAGCCGCACACACACACTCAGAGCCACACACACACACCCAGAGCCACACACACACACACACACACACACGCAGAGCCACACACACACACATACACACTCAGAGTCACACACACACACACCCAGAGCCACACACACCCACACACCCAGAGCCACACACACACACCCAGAGCCCCACACACACACACACACACCCAGAGCCACGCACACACCCACACACCCAGAGCCACACACACACCCACACACCCAGAGCCACACACACACACACCCAGAGACACACAGACACACACACACACCCAGAGCCACACACACACACAACCAGAGCCACACACACACACACCCAGAGCCACACACACCCAGAGCCACACACACCCAGAGCCACACACACACACACCCACCCAGAGCCACACACACAAAAACGTCCCTAGTTACAGTTTAACCGGCTTGTATATGGCTTTGTACTAATGGAATATGTTAATGTAACAATGGTATGATGTTTCATTGGTTTCTCTGCTCGTGATGCATAATTCTGTCCTCAGTAAAGTTACAGGAGCGTTCAAAATACCACGATCGTCCCCGGCACTGGCAAAGTAAGAACGATTGGCTTTGTCAATGCTTGTTTGCTGTATTTGTATCACTGGGAAAACATTTTCCTCCCCAGCACCCGAATCAGATTAGAGGGTTCCTTTCCCGCCCTTCACCAAGAGAAGGGATTAATTCTTTCTTTTGGAGACATTAAATGTCTGAATTTTTCCTAAGTAAGGAAGTGGTGATTAATAGTGAGAAACCTGCAGCACGCGGTGCCCCAGGCTCCCAGGAATGTGGAAGGAATCCCCCCCACCTCAGTGACTCAGGGCTTGGTTTAGAGCTCCCTAAAGTTTGTGGCGAGCCCCCCCCCCACGGCAGCGTTCCAATGCCCCTCAATGTTTTCACTGTTGCACAAGTGCCAGCCCGACCCTTGTGCACCAGGCGGGCGCTGGGCTGTGTGTAGGAAGCATGTGTGTAAGAGTTGTAGGGAGTTTTGTGAGCGCGCGGGCGGGGGGGCGAGACATCCGCGTGCACGTGTCCGTGTTCTTGGACGGCTGTTCACGGGCACGAGCAGGGTAGGGCACGTGTAAACGATCCGTCCGGAGGCGGGGGGGGTGCATCATCATATCATTTATAAATATCGCCGAGGGAGCCACTGGCGGGGCATCCTTTCCAGAGCAGCGCCCGCGGGTGCTGCCAGGCTGTGCCCACGCCGCTCCAGAGAGGCCCGGTGAGTGTATGGGGGGCTTTAGCGCTTATCGCGCCTCGAGGCGCTAGGGACCAGCCAGCAAAGCTCGTAGAGCGCCTCAATGTACATCCGGGAGCGGTGCCAGGGACAGTTTATTTTAAGAGTACTCAGTAAGAGGAGAGGAATGCGTGGCACAGGGCCCGGTGGACTTTTTTTTCATTTTACGCACAAGTGGTTGTTGTTCTGAGTAGGGGTGGGCGGCCAGCTACGCTCCGTGCACGGAGTGTGCGTAGTGCCGCCTACTCCGCATTTTGCGGAGCGGGCGTAGCCAGGCGGCACTACGCACGCTCCGCAGACGGAGCGTAGCTGGCCGCCACCCGCCTCCCTCCCGCCCTCCCTAAATACTTTAAATTAAAGGAATCAAATAATTTAAAACGCACTTACCTTGCCCGCCGCTGCCCGCCGCGTCCCCGGGGCTCGCTATCTTCCGTCTTCCGTCTTCTTTACTAATGCGCATGCGCGGGCGGCCGCGCATGCGCATTTTCTCGTGAGAAATGCGCATGCGCGGCCGCCCGCGCATGCGCATTAGTAAAGAAGACGGAAGACGGATGATAGCGAGCCCCGGGGACGCGGCGGGCAGCGGTGGGCAAGGTAAGTCCGTTTTAAATTATTTGACTCCTTTAATTTAAAGTATTTAGGGAGGGCGGGAGGGAGGCGGGTGGCGGGGCTGGCGGCCAGTGGTGGTTGCGGAGTGGGGCTACGCGGAGTGCGGAGGTGGGCGTAGTTTCTCTCCCACTTCGCGTAGCTCCGCGAAGCCCCACTCCGCCAACTCCGCCCAGGGTTAGTTCTGAGCGCCAGAATGGTACAAACGGACAGTGACGCAGCCTAGGGGGGTGGGGGCTTTTTTAGAAGTCTCCGGCAGCAAGCACAGACTGCTCCCACAAAAGGAGAGGTTGTTCGAGGTGTTTTGAATGTGTTTGTCTCTTTGGCACAGAGCCCTGCGGCGTGTCACCGCACTGGTCACACCAGGCCCGGCTCCAGGAAGTCATCGGGGGGGGGGTTGGGGGGGCGGGAGGCTCTCTATTAAGCATGGGCGAATTTTGCGAATCTCGCGTTCGCGAATTTTGCGGATTTGCGAACTCGCAATCCGCAAAATCCGCGAATTCTCGCGAATTTGCGGATTTTTTTTTTGTGTTTGCGCGGGTTTCTGCCAGTTCGCGAGGGTTTTGTACAATGTCGCAAATTGTGAACTTACCAGTCGGGTCGCAAGTTTCGCAAACTTGTTGTTTCTACGTGTCCAGCCTGTTTGGGACACTCTTCTTCATCACTGCCACTCTCTGTCACCACTGCCACTCTCTAACTACTCATGCCACCCTCTGGCCCACCCATGCCACCCTCTGTTTCATCACAGCACCCTCTGGTTGTCCAGTCAGTGTACATTATTGTGGCAACGCAAGCACACCTTCCCTGCCTCAAGTGACCTGAATTAATTTGGGGCTGATTAATGTGTCACAGAATATTTTTTTAGCTGGCACCTGCTTCCTTAGTGCTTCCTGATTAGTGATCTTTTGCACTTGCTAAGTGCTTTCATTGTTGCAAAATTAGTTACAACACCTGCCCTGCCCCAACTGACAATAATGAATTAGGGGCTGATTAATGGATTTGAACTTCCAGCCTGGCTCCTGCTTGTCTCCCTTAGCTGTAATTCAGGACCTTTGTGGCATATGTGTAACTATTCTGAGGTTCAGAGCAGGGTCACATAATAGTTGCAACTGGCAACTGAACTCTGGAGGGGCCCCTCAGGAAGCACTACAGGAAACGGCTACTAATGATGAGCCTGAACTTTTGAACCTGGTAAGTAGTTTCAGTTTTGCTAAGATCGTATTTCTGCAATTTTGCACTTATTCGCGGGGCGCGAAGTTGTACTGGGAAGCCGCGAACTCACGCGAACAGTGCGAACAGTGCGAGCAAAATCCGCTGCTCGCGGATTTGCGGATTTTGCGGGAGATTCGCGAATCTCGCGGATTGCGAATTTACCGAAAATCCGCAAAATCCGCGAGCGAAACGGATTTTCCGCCCATGCTTACTCTCTATACGCTATTAAAAGAAAAATTCTATATTGCCAACTTGATTATCACAATGAAGTAAAAGGTCACTTCCACTCTCAGAAAACATTCGGACCACATTTTTGCCTCAACGTCATGGAGTCAACGGTGCATCCCGGGCTCTTCGCATGCGTGGACGGGGAGCGGGACAGGGGCTGAAATCACTCTCCATCGGGCGCCATCTTAAAAGAAATGACCAAAACAAACGTATTAAAAACAAAAAAAAAACACCCGCCCACAGCCGCATGACGATCGCAAAGGGGCGGGATGAGTAAAAATCGCGGGAACGCCCACGAATCTGCTCCGGCAATGACAGACAGATGTCTCTTCCAATGGCTAGCCTCCATTTATGGAGCTAGCCAATGGAAAGAAGAGGCAGAACAAAGCCACACAGTGTAAGACATAAGATTTCGCCTGCGCGAAAGGCTTCTTGCGCAGCTTTCGACAGGCGAAACAGAAAAAGGATGCAGTAGAGGACCATCTGCCTCAGAAATATTGCTCTGGCCCCCTCTGGGCCGCTGGCGGCTTCTGAACAGGGCAGACACAGCCCAAATCGCCCTCCACTTTGGCCAAAAAAGCAGCCCACAGCTCAACTCCTATACTGGCTCATTGGCCGAGTGCCTGCTTTACCAATTTGACCCTGACTGTAGTTCATGAAAAAGCCTATCAATGTACCAAATATAGCTGGCAAGATATCACAAAAGGTTGGGTACCTGCAGCAGAGATCTGTGTAAATCCGTCGGGAAACACAACCCACATGAATTTTACTCAATCTTTTGTCTGCTAAGGTTACAAAATGATTACCACTCAGCTGTATAGTAATTAACACCTATTATCACTAGGGGTGGGTGGAATATTCCATTCTGCCCATGGAATCAGCAGAATTTTGGCAACTCTGCGTTACTCTTGTAACGTACAGTTCAGCAAAATCCAGCTAATTGCCGCATGGCAGAATTTTTCTCATGTGCGGCTCCAGAAAGGTAAGTTGGAGAGCGTGAGTGAGACTTTCTGCCCTCTAGCGTGATTTTTGGTCGCTAGGAGGATATCCAGTGAGATTTTTCAAACGCAAGTATTCGCGCCCAATCCCGGTCAAAAGGCTGCCGCCTGAGTAGATAAATTGTAAATAAATTGATACTTGTATAGCGCACTACTCACCCACAAGGGTCTCAAGGCGCTTGTACGAATACCGCTGTGGAACCCATCCTGGCTTTCCCTGTGAGGCGTCCACTCCTGGGCACCCCCAAGGTGGAGGCCAGGCATCCTTAGCGTTGTGGGGGCCGTTGTGGAGATTAAGCAAGCTATTGCCCAGAGTTGCAGAGTGGGACTCCATGATTGGAATAGGCACCGAGGCGAGAATTATCAAGCAAGCTATTGCCCAGAGTTGCTGAGTGGGACTCCATGATTGGAATAGGCACTGAGGTGAGAATTATCAGGTCCGTGGAATTTTTTAGCCCAAGACCCGCTGAGGCGGGGAATTGAACCCTGGTCCCGGGCCAGACCTCTGCATCAGGGTCTGCCGCTCTAATCATTGAGCCACACTTCTCCACTAGTAGATAATCTACTCAAGTGGCTGCAAAATCAACTTGAGTAGCTGCACTCACAGGAGCACTGTGTGGTGCAGTTTGTGCTGATTTTACAGCGTGGAATGCGCTACTGGCTCTAAATCACAATACGAGCAGCACGAGGTGCCTATTTTTGCGGTATGTGTCAAAATATAAACAGTACCAGCCCTTGGGGTGGTTTTAGGGCTCTTTTACCTTCTTCTTGGGAGGGGCTATCTACTAAGGGGGAGAACTTACTAGCAGGAAAAACTGCTTACAAGAGGGTACGTGGCGGGTTTTCCGATTAATGCCTGGTCTCTGAGTAAGCACAATACCGAATTTGGTCCGGGGGTCCAGAGGTCCGACGATGTCGATCCCCACCCTCTCAAAGGGGGTACTGACAACTAGAAAGGGCTGGAGGGGAGCCTTGCGCTTGCCTCCACTTTTGCCGCTAGCCTGACATGTGGGGCAGGACTTACAGTGGTGTTCCACATCAGCCCGCATGTGGGGCCAGTAGAAATGGGTCACTAACCGCTGGAATGTTTTATCTTGGCCCAGGTGTCCCGCCAGGGGCACATCATGGGCCAGGTTGAGGAGGAGGCCGCGGAAACGTAGGGGTACCACCAGCACGCGGGCTGACCCTAGTTCGGCGGTCTTCTGTTCACTGTACAGTAGGCCGTTTTCCCAGTAAAGTTAATGGGAGCCGGACTGGTCTCCAGCGGCCTGGGCTGCGGCCTGTCGCCGGAGCCCCTCAAGGGCAGGGCAGGAGGTCTGCTCTTGGCAGAACTCCTCTCGGGACGGTCCTCCTTCTTGGCGCCACTGGGCCAACTCGGGGATATCTGCTAGGGTGGGGACTGGTTCGACGGCGGGTCCGAGGAGACCTTCGTTGGGTTCGCTTCCTTCGGTGGAGGGCTGGTCGCTTCCCTCGGGGACATCAGGGGCTGCACTGGGGAACTCGGACTCTTCGTTCCCGGGGTTGGACATTCTGGCGGTCATGGCTCGGGTGCTCACACAGGCCCATTGGGGCAGACCCAACATCTCTAAGTGGGTCCTTCTTTCTACCTCTTTCCACTTGGAACTATCTAGGTCATTCCCTAGGAGGCAGTCTACAGGCATGTCCGTGCAGACCGCTACCCGTAGATCGCCCGAAACTCCCTCCCACTCAAACGGGACCTGTGCTATCCTGCAGGTGCGGACGGAATTGTCAGATGCTATCACTCTACAGGAGGTGTGGGGGATAATCATGGACTCCGGGACTAGCGTGTATCTAACAGACGTGATGCTGGCTCCTGTGTCCCTAAGGGCTCCTATGCTGCGCCCGTTAACCTTAACGGTCTGGCGATACTTTTCTGTGTTGTCGGGCAGGTAATCTCCTGGGATCATCTCGCTATTCCCCAGGGAGGCTAAGACCATGGCTGCGGGCTCCCACTCCCCCTGCTCTTCTATCTCTTCCTCTTCTAGGGCCACTGAGGATATCTGTCTGGCGGAGGGGCCAGTGGGAGTGGATTTCTGGGTCATGGGACATCGGGGGTCACCGGCATAGTGCCCGGGTTGCTGACACTTGTAGCATGTGGAGCTGGGGCGGAGCCCCGGGGGTCCTGCGTTCGGGGCGGCTCTCGTCGCGGGAGGAGAGCGTGGGGCCTGGTTTCTGGGGGGACTACGCTGGGGCCCTGACTGGGATCCTTGCTGTTTGCCTCGACCTCCCCCACCCCGCTGGCGGAAAGATCCTTGGTCGTTCCGTGGGGGGTCTCCCCCTGGCCCCTTCTGGACTCGAGTGGCCACCCAGCGATCGGCTTCAACAGCCAGTTTCCGTGGATTGGCGAGCTTGCTGTCCAGGAGATGCTGTCTTAGTTCCACAAAGCAATTGGCAGACAGGTGCTCGTAAGCGACTAGGTCGACTAGGCCTTCGAAGGTGGTCACATTGCTGCCCTTGATCCACCCATCTAGGGCCCGGGTGTAGTAGTTCACATAGTCCACCCATGTGGTGCCAGAAATTTTCTTGCACTCCCTAAACCGCTGGCGATACATTTCTGGCGTTAGACCGTAGCGGAATAAGAGAGCGTCTTTCATGTGGGGGTAGGCGTTCATGTCTGCTGTCGGTAGGACCAGCAGGGTGTTTTCCCTCGCTGAGGAAGCGGCTCCACAGGCCGGCCCCCCAGTCCTTCTCGGAGACCCGGTGGGCGGACATGGCAACCTCGTAGGCCTTGAACCACTGCTGGATGTCGTCCCCTTTGTAAAACTCCTTCACGACGTCTTTGGGGATGTGCACCTTCGTTTCTTTGGGGACCACCTGCTCTCCGAGTCCCGGCAATCCGGTTGCTTCTGCTCTGGCTTTCAACTCTAATTCTTTGAGGCTGCGCTCGTGCTCATGCTCGAGCTGGAGTTTCCGGCCTTCATGCTCCCTCTGGAGCTTCTTCTCTTCTAGTTCTCCCTGGAGCCGCAACTGCTCAACTGCCAACTTCTTCTATGCAAGTTTGAGTTCGCCCTCCAATTTGAGGCGTGCCAGTTCGAGCTCATGGCTTCGGTCACGTTCTCGGTCGGCCATCTCTTCCGATGACCGGTCTCTCCCGGTTCCTGGGCTTCGGGTCGGCTGCTGGATTCTCTCACCGGCCGGTGTACCTGGTTCGGTCTGTGGCCTCCCTCCCTCATCTTCGGTCGGGGGGAGAGGTGCTCCGGACTCTACCCAAGCGGTTAGCGCTTTCTGGAAATCTTCCTTAGTACTTAGTCCGGTACTCGGGATGCTCAGTTCTTGGCAGAACTGCTTTAGCTCTCTATGGGTGTAGTCTTCCAAGAGGTCTTTATCGAATGTCGTCTTCACACTAAATTCTGTGGACGTCATTATTGCTCTTTCTTTCTTGTGCGTTTGCTGCGTGTGGGTTCAGGTAGTGTGTCAGTGGTACGATCTTCAGACGTAGGTTCGTATCGCGTCGCTGCCACCAATGTTGGAAGGCGGTGCCCCCGGGGTCAAGATGACTCTCCTAACCACCCGAGACCTCCTCTCCCACAATTACTGCCGAGTCTTATCGAGGGGGAGTCCCCGCCGGAGAGGACTGATCGTACACACTGTCGACACACCACACTTACAAACGGACACCACACCGTGAATCTTTATCGAGTATGAACTTTATCAGTATAAAAATAAGGAGCAATACACAGCGATCGAGGGATCGCGAAATTCTCGTAACAAGGGAACGGGGAAGCGGGACAGTCTTAGAGGGCCAGTTGGCCCGCCACGCACCCTGCGCACAGTTCTCAATCCTCGAACTGAGGGGTACGGGGGCTGGCGATGGGACTTGCTGTCTTACTCACTTCTTGTTCCAGATGGTCGTGAGGGTAGCGTTGATGGTTCAGCTGGACCAGAGAGTTCTTCAAGCCGCGACGAGGTCAGCAGGGCTTGGTCAGGAGTACTCCGTCGTACTCGTAGGCGGTAGAGCTGCGACAGCGTCCGCAGGGCGCGGGATGGTAGCAAATGTCTCTCGTTCTCAAGAGTGAGCCGCGACAAGGTCAGCAGGGCTCCGATGGTTCAGGTCTGTCTCTTCGAGAGTGAGCCGCGACAGCGTCAGCAGGGCTCCGATGGGTCAGGTCTTACTCTTCGAGAGTGAGCCGCGACAGCGTCAGCAGGGCTCCGATGGTTCAGTTCCGTAGATTCGAGGATGAGCCGCGACGACGTCAGCAGGGCTCGGTGGGTCAGAGTCTGTTCTCCTCAAAGTCAGCCGCGATCAGATCAGCAGGGCTTTCTTGTCCAAGATACAACTGCCGGCTAGATGGAAGGCAGGCTGTCTTATAGTCCAGGGGCTCTTTGATGTCCGGACCCTCAGAGGCAAGAGGCCGGAGGTCCGAGGGCCAGGCGCCTGATTGTCTGGGCGGCTGTGTCCTTGATGCTTTTGGACCATGCGTCCAGGGAATCCCAGACGCTCATCAAGGACTGGAGCCAGCTCGCTAGGAAGCCAAAAGGTGCGATCGAAACCAGCCCCCAGGGATGGTTCGGAGGTGTGAGGACATCCAGTTCCTCTGGAGGGGGCCGGAGGTGTGATGGAAGCCTTTGATTGATTGATTGATTGTGTGCTTATATAGCGCTGAAATCACTCCCGAAGGGGTACCTCCGCGCTTCGACCGCTGCGAAACCCTTCCTGGCTTCCCTGAGAGATGGTCCCTTAATGGGTATCTCCAGGGTGAGACCAGGCATCCCCGGCGGTCTGGTGGGGCCGTTAGTGAAGATGAGGCAAGCTAGTGCCCAGAGTTGCCGAGTGTGATCGCTGATCAGAGTGGGCCCCGAGGCGAGAGAATTATCGAGTCCGCTGACCCTGGTCCAGAAACCTGCTGCGTCGGGAATCGAACCCTGGTCCCGAGCCGTCCTCTGCTCTTGGGTCTGCCGCCTCTAACCAGTGAGCCACACTACTTCACTTGGTTTCAGGTACTTGGTGAGTCGTTCACCCCTGGGCGGGTCGGGGCGCGCCGGATGCGCACTCCCAGCTGCAGCCGAGAGCGGCCAGAGGCTGCCGAAAGGGAAGAAGGCGGCCGGCTGGCCGGGGTGGCCAAACATGGAGTCTGATGGTCACGTGCATGGGTGCAGGCATGCGGTCTGGAGGTCGTTTCGGGTCCGATGTAGGAGTCTCGTGTATCGTCCTGGGTGGACGGAAATCAGTTCTGTCCGTCGTTCTGGGTTTATGGGGGTCAGCGAGGGCCACGCCACGAGGCCGGGTCCAACATTGAGTCTTTTTTCCTGTCACCGACAGACCCGTGGGACTTCACATTATATCTAATTAAGGAAGTCTCTTTCAGCTTACTCTACAGTGGATGAGTTAAAATTCTTGTAATTGTTTGTACCTTTGTCATGATTAGATCTTTAATCTAATGTTGAGTTTTGTTTGCTGTCTTTTTTAGTACCAAGGGATTTATTCCCTCTTTGGGACGTTTTCATTAAGGCCAGTTTTGAATTGCCATTGTCATTATGTTCTTGGCACACCATTGACGGGTGAGTGCCGTGCCGGCATGATCTTTATTGTGTGTATCTTTTTAGTCTGACTTCTGTAGACTTATGGCCTTATACATTCCTCTCCAACAGATCTCCTGGGGGTACACCGGTTGCCCACTCTATTGCTGGGGGTTCTACAATTTTGAACTTAGGTCAGTAGCCATAGAGTTTTGGTCGCTTTTGTTGAGCTTATGAGTACTTACAGATTCAGACTTTGATTTTATGGTTACTCCCCAGGTTCCCTTTTACCCTGTCCTGAGGAAGACCCGTAGCTAAGGAAATTACTCACCCTTTTGAGCCTGGGTCGAAACGTCAACAACTTTCACCCCGCTGGGCCTGTACTCTATGTACCCCATCCACCACCCAGTTACAGATGAAGTATCACTGTGCTTCGACTAAGAACAAATAATGACTAAGACTTTGATGAACTAGGGACAGGCCTGCTAACATAAGGATATTGGCCTTAGCAGATCCTATACATTGTTTAAAAATATTGTTTTCCAGTTTATCTGATCCTCTTCTTTCACGTGAGCACCAACTTTTCACTTTCTTCTTCACCTCTTGGTAGTAACCCCTTTTAAGAAAATGTATATGTTTTGAATTGAACTACGGATGATTGACTACAAATAAATTAATGTTTTTTCAGCATTACTGTATCAGTGGGTATTGTTTCATTAAGAAGGAATGTTTTTTTATCTGTGCTCTTTCTTTTTTCTCCTTTCAATTGCAGAATTTGCAGCTTGGCTCTGCTCTGCTTCATATATGGGGGCATACATTAGGGGAATTAAAGCTTGTAGAAAGGTTCCAACAGCACTGTGGTTCAACGAAAGGCGAGACTATTGAGACAGGCCTGCTGACGGCTGAAACGCAGCTGGAGGAAACTGTATGAGGAGCAGGATGAACTTCTGTATAAAGATGCTATCAGAAAATACAAAAGTGCTATTAGAGAAGAGAAATCTGTCTTTTATACTAATAACATTGAATCTGCAAACACCTCACCCTCAGTTTTATCTAGTATGGTAGGCTTAACAGAGTTCTGCAATAAGCTGGCAGACTTCTTTCACTCTATGGTCGATAAATATTTATGAAGAATTTGCATCCTCTGATCAAAATGAGCATGCAAATTCCTGCCTCATAGTCCTAGGGTAGCAGAGCCGCTTAACTACCACTGAGATAGAGGAGATAAATACTAACATTCTGTCTCGGTTTCCTCTTCTGACTCCTAGGTGATGCCATTTCCACACATTATCGTGGTGCCCTGAATAGTTCTATCAATGACGCTGTATGCGCCATTTGAATGGTAATTTTAATTGGAAATGTGTTGTCTGTACTGGCAGAGCATTACCACACCATGCATACTCCACTCCACTCTATGACACTCTACACCACTCCACTCTATCCCACTAAACTCTACGACACTCCATAACACTCCACTCCTTGACATGACACTCCACTTCACTCACTGCCACTCTAGACCACTCTGCCACTCAATGCCACTTCACTCTAGGCCACTCCACTGCATGCCTCTCAATTTTATGACATTTCACTTTATGCCATTTCACTCTACTTCAGTCCACTCTATGACACTCCAATCTACAACACTCTAAGCCACTATTTGCTACTACTCTATGACACTCCATTATACTTTGCTCCACTTTATGCCACTCCACTCTGACACTTTACACCTGCCTACACTACACCACTCCGCTCCTCTCTATGATACTCCACTCCACCACACCACTCTACTCTTTTCTATGACACTTTACTGCATTCTATGATATTCCACTCTAGGCCTCTCCATTCTATCAAGTCCACTCTACAACACTCTATGCCACTCTATGCCAATCTATGCCACTCTACATCACCTCCATTTTTCAACACTCTATGCTACTTCACTCTAGGCCACTCTATGCCACTTCTCTATATGACTCTACTCCACTGTACGCCACTCTGCCACACTCTGCTCTGAGACACTCTATGAAACTCCACTCTACGTCACTTGACTCCACTCTATAATATTTTATTCCACTCTATGCCACTAAACACCACCCCACTTTACGCCATGCACCTTCACTCTCCTCTACAACACATTATCCACTCTATGACCCTTCACTCTTCAAACCTCTCTCCAATCTATGACACTCAACTCCATTGTAAGGCACTCCACTCCATGATACTGTACACCACTCTAAACCCCTCTACTCTACGATCTTCACTTTATGACACTCTACAACACTCTACTCCACTATGTGACACTCTACTCCACTCTATGAAACTCCACTCTACGCTATTCCCTCCATGCCACGTTACTCCACTCTACCACACTCCACTCTATGACACTCCACTCAACTCAACTCTACAACACTCTACTCCAATCTATGCCATTAGAATCTACAACACTGTACTCCACTCTATTCCACTACTCCATGCTACACCACTCCACTCTACGTCATTCTATGCAACATTCCACTCCATTCTATGCCCTACTCTCTACACCACTTCAATCTAGAACACTCCATTCTACTACACTGCACTCTATGACATTCCACTCTACACAACTCTACAACACCCATGTCGGTCTACTCCACTACTTTACTTTAAACTACTCAACTGTATGCCACTCTATTATACTCTACGCCACTCCATTCACTTCATTCTGTGTCACCCCACTCTATGACATCCTACTCCACTACTGCATTCTACACCACTCCTCTGTATGCCACTCTAGGGTGGTTTTAGGGCTCTTTTACCTTCTTCTTGGGAGGGGCTATCTACTAAGGGGGAGAATGTACTAGCAGGAAAGACTGCTAACAAGAGGGTACGTGCTCACAAAGGGAACTTGGAGGGTTTTCTGATTAATGCCTGGTCTCTGAGTAAGCACAATACCGAATTTGTGGAACTTGTGCTTACAAATGACCCCGATTGGGTTTTGGTCCCAGAGATTTGGGCAAACGAATCGTCATGTCCCGACCTAGTTGACACAATTCCAACAGGATATACTTCCTAATTGAGTGAATATGAGGAGATTACCACACAAATGGCTACATTAAACAACGGTTAGCACGTTGAACTAGTTTGTCCCTCATAGTGTGTGCTTCATATGTATCTTAACATGCACCCACATAACCCTGTTTACCCTCCCTGTATTCACCTTCATTGTAACTGAATCTAATGTAATATACATGTAATATATTTTTTGTTATAACAATCATATGACCTTGTGCTCTAATTGTATTATATTGTACATAATGTAATTCATGCGTTCAATCAGAATGTAAACATGTAGTATACGTACTATACACTTTTCACACTTTCACTTTGCTTACCTTTTTCTTGAAATTAACTCATCATATTTCAGCTTCAGTGCCACCTTTTAAACTACTTACTGCATTTATGTAACTGACAACTTGAGTCTTTTTTCCTGTCACCGACAGACCCGTGGGACTTCACATTATATCTAATTAAGGAAGTCTCTTGCCACTTACTCTACAGGGGGTGAGTTAACATTCTTGTGATTGTTTGTACCTTTGTCATGATTAGATCTTTAATCTAATGTTGAGCTTTGTTTGCTGTCTTTTTTAGTACCAAGGGATTTATTCCCTCTTTGGGGCGTTTTCATTAAGGCCAGTTTTGAATTGACATTGACATTATGTTCTTGGCACAACATTGACGGGTGAGTGCCGTGCCAACATGATCTTTATTGTGTGTATCTTTTTAGTCTGACTTCTGTAGACTTATGGCCTTATACATTCCTCTCCAACAGATCTCCTTTTGGGGGCACACCGGTTGCCCACTCTATTGCTGGGGGTTCTACAATTTTGAACTTAGGTCAGTAGCCATAGCGTTTTGGTCGCTTTTGTTGAGCTTATGAGTACTTACAGATTCAGACTTTGATTTTATGGTTCCTCCTCAGGTTCCCTTTTACCCTGTCCTGAGGAAGACCCGTAGCTAAGGAGATTACTCACCCTTTTGAGTCTGGGTCGAAACGTCAACAACTTTCCCCCCGCTGGGCCTGTACTCTATGTACCCCATCCACCACCCCAGTCACAGATGAAGTATCACTGTGCTTCGACTAAGAACAAATAACGACTAAGACTTTGATGAACTGGGGGCAGGCCTGCTAACATAAGGATATTGGCCGTAGCAGATCCTATACATTGTTTAAAAATATTGTTTTCCAGTTTATCTGATCCTCTTCTTTCACGTGAGCGCCAACTTTTCACTTTCTTCTTCACCTCTTGGTAGTAACCCCTTTTAAGAAAATGTATATGTTTTGAATTGAACTACGGATGATTGACTACAAATAAATAATGTTTTTTCAGCATGACTGTATCAGTGGGTATTGTTTCATTAAGAAGGAATGTTTTCTATCTGTGCTCTTTCTTTTTTCTCCTTTCAATTGCAGAATTTGCAGCTTGGCTCTGCTCTGCTTCATATATGGGGGCATACATTAGGGGAATTAAAGCTTGTAGAAAGGTTCCAACAGCACTGTGGTTCAACGAAAGGTAAGACTATTGAAACAGGCCTGCTGACGGCTGAAACGCAGCTGGAGGAAACTGTATGAGGAGCAGGATGAACTTCTGTATAAAGATGCTATCAGAAAATACAAAAGTGCTATTAGAGAAGAGAAATCTGTCTTTTATACTAATAACATTGAATCTGCAAACACCTCACCCTCAGTTTCCTCTAGAATGGTGGGCTTAACAGAGTTCTGCAACAAGCTGGCAGACTTCTTTCACTCTATGGTCGATAAATATTTATGAAGAATTTGCATGATCTGATCAAAATGAGCATGCAAATTCCTGCCTCATAGTCCTAGGGTAGCAGAGCCGCTTAACTGACACTGAGATAGAGGAGATAAATACTAACATTTTGTCTCGGTTTCCTCTTCTGACTCCTAGGCGATGCCATTTCCACACATTATCGTGGTGCCCTGAATAGTTCTATTAATGACGCTGTATGCGCCATTGGAATGGTAATTTTAATTGAAAATGTGTTGTCTGTATTGGCAGAGCATTATCACACCATGCATACTCCACTCCACTCTATGACACTCTACACCACTCCACTCTATCCCACTCAACTCTACGACACTCCATAACACTCCACTCCTTGACATGACACTCCACTTCACTCACTGCCACTCTAGACCACTCCACTCTATGCCACTCAATGCCACTTCACTCTAGGCCACTCCACTCCATGCCTCTCAATTCTATGACATTTCACTTTATGCCATTTCACTCTACTTCAGTCCACTCTATGACACTCCAATCTACAACACTCTAAGCCACTATTTGCTACTACTCTATGACACTCCATTATACTTTGCTCCACTTTATGCCACTCCACTCTGGCACTTTACACCTGTCTACACTACACCACTCTGCTCCTCTCTATGATACTCCACTCCACCACACCACTCTACTCTTTTCTATGACACTTTACTGCATTCTATGCTATGCCACTCTACGATATTCCACTCTAGGCCTCTCCAGTCTATCAAGTCCACTCTACAACACTCTATGCCACTCTACGCCAATCTATGCCACTCTACATCACCTCTATTTTTCAACACTCTATGCTACTTCACTCTAGGCCACTCTATGCCACTTCTCTGTACGACTTTACTCCACTGTACGCCACTCTGCCACACTCTGCTCTGAGACACTCTATGAAACTCCACTCTACGTCACTTGACTCCACTCTACAATATTTTATTCCACTCTACGCCACTACACACCACCCCACTTTACGCCATGCACCTTCACTCTACTATACAACACATTATCCACTCTATCACCCTTCACTCTTAAACCCTCTCTCCAATCTATGACACTCCACTCCATTGTAAGGCACTCCACTCCATGATACTGTACGCCACTCTAAACCCCTCTACTCTACGATCTCCACTTTATGACACTCTACGACACTCTACTCCACTATGTGACACTCTACTCCACTCTATGAAACTCCACTCTTCGCAATTCCCTCCATGCCACGTTACTCCACTCTACCACACTCCACTCTATGACACTCCACTCAACTCAACTCTACAACACTCTACTCCACTCTATGCCATTAGAATCTACAACACTGTACTCCACTCTATTCCACCACTCCATGCTACACCACTCCACTCTACGTCATTCTATGCAACATTCCACTCCATTCTATGCCCTACTCTCTACACCACTCCAATCTAGAACACTCCATTCTACTACACTGCACTCTATGACATTCCACTATACACAACTCTACAACACCCATGTCGGTCTACTCCACTACTTTACTTTACACTACTCAACTGTATGCCACTCTTTTCTACTCTACGCCACTCCATTCACTTCATTCTGTGTCACCCCACTCTATGACATCCTACTCCACTACTGCATTCTACACCACTCCTCTGTATGCCACTCTATTCCACTCCACTCTATAACACTGTATTCTACTCCACTCTACAACACTATACTCCACTCTATGCCACTCCACTCTATACCCCTCCACTCTATGTCCTTCATTCAACACCACTTCACTCTACGACACTCCACTGCACTCTACAACACTCTACAACATTCTATGCCGCTCAACTCTGACACTCGACTCCACTGTTCAACTCTACACCACTTCACTGTATGCTACGCTATGCCACTTCACTCTACACCACTCTATGCCACTCCACAACACTGCAGTCCGCGCCCCTCCACTCTACTCTCCTATACTCTATGACACTTTACCACCCTCAACATTACTCTGCACCTCTCTACACCACTCCAATGTACTCTACAACACATTAGTCCACTCTTCACAATGCCAATCCATTCTAAGACACTTCACTTTACGCCACTTCACTCAATGCCTCTTCAATCTATGACATCCTACTCCTCTCTGTGCCACTCTACTCCACTCTACACCTCTCCAATCTACCCCACTCTACTCCACTCTACACAACTCCCTTTATGCCACTCTATTCACTTTACTCCCCTACTAGACTCTACACCACTCCACTGTATACCACTCTGTACCACTCCACTCTCCATCATTCTATGCCACTCCACTCTACAACTCTTTACTCTACGCCCCTCCACTCAACACCCCTCCACTCTATGGCACTTTACTCCACCCTACATCACTCCACGCCATTCCAGTCTATGCATCGACAACCAACTTTATGCCACTTCACTCAACTGTGTGACACTTTACTCCACTCTTTACTACACCACTCTACACTACCCCACTCCATGTCACTCCACTCTACAACACTCTATTCCACTCTACTCCACCCTACTTCACTCTACACCACTTCACTCTATGGCACTCTACACAACTCCCTCAGTGCCACTTTACTCCAGTCTATGTCAGTTCACAACACTCCACTCCACTATATCTAACACACTACTCCACTCTACTCCGCTACTTCACTCTACACCACTCCACTGTATGAAAATCTCCACTCCATGACGCTCACGACACTCAACTACCCTGCACTCCTCTCGATGACACTTAACTCCACTCTCTGCGACTCCACTCTCTCCATGCCACTCTCCTTTATTCCACTAACATTTAGCCATGCCGAACAGGTGGTGTGCAATATGGCAACACTATGGCAAAGCCAATTGCTCATAAATAGAAGAGACCAATTGCCTTTGCCAATACTTGTTTCTTGTTTACTTTCCTGAGTAACTTTGCTGATTCTATCTCACCAATTTAGGCCCTTTCTATCACAATCACACTGATGTGAATTACATAGTTGGAAATTTTCATCTGTGTTTATCTTTCCCTTTTTTAGGTGTTAGAAAACGTTTTCAGCATTTTTGGTGTTTTGCTCACCCAAGGTCTTATTGCTTGTTGATGTTAAATTTGTTTACTTGCCTGAGTAAATTTGCTGATTCTATCTCACCAATTTAGGCCCTTTTTATCACAATCACACTGATGTGAATTACATAGTTTGACATTTTCATATGTGTTTATCTTTCCCTTTTTTTGGTGTTAGAAAACGTTTTCAGCATTTTTGGTGTTTTGCTCACCCAAGGTCTTATTGCTTGTTGATGTTAAATTTGTTTACTTGCCTGAGTAAATTTGCTGATTCTATCTCACCAATTTAGGCCCTTTTTATCACAATCACACTGATGTGAATTACATAGTTTGACATTTTCATATTTGTTTATCTTTCCCTTTTTTTGGTGTTAGAAAACGTTTTCAGCATTTTTGGTGTTTTGCTCACCCAAGGTCTTATTGCTTGTTGATGTTAAATTTGTTTACTTGCCTGAGTAAATTTGCTGATTCTATCTCACCAATTTAGGCCCTTTTTATCACAATCACACTGATGTGAATTACATAGTTTGACATTTTCATATGTGTTTATCTTTCCCTTTTTTTGGTGTTAGAAAACGTTTTCAGCATTTTTGGTGTTTTGCTCACCCAAGGTCTTATTGCTTGTTGATGCTAAATTTGTTGAGGGTGTCTCTGGGTGTTATTCCCGCGTAACCTTTCCTATTTGTGTTAGCATCTTGTGAAACCCTGAATCCCACTATCCTTTTCCATCAACTGGGCCAACTGGTGGGCATTAAATGGCATGAAATAAAATTAATTTCACTCAAGGTCAAAGTATTCCTCTTGTCGGATTATTATTCATAAGAGGACGTCGCCAATGCTTCGATTAATATGAATGTATGCTTGCAAGTGCATGGTAATTTCTCACCTGCCATGCTGTTGCTGGAATAGAGATGTTTCCCTGCGTCAAACCATGCCACGCATGGTGGCGCCCTCGTGCCGAAAGACTGTTTGATTGATAAGTACTACTCAATGCGATGTGATGTCCTGCACACTAGCACTTCATCCGAGAAACGACATGTTTTGGGACTAAATGTAGTTTGAGCTTGTTCAGATGACTCGCCCTGTCTAGTTCATCTGTCTCCTGTACCTTGAGATTATGACCTGGCCACTACAAACTATCAGCTCTCTGTCAGGCGAGGTTTTACCACGGTAAAGTGGCCAGCGCAGGGCCGGATTAAGACCTTTACAGGCCCTAAACACTTAAAAGATTATGGCGCCCCATTTATATCTATTTAAAAATATAAGCAATAATAAACCATAAAATATATTAATTTTTTATGAAACGAAATTTACAGTAAGATGGAAAATAATGTTTATTTTTGTATACTTCCACTCTATGTATAGGTTCAGCTGCATCATTCCGAATTTTGCACCATATGGTCCACGGTAAATCCGGCAATGGAAAATTTCTGTGGTGCCCGCATTCCCTTGATGCCCTGAACATGTGCTTATTTTGCTTAATGGTTAATCCAGCCCTGGGCCAGCACCATGCACTACCACAATCTGACTCAGAGTGATGACTACCTTTGTGATCTTGTATAAATGGCCTCTTCTTTTGTGAGATTTTGAGCTGAGTGCCCTGCCTCTGCATTCAATTCAAAGATGTCTGCTTATTATGTGGAGAGGAACCAGCATAGAGCTGCAGTTAATCTCGCCCCCACCACGGCCATTGTGGCCAGCCCAAGTGCCCAAGGTGGGGTCCACAAGCCAGTTCAAGCTTCCAGGATACGTGATTGATGAGTACCATTACCCAGCCTCGTGGTGTAACTCAGGCGTCTGCAGCATTCCTTTTATCCTCCCTTAGGCCCAACTAGTGATGCATCATGGCCTCTGGTACCAAGTGTTTGACCCGTCTTCATTTGTGTATTCTTTTTAGCATTTCTATCTGATTTTAATAGGTGGCATTACACTGAGTTAGTTGTCGTGGTTACTGTTGTGTATTACATTTAATAATTAAACAAGCACATTTTGGTGTGCGCGGTCTGTTTGCTGGAATCCAGGCAAAGGTTCCTGTTTTTTTTTAAATTTGTTTGAAGGAGAGAGGCTAGGAGAGGTTTGCTATCCTCTTCTGGTGTATTCTGAAGATGTCACCGAGAGTAATATATTCAGTAATGGAGGTGAGCAAACATTTAGTAGACTAATCAGAATATTAAGAGGAAATAAACAGCCAGTGATTTAGTACAGATAACATTGTTAACAAGTTCTGGTAAAGCAGCAGGTCTCAAATTGCTGACCTATTGTTTTATGTAGGTCCTATGCAGCATCAAGGAAAAAAAAAAATCGAAAAGAAAAGGGCAATGACGCAGTCACTGCTGGAATGCTCGTCAGTCCTTTGGAGCGTGCATGCATGGTGAGGCCCTTGTATGCCGGTGGAATGATAGAGGCACCATTTCCTTTTCAATTTTTTAGGTCTTGCCTACGCAGCGTGCATGCGCTGTATAGGAGGAGACCTCTTGATATAGATTTGCCTTTTCGCTCAAAAACGTGCACGCTTTGCATTGCTTTCAATGGCAACGCGTGCACGTTTGGCAATTCCCCTGCAAGAGTGAGCTATGGCGACATCTGTTTGTAATTTAACTTGCAAACAGATGGTGCCCTTGCTCGCTCCCGCAGGGGAAACGCTTTGTGGGGCTGTGTGTGTCTGTTTAGGTCTCGCCTGAGCCAGCGCTTATTGTACTGCTTCTTTACTCTTTCATGGCAGCTGAGATCTAGCCTTTCTTGTAAATAAAAACTGTAAATACAGCGTTATTTATCTGTAAATCAGCCTTCTTAATTTTTTAGGCTTCCCAGGACCACAGATCGAAGATTGAACATAATCATGTAACAAGAACCCATGCATGTTCCGTTGTGATATGCACATATTTTTGAGCTTCACCTATACCTGTTTTTTATTTGGAAACATAAGCTGCTTCCTTCACTCTGACATACTTTTAAATTAAGCTTTGAGGGGGCATGCCTGAGTAACAGTGTTTGCTCTGAGCACCGCCTTCTCTATATCACAAGGGCTCAGATGCAGCACACTACGGGCCCCGCATGGTCTGACCCCCGCTGGGGATTTATCGGTGACGGGTGGGTGGCCCTATTTGAGGCCCAATCCCTTCTTGACAATGCGTGCGACTGTCTGGTGCAGCTGGCTGTGACCTCAACATGGTGGCTGTCGATGCTTTTTAGCCTAGAGGAATCTGCTACACAGCAGGTGACACCCAGGGGCACTAGCATTGCATGGACGGCCTCACTTCACAAATAAAGGGAGTTGTGCCATGACGGAGCCCTTCACCCTGTGGCGGCAGCACTACCAGACTCCCCACAGCGTCGCAGATGTATCCATGGGCCTGAGCTTGGGGACTGCGTGCAGTGGCGAGTGTGTTGGCCTTGCGGGTGTGGACACCTGGTGCCTCTGACCATGGCCCTGGCAATCCACCTCACCCCCCAAGACAAGACACACCGTGGAGCCCTGGTGAGCAGTACTGTAGTGGTGAAGACAGGGCGAAGCTGCACGACATATGCGGAGGGCGGGTCCTGCACCTTTCTGCTTGGGAGTAGATTGACCTGGGGGGTCAGTGCACCTGAATGTCTGATGCACACCTCAAATTTGAAATCTCTAGACCATGGAACACATGGTGGTGGCCTCTCCCATGTAACTAAAGAACTCCAAAGCCAACGTGGTCTTACTGGGGGGCTGGTGAGACACTGCTCGCACTCCCTGAAACACCGGAGCCCTTTCACCACCTCCACATGGGGAACATCCATCTGAGACACACCTGAGGGCCCTTCGTGGGATATTCCTAACTGACCATGAGGTATGTAGTTCCTGCAAAAAGTGCAAACAGTCATGAGGCTTAAAAAACACACCAAAGCGCATTGAGCTTGAGGGGCTGCTGCTGCTCCGGGGGTCCACAACCTTTGGTAGCCGCATATTATGCTTGCTCTGCATGGCGATCACCTGCGCTATCTGGGGCCACCACAGTACTTAGGAATTGAGTAAAGTGCATGAAAGCATTGCTGAAAAGGTTACTGTGCGCAGGGGGCATTGGCGCTGGTACTCTACTCACATCACTTCACCTTGCAGACTTGTGAAAGACAACAACCATGTCATTCCACCGAGCAGATTCCCATTATAGAAAACCGTTGCGACTGTCCCTGGTATCAGGAATCATACTCACCTGAATATAACTAAGCACCAGACTGCTGCCAGTTGAGTGTCATGGTCCCCGCTAGAGGCTGTGCCCTTCCTTTCCTCGGGTCTGACCTTGAAGAAGCCTGTGGCTCCGGTGATGGTGAATACATATTTCATTCTATGTGCACCCTCTCTTTATCACGCTCCCTGGGGGATTTTTATTTCAGGTTGCTCGCACCCCCTCCCCAATCCAAGTCTGCCTTCTGTAAGAATTGTTAACTCTCTCATTTCTCTTAGTGTCAGTGCGGACTCTCACTGGCCCCCGTCCTTGCGGGACCCCTCCTTAAACAAGCATTGGCATAGCCAATAGGTCTCGCTTTTGGGACCTTATAAGTAGTTATGCAGCACAATATCCTTGGTGTAACAACATCAACCGTTGCATGGCTAAACACGTATAAAGTCCCAAAGGCGAGACCTATTGGCTATGCCAATGCTTGCTTAATTTACTGTTACAAGATGGTGGACAGCATTTGGATTGGTAAAAAAAGCAAAAAATAAAAAGGACCACGAGGTAGACAGTGGCGTAACAAAGGCCCCCACAGCCCCTCAGTGCAGGGGAGCCCCCTCAGCGCAATACCCTGGCCTGATAGCTCCTGAGTAAGTCCAGCAGTTGCCCTTCGATGTACTTTGCAAGGGGTCTCCTCAAGTATCGTTTCGCCACTGGAGGTAGGGAGCAACAGTAAGTGCTGGGGAGGTGAGTATGAGGATGAAGGGGGGAAAGCTACACTGGAATGGGAGAGCAACAAGGGGCAGGGGTGAAGCACACAGTGGAGAGAACAACACAGTATTTGGGGGAGATTCGTGAAGGTACAGCACACGAGAGGGAGAGGGAAAATACCACACAAAGGAGAGAGAAAGACAGGGCGGAAGGACACTACGGAAAGAGCAACACACTGCACAGAGGCTGGTGGAGTTTGGCAGGAGAGTGGCACACGAGAGAAAGCAGCACATGAGGGAGAGATCGACATGGGTGAGGGGGGATATTTGGTGGGAAGCACACAAGGGAGAGAGCTGGAACACATACGGACTCTCTTAGAGTGGTTAAACAAAAATAAGAAAAATCCCTAGAAGTTAGCGGTTAAAGTAAACAACTCAGCCAGTCAAAAGTATGGTAAAGCGACTATGCGTCTGGGGAGAAAATGAAGGCACGAGAAAAGGAAGATAAGCTATCATATAAAAAGTATGCAAATAAGATTGACAATCATACCAATCGATAGTGAGCAATAGGTGGGCTGTAAGCCCACTTTAAGTCTTTAGTAAGCCTGCAATCGTTCTTTTGCAAACAAACAACTTTTGCTGTCTGGTAGGCAAGACCTAAAAGGGCAGGGGAGCTAGGAAGAGACAGTCTGCCATTTATTCCTGCTTATTAAGTGACCTAGCCTCAGCATCTAAAAATCAGAATCGTACAGTAGGTTAAAGCGCCTTTTCTACACATATGCATGAAACAAACAGAATAACAGATTGAACCGCAAGAAAATGTAGAGCTTGTTTTGCAACAGAGGGAGAAATTTATAATGTAATTAGGTGATGTCGCTGTGTACATTTTATTAATGAGGCACCACTTCAGCAGTCATCCAGACCTCAGCATTAGCTGTAAAAATGATGCATTGAAGCCCTCCCTTCTCATGTTTCTTTCTGTATTTATGGCGCTTTCCATAGAGCCATTCTTCTCCCTTTACACTTTTTCATCATTTGCAGTGCCATTAACTGGGTTGTAACAGACAGCACATTAATTCAGACCTAAAGTTTGCAAAGGCTGCTTATGACTCCTTTTTCTGTTTAACTGATTTAACATCTAATCACTTCCTCATGTGGATTTGTGTTTCTGTTTCTTTGTGTTTTTTAGCACATCTGACAATGAATACAATTTGGCAAAAATTTATCAACACTTTGCACCGGGTCAAAGTTATCAAGAGTGATGCAAACTGGTACAAAGTGCACATTTTTTATTTACATTCAAGCATGATTTATGCTGGAAAGTTGCCTAAAAGTAACACAAGGTTGTGCTTTGCGTCAAATGGTGGTTTCATCAATGGTACATGGGTGTTCTACTGCAGCCACCTGTGTATTTTAACACAAAGCCCTATGTACTAACACAGGTAGACAAAGCTTTGCATTGAAAAATTACATCTCCATGAGGCAGGCACAAAGAAGGAGAAACGTTTTCTTTCCTCCAAATGTTTCTAAGGTTGCATGTGCTGTCCAGCACACATGCTAGGTGGGAAACGTTTAAAAGTTATTCTACACATAGTATTTTGTCCTGGAAGGTTATCCTTCCTATATAAAACCTATGCTAGACTCATGACACCTTTTCACTATGGTGTAAAGGTCTCTACATGGTGCTAGACAGCTAGAAAGTGCATCACCAAAGGGGATTATAGCAGCACCTGTCCTGCGGTCCCCCTCATGCAACACAACACAGCAACGTAGGTTGTTGTGCTGCATGAGGTATCATTAAATGTGGTCACAGCAAAATCAACAACAACATTTGTTCCTTTCTTTGCTTTGTGCATAGTTTACAGTCCTGAAGCTTGTTGTCGATATATGTCACTAAACATGGCTTCTGTATTGGCTTGTCTGTCTCCATATTCTCCTAGGGGATCTAAATCTAAATTTTTGCCAGTGTTGTTAAAGTGTGAGGTTGCTGCCTGGGAGGCGTCTCTTGTCTTGGACGTCAATTAAACATTAAGAACTGTGATCCCAAAGGATGTTGGAAGCATCCCTTGGCGCTCCACTAATATGTGGTTAGAATACTCCATATCAGTTAATATCAATAACAGTTCATACTGATTTTCGTGATGAAAAATCTTATTTTATGGTCATAAGTTCAAATTTCTTTTCCATACAGTTCATTTGTGTAATTCGTTGATTTTGAATGAAAATAAACACTTATTCATTCCAATGCATCTCGGGCGAGTTACACAAAAGGGGATGCTTCCAACATCCGTTGGGATCACAGTTCTTAAGGAATAAATATCAAGCCTTCAATGTCGATATCTGATAATATGCTGCGTGAGTCTAGAGTACTTTGAGTGTAGATAATGTTGCTAAGTTTGTGGAGGATGGTTGTCCAAAATGATTTAGGTTTAGAACAGTTTGGGACCAAATGGAAAATATCAGCGCAGGTGTGGGGGAATTTGGGTTATAGCTTAGGTAGGTGGAACAATAAGGATAGTTTGAATGGCACGATGTACAGGTCACAGAGTGTACAATAAACTCGAGCTCTTACTTTGGTCAGTGTGATCATTTACCAAAACCTACGTAAAATTGGACGTATGTAATCTGATGTAATACATTTGGTTAGCAATATGGCCTATTTCGCCACCTCTGGCCTAATTTCGATGTCGGGAGGCTGTTGCGGTCTCAGGAACGACCGACCTTGGGTAAGCGGTCCTGACACCTCAATTACAATGCGACCATATATGCTGCGGTTGCATACTCTCACTTGTCTATGGGAGCTTGTGCTTTGGCCATAAACCGGCCGTAGCGCAAGCTCCCATAGTGCAGGGATGAACAGATTCTCCCATTTCTCTACCACACAGTGCAGGGATTAATAGGAGGCATCACAGGTGCCCCCTTGGCCCTTAACCGGAGCCCGCAGGATGAAGGGGGCCCTGCTAGGGGCCCCTAATGTTGCCTTCCAACAGGCTTTCCATGTTGCTAAGCCCGATATGGAAAGCCTGAAGGAAACTGACATCATAATCCCTACGGCGGAAATGCTATCCATAGGGAATATGTGTCGATCTCTGACTGGCTGACAGGCTCCTTGAGCCCGTCAGAATTACCTGCCGGTTTCAGTTTCAACCGCCTGCATTGTAATACGGCGGTCAAACTGAAACCGCGCTGAGGCTCGGAAAGTCTCTAACCTGTGGTCGGAGGCTTTCCGACCCTCGTAATAATGAGGGCCCAAGTGTTTAATATCATCATATTATTACTTCAGTGTAGGTTTAAAGAGAGTGTGGAAACTACTTTGTCCATAAAAAATGTTGTTCTGTAAATATTGAGAGAAGTCATGCCTGTGGACGCCAATTTTATTTTTTAACTTGGAAAAAAGTTTTGAAATGAGAAACCTGAAGCAAATTAACCAATGTCATAATCCCAAGTGTATCCAGTTCCCTGAAGTATTTATCATTAAACATCTGTGGCAGCTCTGGATTATCCAATATCAGGCAGGTCCGGTGTATTTGAAGAGCGTTTTATATTGTCACCAAACCTCCACAGTTTAGCTCTTAGAAACTAATTCAGAAGACAGTTAATCCAGGGATCAGCAGATGTTTAATTAAAGTTTAGACATCCCGTTTCCCCACACAAGCCTAATAATATAGTGTCTAATCAGGAAAAACCATCCCCCTTTGGCAACTGGCTGTTTGAGCGTCTTTAAGGATCTGCAAGATAATTTATTTAGTCACATGAATTAGGGGATAGCACAATATTTTTGTCAGAATGAAGAATTAGGTATGTAAAATGCAGCTGCTCAGAACAGGTATTATCTTACTTCAGGCAAAATACTCATTTTCACTAGATTAATCTGCCTTATAAAGGATAAGGGTAGTTGCTTCAAATCCTCCTGATGTTTTTTGGTAGGTTGGAGTAGTTTGGAGGTTGAATCTTACCTACATTGCTCAAAGCCAAATTGTGATCACAAAGGCTGAAAAATTCTGCGAATTTCGGCGTTTGTGGTCGCTATTTGGCTTCCTACATCCGGCCCTATATGCCCTACATAGCATTTTCATGGGGATGTGGGACAAGTAAAATAAAGCAAATATCAAGAAATCTGACATCTGTAGTCAGACTCTCTGACAACCGACATGGGATGCCCAGTTTGGTTATCTGACTAGTCATATCCGTACACATCCAAATTGACCCTACATGCTACATTTTAAGTCAGTCATAGAATTGATAGTGTTATAAATAGCTGTTAATTAACGTTTTTTATTTATGGAAACATATCGATTAATTATCAGGTACAGGGTAGTGAGATGCACACCTTCCCTTAAAACACTATACTGTTCTGTATTATTTAGTTATCTATGTACTCTTCCGTTTAAGCTTAGTAGGCGTGCGAGCTTACTCCGCGCTCTGTCCCAATGCACTGCAATAGAAATCCTGAACAGTTTAAAGGGGATCAGAAAAGTGGTGCCCACGTGTTCAGAATATATCGATTAAGACATATTACATGCTTGCATACATAAGCAAATAGCATGGTGTATGCTACAAAAACATAAACAACAAGCATTATATACCAAAGTGTCTGGTATATCTGTAATGCCAGTAGTGAAGGCAAGGTAGAAGCAGAATGCCATGCATGTGAAGATATGAAGCTGAAAATTACAGAGCCTTATCCCTACTGACCTAATGGTAAGTGGATGGCTGGGTGTCTTTCCGCAGTATGCTGGACGGTGTACTGTACTCATCTCATCAGTGTCCAGAAACACACAGCCAAATCTTAGTCATGTATATCTTCAGTGCATACATTTACAAACTACGTAAGTATATTAGTGAGTGTAGATCTAACTTTTGGGAACATAAATGACTTATATATGACATATTCCAGGAGAAGCCAAGTGAAAGTCAAATAGGGCCTTCAACTATGACAAGTACAGTAGTTTTCAAGCCCTACTATTCAGACTATCATCAAAACAAATATTCAATTGATGAGGTTTATCATGAGCTCTAGGATCTAGATTCAAAAGGATAGAATCCTATATTGTTGATATAATGTTTTTACCACCTCGCCTGCACCTTGTGGAGAGCAAATGATTTTCTGCTGTCCCCCATTTCAGAGTTCTGATTTCCATTTTGAAATCTTAAGATACCAGGGAGCAGTGCCAGTTAATTTCTATGGATCTATTTTCCAGCAAACATTCATTGTCTACAAACTTACGGACGGAGGAATCTAAAGAATTCTTCCAACACACCATGCTCTTCATTCAAGACTGGATGAGTCATAACTGTCTCAAATGAAACTTGGATAAAACTGATAGTCATCTCTAATAATAGACTCGATCAGTGGAAGCCAGCACACTGGTCAGCTGCCTAGGGCCCTCCACCCACCACCAAAAATATGGTTAAATGTCTGGGGATTAAAATTGATGCTAAGCCATCCATGCATGAAAAGATCAAACTGGTTACCTCCTCTTGCGTTTACCATCTGAGGACCTTTAAGAAAATCAGGAAATTCTTCACCAGGGAAGCAAGCACGGTTATCATGCTGGCTCTGATCATGTCCAGGCTGGATTATGCCAATGCCATCTACTTAGCGCTCCCTGCTTATCAGACCCATAGGCTGCAGCTAATTCAAAACCAAGCGGCCAGGCTGTTCCTTTAGCCACCTAGACACTGTCGCATCAAACCACTTCTGAAGCAATTACATTGGCTTCCGGTGACTCAACGGTCCATGTTTAAGACAGACTGCATGGTCTTCAACGCACTTAGTGAGAAGGGCCCCAAATTCATATCTGCTAAGATCTCAGGGTATCTACCCAAATGGAAACTCAGATCGACCACTATGTTTACAGCGAATATTCCAAGATTCAAGCGCAAGAGAACGGCTGGCTCTCAATTCTCTGTTCTCAGCCCTACTCTTTGGAACTCCCTGCCAATAAACATTAGACTAACATCTGAGTACACCAAAATCAGGAAACAACTGAAAACATGGCTTTTCACTCTAGCCTAATGTTAGTAGTCCTTAGGAAGCTTCTCCCTTCCCTTTATAGCGCCAAGAGACCTTTTGGTATACGTGCGCTTAACAAATTCCCTAAACATACACATAAACATAAACAACTAAATGTTGCATTCTTGGAAAGAATCACTAGCTTTTTACAGGTTTTTATGCCTCTTCTGATGTCCAGGATGTAATGGAATTGGTGACCTCTCTAAGGAAGACATGTAAAGGCAGATATATAAAAAAGAATTTGCCAGAGAGACTGCATCTGATAAAGTATTCAGAATTATTGGGTACAATTTGTTTAACTCCATGGCTGCTAAGGCAATTCCCCTCCTGTGCTGGGAAATTGCTATATTCATTGTTTTATGACGAGCTGGGCTCGTCATCAGTGTATGAGGAGGCTACACCATGACGAGCCCAGCTCGTCATGAGTGTGGAAGGGGTTAAATGTTAGGGCGTGAGGTGGGTGCAATGTATATAATTGAAATATAGCAATTTGATTCTACCAATTCCAGACAACTTTGCAATCTGTTGCAATGCAGTGTTCCATTCCAGATCTGATAGTTCCTTGCCCAAATCAGTTGCCAAATCACTCTAAGTAACTCAGGTCCACTCTTTTTTATTTTTTATTTTTTTGTCCTCATTTGTTTCTAACCCTTTTGTAATTAGGAGTATTTGAAGTAAGAACAGTGCAAGAGGTCAGCAATGGTCGGAGTTATCTTATTGCCTACTCCCAGGTACTCCAGGGTAGAGACTCCCGATCCTGAGATGCGAATTAGCTTCACACACCGGGTCCTCATTCCCCCCAAGCCTCTCATCTCTGCAAGCTCTCTCTCCTTTATTCTCCACACTTACAGGTCCTGCAGATATCTCTGCCCCAGGAAATTCAGTCCAACTCGAATAAAATGTTCCTGGCCTGTACGGCTACCAACATAATCATAGGACTCCAAAACCAAAAAACAAAAAGAAAAAGAAAAAAAGGGAAAGGGAGGAGTCCACCAAAATAGAGAAAAGGAAGAAAGAAAACCAAACCAAATTTAGAGGTATACTTGCTCTTACTCGTATATTTATCTTTAGGCTATTATGTTGTTATCTCTGTCACACCATTCATCCCAGATCTTCCAAAATCCAGTTTTCTTCGTATCGCTTATAGCTCTATCTAATTTTGCGAATCTATGTATTGAGTTAACCCATTCACACTCTAGTGGGGAAACAGGGGAAATCCACCTGATACATAATTCCCTGCGCGCCAGTAAAAAAAGCACAAACATTAAGATTTTGTGGTTCTTAGATATATGGATTGTGACTTCCTCATCCGGGGTTATACCAAAAATTACTTGAAAAAGACTCACCTTAACTTCAAACCCCACAATACTGGAAATCGTTTTACCTACTTTAATCCAAAAACCTTGTATTGATGGACATCGCCAGAACATGTGGACATCATCCGCATCTGCTTCCCCACACTTTTGACAAATCGCATTTTTAGAGCTAATCTTGGATAATCTTCTTCAGGTCTAATACGCTTTATGGAGAGTAAATAATTTTATTTTTTTTGGACGAAGCAGCCTTAACATTCTGCCATAGAACCGCAAAAGATACTTGCCATACAGTTTCCCGATTGTAGTTTGGCAGCTCTCTCCTCCAAATCGCATCAAACCACTGCTGAGAATCTTCCAGAGGCTGAATTAACATCCTGTACCATGCGGCTATTTCTTTACCTCCAGTGGTTGTGGTGGCCTCCTTCTTTTCAAAAAGTTTGTTACCCTCGCCAAGATTTATGAGAGATTTGGCCAAACTTACCAATTGATAGTATTTGAATTTGGAAGCAGTCTCTCTTGTGATATCCTGAAGTTTCTGCCAAGAAATTTTGTCCGACCCCTCCAACAGCTCACCCCATCTTGCTACGCCATTTGCTTGAATTGGGACCGCTAGAGAATCTTGAAGACAACTTGGGGTGCCTGGTGAGCTCCAAATAGGGGCAAATGTACTATAATAGTGTATACGTTGTGATGTTCTCATTTGATACCAGCCTTTACATGCTGCCAATAAAATTTTTTGTTTGACTTTCTTAAAAAACTTTGGGTCCCCAAATTTAAATAAAAAAAAAACGGGCTTGGTCCTCAAAACCTGTAGTCAAAGCTTTAAATAAAGGTGTCAAAGAAATGGAATCCCCTAACAATTGCCTGAAGATTTTTAAGTGGAACGCCCTTTGATATTGCAGAATGTCTGGTGTGGCTACTCCCCCATCATCTTTTCTCTCCCTGAGCTTTCGCCAAGCTATCCGGGGTTTCTTTTTTGTCCATATAAAACTTGAAAACAGGCCTTGGATCTTGGCTATCCATTCTTTCCTGAATTCCAGGGGTATAGAATTAAATATAAAAGTATATTTAGGAAGAATTGCCATTTTTAGCAGATTCAATTTGCCTAGGAAGGACAGGGGCAGTGAATCCCATTTTTGAAGTTGAGACTTAACCTTAGATGTTATTTTATCAAAATTACCTTTCGCAATTAATATATATTCTGCACTACTTCTATCCCCAGATATCTAATACTTTGTCGGATCTGATCACAGGTATAATGTGTGTTCCATTGCATCACTTCTGTCTTAGATTGATTAACTGCAAATCCTGAAATCTCCCCAAATTGTTTTAGGGTATCCCAGATGGCGTTTATTGAATCTTGCAAATGACCCGTGAAGATGATTAAGTCATCTGCATATAACCTTAGTTTTTTTTCCACCCGTTACATTGAAAGGGGCTAATATCGTGACATTGCCTCAGTTTTATAGCGGATCTGATCACAGGTATAATGTGTGTTCCATTGCATCACTTCTGTCTTAGATTGATTAACTGCAAATCCTGAAATCTCCCCAAATTGTTTTAGGGTATCCCAGATGGCGTTTATTGAATCTTGCAAATGACCCGTGAAGATGATTAAGTCATCTGCATATAACCTTAGTTTTTTTTCCACCCGTTACATTGAAAGGGGCTAATATCGTGACATTGCCTCAGTTTTATAGCTAGCGGCTCGATATACATATCGAAAAGCAAAGGTGAAATGGGGCACCCCTGCCTCGTACCCCTCCGAATTATAATCTGTGGAGAAAGGGAGCCATTTACCAAGACTTGTGCCACCAGATTCTTATAAAGTGATTTAATTGCCTGCAAAAAATAACTACCTAAATTAAAACGGAGGATTATTTCTTGAAGAAAAACCCAATTAACGCGATCGAACGCTTTAGCCGCATCACGTCATTATTGTTAACGGTATAGCGTTGGTAATAGCCAAATCGATTGTACCAAGTAATTTGTGTGTAAGGACATGCAAGTGCCTTCCTTTGATAAAACCTTTCTGGTCTTCATGAATCAGAAGACCGATCACCCTCTCCAGCCGCTTAGTAACTAATTGTGTGAAGATTTTATAGTCTGAATTGAGGAGGGAGATCGGCCTATATGATTCACAAAGCTTTGGATCCTCATATGGCACATTAGAGGAAACACAGGTTGACCCTTCAGGCAGATGGGTAATCGCAAAGATAAATTTCCAGGGGAGTCGGATAGTATTTGCTGGCTACTATGGCTCCAATTTAGATGACCCGGGACCATTAAAAAATATATTTTTACATTTAGTTGAATTTAATGCACCTACCAGGGCGAGCAGCAAAAGGATCACGATGAACTCGCTGTATGTCCTCCTCAAGGGAAACTTGATCAATATCAGAATTCTGCTCCAAAATAAGCTTGGTGACAAATGTTTTAATGTCCCCTCCTTTCACTCCTTCTGGAACATTTAATATTCTAATATTGTTACGTCTTGCATTATTTTCAAGTTGTTCAATCTTGTTTCTCAATTCCTGTGCATTTTTCTGAAGTTTATTAATTCCCAACTGGTTAACCACTACTTTTGCCGCAATCTGCCCATATGCAGTCTCCACAGTTGTAACCCTTTCTACTAAACCATTGACTCACAATAGTTTTGAATCTTTTTTTGATTCTCTTCCGAGGTAACAAACCGATGTCTAACCTCAGTTAGCCTTGCTGCCATTAGCTTCCCCTGATCTTGTGGTTCCTCCTGTTTAGCCAGTGGTTCACCTACAGTGTTTTTTTCAGTATTATTTTTGTGAGAGGAGGAGAAAGGTTGAAACTTGGAAGTTTGTTCCCTTTGAGGACTTTTAGAGCCTTGGCCCCATTGTTTCTGAGCCACTATCTTCTCCAATGCCCATCAGTGGATCATAACTGTTTTTAGTTGGAATTTGTACAATAATATCCTCATGTATACTTGACTCTGGGGGCAGACTCATTTTCCTACCAGCTATCATATGCGACACCTGTGGCTCTACACTCGTTGAATCCATTTGATTGTGAGGGTGAGAATCAGAATTACTGAGCAGCAGGTCTTGTGACTGTACTTTAAAGTATGATCGCAGAGGGGGTGATTTTAACTCTTTTAGCTTTTTTACTTCTCTCTTTCCCTTTCCCTTTCTCTTGCCCTTCCTATTTTACAGGTTTAGAGTTATTAATGCAGACGTGGAGGTCGAGGAACAGGTTATCTCCACTCTGTATTCCTTTAACTCTTTGGGGGAAATTATCTGCACCTCAGGTTTAACTCTTACTCCCTTTATACTCACTGTAGGGTCCTCTGTACCCCAAATCCCTCTACTCCTCAGCGTATATCTATTTATAGCAGTAGTTCTCTCCTCCTTTCCCGGCTTTTTCGTTATACTTTCTTGGGAGCCCTCTTCTTTCTTTCTTCCTCTGCCTCTACTCCTCTTCCTGCCAAATCTCTAGGGGTGATGGAGATCCCCTCCCCCTATAGTTTTCTGTGTTTCCCGTAATTCCTGAGACACACCCCTCTTTTGCCTCCTTACGAGGCTCATAGATCTTTCCTTGGAGTCCCTTCTGGCATTCTTCTTCTCTTCCTGAAGATTGAATTTGTCCAGTGCCGAAGAGCGAAGCAACTGTGATGTATTACCGACTCTTTCCTGACCTAGAGTTACTATCCGGGATTGGGGATAGTGCGGGTTACCTCCTGGTGCTCCTCGGTGAGGATCCCCCACTCTTGTTGCAGCAGTACGGCTCCTTCTGGACCGTGCCACTGCTACTGCCCAGCTACCTTCCAAAACAGCCATTATTACTTTCTAATTTTCCAGGC
The DNA here is from genome assembly GCF_964263255.1 of Lissotriton vulgaris. Taxonomy (NCBI): domain Eukaryota; kingdom Metazoa; phylum Chordata; class Amphibia; order Caudata; family Salamandridae; genus Lissotriton; species Lissotriton vulgaris. Next base: position 581,022,289 of record NC_141695.1, read on the forward strand.
TACCCACAATCTCGAGGGACGCCCATTCCAGCAGGAAGAAACACCGGTATACTAGCTACCGGAAGACACCGCCACTACTCTCCGCTGTTTACCGCTTTTTACAGTGACTCAGAAATATGAAAGCACGCCCACACCCAAACAGTAAAAGCGCTATGAAACACCTCAAAACACCCTCCCTAAGAAGAAAATATCCGGTATAATGCCGCTGGTCTCCACTGTACTCACTGCTCTCCGCCACTCAGGAATCACGAAATAATGTCGGTGTATTAGCTTTGTTGAGAAGACTCTGCAAAATTCCACAAACAAAAGAAACCGGTGTGCCGATATATGTCCGCGTGTCGGCTGCCGCAGCTTTCCGCAGTCCTCGCTGTTCTCGCTGTTCTCCACCGCTCAGAAATCCCGCCCCCAGCCACATACATGCTGGGGACGCCCTGCAGCCCTACAGCCGGTGAGAGAGCTCACGACCGCTCCTACTCGCCGGCCGCCATGTTCCCCGAACTCTACTCAGGTCCACTCTTATCAGATCCATAAGTGCTTTTTATATCATTTTACCTAGATGACAATCCTCTACAAACATAAGCATGAATGCAGTACTATATGGCATTCGGGTTTAAGCAATGAGCCGGAGTCCAGTGAAATCCCACAACAATACTCCTCCATAAAATTCAATCACTCATGTGAACCCTGTTCTGGGTCACTCGAATTTTTCAACCATCTAGACAACCTCCCTAAATCATTGAAAACACCACTGTGGTACCTTCAAGAATAGGATGTATTTATGCCAGTTTTCAAGAGGAGCTATCCAAACAAGATACCAATAGAGGCATTTGTTTTGGAGAACTTAGCAACAATCCCATTCTTTCCCAGCACAACGTCCTTTAGAGGCCTCTTACCCACAGCACACTGCATATATTGAGACTTCGCCAGGTCAGCCAAGGGTAGCCACCCCACTGAAGTATATAATACACCTTAAAGTCAGGTGTGACCAAAACACTCTACATCATTAGGGAGATGTAATTTGGGAAGGGCAGCTCTGCATCTGCCAGATCCAAATAGGGAATACCAGGGCATGGTAAGGCTACAGGGATCTTTGTGAAGTAATGTTACCATTTTGGATAAGGCTCCTCTTCCTATCATGGATAGCGGCAGGCCGCTCCAAAACAAAACCATATTCCTAGTAGGCCTTAAACAGCCCATAGGGCAGGATGCATTGTATTTCATAGAGGAGCATATGTTTTTATCTTTTACATGTCTTGGCAGTCAAAAATGCCCACACTTGCTTTCACCACTGTAAGGCCTACCTCCCTCAAAGGACAACTTTGGGTAACCTTATTACATGTAGTAAGTGCTAACGTTTGATTGAGAGCAGTAGAAATGTCATGTTTGAACCTCCTGAGCAACTCTTCAGTACAATTCTGGTATTGCGGACAATATTGAAAAAGGACTGCATTGTTCCTTAGAGGACTGCCCTTCTCCTTGAGGTCTGCCATGCTCCCCAGGGACTACCCTGCTGGTTGAGGCCTGCCTTGTTCCCCAGAGGATTGATCTGCTGCTTGCGACTAGCCCTTCTCTCTACGTAGGATGACTGGAACTGCTCCCTTCATCCCAGATTAACTTAGTGACTCCAAAGCTCATCTTGGTCAGCCCCTGAACTAAGCCACAGCAACACAACAAGCTCCAGAGGCATACCTTCAAGTGCCCAGCTGACCTACTGCAACTAGGTCTGCCTGTCTGAGCTCTTCTGGCCGCTACAGTGAGTCCCTGATTCCCCAAGAGGTGTCTCCCAGGTCCTAGGTGTGGGCATGATGGTCTACCCTGTCAGAATGGTTGGCGGTAGCACTTTTCCCTGCCCCAATTATTTAAAAGGGCTTTCTCCTGCACACACAAAGAAACCTAACACTAGCCCTTTGTAACCCTAGACTTCTTTGAGCCTTGGAGGGGAAGGGAAGAATTTTCCAGAACCAGATGTGGGGGTAACATAGAAAACCCTTTCACTTCAAAGAATGGCACCAGATAAACATTGGACCTCCTAAATCACTCTTCAGTACACTACTGGACCTCTGAACATTAAAAAATAAATACTGCCTTGTTCTCCAGAGTACTTCCCTTCTGCTTGAAGTCTGCCTTCTTCCCCAGATGACTTCTCCACTGCTTGCAGCCTGGCTTGTTCCTCAGTGGACTGATCTGCTTCTACCAGAGCACTGTATTGCTGCTTGAGATTTACCTTGTTCCCTAGAGGGCTTCCCTGCTGCTTGAGGCCTGCCCTGTCTATGTGAAGGAAGACTGGCCCTGCTCCCTTCATCCCAGGCTACCTGAGAGACTCAAAGGCTGAGCTGCCATTGCTGTGGCTGCGTCCTGTTGCCTCATTCTCAGAATGCATTGCAAGGTTTTCAAATGGCTCCCCACACATATACAATGAATACATAATCACTCGAAACCCACATAACCAGTAGGCATGACTCTGGCATCGCAGTTTACATCAGCATCTCTAACCAGCTCATGAAAAGACCCCATATCATCCAAAACACTACTGCCACACTCATTCTAGGCCTCCCCAGAAGTGCTCACATCACTCTCTACCTCACTGAGATAAACTGACTACCCATCCAGAAATGCTGTAAATTCAAGCTGCTTATCTACGCCTACTAAGCCCTCCACAACACTGGACCAGCCTACCTCAATGACCAAATCCAGCACTACCAACCTTGCAGACAGCTACACTCCACCTCTCTCCAGCTGGCACCAGTTCCCCACATCCGCAGAAGCAAGTCAGAAGGGTGTACCTTCTCCTTCATCACTGCCAAGAACTGGAATGACCTTCCTCAACACATCAAGACTGCTTCTTCACTTCCCAAATTCCGCAAGATACTGAAGACCTGGCTGTTCAACTAGGAGCACTGCCCGGCCTACGTCCCTGCTTCAGTGCCTGAATACCCTCATGGGTGATAAGCTGAGCCATACAAATTGACACAACATAACATATCATAACAACATACCATAACGGTTGGCTGACCTCCAGCTTTGAGCTACAGGGACACAACAAGATCAAGAGGTCTAACAGCAAGTGCCTATCTGACCTGCTGCTACTATACCTGCTTGAGCCCTACTGGCCTCTGCTAGAGTGAGCCCTTGATCTACAAGAGGTGACTCCCCATGTCCCAGACCCTTAGCTGGTATCAGAATGTACTCCGCCCCAAAATAAAGTAGATCTCCTTATGTTCTGGAGTCTTTGAGCCAGACTTTGAGAAGGTAACTTTATCAGCGGGACTAGCCTTGTATCTAGCCCACGTTCCATTGAGGTCGGCCTGAACTTGTGACTTTCACCCAGTCTAGCATGATCAAATGACTGTGAGTGATGCTTCATACTTTTAGGTGCTATACCTAACAATAACTTTAAAATTGCATATCTCTTGTTCTAATGATTGGTGTTTTTGGTTACATTTTATTTATTAAAATGTCCTCTACTTTTCTAAATTGGTTTAGGATTTTTCTTATGTTGTGTTTTTGCTTTATTACTGTTTATGTGCTGCATAAATACTTTATACGTTGCTTCTATGTTACACCTGACTGCTTTGTCTCAAGTCAACAAAGGGTTAGGTACAGGTTAATTTAGTGACTTTGTTGGTTCACCCTGGCGAAGATTGTGGTTGTTCCCTGTGTGGAGCTTCCACTCTACTCAACCAAAAACCTGGTTTCTTACAAACTTTGTAAAAGTTCACCAATATTTGAGTCAAGACAGGTGAGACATTCTCACGTCTAGATTCCCAAAAAATTGCAATGGTGTTATATATATGAGTTTGCAAGACTACTAAAGAGCCATCTTATCATTTAAGAATGGCACCTGAGATTGTTATCCTTCTGTCCGAGCCAGTTCATCAAGCAGCTTGCTCCCTTTGAGTGTTTTTTGTGACATGCGCCTGATAGTCAAATGACTTTAAGCTGTCTAGTAGTTTAGCTGCACTGCTTATTGGGTCCTCTTCTTGTGTAGCATTGGCCTTTGCAAGTGTATTGTACTACTTAGTTTTCAAGGACTGTCAATGCGTCCTTGAGTTTCCCTACTTTTCTATGTAGGACCGACCATCCATGTCCTGCATAAAGTTATAATTCGCACCCTTCTGATGAATATCTTAAACACCTCCCATTCACTTAGTTCATCTCCAATGGTGCCAGCATCATCTGGTAATGGTTTACTGATTATTTTGTATTTCCCTTAAAAACTGCATCCATCTTGGCAAAAACATGTATTTCGCCAACTTGGTGTACAACTCTGATGCTTCTCCCAGATCAGGGATACTTTCAGGAGGTCTTGGGCTGGGATAATTTTACTCCAGTTATTAGTATGCAGTAGGCCCTGTTGTTGTGTGAAGGATACAAATGTATCTAATATCATATCAATTGTAAAAGGGGTATTAGGAAGAATATTTTCTATCTAATGGGTTCTCCAGTTGCCACATGTCGGTCAGGGGCCAACCTCTAATTAGTGCTTGAATCTCTCAGCTATTCTACCAACCATAGTGCCCTGGCAAGGGAAGATGTGTCCTATCAAGTTGCATATCTAGAGCATTGCTGCTGAAGTCAACTCCCAATATCAGAGGATTGCTGGAAGGTATGGTGGATAGGCAATTCAAGAATTCACTGTGTGCTACATTGGGATAATAAATGCACATTATAGCCAATGCTTCCTCATCAAGGTGCTCTTCTAACAATACAAACTGCTCTTTATCATCAAGATATACTTTCTGAATCAGAAAAGGAACTCACTGTATGATCGACATCAATGCATCCCTAGCAATGCGTATACATCAACTGCCCCTTCGTCTCTCCAGCAGCCTTTCACCCTCCACTATAGTAAGGTGTGTCTCTTATAACAGGGGAAGTTGTATATGATGCCTTCTTAAATAGGCATATATGTTGTGCCTCTTGGCCATGTTTCCCATGCTCCTAACATTCCAGGACATAAAATAATTTTTTGGTGTGACCACCTTGGATTAATGCCAATAACCAAAGGTGCATTCTGTCCTTCACTCTTCTCAAGGAGCCCTACATTCTGAAATATATCAGGAGAAAACAGCTAGAGTGTTATAATATTCACACACATCAGTCACACAAATTATCACACAAATCGGAATTCTGATCAGAATGTATCCCTAAACCTGAATTATGAGCCTCTGTGTCTAGCAGTTTGTGCCTGCTTGTTGTCTGTGATAATTATGATGCTATAATACATGGGATTCTTAAATCCCTATGTAAACGCCAATCTCAAAATTCTTCCTAATCCTCATTCTGTGACACACCCAGTCACCAATTATAAAGAAAAGACGTCAGAACTCAAAAAACTATAAGTTATTACAGTCGAATTCTGACATCACAATGCTTGCTGAGAGAGCCAGCAGCCCAGGTGAAAGGCAGGTCAGATCATGCAGCATAATTTAAGAAGCTGATTAAAGCAACAAAAACGGAGCTTGCTTTTCTTTCTTCTGCTCTATATTTTAGCTTACAATGTCAAACAGAGAGAACGTTTTATTTGTTGCACTCCTTAGATGGTTGGAGGAAGCTGACTTCTGTTGAACTTTTTCTAATATCTGGTTTCAAAAAATAACTAGCAGATTTTTGATGTGTTCAATTTTGCACTAGAGGTTTTATTTTTATTCTTCATGTTTGCTTTCATGCTTGCTTTTTCATATGAATGAACTACGCACTAAGGTTTTAAGTGGTTTGTGTGAAAGGTGATGGTGTGACCATTATATGGGACAATGTACTCCCTGGCGTACATTATAAGGATATTGTAAGTCACCCCAGCGTTCTATAACCTTAGAAAGGAAGTCAGCATTGTTCCTCTATATGGTTATGGAACTCTGAGGTGACTTGCAATATCCTTTTTTTTAAAAATTAAGCTTGTTTTTTATTGGTAACATAGCATCATATCACATCATAAACATTTGTCATATATATTTTACATGATGTCCTTCATTCTTTTGTGATAGTTATTCCCATGCCAACCTATGGTCAGCTAACTTACAATATCGTTATATTGTATGGCGGGGGTACCTCATTCCCTATATAATATTTGCTTGGTTTTTTCCACGTTAGAAATATCCTCCCACCTTTAACAATCAATAACAATCCTTATCCTTTTTCTTTGTTACCCTTTCGATTATTCTGCCAGGAGGAACAACACATGAAAAGGAAAGAAGGAAGCAGGGATTAAATATTGAATGCCACTGCAGCATCTTTCTCTGTGCACCACAGTTCTCAACTGCATCTCAATCTGAAAGAGCCATCTTGGGTGCATTGTGAGTCATCAATAGGCAAGCTGTGCAGTCAGCTGGGCACACACCCCTCAGTACCCTCACATTCAGAAATAATGTCAGTAACAAAAGGTGCATTCTGTTATTTGCCCTTTTCCAGAAAACCTACCAATTTAGGGGCATATTAGCAAGAACCTCGTTAAAATTATCGCTGTTTAGTGGCAGGAAACTGCACCTAAAACGGCGATAAAAGGGCTTGCTAAAATGCGTTATAGAATTCCAATAGAAGCTCAGGTTAGATGTCCTGCACAGGCAGGAAACTACCGCTAAAACGGCGATAATTTTAACGAGGTTCTTGCTTATATGGCCCATAATGTTTTGGTGATCTTCCCTTGACAATTTCAGTCCAATGTTTTCAATACCTAACCATGTCTTAAAAGTTAGGGAAGTGAGTGAGAATTGCCTGGACATCTGGAAATCGGTAGTCACTTAGGACGTTTCTGCAATAATGTACTACATGAGAGATGCCATCCGGGAATCACTATTGACATACTCAAAGGCTTACAATTACTGTTGGTTTCCCCAATTTGGCTTCTCCATTTGCCTATAGAGTCTTGCAGTTTTCATGTTATGACAAATGTATACATCTTACATACTTTACTATTTTAAGGCTGTTGTTTCTTTTTGTTTAGTCATGCCAAGTGTATATATCTTTTAAACGTCACACTGTCTATTTCTTTTTTTGGGGATCTGGTCATCAAGGTGAGACCTTGTCTACCTGACTTCCATGCAGACTTCTGTGCAGACAGCCAAGCTTTATATTTATTGTACCCTATGAAGTTGGCTGGCTGCTGAATAATCCATACCTTGAGGGGTGTTTTAATATTTTTAGGTGTTTTCTTATTTTTGTTTAGTGTTGTTTAAATTTCCTAGTAAGAGTCAGCAATTGAAGAACCAATCAATTAACTTGGAAGCGACTTTAGTATCATGCCTAGGGGGAACATCCTCTAGGCATGATGGGCAGCTTTACCAATGCCTCTGTGCGGCCACACTGGAAGTGCACCAATAGTACACTGAAGGCAAGCCTGTCTGCAGCTGTTTGTGTCCACCCTGCACTCAGTACCTGGATCCCTGATCATTTGTCTCTAAATTCATGTCCTGAACCAGTTACTCCAGCACTGAGCTCTTGCATCTCAACACCAATAGAAAGTGCCCCACTCTCATGTCATCAATCCCATCCTTCTATTTGGCCCGGTACGCTGTCACTTCTGCAAATGGCAGACTTCTCCACATGACCTCGATACACTTCATATCTTAAATGTTTTTTTGCATGATCGGGGCATGGCCAAGATGGCAGGATAGATAGCACGTAGCTTCTTGTTTTTCCATCGCCGCTGCTGACCGGGGCCTGTTGCCCACCCTCCCCACCACAAAGCATGAGCCCTTTGGTGCTGCACCAGACTCCAGTAGCAGCAGCTGGCACCAGGAGATTCTTTAAGAGGTGGGTCAACCCACTCCTTTGTAAAAGCAGCAACATAGTCGCAGCCAACCGGGGCGGTGCAATATGGCAGTGGCCGAAGCATGGTGAGATGAGTGCCAGCCCCAGCCCGCCTACACCAGCCCCGATGCCCCTCTCCTGGGTGCCGGGGTAAACATGCATGAGACTGGGGGCTCTCTCTTGCCAAGAGACCCCTGAGATATCTTCTACCAGTGACAGCCCGCTGCGCAACCCTTAGCACCAGCGAGATGGGCCGCAGTGTAGCAGACTACGGCTCTCAAGAAATTAGTGGCCGCGATTCTGTAGGAACAGATCAGACAGTGGCCCCACTGAGACACACCCCACTTGGGCCGTGCCACTACCCAGGGTGCAGGGCTTAACACCACAGGAGGAGGGACCTCCCTGTTGGCTGTGGCCAAGGAGAGACCTCCTTCTATTGAGGCCTTTGAGTGCCGGGTGGCTCTGGTGTAGCAGACCCAGGCCGCTGATGTTACACTGTAGGTTGACGCAGGCCGTGGCCCTGATGGGGCTTGCCTAGACACTCTCGACCTAGCAGGTGACCCCCCAAGGAGAAGCAGTGGGCTGGGGCCCAGCAAAAAATTGCAGCAGCCATCTGGGATCACCGCAGATAGCTGGGCGAAAACCCACACCAAGCCTTTTTAGGCCTGCCAAAGGACCTTTTCCACCCCCCTGCTGGGACATCATTTATACAGTCATGAGCTGGCTAGAGTTGGCGGAGGTGAGAGAGGGGCAGGGGTGCATACGGTGAGCACTGAGATCCCCAGGAATGCCATAGTGTACAAAGGACCGCTGTAGGTTCAAGATGGTAAGCCTGCTGCCCCCCTGCTGAGACTGTACTCCATCATCCAAGCGAGACTAGGTGGCAGAGAGCCAGCCTGCCTATGAGAAATCTACCTGATGACACTGGGCCCTGGCATATCCGATAGACTTGTGCCGATAGACTTGTGCCTTGGGTGCTGGACTCATGCTCTTCCCCCACCTCCCCACCTGTCTTCCTGGGGACCCAAAGGCCCGTGGGTCCCCCCTACAGAAGGAGACACCCAGACCTGGAAGCCGAGAGCAGAGGTGCAGCTTGAGTAGTTAGGGGAGGGCTACGCCGCTTGGTGACAAGTGGTTCTCCTGGCCAGGGATCATGTGCTATGCAAAAGGCAGGCTTTCAGAGGGGCAAAGACAGCAACTAACAAAGATTCAATCACTATTGACTGGCTGGAGGGGGGCCCTAGATGCATCTATGTACCCTTCAGTCCTCTCTACGGCGCTGTAAGTGGACTGTCTCCTACCAGGCCCTTGGTGTGGAGTACATCTCCGGTGGATGGGCCTACACGCTAACCCAAGATTTCTCCTTTTGAAAAGGGGCTAGCACCAGCCTGACACTTCCGGAGATGGAAAGTCAAGAAGACATGTCCTTTGGTGATCATGGCTGCAGCAGGAGCAAAAAAGGATAGATCCCTTAAGGAGATGCTGATCAAACTGACCAGCGGCCTATCCGGGGAGTGACCTCCACCCTCGCAGCCAGAACTGCCATAGACCAAGAAGACAACGAGTGACGGGTGACCCAGTCATTTCTGGAGACTCTGTTTGCAGAAGGCACTGACATTGGGGGGTATGTGCGGGCCTTGCTCCTCCAGATCCTAGAAGCAGTGCCGGCCGTAGGGGTGAACAAAAAGTGCGGTTGCATAGGGCTCACAATGTAGGGGAGCCTGAAAATGTTTCAGAAAATTTCACAGAAATATACCATCAATGCTAAGCGCCGGTGCTCTTGATGGACAGTGCTCTCAGCTGAACAAGAGCTGGCCGAAGTCAGCTGTGGAGGCAACACAAGAACAATGGGGAGAGGAGGCGGAAGAGAGTGTGTGTACCTCAGAAGCCTAGCACATTGACACATCCCACAGAAAGCGGGAGGCTTTTCATGGTTTCTGTAAACACTGGATATGCCACTGCTAGCTCAGAGATTGCAGAGCAGTAGCAGGTAAGGGCACAATACTTCGGTTGATTACTATTGGAATGCACGCTGTGTGTGACATCATTATCACGGCAGCCTCCAGGTCATTGGTTTGTGTGCACAGCAGGAAAAAAAGCAGCCTATGCCTGGTACTTTGTGTATGGCGCCTGCCACGGGGCAGAGCGATTTATGGACACATTTCTCAATTCATTCATTTCGAGTAACATTTCCCCATTATTTGCAAAATGAGAAGTTCAAGCAACTTCTTTTAACCCTTTCAATGCTGATGACGAGCTCAGCTCGTCATCAGCCACGGGTGACGTGTGCGGATGATGAGCTGAGCTCGTCATGTAACGCGGTTATTCGAAAACAGCCGCACAGCGCAAAAATAACCGCAGCAGCGATGCGGTTAATGTGCATCAGGGATGTCACAGATCTTTTTTTAAAACTCTTTTTATTAAACAGTACCAGTGAATTGGTCAATGCATACAGTAGATTAGCAATTATAGGTGTATCACATTTATGCAAAAAATAGGAGGCCAATACAACTAATAATGCAGTCCAAAAGAGTACTCAGGATAACAGTAATGTAGATCAAAAAGTCAGTGGTTAATCAGTGGGGTTAACAAATGGGGGTTCACATATGTTGCCACCGTAAATGTTCCATTTTGTCCAAAGCACTTTCCATTTCCTGGGACAACCACGTGACACATAAACAGTTTTTTCCTGTACCATGCTCCAGTTCATGTCGGTTTTCCAGGCAGCAAGTGTTGGTGCTCCCCATAAGCGAGCAGTATTCTGCTTAGCTATCATCTGGCCGAGCGTGGACCAGAGTTTACCCTTCGTGTTGAGATCCGTGAGTTCCCATACATTTAACAGACATCTTTTGGCTTTGAGTCTTATTTCAACCCCCCACACGTCACTCATACATTAATGTATCTCCTTCCAGTACTTGTGGATTAAAGGACACTCCCATATATTATGCAGAAAGGTCCAGGCCACAACCCCTCCCGTGCAACCCCTCCTCGCTCCTGCCCATCAGAACCAGTCTAGGACCAGAGAGATATACACGATGTAGGATTTGTAGTTGGGCCAATCTGAGTTTTGCTGAGATGGCAACCTCCTTTGGCGAGGACAGCGCTTCCTGCCATTCCTCGTCATCCAATTCCAGGCCATCCCACCTCCACTTCTCCCGCAGGGCAGCAAGAGGATCTGGGGTGTTATGTATTAACTTCTTGTATGTGAGTGAGATAGCTTTGTCTAGTAGGTGTCCGTCCAGGAGCCTGTCCTCGAGCGGGGAGGATTCTGGCAAGTGAGACCCAGCCGGGATGTTAGCCTAAAGGGAGTGCCTAACTTGCATGTAACTGAAGTATTCTGATGCGGCTAACTCGTGCGTCTGTTGTAGGGAGGCAAATGTAATCATTCCGTTCTTTCCCCAGAGGTCACCAATTTGTGAGAGTCCGATTAGGTCTGATCTGTCAAACCCTTTAGTGCGACCCAGCATGCCCAAGGATTCCGAATCCCACAGTGGGGTGGCGAGTGTGAGTCACTTCTCCCATCCTAGAATGCTGTTTACCGTGTGCCAAACCTGTACTGAGAGTCGTGTGGGGCCTGTCAGTGGGAATTTATTGGCCTGGAATATAGGGCCTTGTGAAGCTACCGTCCGGGAGTATCCACCTGTCCATCTGTTATCTGGGGTCATCCCCACCTCGGTAAATACACTGGTTTATGGCTGAGAGGTGTGCCACCCAGTAGTATTTTTTAACGTCAGGAAGTGCTATGCCTCCATCATACCAGCCGAGTGTCAATTTTTTTTACCATCCCAATGGTTCCGTATAGAGGAGCCACACCCAGCCGATGAAAATGGGCCCGAATACCAGCTTACGCAGGACAGCCATTAGATAGGCCCATTCAAGGATGTCGAAAGCCATTGTGGCGTCGAGTGACAGCACAATGGTGCTTTCTTGGATAGCAGAGTGTTCCCCCAATACACCATGAATCCTCCTAAGATTTAGAGTGGTATTCCGGTGTGGCATAAAGCTCGATTGGTCGGGGTGATCTAGTTTGTCTGTCACTCGCCGTAACCGTAGTGCAAGCAGCTTCGCAAGGATCTTGGGCTCAGCGTTCAGCAACTAAATGGGTCTGTATGAGGTGCATTCGTGTTTTGGTTTACCTGCTTTGGGTATAGCTACCAGTGTGGCTATGCATTGGTCTCATGGGAGTTTGCCTGTTTCTTTACTGTCCTCGAGCATGCTCTTTAAATAAGGGACTAGTTTGTCAGGCTTGAGTTTATATAGCTCAATGGACAGACCATTAGGGTGGAAGAGGTGTGGCGCAGCGGCCAGGGCGACTGACGCCGGACGCTGGGGATCACAGTTCTATCCCCTGCACCAGCGGCAGGGGTTTGCCTATCACCATGTGACTCTGGCAATAGCTTGCTTAATCTTCCCGACCGCCCCCAGAGCTGGGAAACCTTCTACGGATAGCTGTGCGCTTTACAAATGCAGGATTATTATTAAGGCGTTCCCTGGTTTTAATGCTCTGATCGCCGTGGCTATCTCATCGACCGTAAAGTAATTCTCAAACACCTCAATTTCAGCGTCAGACAGGGTGGGCAGTTGGATGTCTTCTAGTAGAGTCCTCTCCTGGGAGTGTAGAACCACTCTGGTAGAAGCGCACAAAGTGGGCAGCAAACTCGTGGACTATGTCATGGGGGTCTGTTAGCACAGTACCTGAACTACTCGTAAGCTCCGGGACTTACCCATTAGCCCTTTCATTTTGTCCAACCAGGCAATCGGTTTGCCTGCTTTGTCTACTTGGTCGTACAGAAGTCCGTCCTTATCCCTCGCTAAGGTTTTGGCAGCATCTGTTGCCAGCGCTTTGTACTCAGCTTTTTTGAGCTGCAGTCTGTGGAGAGCAGTTTGGTCATCGCCTTTCTTTGCCATCTCCTCGAGGCGTAGGAGATCGCATTTACAAGCGACCATCTGCTTGTTGTTTTCCTTACGCAGTCCAGCTATGGCTGAAAGGGCCTGGCCCCTAATCACCGTTTGAAACGCTTCCCATAGGGTAGAGGGGGAGTGTACTGTGCCGTAATTTTCCTGAAAATAGAGTTCGATGTTCTTAGAGAGTGCATTTTTAATGTCCGGTTTACAGAGATACCATGGGTTAATGGGTGCCAATGAACCCACCCTTTTTTCCCCTATAGTGAGATGCGCCCACAGGGGGGAATGATCACAGATACCCCTTGCCAGGTGTCATATTTCTTGTGTAATAGTGTTTTGTTGGACGGGCATAAGGATGTAGTCTATTCTAGAGAATGTATGATGTGACCCTGAGAAGAAAGTGTACTGTTGTTGGTCAGGATGGCTCATCCTCCAGAGGTCTGTGAGGCCGAACACCTCAATGAAGTTGAAAAGCCAGTTATGACTAGCATTAATGTCTCGGGGCGGGTGACGATCATGAGCCCCCTATACCACCGCATTGAAGTCTCCACCCAGAATGAGTTGTCCTTCAGGAACGGAGAGTAGGAGCGCCCCTAGGTCTTTATAAGAATGGTCAGAACCCAGGATCCTTCAGCGTCTCCGAGCTACTGGACCTTGATCTCCAGGAGGGCTGGCTCTGCTTGTTGCCGTCCGATCTACCATCCGCCAAGCCTGGCGAGTGGACGCGGGCATCTCTCCATTTGTCACCCGTAGTTATCGTTGATGTCCGGGCTGCCACCCTTTCCAACCAGTCCTGCTCCTCTGATGGGGCCATAAAGAAAAGCAATTTGCCTTCTGCTAGGACTTTGAGTTTCGCAGGCAAAAATATAATGTATTTGATTCCTCTTTCTCTGAGCTCTCTCTTAACCCCGTCGAAGGAGCGCCGTTCCTGCTGAACCCTAAGTGTGAAGTCAAGAAAGAATCTCACTGTTGCATTTTCATATTGCAGGTCTCCTTGTGTTTGGGCCGCCTGTCATATAGCGACACAGTCCCTATAGTTAAGTATTTTTGCAATTATAGTCCTGGGTGCCGCTCCCTGTTTGGCCCGGGGGATTAGCACCTGGTGTGCTCTTTCGTTTGTGAATAGGGACAAGAGCCACTTTGGTTTGAGGTGGTTTAGGATTAGGTCCTCCAGGAATAGGTCGACACTTGGTTCCTCCGACCCCCCCGGGACTCCAACTACCCTGATGTTGTTTCGGCAGGCTCTTCCTTCCTGGTCTTCAAGTTTTTGTGCCATCTGACGGTATTGGTGTACCAACTGCTGTACCCGCTCTTCGAGTTTTTTCATGGAGGCTTGAAGGTCTAGAACATTTGTTTCGTTGACTTTGACTCTCTCCACCATTTTATTCATATCCGCCCTCATCAGGTTCATCTCGATAGAGACTTTGTCAGTTTTAGTCTATAATGTGGCACCCAGCACCTGGATGGTTGCTATAATTGAGGTTAGAGATGGCTCGGTTTCTGCGCTGTCCCCACCTTGGGCACCTTCCTCCACGGGAGTGTACTTTGGAACCACATACTTATCAAGCTTGTTCGTTTGGACTGTTGCATTGACCTTGGGCCTCATCTTGATAGTGTTCACGCCCAGTTGACCCAGCGGGCGCGGTATGTCCCCTTCCGCAACAAGGCTGAAAGTCGATGACGTTGCGTTAGTGTGCTACAGGTATCACAGGCCTCACCGTAGAGCTGAGGTAGCACCGAACCCATATGCACCAGGGGTTGGTTAGGACACGTCCCGTCTGACTTACGGGAAGATGGCGTAGGCAAGTTATGGGGCGGCTTGAGGAAATAGGGTGTGCTGTTAGCTACGTCCAACTGCTCTAGGTTGACAAAAAAGATAGGCCCTCTGCTGTGTGAGTCCCTATTCATGCATCGTGTGCGGTCGATGTGGATGATGTATCTTGACTCGACCTGTTGAACACCTGCACCCTGGGACCGAACAAAATGGTGGAGGAGGTTCGCCTGCTACAGAGTCCAGGGTGATATAGCGCCACACCAGGAGGGGATCCCCGCCCCGTTCCGACTAGGGTTTGAGTTTTACAGGGGGCTACCAAAGTACGATCCCCTCGGGACGCAATAGTCCAGATCTACAATACTCACTTCTGCCCCGGGGCCCACTAAGGCGCAAACACAGGAGAGCTGGCGCGTCTAGGATTTAGCCCGCAACGGCAGCCCCAGCACCTCGGGCCCAGCCTCCTCTCACCTCCAGGGCACCACTGGGTTCGTAAGGATTGGAGGGAGTCTCTGGTTCCAGCACTTCCGCACCAACATCCACGGCCCCACGGACCGGAGCAGGCAGCCCGCACCAGCACACACTCTCTACCCGCCAGCGTTTGCCGTCCACCGGTCCGCAGACCGAGCTTGCCGTGCTAGGCCTCTCATCACCAAGTGCCACACAAGTAACTTCTTACCGGGCAGAAGCAGGTTCAGGCTAAACCAGGGCCATAAGCAGCATAGTGGGCACCAGCAGGGCACCCAAGCCAATCTTCTCGGCCCACCCCGCCTCCGCAGGTGCGATAACCATCCGTCGAGCCCCCAGTGCCGGGGGGTCCACCGTTACCGTTTCAAGCATCGCTGGCCCCCACGTTCTGGTGTGGCGACGCTGCCCCGATCTCTCAGCCCAGTGCCAAGTCGTGGTGCGGACCACCCCCAGCGATCCCACCAAGGTTTGCGCGGGCCTGTGGCGCTGAAGGATGCCGGCCACCGGTGTACAGTCGGTTCACCGGGAGCGAAGGTATGTGGCCTTAGTGTTGCTGTGATTATCCAGGCGGGATGTCTGTGGGGAGTCGATTCCAGAGGCATTTGTGTACTTCCTCCAGGTCACGCAACCTTTGCCGGCGATCCCAGTTACACTGCGATTTCAGGATTCCTCCTGCGGGTGGCTCTCAACAACCCGATTTTTCCTCCGGATCACTCCGGAGCAGGTGGAGAAACGTTAGGGGGTTAGATTCAGGCCCCCTCAGCCGGATTCTTGATGGATTTTTGGGTGGTGAAGCTTTTCCTCGGCGGAGCATTACTTTCAGGCAGCGATCTTCGCCGGAGCTAGGCCACGCCCACTTGTTGCTTTAACTTGTAGCCTGGGTTGTCGCTCATTTTAAAGTGCAGGCTGCAAGTGGTCATCTGTTTTACACCTTAGATTAGGAGCTCAAGCTGTCAAATGTAGTGTAGAGTCTACCCATCCTCTGCTGCAGAGCACCGTAGCTTAAGTCCTGTACTGCGAGCTTGCATGAAATAAAAAAGGTAGATAACTCACCATCGAAGTCAGAGCGCCAAAATTGGTGTCATGAATGTAATGAATTTTTTTATTATCAGATCACTGATCCATCATGGCCTTAATGATTGCATTGAATATTTAAGCTATACATGACAAAAAATAAATCTGTATTTAAGTATTTGGAGTGGATCATATATAGGCAGTCACTCAGCTAACTAGTCCATCCTCGCACTTTTTAACAATTTTTTACTCATGGCTATTTTAGATGCCTGCCGTTTTCTAGGTTGCCTATTCACATTTTTTCTTTATTCTTTCAGATGTTTATTGCTTTCCCTGATTGTTTCTTTCTTTTAGGCCTAGTTAGCTAGCCTTTTTTTGTTTACTCTCAGTGGTCCAGGACCAACTGACTGGGTTGGCACTGATATGAGTTGAGAAAAGAGATGGGGGACAGTTAGCTGAATGTTGGTCATGTGGCTTGTGCTCCCCGAAGTGGATAGTTTACTAAGGAGAGTCACTGTTCCTGAAATCGGAGTTAGGGAAGGGTCGTTTCAGAGAGAGATGGGAGGGAGTCGGACAGACTTTTACTTGATGACCTCACAGACCCCAAAGGATGTCATGCTTGATCATGGGAAGGTGCTCCTCATCGGGCAGACGCTGCAATGCCCTATGGGTCCCCCGAAGGGTCACATTATCAGAGATCTTTTGGTAACCTAAACGTCTGACTAGAGGGTATCTGGAGTAGATAAATTTAATAAGAAGGATCCCTCTGTCAAATCCAAAAGGCGATCATACAGACGCGAGAGAAACATCCCGGGGAAATCTGCCAGGCTACCAGATGAGCCGTGAGCATTAAATACCCGGATGCAACAGTTTCATAACAGAATAAGAGTCCCCCCTAACAGAATAATAAGGCGAAATCGTAACGCATACAAAACATAAGGGACTTGAACGGATACAAGATAGAAAAGAGCAATAAGGAGCAGAACGAGGGCATCCTAATAAAGATACAAATAAAGTATTATGAAATACAGCGTTCTAAGCCAATAACAGCCTTTTTTAGTTTGGGAGATCAAAATTTACGAAGAATACGACCCAAAATAGGATACAATTCGGATATATCTTTATTCACCCAGATGCATTAGCATAGGTGAAATATTGAATGTGGAGAAATTTATAAACACTGTCCTGAAAAAGGAGGCCAAAATCATCAAGGGTTTCCGAAACGCGTTGATGCATTAAAGAAGGGTTACATTTGGAGTTGTCAGCTAGTAGTTGGGTATAAGAAATGGAAAACTTCCCAATGTTGTCAACAAAGTGTCCAAATTAACAATACCAAGACAAAGTTTACTGTTTTGGTCCACATTTCTCCTTATCCACACTAGGTGGTTTTTAATATGTATTGTGTAAGGTTTTAATGAAAGTGTATATTGATTTATATATATATTGTATGCAAAATAAAATTGTACATTTTATATGATAATTGGTTTTTCGGTTGCCGAGTATTTCCCAAATAGTTTGACAATATATAATTGAGTGAGAGATCTTGATTGAGTGAAGCGAGTGCTTGAACTTGTGATTATTTACCTCCCGAAAGGAATAAATCTTTTTTACTTAACAAAATCTAAAAAAAACAAAAGCTTGGGTGCTGCTGGAGGGTAGTTAGACAAGGACAGTGTTTGTTTATGAGGATGAAATGTGTAGGGTCCACATGTTTTGCGCTTTGATGCAGTCTCAGGAGGAGATCCTTTGTGCTTCTTCAGGACCATAGGAGAGTGATACAGGTAATAGAGAAGAGTGTAAATATAGTGGCATTATCAGTTGAAGTAGTACCACTGGGAGGACCCAAGGATTGGTCCAATCTAAAATGACAAAAAGGGAAAAGTAGAAGGGAAGCAATGGTCCCTGGGCGGTGGACCGTGGTGTGTCTATATGTTCAGAATCATAAACAAACACTTTCCTTGTCTAGCTACTGAGGGCCATACCTACCCTGTAGCAGCACCCAACCTTTTGTTTTTTTAGATTATGACAGAGGGATTCTTCTTCTTAAATTAATCTACTCCACATACCCTCTAGTATTTTTTTGTTTTCACTATTCACTGATCACTGACCCGCCCACACCAGACGGCTAGATCACCAAAAGATCTCATAGAAAGTGACCCTTCGGGGAACCCATAGGCCAATGAAGTGCCGGCCCGACTAGGTGCACCGGCCCATGATGAAGCATGTCATCCTTCGGCGTAGGTGAGGGCATCAAGTAAAGGTCTCTCCAACTCCCTCCCATCTCTCTCTAAAACGACCCCTCCCTGACTCTGATCTTAGGAACAGTGACACTCCTTAGTGAACTAACTGATATCAGTTGAACATGAAGTTGGACAAACTCTTGACTATAATGAATTAATAAAAGAATTTGCAGGACAGAATGCAAGTTCCCTTTTTGTGATGTAGATTTATATATTATTCTATTACAAGAGCACCTGTATAGTTAAAATGTACTTGTACTTGTTAACAATCTACTAAAATAAAATATTTAACAATGAAAAACAATTTGACTTGTGTCATGGGGGGCCCGTACAGTATACTCTGCACAGGACCTGAAATATCCTAAGGCAGACACTGCTGGAAGCACCACCCGAAAAGGAGATACAGCTCAAGAGGGGCCACAGGGTGGGTCACCTGAGACCAGAGAGTGACTGTATGGTTGACATATTGGCATGTGTTCATGATTTCCAACTCAAAGAAACCATACTCCTCAAAGCTAGGGATCTTCATTCTTTGCAATTCCGGGGGCACATGCCAGCGCTCTATCAAAATCTATCAGCTCTCACCATGTAGAAACGAAGACTTTCGCCAAGTGACCGCCTTTCTCCAGGACAAAGGCATCGCCTACTAATGGGGCCACTCGTTACGCATAGTTTTGCACTGGGAGAGGAAGCTAAATCAAATCTGATCCCTGTCTGAGGCTGTTCAGGTGCTGAACATTGAGGGGCCTACTGAGTAGAGACTGCAGGCCAGCCCCTGCGAATGGGGACCCCAGGAACACCTTCAGTGGCATGGGAGCTTGGCCTCTCCTAAGGGACTATGCCCAAATCCATAAACCATAGCCATGGAGTAGCGAACAGTGTTGGTCACACTGGCTGGTGAACCAGACCGGCTGGAGATGATCTGAACACCAGAGGTTTCCAGTTCTCAGTCATTCATAATAGGGTGTGGGAGGCTGCCGAGGCTGGGGTGCGGATGGCCGATACCTCTCTCTTAGAGGTATTCAAGATACTCTAATGGGCCCCTACACATGGGATCCCCACAGGACATTCCTGCCCGTGGCCAGTGCCTTAAATTCTAATGGGGCTGTGTTTCTGTATCAGTTACAGTTTGTGTTTCTGTTGGGGGAGTACTCACATTCCAAGGCGCTGCACTACACTTTAGGTTTCCACTCACATGCAGCATGCCTAAGTCCGTGCCGGCTACACTGAGGGAAGGGGAGGTTACTACCCTGGGTAGTTGTTGCCCCACTTTCTTCCCTTCCCCTTCACACACAATAAACTAAAGCCTGTTGCCCTCAATGTGAAGGTGCTCAATAACCCAACCAAGTGCTGAATGATTCTCGATTATTTGTAACAGACAGGTGCTGACTTATGTAACTGCAAAAAAGGGGTCAAAGAGAGCACATTCCTAGAGCACATGTATACAAAAAAGACTAATAAGTCTCATTATAGTTCGACAACACTTAAGCTGTACATATCCTGTAATATTAACATTCGGACAAGACAAAGAAGCAGGAAAGTTCATATTTTCATTCTCTTTATTTGAAGATCCATAAAAGTAGAGTTGACAAGAAACAGCCGACACATGTTTCGTCAGTACTATTGATCAGTACTATGACTTTTTCAAGGCTATAAAGAAGAGACTGTCACGGTCCATCCAACCTCGTAACGTATACGATGGCAAATAATGTAAGAATCAAAGATCATAGCAATATGGATTCGAGACGTGCGAACAAATGGGGGGATCCAAAGTCAATAAGATCTAATGAGATCACTTAGTAAGTAAGTTGTCTGTGGTTACCAGATCAATATGCCATGTAACGCTCAAATAGGAACACGATGGATGCCCGCCTCATTGAATAAAAGGTCGGTCCTAAACAGTGTAAATTTAGAATCCCTGAATGAAGTTCATTAACTATGTTGCACAATCAGTCGAGATGAGAGATCCTGCGTCCGGATAATCAAACAAGTAAAACACGTCGCGAAAGTAACAGCGAACTACGGAAAGTGTAAAATAAGAAATAAAATCAGATATGTAACAAAATGAAGGGTCAGGGTTTCGTTACCATGCGGAGCTACGTACCACGTCACTGCTTCTAGACCTCTTTGGGGCAGGACTGCAGGTAGGCTGGCAGTTCATTAGACCTGAAGTCCTTGACCCTTCATTTTGTTACATATCTGATTTTATTTCTTATTTTACACATTCTGTAGTTCGCTGTTACTTGCGCGACGTTCTTCAAATAAAGAGAATGAAAATATAAACTATCCTGCTTATTTGTCTTTTCCGAATGTTAATATTACAGGATATGTACAGCTTAAGTTTTTTTTTTTCAATCATATTATGTTTATATATTCAATACTCTCGTTTTGCCGCTTAGAGGGACTTAACAATATGCCTTCTAAGAACTTAAGTATACTCTCAACTGACTATGTTTTTATTAAATTAGCTTTACTACTTGCCTGCACGTTGTACCAATATATAGACGCATGGGATGACTTCAGTATATTGCATGACATTTCCGTTTTTTAACTCTCCCTTCTGTTACTAGCGCACGAGCGGGGTCGTATTTGACCATTGAGATTGTTACTCTGGACCGGAAGACCTCTTTACTTGTACAACTTTACTTTGACTCCTCACCGTGTTATCATTACATTGGGTGAGTCACTTGACAACTATATCATTTGATATTTGGGTGCAGCATATCTGTCAGATATGCCCTATGTTAGCAATACACGCGATGGCGTTTTTTATTCACCCCTCCACTTAAGGTATTTATGCCAGCCGCATATAGGCCATACATAGCTTCCCAGGCATGAAGTTATGGTATATCCTCCACTTATTTCTGGCCTAGTTTCGTTTATGTAGTTACCATGCTATACTTACTTCATTGGTTATAGCCTCGCTGATATTCAGTCCAATCAGGACTCATGTTAGATTGACTTTGCATAGATCTGCTCATTTCTTGACTATGTGTGTTTCTCTGACTCTGATGTTGTAGACACAGTCCGTGCCTAGTTATCATGCCACTTTGACTGTATACTTTTTGACTGCTGCCTCATTGCAATGTAGATTATACTGGATTCTTGTTGTTCTTTGGATACATGCAACAGTGAGTTAAGTTTCCTAATTTGTACTCCCCGTTGTGCTTTATCTCCTCAGATACTATACTTCTTTTGCAACAATTCTGGCCCATTTCTACTTATATATGATGCCCAACATACATCCCAGTTCGTTCTGTTTATGGTGGGTGCATCTATATATATTTTAAAAGTGTGTATGGATCATAGATTGTGTGCTCAGACCGACAGGGATTGCTTTCATTGCAAAAGATATCCCTTTTCTTAGTACTGGGATTCTTTCGTTTCTAATTGCAAATGTGGTGTACACCTCTTGTATTGCATATTGTACATATGTTTTTAAATTTGTTATGCAATTGTATATATATGTATTTTTTAAATTTGCAATTATATTGTATTGTTTGTAATCTTTTCCAGCCTTGAAAAAGTCCTTGTGTAGGACGAAACACGTGTTGGTGATTTCTAATATCTGCTGGGAATATCTGTTTTTTGGAATGAAAAGAATAAAGATTGAAGAAAACTAAAAATTAGTGGACTATATCGTGAACCTTTCTTTTTGGACAATTTTTATTGACATACTACCTTGTCATGTGCTTTTTCTTCACTCTATAACTAATAGAGTCCACTTTACTGAGGGTACATAACTCATGCCCTCTTTGTTATAATTACTAAACTCACAGGAGTGCTGTCAAGAGTTTCTCAAATCTTGTACAGCTTAAGTTTTGTCGAACTATAATGAGACTTATTAGTCTTTTTTGTATACATGTGCTCTAGGAATGTGCTCTCTTTGACCCCTTTTTTGCAGTTATATAAATGCCAATCCTTGATTTTCACGAGTCTCTCTTGGTAGTGGGGGACAGTGGTCTATGTAGCACACCGTCTTTAAAGACTAAAGATTTGACTATTAATCCAGTACTGTTGTTCATTCTACAATATTTTGTGTATGTGCGGTCTTTTCCATTTTGGAAACACCACTACCGATCTTCTGTTTTATAAGTGCTGACTTATGTCTCCTACAGGTGACCCATCTGGTCTCTGGAGACTGGCAGGGGCTTAGGACCCACGTATTCCTGTAACAGTTTGTCTCTTCTCCCACCTCCAAGGCGGCACAGTTGGCTCTTTTGGACTCCTGCCCTTTTCATGGCTAGGATTGTCTCTAAACTTGCGGCTGCTGGCATAAAATGTGAGCGGGGTGACTGCACCTTCACCTTCACATTGGCTTCCCTGTAAGCTCCTAATGATGGCCAGAAGCGATTCCTCTGGTGAGTTGTGATGGAGGTGATGTCCTCCCAAGATAGGATGGTGTTTATAGGGGTAGACGTATTCCTAGTCTTCAACAAGGACTTGGAACGATTGGCGCACTACTATGGTCACACTGGGGCCCTTTCCCAGGAGGGAGCCCACTGGCTGTGGGAGATGGGCTTGAGGTACATTTGTCAGGACCGGGATCCCGAAGCACAGGACTACACCTACTACTTACATGCCCATAGGACATAGGTGCCTTGACTACTTTCTGGGGATGTGAGGGATCCAGACCTTGGTTACCATGATAGATATAGAGCAGCAATCCCTATCAGATCACACTACAGTATCTCTTACCCTCGCCCTGCCCCCAATGGGGCACATTTGTAGAATGCGAGAGAGCCTACTCCACAGGACTGACATGGTGAAGATGGTTAACCAAGCGATTGTGGACTTCCTCGCAAATAATGATACCAATGACACATCTATCACTACTCTCTGGGAGACACTTAAGGTTTTCGTCTAGGGGAACTGATTTCTATATCGGGGACGGATAACAAAATCTGCTGCAACAAGAGGGAACAACTCCACAAGAAAGTACAGGAAATGGAATGTATCCACAAACGTACTGGAGCTCCAAAGGTCTGATGGCAGCAAAAGGCAGCACGTGAGCAGTTATCGAGAAAGACCTGGATAAGGCCAAATACACATTGCTGAGACTCCGACCCTCATTTTAAGTGGCTGTGGGAACGGACTTCCTTCTAGCGCAGAATGGTTCTGACATTGTAGGGGACTGCTCAATCACATTTGCTTTCCGGGACTTTTATGAAACACTATACTCAGAGCAAGATCTAGCCCCGAATGGTCCTGGCCTTTACCTCTAAAAAGACGTGCATACATCTTGCCTGACACCAGACATGGGGAACTCTCTAGGCCACCCAATTTAGATAGAGTAAGTTATCTCTGCCATGGCTAACCAAAAAACCCTCAAATCTCCGGAATCAGGTGGATTCTGTCCCTCTTTTATAAAACTTTCCGCACTGCACTTGCCCGAGCCGAAACCTGGCTTTTTTTCGGTCGCTGGCCCATGATGGTGCCGCCATCGATGCCGGATGCCTCCATTGTTGTTATTGCCAACCCGGGGAAAGACAAAAAACAATGTGGGTCATTCTTCCCAATATCCCTTCTCAACGTGGATATTTAAATTGTTCACTAGCATCCTGGCGGCATGGTTGAGCCCACTCATGCCAGGTTTGATTGAACCGGAACAGGCTGGATCCGGTCCCCACCATCAGTGTAGTGATGATGCCAAGTGGATCATTCACTTGACAGACAAGGCCAAATGCCCTCAGAGGGAAATAATGCTACTGGCCATAGATGCCAAGGGGACATTTGACTGGGTGCATTGGCCCTATTTAGAAGCAACGCTTAACCATTTTGGCTTTGGGAAGCAATTTTTCACCTGGGTCCTCAGTAAATATGGGACACCGCGAGCGACAGTCTGAATTAATGGGCATACCTCGGCTCCCCTTCCTATATGCAGGGGAACTCGGCAGGGGTGCTGGCTATCAACCCTGCAGTTTGCTCTGTATATGGAGCCTCTGACCCAGGGCACAAGCGATAATCTGTTCATCACCGGGGTCTACTTCGGCGGACAGGAGCACACTGTTAGACTTTCTGCCAATGATGTTATAGTGGAACAGGACAATCCTATCAGAGCCGTTGCAGCCTTTATGGAAGAGATCAAAGTCTTTGGCAAAGTTTCTAGATTCTGTAATAATATCCAGAAGTCGCAGGCCATTAACCTTCAGTCCCCCCAGTGATGAAAGCTTTGCTGGCTAGCCAATATCAGATACAATGGTCGATTACCTCCATCTCCTATTTGGGGGTCCAGTTCGGTCCCTCCAGTGATGAATGATTTGCTGGCTAGCCAATATCAGCTATAATGGTCGGTTACCTCCATCCCCTATTGGAGTCCAGTGACTGTGACAGTGAAGGCGACAGTTGCCCTTAACTATCAAAGCCTACTTCGGCAACTCAGGAGAAATCTGGCCCAATGGAAACACTATCATCTGTCCTGGCTCGGCCGAGTGGCGGCACTGAAGATGACTGCCCAACCTAAGATCCTGTTCTTGTTCTAGGCCCTCCTGATAGAGACTCCCGCAGGCATGCTTCAGTCCCTGCATGGAGAGATGTGACACTTTGGTTTGGCAGGGGTAGATCTTGCATGAGCCAGGAACAAAGTTTTTGGTCCACAATAGAGGGGGGACTAGGGATTCCTAATCTCCTACATTATTATCAGGCTGTGCAACTTTTCTATATGGTGGACTGGACATGGGAGTAGTCTGAGAAACATTGGCTGTTTATAGGAAGGCAGTAGCTCGGTCACGTTTGTAGAAATTCCTGTTTCTGTGACGAGCCCAGACAGCTTGGGTCCTTCACTCCATCTCCCGTCACTAAAGCCACTCTTGAGGTGTGGGACCGGGTGGTGACGCGTAAAGACATGTGGTCATTCCCATCCTCGCTCACCCCGATTGTGGGCAATACAGACTTTACACCGGTGATTCACCAAACCATGTTTCAGCCATGGCAACTAGCAAGTTGCTATTAATTTTTGATGAGAAGGGCCCTATTCCCTCTGAGCAGTTGTGGTAAGATTATGCGTTGATAGAATCAGAGAGAATGCACTACATTCAAGTCTGTTAAAGGCTAACCCACCTGATTGTCTCAACCCAGTGCACCTACAGAGGGGCAACCCTGCACAGGACGCAGATTGCTGGAGGGGTTGTGGGTCTCCTGGAAAGCTACTCCACCTGTTGTGGGTCTACCCCAAGCTAACACAGTAGTGTGACATGATACTGACTCACATAGACACCAACTTCGACACGCAGCTGCCGGCTTCTCTCCATACATAATTTGGGGTTCCTTTCCGCTGAGATCCCATAGGGGACTATACATTGGTCCCGGATTGGGGGTAGCCCACTAAAACATCCTCTTCCATTAGGGCACCGACAATCTCCCAAAACACCTCGCATAGTTGCATCGCATATGGCACATACTAGGGATGGAAAAACAAACCCTATACTAACCATTCAGATTGACTCCTACAGAGAGCTCTGGTGACCTTACATTGCTCTCCTATCCACAGAATTTTGGGAGTTGACTTGCCCTAGATGCCAGCCCTTGCTGAGCCTGGCTAACACCGGCCCCTTAGTACAGACTGGGGAGGCTGCCCGGGGGAACCAGCGAATGGTGAATAGTAATTTGTTTTCATTTTGGAGCACTGTCTCGCTTACTGTTTGCTGGTTTGTGTTTATTGAAATACAATAAAAAAATATGAACCATAAATGCATGATCCTTCTTGAAACAAAAAATCAAAATTCAAGATCTAATTCTGGATGCCATGTCAGATCCTCTTTTTATAATGGTCAACTGCCTTATCCCCTTTGTCTGGCCAACATACAGATGCTACCATCTTCTCTATTTGCCACACCAACTGTGTACGTTGGGAGGATATTGGCATTGCCATCATATATAAAAACACCATGCAATATTCCACTTCAACTTATAATGACAAACCTTAGAGAAAAGGCTATATTTTCACCCTTGAAACCAACCCAAATTTCCCGCTATCTGGGGCACTAATTTACCATCCCTGAGGCCACACAGCTAACTTCTGCTACAATCTTATTGAGCAGATTTTACCTCACATTCAAAAATTGCCCAACTTTTTTTTCTTTTAGGGATCTCAACTTTTACCTGAAGATAAAAATAACACTGACTCTTTTCACCTCATAGACAGTATACATATTCTTGGCCTGTCCTTATGTAACACTCTTTCTACCTATAAGGCAGGACATCATTTGCACCCCATTTCTTCTAATATTGATCTTATTAAGACCTTGGTGGCTCTGAATCTATCTTGGACCAATCATCATGCAGTCCTTTCCCTTTTTGGTGCCACAATGTAATGCCTTCAATCTACACACACAAACTCAATCCTACGCATGCAATCGGCTCAATTTCCTCCAACTCCCTTAACAATACATTAAATAACAATATCCCCCACCATCTCACCAACAAAAACATAGCCTCTAAAACATCCAAAACTTGGATCCTGTCTTCGTCTGATTCCCTGGTTCCTCTAAAGACTACTTTTTCAGTAGGAACATACCCTCCTTCCGTCGGTATACTCAAGAGCTATGTGAAGCCAGGTGACAATGTAAATTACTAAGCATGTCTTGGAATTTATTTTAAAATTTCTTCTCAAAACTGTCTACAAAGCAGCTTAAAACCACATTCAAAAACATCTTAGAAAGGCCTGCCTCGCCTTCTATTTCACTTCCATAACTACATCCATTAATGAACCTAAGACCATCCTTTCCATTGTCAAATCCCTTCTTCGCTCCAAAGTAGAAACTTCCTTGAGTACTCAATCACAAATATTCTGCAATGACCTAGCTGACATTTGTAATCACAAAATTGCCAATGTCGATGCACACTTCCACTCAACAAACTCACTATCGCCAATATAGGGTGTTTTTAGGGTTTAGGGGTGGGTAAGGGAATTGTGGGGTAACACACACACTCGCACACACACTTATCTTATATATAATTAATTGTTTGTTGTAAAGGCATGCAAGGTAAAGGCATATTTGTGGTAAAAAAACATGCATGGTAAAGGCATTGTGTGGTAATGGATGTGTGGTAAAGGGATGGTGGCTGGCATGTCCTGGGGGTTAACTGGGGTTAATAGGGCAGGGGGCACATAAAGAATAATAAGAAAATGCGCTTACCTTTTCTACGAGCCAAAGTCTTCCTCGATCCTTCTCTCCTTGAGGCAGGCAGGCTCCTGACTCCACTAGGATTGGTGGGAGTGGCCTCTATCAGCGCTCACAAGTGCACTGGAGGCCTTTACTTTCTCTAACCCAGCTGGGTTAGAGAGCTGTCGCAAGACGGCTGGCCAAAGAGACATGCACATTTTAAACTGCAGAGCACAAAGCTCCCTGCTGACATTCAGCAGCAATGTTCTCGCCCTATCCGGATGTTCAGTTCAGAACAGGTTGGGTCCTGAAAAATAAAATGGTAATAAATAAACTTTATGAGCATTTTATTTTTCAGCTCTGACCTGGGGCTTTTGTTTGTGGGGCGATGCTCCTCTGCTCAAACAGACGAGCCACCCCTGATTGCATGGTAATGGATGCGTGGAAAAGGCATTACGTTGTAATGCCTGCGTGATAAAGGCTGTTTCCTATTTTTAACTAATCGCTATGAAGTTGTATTGTTCCCTTTCCACATCTCTAGCACTCAGTCCATTACTTTTCGTGTACCCCAGGGCTCTTCTCTAAGCCCAACACTTTTTTAGTGTTTGTCACCCTCCTCCCCTTTGCTTCTTCGGTCTGATCTTCCATCTTTAAGATTATTTACTATGCTGATTATGGCCAGAAAATTATTTTTATCTCTGAGACTCTATAATCAATAAAAGCAAACTTCACCATCTGCTGCATGTATTCTGTTGCCAAATAGATGCATACTTCCTAAAGTGAAATATAGACACAATTGAGAATCTTTGGTAACAACACTTCCGCCAAGACCACAGATTGCTGCCTGGAAGAACTGCCTCATGCGACTCATCACGGATACCTAGATTGTTAGAAACTTACAGGAATCAGAAAACCACCCAAATGTCTAAAGAATATGCCAGAGTGGTCAAACACTAAGGGCCAGATGTACGACCTGCAAAATAGTGCATTGCAAATTGCCAGTCATTTGCGACTCGCAATTTGCGAGGCGCTATTTTGCATGTAGAACAGTGTGTTGAACACTGTTTGCAAATCCCAATGGGGTTAATACTAATGAGCCTCTCGCAATTTGCGAGCCCATTGGGCATGACAGGCTCTCCCAGGGATGGTGGCCTACTGGGCTCAGCAGACCACCATATCTGGGACTGCTTTTTTCAATAAAGCAGTTTTTCTTTTTTTTAAATGCAGACCGTTCTCCTTAAAGGAAAACAGGAAGCATTTAAAAAAGAAAAATTAAACTTTTCAGTTTAATTTTTGTAAGGGCAGGCAGTATTCTCTGGGACCACTGCCTGCTCTTAAAAAATATTTTCCAACATACTCACAAAGGGAAGGGGTCCTCAGGGGTCCCCTTCCCCTTTGCGAGTGGTTTACCACCTACTTGAAGTAGGTGGTAAACTGCGAGTGTTTTGCGGCCGCAAATGCGGTCGCAAAACACTAGTACATAGCAATGGACGCCCCTTCCTAATAGCGAGAGTCGCAAATGCTATTTTGCGAGTCAGTGACTCGCAAATGAGCCTTTGTACATGCTATTACCCTTTTTTGTGGCTGCAAACGGGAGGTTCTCACATTTGTGGCCACAAAAAAGGGTTGTACGTCTGGACCTAAGAGCTTGTTCTCTCCCTCCACCAACGGTTGACATAGCTCTTGGCAAATTTAATGCCCTAATTAGTACTACATTCCAATCCATAAAGAGGTAGCCATGAGTGTATGGGATATTAGTTATTAGTATAGGATTACTCCAATTTGAGAAGAAGGTTTGTTTGGTTTGCATCAAGGATTTTTGGACTAGTCTGTGCTACATCTTATCCAAGTTCAACCACCAATTTATCAGAATCATATGGTCGAGAGCCCAGAGTTCAGAGACCAACGGGTGAGGAAATGGCAGTCCTGGAGCTCCAGATTGAGATGAGTTCAGGGACCTGTGAAGACACAGGTCACCATATGCCTCTAAAGGAGTTAACAGCAAGTGACCCAGACAGTATTCACGCTTTGGATTGCTAGGAAGCAGCCGCAAATGCGGTCGCAAAACACTAGTACATAGAAAGGGATGCCCCTTCCTAATAGCGAGAGTCGCAAATGCTATTTTTCGAGTCAGTGACTCACAAAATAGCATTTGTACATGCTATTACACTTTTTGCTACTGCAAACGGGAGATTCTCCCATTTGTGGCCACAAAAAAGGGTCATACGTCTGGCCCTGAGAGCTTGTTCTCTCCCTCCACCAATGGTTGCCATAGCTCTTGGCAAATGTAATCCCCTAATTAGTGTTACATTCCATTCCATTAAAAGGTAGCCATGAGTGTATGGGATATTGGTTAATATTAGTATAAGATTATTCCAATTTGAGACCAAGGTTGGTTTGGTCTTGCATCAAGGATTTGTGTACTAGTCTGTGCTACATCTTATCCAAGTTCAACCACCAATTTATCAGAATCATATGGTCGAGAGCCCAGAGTTCAGAGACCAACGGGTGAGGAAATGGCAGACCAGGAGATCCAGACTAAGATGAGTCCAGGGATCTGTGAAGACACAGGTCACCATATGCCTCTAAAGGAGCTGGCAGCAAGTGACCCAGACAGTATTCATTCTTCGGAAGCAGAAAAGAGACTTTGGCTACAGCTGTTTTGTGCCAACATCCAACAAAGCTCCGGAACAATGATCCTGAAATAGAGGGTAAATTGACTGTTTATTTTGATGAAAATAAGTAGCCTGAATCACACAGTCACTGAAATAATGGTGAATGAGTGTTTCCCTCACGTATAGATGGCTCACTGGAATTTAATAGTAGTTCTCCTGCTAATGAACAGAGTCAATGGCGGAGGAGCGTCACCCCACTGCCAAGTTCAGAGTCAGCGATGTTCTTGCATCATTTTATTTTGAATTTGCTGGCTCTTAGCCAGGGCTGTTGGGAGGGGCAGAGCCAAGGCATGGCAGGGAGGAGTAGGAGTGCTACATGCACTTCACTCCCTAAGTGCTCATGTGTGTTTGGCCGGCCGTATCAGGCCGACCAAAACACACATGCGCACTTACATTTCTCCAGCCCATCTGCATTGAGCAGCGAGCTGGAGAAAATCTCACAGACTCCCTGGCGTGAGCGTAGCATCTTCCTAGCCCCCTCAGGCCTATCCCTAGGCTGCTCTGCAGCACAGGGATTGGATGGGAGTCTGTCACAGGGGCACAGGAAGAGGAGAGGTGGCGCAACGCTGGAGGCGGCTGACAGCTGAAGGTATGTTTTTTTAAAATCTATTTTTTCCAAACCCTCTCCACCCCCGTGGCTGAACTATCACCCTCCTGAAATCTGTAGAAACTTGAAACCAACTCCTTTCTTGTGGCTGACATCCAATAAATCATCATCAGTGAGTATAATGTGTGTACCTCGACTTTGATAGCCGTCTCAGTCTGGTTTTACAATGCATTACGCACCTTATAGTTGTTTAGGTTTCACAGTTTATCTGTTACAGAATAATGACAAATACAAAAGCACACTTCTCATCAGGTTTGTCTGGGCAATAATCGGTACATCTTAATTTTTTGGGAATAAATTCCTATTACGCACTGGTTTGTCATGAGTTGTTTGTAAGTATATTTGAACTCTATTCATGAGAGTGGGTGAAACGAAAAAACAGCCAACACGTGTTTCGCCCCCTTACATGGCCATCCAGCCTGGGACTTCTTCAGGGCGGGTAGATGCTTTTTAAATTCAATCAGCGTTGTTGGTGGATACAATAACATAGCGATTCTCAAATTCTCTGGCATATTGCCAGGTCGGGATGCGGTATTCCGCTAGCACAGTTCTCATTTACCAGTATATAATGAGAATAGTAGTTCTCCGTTGGTAAATATTTACTCACGGTTTGCTTCCATACAACTAAATATATGTATTTGACTCTGTTTGCCGCTAACCAGAGGAGTGTAGTTGTACCCGTTTGTAAACTGTTTCCTCTTCATATTATCCTGGGGTAGTAATGTTGTTTGGCTAACAGCATCCAAAGAAAAACAGCTTTATAGATCTAAACTTACTAGATACTTCAAATGCATCAAGCCCGCTTAAAGCAAACGTTGCCTAGAATTGTATTCTTGGCTCTAGCAAGGTTTGTATGCTGTATAAAAGCATAGCATGTCCTGGGGTAAAAAGTAACATTATCACTCCCTCGCAAAATCTTTGTGAGAATTTATCAGACTTTTTCCACCGAAAAATTTATATTAAAATCAATAAACTGCCCCAGATGGCAGGTGACATCTTCTATTTGCAATTCATGTAATCCAGTCAGGCTTGTTTCTCCTTCTCCTTTGTTTTGGAGGCACAGGCCGTGGATATTTTATCCTGTACTAAATCCTCTTTTCCCATGGATATATTTTGTGTACACCAATTAGAGAAGGTTGGCTCCAGCACTGTTTCCTGACTGACTCCTATGTGCAATTTATCTTTGATGTTGGGTATTGAAACCAAAGAGTGGAAAGCAGCTATAGTCACTCTTCTATTAAAAAACACATCACTCAGCCCCAAGGTCATGGCTAATTTCTGGCCCATCTTTCTGCTTCCATTGTTTGCAAAGCTGATAGACACAGTTGTGAACAAACAGTTCTCATTACCTGTAGTCCCACCAGCTTTTACATAAGGCACAGTAAGGCTTTAGCAAGGGTCCTCCACTTAGACTGTGCTGACTAAAGCCACGGAGTACATTAGAGGCACTATTGATGATAGGGAAGTGGCGACTTTGATTTTGTTAGCTCTGTCAGTGGCCATCTTCCACTCCATTCTGCTCTAGAGACTGGAGACAGCAGGTCCTACTGGCAAAGTTCGTGCTTGGTTTTCATCTTTTCTGAAGGATAAGACTCAGACAATGGCTCTATCCAAATTTAGATCAGCCCCCAAACCTATCAAGGATCTATACTGAGCCCCACCATTTTCAATCTATATATAGCCCTAAAGGCTGGTTTGTTTGAATCTGTTTGCATTACTTTTTAAATATATGTATATGCCAATGATACACAACAGATTTTCATATAGATGCAAATCTTTGGGAGATGGCAAGGAATCACAGGAGACGTTTCCATGTAGTTGCACACTAGATGACATCAAACTCACTTGTGTTCAACAGTGAAAAGACTGATATAGTGGTGTTTGGGATAGGGGCAACATGGAGACATGACTGGTGGTCTGAGAAGCTGGTAGCATTACCCCTGCCATCTCTTCACGCTCGTAAACTAGCGAATGCTGACCTAACCTTCAGAGATCATATTATGATCATTTGCTCTATAGGTTTTACCTGTTGAGAGTTGCTAAAAAAATACTTCCTTTCATAGCCTCCCTCTTTAAAGAAACATCTAATACAGGCTCTGATTGTATCCAGAATATTTTGGTAGCTGCTAAAATATTTGACAGCAAGTCTGCTTCTGGGCTTAAAGAAATCCTCTTCTATTTCAAATGAGCTTGTCAAAGTGCACTAGCTTCCAGCCATCAAGAGATGCTGTTTTAAGGCGTTATGTCTGTGCCATAAAGCACTCTACAATCCTGGCCAGAACACCTACATGGCCTCGTTGTTCACCTGGTATCAGCCTGCAAGGGCCCTTAGATCTCAGCATGCTTGTCGAGTTATATTCCCTACATTCAGGACAACAAGACTAGGAGGGTGTTCCCTTGCTGTTGTGATGGCCAAAGCCTAGAATGCTCTGCCATTTGCCTTGTGTACCCAACAGAACCTGAGTACGGTCAGCAAACAGCTCAAAACCTTTTTATTTTCTAACAATACCTAGGACCCTGCATGACGGGTCGGACTGATGGGGTTTGCTGCATGACTCTGTATTCTAGCTCCAGGACACTCCTTTCCTAAATTCTCCTTTATCATCATCATCCAACAAACAACATGCCTCTGGTGGACCCAGAGTGACTGGTCCTTTTTGGACTGGTTGTATGCCACAATATCGGGGTCAATGACATCGAACTACACTTACATTGACTTACCAATATCTACTACCACAATATCAAGCTAAGCATGCAAAGCAAAGTATAGATCTATTACACTTAGGGGCACATGCATCAAAGGAAATTGCATTTGCAAATGGTGCGAATCGCAAAATTCGGCCGTTTGCAAATGCAATTCCCATTTTTGGGATGCATTAACATTTTTGTAATTTTAGCAATTTAAGAAATCGCAAAATTGCAATTTCTTAAGTTGTGATTGCATTTAAGTAATCTCAAATTGAGATTCCTTAAATGCAATGCATCAAACTCTAAAAATGTGTGAATTTGCAAATAAGGGGAGCAAATTACCATGAAGTTGACCTTCATGGTAATTTGCGAAAACTTTGAAAAATGCACTAAAGTGCATTTTTCAAAGTTCCATTTTACACACACATGCCCTTGGGGCATGTGAGTGTGCAAAATGTACTTCTAAGCAGATTTCAGGGGTGCAACAGGGTGTCCTTTAGACACCCCTGCATCCTTGAAATTGCATTCTTAATTTGCGAATTTCTAATGGTGAATTGCAAATTAAGAATGTCTTTCCATTCATTCCTATGGGCCTCTAGGCTCATAGGAATGGATGGGGAGGTATTCCTTAATTGCGATTCTCAATTAGAGAATCGCAATTAAGGAATTTTAAGAAATCGCTATTTTTATAGCGATTTCTTGATACATTGCAGTTTGCAATTCCTTAATTGCGATTCCTTATTTTTCACAATTAAGGAATCGCAAAATGCAATATTGATGCATGTGCCCGTTAGCTCCCCATCAATATTCCTTGACGACAGTGATAGTCGATGCTGTGGAATCAATGTAAGGGCAGGTCGAAATTTAAACTTTGATATTCTAAGTCTCCACCTACCATGCCTGGACATTCCCAAATTTTGCCTTGCGAAACCATCTGCCCAATTTTCCCCATCATCTCCTCTTGGCATTTATATGCTCTTCCATCCTCCATCAGACTTTGCTTTTCTCTATTACGGTTTTGTAAAGGGCCAAAGCTCTATTTCTTTAGGAATGTCTTCCCTGACTTGTGAACGGTTGAGGCTATTCTCTCACACTTGTGCATGATTTCAATTCTTTTTTATTCATCAACCCAGCAGCCATTTATGATTTATGGGGTCTCAGTGTTACACATTTTTTTATTGTCTATTTATTTTCTTTTGCTTGTATTATTATTTTCTCAACTCCCCGTACAGCTCCCTGCTGCCCATGGGCTCTATAAATAAATAAAATGATATTAATATTAATGCATCATATTACTTTAGTACCTGTTCAAATAAAAGCCTTAGGGTGAGATGTTCTCCTGCAGTACATACTGTTATTTGAACAGACACTGAAGCATTATGTTGAAAGAGAGGAGTTGGCCTAACGGCAAGGGCGGTCGACCCCTAATCTGGGGAACCGGTTTCGAGTCTCGGCAAAGACGCGCAACATCCTGTGATTCTGAGTTAATCTCCCTGTGCCTACCACAAAGGAATTTGTCCTCATGTAATGCAACTGGTGCTCGTGTAAAGCGATCTGATACCCGATACCTTCGGGTCAAGTTCGTGCCATATAAAACTTTTTTAAAAGGCTATTGTACACACCAATCAGTCATTGATGCTGGTTTGTTGCTGTGTTCCCAAAACACACATTGCAGAGTTCAAAACTTTTTACCTTCTTTAGATCCAGAACTTGGTCAAATATCCCACCAACTTCAGGTCCAGAAATAGGATGAAAACAGAAGTCCGATCCCCCACTCTTTGTGATGCACTGAAGAGGTGCCCCACCCCCCTTTTCACAGGAGATTTTGAGTACATTGGCAGGTTCGAGGGTAGTAGTATCCTACAACACAGAGGCTGGAATTAGATTAAAAAAATGTATTGAATAGTCATGTTTAATGGCACCTACTACCTATGATTTTTAATTGATTTTACCCAAATGCCACATTAAGTGACAGATCTGGCCTGTGACATCTAACAATACTCAAGAACAGGGGTGGCGAGAACTTCTGTTGCTGTTACAGGACCACTGTTGTATAATGAGTTGCCGTAAAGCAGAACCCTATTCTGCCTCTTGTTTAATCTTTTTCTGCATGCTAGACGTCTTAATCTCCATTGATTTGGTAGAAAGGAACTGCTCTGCGGTGGAAAGAAACACGCATTTCTGGTCTTCAGCTGTTTTCATCACCATCACCTCTAGGTAGAGTCCTAGCGGGTCTAGAGAAAGGTAGGTGAAGCAGACCTGCATTCAGAGATGGTGCTCCCTTTGAGTAATGACGCAAGAAGGGCACATGTATTGCGACACAGGAACCAAAGACAGGGGCAGATGCTGACAACCCATTAAAAGCCATATCCAACATAACCGGACCTGCTTTTCCATCATATTCAGGAGACTAGTACATCCCTAGCAGTCTTCTGCAGCTGGAAGCAGGCACATATTTCTCAAATAGCAGATTAGGGCATAAGGGCTGAAGAAAGAAATGCAGTGAGACATAGGACTGCTTTAAGGAATATCTGTACCATTGTCTGCTAGGCCTGCAACCTCAAGGGTCATTGCTGCTAATACTTCAAAACTATGAGTATGGACTAGCACATGTTCTTGTAGATACACATTAAGAGGCACAAGCAGGCCTGTAAGGTGGTAACAAGCAGTACTGAAATATCAGGTGTAACAAAGGGCAGGTGAAAGGTGCATGATCTGTTCTAGTCCTACAATGTCAGTAGAAATGTGGAAAAAGCTGTCGACTAAATGGGTGAATTCACAATTAATGGTCCCACCAGGAGCTCCTGGGAAGAAAGAAGTGCCAAAAGAACAGCAAGTAAAATACAGTTAATATACGTGCAACACATTGAATGCTACCCAGCCAAGGTCCAAACTGCAAGAACAGACTTCCGGCACACAGGAAAATTGTGCAGCCCATGCTCCTGAAAAGTTCAGTGTTTGAAGCGACCCTAAAGAATTTAAAATCCAGTAAAGGGAGAAGAAACGGGGGTTACGGAAAGTGGAAAGAGCTTGGCGGAAGGACTATAACTCCAACTCCCAGAGTCGGTATACACAGGCACTCGCTAGCTACAAGCAGGCGATCATAGCTAGGAAAGCCGAGTTCTTTGAGGAGAGGATTGTAACTGCTAGGAACCCCCAGAAAGAAATCTTTAGAGTCCTTACGGAACTTAGGAAAAATAAGGAGCAGACTACGGAGTTCATGCAGGAGGACTGCCAAAAATTTCAAGATTTCTTTATTAGCAAGATTACGGACCTTGTATCCGAAATTGTTGCGACCCTCACGATTGACTGCCCTCCGCAGACTATTCCAGCTAGAATTCCAGTGACCACCCCATTAACTGCCCTACCCTTGATTACGAAGGAGAGGTTGACATTTCTTATGGGGCGGGTCAAGTCGGGCTCCCAGGCAGATCCGTGCCCACCGGAAGTGTTCAAACTGGCATTGCCTGGTATAGAGGAAGACGTGTTGAGCCTTCTGAATACATCTTTACAAACAGGGCAAGTCCCGTCATCCTTTAAGGAGGCCTGGCTGATTCCCCTGTTGAAAAAAACAGGGGCGGACTCGAAATGTCTGATAAATTTCAGGCTACTTTCTCAGCTACTGTTCCTGGCGAAGGTGGTAGAGCAACATGTACTTACCATTTTGTCGGAACATTTGGAGAGGAACGTCCTGCTTGAGCCGAATCAGGCTGGGTTCCGTGCGAATCACAGCACGGAGCTTGTTATGTTGTCTATTTTTGACGAACTGAGGAACAGGGCAGATAAGAAAACTCCAGGTGCCCTGGTGCTGTTGGACCTCTCTGCGGCATTTGACACCGTTTGTCATAAACAACTATTGTCGCGGTTGAGGGATTTCGGCATTCAGGGCACAGCACATGCCTGGCTCTCCTCATTCCTCCAAGGGAGGACACAGAGAGTGCAGCTTGGTGATCTGCTCTCCACCACAACATCGATCACCTACGGGGTGCCGCAAGGGTCTGCCCTGTCACCCCTTTTATTCAATATCTACCTACAGCCTCTGATTCTGCTGCTTAACCGGATGGACTGTCAGGTGTACAACTATGCGGATGACACTCAAATCATCATCCAATTGGATGATGGTCTGGGTGCTTTCGCAAGATTACAAAACATCCTGAAGTGCACAGCCAACTGGATGTCCATGAACTCCTTAAAGATCAATCCTGATAAGACCGAGGTGTTGCCAATTACCATCACTGGCAACCCATGGAATGATCAATTCTGGCCCAGAGAACTAGGGTCACCCACGGAACCTGCGGCCGTTGTTAAAAGCTTGGGCATCCATGTGGATGGCAAGTTGTCCATGCAGAAGCAAGTTACGGCTGTTGTGGGTACTTGTGTCGGCCTTCTTCGACAACTTAGGAAAATTTCTTCGTTGCTGACCTTCTCCACTCTGAGGCGTGCGGTCTCTGCCACGATCCTAGCCAGGTTGGACTATGGTAACTCGTTATACATAGGGCTGCCGCAAAAACTCTTGGACAAGTTGCAGGTTGTCATGAATGACGCTGCAAGACTTATCTTTAAAAAGCCGAGGAACACACATGCATCCCCCCTCATGCGAGAACTGCATTGGTTGCCAGTTAAGCAGAGGGTAATGTTTAAAGGGCTGTGCATTGCGCACAAAGCCCTGTATGGAAGGGCGCCAAGCTATATGAAATCCCGCCTGACTCCCTATAGGCGGGGTAGGGCGGTACGATCTGCAGAAGCTACCCTCCTCACTCACCCACGCTGTAGACTGGCCACCGTGGGTGGTCGCGCCTTCTCCTATACTCTTCCAGCATTCTGGAACAAGTTGCCAATGGAACTGCGGAAGGAAACCACCTTGTTGTCCTTCCGGAAGAAATTAAAAACAGTTCAAGTTCAAGTTCAAGAATTTGTATAGCGCACTACTCACCCAGAGGGTCTCAAGGCGCTTGGGGAGGGGGTACATTATTTATTGGATAGCCAGGTTTTAAGTTCTTTTCTGAAGGAGATATGGTTCTGTGTAAGGCGGAGGTGAGTGGGGAGTGAGTTCCAGGTCTTGGCCGCCAAGTAGGAGAAGGATCTGCCTCCCATGGCGGATCTTTGGATACGCGGCACTGCGGCTAGGGCTTGATCGGAGGATCTTAGTTGGCGGGAGGGTGTGTAGAAGGACAGTCGAGTGTTGAGGCATTCGAGTCCTAATTTGTAGAGGGCCTTATGTGCGTGGGTGAGGACACGGAACGTTATTTTCTTGTTGACGGGGAGCCAGTGGAGGTCTTTCAGGTGGCCGGTAATGTGGTCTTGGCGAGGGATGTCCAAGATGAGTCTCGCTGATGCGTTTTGGATGCGTTGGAGTTTGTTCTGTAATTTGGCTGTGATTCCGGCGTAGAGGGTGTTTCCGTAGTCTAGTCGACTCGTGACCAGTGCGTGGGTGACAGTCTTTCTTGTCTCAAAGGGGATCCAGCAGAATATTTTTTTGAGCATACGAAGTACGTTGAAGCAGGAGGATGAGGCGGCGTTGACTTGTCTGGTCATCGAGAGTGAGGAGTCAAGGATGAAGCCAAGGTTACGTGCGTGGTCCGTGGGTATGGGTGCTGTGCCCAGAGCTGAAGGCCACCATGAGTCGTCCCAGGCAGAGGGGGATGATCCTAGGATGAGCACCTCCATTTTGTCTGAGTTAAGTTTTAGGCGGCTGTTTTTCATCCATTCGGCTACTTCTTTCATGCCTTCGTGAAGATTGGCCTTGGCGGTGTTAGGGTCTTTGGTGAGGGAAAGGATCAGCTGGGTGTCGTCAGCGTAGGAGATGATGTTGAGGTTGTGTTGACGCGCGATGGATGCGAGTGGACTCATGTAAACGTTGAAAAGGGTGGGACTGAGTGATGAACCTTGTGGTACACCACAGATGACTTTGGTGGCCTCTGATTTGAATGGGGGAAGTCGGACTCTCTGAGTTCTCCCAGTTAGGAACGAGATGATCCAGTCCAAGGCTTTCCCTTGTATGCCGATGTTGCTGAGGCGTTGTATGAGGGTGCTATGACAGACTGTGTCGAAAGGCGGCGGAGAGGTCGAGTAGGATGAGGGCCACTGTTTCTCTGTTGTCCAGTAGTGTTCGGATATCGTCTGTAGCTGCGATGAGGGCTGTCTCGGTGCTGTGTTTGGCTCGAAAGCCGGACTGTGAGGGTTCGAGGGAGTTGTTGGATTCAAGGAAGGCGGCGAGCTGGCAATTGACGGCCTTCTCAATGACTTTGGCAGGGAATGGGAGGAGGGATATGGGGCAGTAGTTTTTAAGTTCAGAAGGGTCTGCTGTGGGTTTTTCAGGAGGGCGCTGACTCCGGCGTGTTTCCAGCTTTCAGGGAAGGTAGCAGAGTTGAAGGAGCAGTTGATGACATCACGGAGATGGGGTGCGATGATGGAGTCTGCTTTGTTGAAGATGTGGTGGGGACAGGGGTCAGATGGTGAGCCAGAGTGGATGGAGTTCATTAGGCGGATGGTGTCATCAATGGTGATTGGGTTCCAGGCGCTGAGGTTGTTAGAGGGTGGTTTAGGTTCAGAGGGGGGTGGAGAGGGTTGTTTGTTGGAAATGTTCTCGAAGCTGTTATGCATGTCGGCAATTTTGTTGTAGAAGAAGGAGGATAACGAATCGCAGAGGTCTTAGGAGGGGGTGATGTTGTTTGAGGTGGGGCGGCCTGTAATTTATGACCAGCTGCTTTCTGTACTTGGTTGCGTGGACCCTGACAAAGTGCTTAGAGACCCCTGGGTTATAACGCGCTATATAAATCAAATAAATAAATAAAATAAATAAATGCAATGCATTCGCGGGCCAGCTTTAGGTCTACCCAACTCTAAACAAAACAGGATACAATATCTAAATTTTTATTTTCATCTTTGGCGTGCTGACAGATAATGATTCCTTGTTGGTTACACGCATCTCTTCTTGATCAAATCCCGCGCTTTCTATCTAACCTTAGCCTATTATCTCATAATCAATATCTCATTTTAATGAAGAAAATTAAGTGCCTGTCTTCACCTAATGATCCATTGCCACCCACCCTCCACAAGGCAGTTCTCTGGCATGGGCTGATAGCTCCATTAGTAAACAATTATATCGATCTTCTTTTCTGACTGGCATTTATCTGATGACTGGCAGGCAGCTACCCTGAAACCACTCACTAAAACACCCTTTTGTGATCCTTCTGAGTCTCTAAAATTCAGACAATTTCAACCTGCTGTTTTTTTTCCAAATTGTGAAATAATTAGTCATAGACCACCAGGGTGGATGTTAGAATTATAATGATTTCCAGATTTAAAAAAATTCTTATCATGAATCGTCTTTTTACTGGGGCTGCGACTTGCACATGGAACTCCTACCTACCCTTAAGTATCACAGCTGAACACTCCCTTCTTATCTTCTGAGACGGTTAAAAACCCATCCACTCTCTCCTCCCAAAGTGTCTCTCTCTATATATATATATATATATATATATATATATGTATGTATATATATATATATATTCACTGAAAAAACCATAGGTTTCACACCAGTTATAGTTAGCTGGATATTTTACTCATACAAAACCATTGAAATTCCCCCGTTATAGTTAGTTGTACTCACTATAACTCGCGCCCACGCAATCCACTGCTGATGATGCCACATATTACATCATTCATGACATGGTCAGTGACATCACTGATGACATCACTGATGACATCATCCATGTGACAATTAAATACACCTCATCACACACTAGTATAATCTTTCATCACTCACTGTAAAATAGAAAGTGCCATATTTGAAACCATTGACACACCAATAGAAAATTCTAAACACCCACTCAGTTATTCATAGAACTATACACACATCTAATCACTTACCTATAGATTCAGTGTTATATGCAGTGAATAATCAACAGAACACTATCAAATATGCTTATACTCCTATTTCAACATTACACACCAGCACACATTGTATTCACTTATAAAGACATCCTTCTGACTTATGCAAACAATTGATTATACTTACATTTACTTACCTACACACTTATACAAACACCACTACATCTATTTATATAGATAGTAACTCACACTTAGTGTGTTATAAAATCACTATTACAAGTATACACTTATCCATATAGTGACTCATACAATCACTAAGTCTTAGGCACACTTAATTAGATATAACTGTCACATACACTGCCTTTTTTCAGGTTAAATGGAGATGTACCATTGAGAGAAATATTTCCTCACCACCACACCCATAAACATATACACTCACTGAAACAACTGTTATAACATGTAGTCTTAACCTCAAATACCTACTGAATGAACTATTCACACATCTTTTGGCAATCACACACCCCCACCAAACCACATAGACATTCATTTACCCATACAAATACTCAGTTAAGAAACCAATAACAAATATAGTCTTTAACATAGCAATTAAGACAAAGCAATAAAGACTTTCACACAGTTTAGTAACTACACATTATATATAGTGAGACTCTACAAATTAGTCAAGGAAACAATCAATGTCACTGTTACTAAATCCACCATCCACACATTTATATTTATATATCCACTCATTCTCCAATGCAAAGTAGTGTATTTATAATACATATTTAAATATCAAAGCAAACCACATTCACTGGATGATGTCATCAGTGATGTCATCAATGATGTCATTTGAGATGTCATCAGTGATGTCATCAGTGATGTCACTGACCATGTCATGAATGATGTAATATGTGA
The DNA here is from genome assembly GCF_964263255.1 of Lissotriton vulgaris. Classification (NCBI taxonomy): domain Eukaryota; kingdom Metazoa; phylum Chordata; class Amphibia; order Caudata; family Salamandridae; genus Lissotriton; species Lissotriton vulgaris. The sequence goes on from NC_141695.1 coordinate 581,064,255, forward strand.
CATCATCATCAGTGGATTGTGGGGGTGCGAGTTATAGTGAGTACAACTAACTTACCAGGGGAATTTCAATGGTTTGTATGAGTAAAATGTCCAGCTAACTATAACTGGTGTGAAACCTATGGTTTTTTGAGTGAATTTCAAAGGTTTTTTAAATGCTGATTCCTAACTATAACGAGTGTGAAACCTATGGAGCCTTATTTACGAGACCCTTGCGCCTCCGGGACGTCACTTTTTGTGACGTTCCGGTGGCGCAAAAGACTGAGTGATATTTATCAGGCAGGACTAAGCCACTTTTTGTGGCGTAATCGTGCCTGATAAATATCAGTCCCTTTAACGCAGTGTCCTGCGTTAAAGGGGCGTGCAATGGGTGTTCCTGGGGCGTTCCCAGCAGCATCCATAGACTTGAGTAATTTATAGCATACTCAAAGTCAGACTTTCAAAAATTCCAAAGTATAGGCCATGATAATCCAAATCCAAATGTTTCTCAAGAAAAGTCATAAACCGTGTCCGTGGGTCATATCTGCCCGAACGCCGATATTCCGAATGATTGAAAATGACTTTTCTTGAGAAACATTTGGATTTGGATTATCATGTCCTATACTTTGGAATTTTTGAAAGACTGACTATGAGGATGCTATAAATTACTCAAGTCTGCCCGAATTGTGTGGTTAAAATTGATACCTAGTCACTTTCAATAAGAATGTACTTACGACTCGTCTAAAATTTGGAAGAAATATCTAGTTATTTGACAACAGGATACCGACATAACTTGAAGGAAATAAGAACTCCCTGAAAAAGTTCTGTTGTACAGATGAAACGCGTCGGCTGGCTGTGTTACATAAACTTAAGGAAAATCAAAGCATTTGAATATACACCAAGATTCAGCGCTTCAATAAGGAATCTAAGTGATATGATTTGATTGGACTTGTTGTGCAAGTGGTGCTGTGCCAAACTTTGGAATATTCTCCACTACTCTCTACTACTCACTCTCTACTACTCCACTACTCTCTAATACTCACTCTCTATTACTCATTCTCTACTACTCTACTACTCTCACCTACTCTCTCTCTACTACTCACTCCCTACTACTCACTATCTACTACTCTCTACTACTCACTCTCTACTACTCTCTACTCTCTACTACTCACTCTCTACTACTCTCTCTCTACTACTCACTCCTTACTACTCACTCTCTACTACTCTCTACTACTCACTATCTACTTCTCACTCTCTACTAGTCACTCTCTACTACTCTCTCTACTACTCTCTACTACTCACTCTCTACTATTCACTCTCTACTACTCTCTATTACTCACTCTCTACTACTCTCTCTCTGCTACTCTCTCCTACTCACTCTACTGCTCACTCTCTATTACTCTCTACTAGTCTCTCTCTCGGCTACTCACTCTCTACTACTCACTCTCTACTACTCACTCTCTACTACTCACTCTCTACTACTCTCTACTACTCACTCTTTACTACTCTCTACTACTTACTCTCGACTGCTCTCTACTACTCACTCTACTACTCACTCTCTATTACTCTCTGCTAGTCTCTCTCTCGGCTACTCACTCTCTACTACTCTCTCTCTACTACTCTCTCCTACTCACTCTCCTACTCACTCTATTACTCTCTACTAGTCTATCTCTTAGCTACTCACTCTGTACTACTCACTCTGTACTACTCTCTACTACTCACTCTCTACTACTCACTCTCTACTACTCTCTACTACTCACTCTCTACTACTCTCTACTACTCACTCTACTATTCACTCTACTACTCTCTACCACTCACTCTCTGCTACTCTCTCTACTGCTCTCTACTACACTCTACTACTCACTCTCTACTCTCTACCTCTCTACCGCTCTCTACTTCTCTCTCTACTAGTCTCTACCTCTCTACCTCTACCTCTCTACCTCTACCTCTCTACCTCTACACTTCTACCTCTACACCTCTACCTCTCTACCTCTCTCTAAACCCACACATATACACATATATATATGCATTTATATATATGTATGTGTATATATATATAAATACATATATAAACATATATAATCTGCATATCTATATAAATACAAATATAAATGCATGCATACATATACATATATGCATACATATGCATGGTATATACATTAAAGTTTGAAAAACATTAATAAAAGCAAAGCTAAAAAGCCACCTCATTACAAACAGAATGGCCTCAATTTAAACGAGGGCGAGATCAATTGCATTTTTAATGCTTGTTTACTTTGGTTCCATCAAGAAGGCATTCAGATGTGTCACACATTTGCCATAAATTCTGAATGTTAGCACTCTAGTTGCTCATTAGATCACTGTAGTAAAGCTACTGCTCACCAGGGAAGTCTGCTGCTGGTATTCAAAGTGCATGTTTCAGTTTGCATGTCAGAATTCTTTAAATGAAATAGAAGAGGATTTGAGTAGTCAAAATCTGCCCTAATTTTTCTTTCTTTGGCACTAATCATAATTTCTATGGCAAAATCAACCCCCTCATTTTGTTCCTTTGCAAATTGAATGTTTTAAGTGTTACCACTTTATTCCAATAAAGATGACTTTAGGTGTGCCATACGTTTGTTATAAGTAAGACTGTCAGCACTCTAGTTGTTCTTTAGAACACTCTGGGACATTCTGTCATTGGGCTATACTTGGGCTCCATCTGGGGGGTATTTGTGCTACATTTGGGCTCTTTTGTCTCTGGTGGCCATCTTGGGAGACTTATTTGTTATGAAGTTTCATAATTTCCTCATTTACTACAGTCCCCTCAGTAGGAAATACTTTCAGTTTTCTACTTTGATTCCATCAAGAAGGCATTCAGATGTGACACACATTTGCCATAAATTCAGAATGTTAGCACGGTAGTTGCTCATTAGATCACTGCAGTAAAGCTACTGCTCACCAGGGAAGTCTGCTGCTGGTATTAAAAGTGCATGTTTCAGTCTGCATGTCAGAATTGTTTAATGAAATAGAAGAGGATTTTTAGAAGTCACTCAAAATGTGCCCTAATTTTTCTTTCTGAAGCACTAATCATACTTTCTATGGCAAAATGAACCCCCTCATTTTGTTCCTTTTTAAATTAAATGTTTTCAGACTTACTACTTCATTCCAATCAAGAAGGCTTCTGGTGTGCCATACTTTTGTCATAAGTAAGACTGTTAGCGTTCTAGTTATTCTTTAGAACACTCTGGGACATTCTGTCATTGGGCTATACTTGGGCTACATCTGGGTGATATTTGGGCTACATTTGGCCTCTTTTGTCTCTGGTGGCCATCTTGGGAGACTGCATGTCAGAATTTTTTAATGAAATAGAAGAGGATTTGAGAAGTCACTCAAAATGTGCCCTAATTTTTCTTTCTGCAGCACTAATCATAATTTCTATGGCAAAATATCCCCCCTCATGTAAAGAAGGTCCATGCGAGGTAGTAGATCAGGTACTTTTATTAAGCAGTAACTAAATACAGGTGAGCGCCAGGGAGCATCCACAATCTACAGCACAGCTCTCCAACTGCCCTGGCCAAGTCACCAAGGATCCACACATACATTCCAACCATCCTACATTCCAACTAACACACACAGGAGCCTTAAAGGGGAAAGCACAACATAACACATCCCCCTCTCTTCAATGAAAGAAGGAAATGAAACAAAAGGAAATGATAAGAAAAAAAACAAAAGGAACCACACAAGGAATACAATAAACAACACTGAAACTCAGTAACGTAATCCTTTAGCCAAGTGGGAGAAGTGCGTGATCTCTTACCCAATAACTCACCACTGATAATGTTCAAAGGACCACCAACACTTGGAAGAGCGCCAGTACAGTGAGTCCCAACACTTCCCCCCTCCTCACAAACAAGCTGGTCAGTAATAACCGGGTCAACCGGCAACTCATTGTTGTCTTCAGCCACCCCAGCAAGTTGTGCTTGCAAGAAGCTGTCCTCAAAATTATCTTCCATCCAATCATACATGTTCTGACAAAGAGGCGCTTTTTCTTTTGATTCTTCATGCTGGTCATGACTAATAGCTATACTTTTTAAATTCCAGACTTTTACATCACTTAGTCTGACCGCATTTCTCAAGACTTCCACTACTTGTTTTTGTGGTTCAAAACGGCTCTCACCCTTAGGTACTTTATAAGGCTTCTTCACACGCACCCATTCACCAACTTTAACCTCCACATCCTTTGTTCCATGGTGAGTGTCATAAAACCTTTTACTTTTGGAATGGACTAATTCTAGATTATTCTTCACTTCAATGGGTGACCATTGCATAACTTTACCATCTATCAACCAGCCAGGATTGATTTTACTTCTTGGCACCCTCCCTCGCATCATTACAAAAGGGGACAACCCTGAGCTAGTTTGTACCGTGGTTCTATAAGACCAGACTGCCTTCTGCACTTGAACTTTCCAATCTAGATTTTTACTGACAGCTGCTTGGATAACGCCTTTAATTACCCTGTTGAACCTTTCCAGGGTACCATTACCGCTAGGGTTGTACAAGGCGGTTGTCTTATGTTTCACGCCACATTTCTCAAAATACGCGCGGGCTATGTGTGATAAAAACTGTACCCCATTGTCAGTGAGTATACATACTGGTAAACCTTCCATAATAAAGATTTTGTCCAAAAATCTTAAGACATTAGAAGTATCCGCTTTGTCCACAAATTTCACTATTGGCCATTTAGAGAATAAGTCAATAGCCACCAATCCAAATTCCTTATGCTCCCCAATGTGCCCAATGATGTCCATAGCAATGGTTTCCCACGGAAGCTCAGGGATCAACCCCTCACTCATGCTAGGCTTTAGGGTTTTAAGAGTTTTGTCCGCAGAACTGCAAACGTTGCAACTTCTTACAAAAATATCTGTGTCCTTGTCCACACCAGGCCACCACAACATACCTTTCACCATGATCTTGTTTCTTCCAATGCCAAAATGTCCTTCATGACAAAGCTCTAAAATTTTCCTCCTTAAGGAACTTGGAGGGATAACCCTGTCACCTCTGAATAATAAATCTTTCTCTAGTGATAACTCCATTCTTACCTCCTAAAACGTTCTAAAATTTCCTTCTAAGGAACTTTGTTTTGGCCAACCAGAACAGATGTACTCCTTAATTTTTTTGAGTTCAATATCCTTGTCCTGTTCTTCCATCCATACTTTATTGCTAATGGCAGGGGCACCAGAATCGTGAACCAAAGCAATGCTAACATTACCCCATGGATCGTCATCACACTCTTCTAAAGGGGACGGTAATCTGGACAGGCAATCAGCAATTATGTTATCTCTACCAGGTAAATAAACCATTTCATAAATGAACTCACACATGCGCATCGACAACCTTGCCATTCTAGCTGAAGCCCCAGAAATGCCCTCTGACGACAAAATCTTAACTAAAGGACGATGATCTGTTCTAATGGTCACAGGTTTCCCCCACACGAAAGCCCTAAAATGCTCAAGAGCCCATGCGCATGCCAACGCCTCTCTTTCAATGATGGGGTATCTAGTTTCAGATGGGGAAAGTGCTCTGGTGCAAACAAGATTATAGTTTCCTTACCTCTTTCACTTACTTGGGACAACACAGCCCCGATCCCTTTGTCACTAGCGTCCGTAGTTAACAAACATTCAGCGTTGGGGTCAAAACTAGATAAGGCATTGACATTTTGTAGCTCAACTTTGATCCTATCAAACTCCTCTTGACACTCTTTCGTCCAGACAAACTTGACATCTTTTTTTTAAAAGACCCCGAATATGGAACACCTTTGATGCAAAATCTTTTACAAATTTGGCACAGTACTCTGCCATTCCCAGAAAGGTCCTTATCTCCTCTTTTGTGTTCGGTGTGCACGAATTTACGATGTTTTCTACCAAGGCTGGTTTGGGCTTTACCCCCTCCTCGCTAATAATATGTCCTAAATATGACACACTTCTTTTGCAAAATTTGCACTTTGACAACTCTACCGTAAGTCCAGCATCATCCAATACTTTTAAGACCTGTCTCAACTTCTTATCATGCTCTTCTTTGTCTTTTGCAGCTACTAAAATGTCATCTTGGAAGAAAGCAATCATGTTTAATTCCCCTAGAAGTTTATACATTAATTTTTGAAATACAGCCGCAGCTGATGCCAGCCCAAAAGGCATCCGTCTAAATTGGTAACACCCAAAAGGTGTGACAAAAGCCGTTAGATGTCTTGATCTACTCTCCAACACAATCTGATGATATGCAGCAGATATATCTATGGTTGAAAACCATGTGGCACCTTTAAAGGAAGCAACCATCTCGTTTATTTTAGGTAAAGGGAATTTCTCAACAATGATGTTATTATTGAGATGGCGCAGGTCGATGCATAAACGGATTTTTCCGTTGGGTTTTCGTGCTACAACGATGGGACTGATCCATTCTGAGGCTTCCACCTCCTCAATTATACCTTTAGCAAGCAGACCTTGTAATTCGCTTTTTACCTCATCCCTTATCAGCATTGGAATCGGTCTAACCTTGTGAACCTTTGGCTCGGCATTTGCCTTAAGTAGTATTCTATGTTCAAACCCTTTCAATTTGCCCAAAACTGTACCAAAAACTCCTGGAAATTCCTTGCTCAACATATCACTCAACTTGCTTTCATCATCTACCACCAATACCTTTTCTTCACTATTTGGGTCTAAAATTATGCTTAAACTCTTCTGGTCCCACCATCCCAAAACTGATGGTCCAGTTTTGGATATATACAATTTCCCTCTTGTGGTTCTTCCTTTAAATACAAATGCGAGCCATCTGTAACCCAGCATTTCAATTCTTTTTCCGGTGTAACCTACAGGACAAATGTCTGAGCATTTTAATTGATCACCAATCTTTCCCACAAAGTATTCTTTCCAAACATCTTCATTTACGATTGTGTAAGGTGATCCTGAGTCTGCGTAAACTTCTATCACCACACCCCCTAAAGATACCTTACATAAAGGTTTCCCTTCCAACGCTTCATCCGAAATATTGATGACATAATTGCCTCTCACATTCTTTACCCAATCCAAATTCTCATCCTCATCCTCCACCACTGTCTCCTCTTCATCCCAAACATACTTCACATTACTACGTTTGCGGCACATTTTTGAGAAATGTCCTAACATTCCACAAATACCACATTTCTTATTAATGGCCGGGCAAGTTCTGCTAAATGCCAAATGTTCTTTGCTATCACACCGATAGCATCTTCTTTCTTCTCCTTTAACATCTTTTCTCTGAAACCTGGTAGGTTGAGTGTTCCATCTGCCCTGCGAACCTTGTTGAAATCTTGTTTGAGTCTTATTGTGTGATAAAATTTTACAAACTGCACTAGATGTTTTATCCTGCTCAGTCTCTTTTACCACAGAAGAACATCTTCCCGACATTTCCGCCTTCCTCATTATAGCTAACACATCTTCCAATGGTGCATCGCCATTTACCCAAAGTCTGTCTTGTAACGTAGAGTTGTTATTATGCATTACCAGTTGATCTCGAATTAGTTCATCATTCAAAGTTCCGAATTTACAATCAATAGCTAACTTCTTCAATTCGTCCACCCATTCATCAACTGTCTCCGTTTTATTTTGTTTCCTTTGGAAGAATTTGTGTCTCGTTACCCCCATACAAACTTTGGGTGCGAAATATTTGTCCATGTTTTTAATACAGTTCTCAAAATCATCAAGGTTTGCATCCTCAACCTTATTCATGCGAGAATGTGTTTTTAAACCTATAGCTCCTAAGGAATGTAATAAGATTCTTTTCTTCTGTTCAGGCTTCATCTTATTTTCTTCATCAATTGCCTCAATGTAATTGATGAAGTATTCCTTCCACTCAATCCATTTAATTTCTGGTTGGGTACCAGTGGCCCAAAATGGTTGTGGTGCACTAATTGTAAAATTTTGTTGTGCCATCCTGTGTTCAATCTGTGTGCTGGTTCTACTATTATCACAAGTGCTGTTTTCCTCGGAATCACCACTCTCCATATATCATGTACAAATTATTTTAACAGTTCAACCAAGTTCATTAACTTATTCAAAATATTGTGTTCCCCGACCTTCTCACCTGTATTTCTTCTTATGCCAGTAATACGTTTCACGATGTACCTCAATGTTTATATTCCTCTCATGCCTGTCTTTCTTTAAATCCGTGTGGTTTAGTTTCTCATTACGAAGTACTCGATTCCAATACGAAGTACTTGAATTCTCCTTATCCAAGATGGCCGCCACGTAGGGATTACGCTGCGTGACAACGTGGTTATGTCACTTCCAGCAGAGTATTCGTTGACTTCCTGACAGTGGCTGCTGCGCGCGTCTACAACTCGCGCCTTCACCGAATCTCCAGGACATTCAAAAGACGCACCGCGTCCAACCACAAGTAAAGTTATTTTAATTTTCCACTTCAAAGTTATAGAACTGCTCTTTGACGAGTCGTTTACCACAGGGGTAGGCTTCCTCGCGGAGCGTGAAATCCACTGCCAAAGTCCATTAACTGATAAAAATCAGTTTAAAGATTTCCAGGTTCCCCAACAGTTCGAGGATATACTTGCACGGGTTCTAGTAGTCCAATCGTCGCCAATTGTAAAGAAGGTCCATGCGAGGTAGTAGATCAGGTACTTTTATTAAGCAGTAACTAAATACAGGTGAGCGCCAGGGAGCATCCACAATCTACAGCACAGCTCTCCAACTGCCCTGGCCAAGTCACCAAGGATCCACACATACATTCCAACCATCCTACATTCCAACTAACACACACACGAGCCTTAAAGGGGAAAGCACAACATAACACCTCATTTTGTTCCTTTTTAAATTAAATGTTTTAAGAGTTACCACTTTATTCCAATCAAGATGGCTTCAGGTGTGCCATACCTTTGTAATAAGTAGGACTGTTAGCGCTCTAGTTGTTATTTAGAACACTCTGGGAAGCTGCAATAGAACACAAAGGAATCAACTGACAGTCTCTGTCCTTGTTGGATGTACATGTTTTACTGAGAAAGTCAGACTTCATTCTCACATGACTGAGAAAGATAATGTGAATATACCGAAAATATGCTTTCAGTTCAGCTTATAGATCCCCTTCCACCCCACTGTGGGAAAAGCATGAGATAATAGTTTTATTTCAAACATGATTCATGATATCCCAGCAGAAGGCTTTTTCACATAGTAAAATCACCTTAGAACACACCAAAATTCCTAAAATGAGTATGGTACCATCAACAAATGATTTATAATGTAACTGAAGCCCTACAACCTTCTATTAACTGCACTGCTTTTTAATGAGGTGCTATCATGTATATTGGTCCCAAGTTGGCTGCCAACACTTCTTGGATGAAGTGCTGACAGCCAATCAGATCTCATGATGGATGTGTGGTTAGGCTCTGCCCCCAGATATATATATTTTTTTCCTTTTGATTTTCTCAGGAACTACTGGAGGGATTTACACCATTCAACCAAAGCGTGATCTGCGTACCAGACCCTACCATTTTCCCAAATTTGGTATAATTCCGTTCAGCGGTTCGGGCTGTAGCCGTGTCTAATCATCCTATGGAAATTAACATGGGGAAAACACGTTTTGGGACCCCCTTTTTTCCCGTCCCCCGCTTGACAAATCTTCCTGAGACTTTCAGGGAAAGAGCGGAGCGGGCCATCTTCTTTAAGAAATTCGCGAAGATTCAACAACCGGCGGCAAAGTTATTCCCAATAGAATGTTGCAGATTTCCTATAGAAACTAGGTCCTAACTATAACTACCTACTAGCAACCGCCAGTAGGTTATATATATATATATATATATATATATATATATATATATATATATATATATATATATATATATATATATATATATATTGCCTCGTCTCTTCTCACCACAATTGTCACGGCTGAAGTCACGGCACAGCAACAGGTCAGTTTATAAATATTTTTATTCCCACACCATGTGCAAAGTAACCGTGCATCAAATAACGGACGGCCTACGTGTTTCGGCTACTCCTAGCCTTCCACTGGACCAACTATATAATTTTTTTCCCCCAGCACTCCTTGTGACTCTGCTCCTGGTCAGGTCGCCCCCAGGCCGCCACTGCCTGCCTGCCTGTCTGGTTGCCCTGCCTGCAGCCCTCGCGCTCTCCAGCGCTTGCTCCTCCCGGAATTTCTCGCCGCTGCCTCGCTGCGGCCCCGCCCCCTCCCTGCCCATTCGCCACCCCGCTCCCACCACCCAGCTGCTCATCCCTCCCAGCCCCCCTCATATGGAGACCTCGCAGAGACCGCGCAGTGGGCGAGCCGCTGGCGCGCCAAAGGCAAGCCCGTCTGCGCCCGTCCATGCCTGGACCGCGCCCAGCGCCAGGACCCCTGCCCCTCTACGATGCCAGCCCCATGGACCCTTCACCTGCCAAGCCTGCAAACTCACCTGCCTCTGTACCTGCACCGCATCCACCAAGCCAAGCACCAGCAACAATCACCTCAAGTGCATCCTGCTCAACACCCGCTCCATCCACAGGTACGCCGTCGAACTCTGGAACCTCCTCGACACAACATTACCAGACATCGCCTTCCTCACAGAAACCTGGATGAACGCCTCCTCAGCCCCCGACATCGCCATAGCCATCCCGGATGGCTACAAGATCACCCAGAGGGATTGCGCCAAATAAACAGGAGGAGGCGTCACCATTGTCCACAGAAACACCATCCGCATCACGACCTACTCCGACGACATCCTCACCGCCGGCGAGCACCTTCACTTCCAGATACACGCCGACCCCAAGACCACCCTCAGATGCACCCTCGTCTACAGAACCCCGGGACCGCGGACACCATTCAACGAAGCCATTGCAGACTTCATCAGCCCACACGCCCTAACCTCCTCAGACTACATCCTCCTAGGGGACCTCAACTTCCACCTGGAGAACAACAACGACAGCAACACTGCTGCCCTGCTGGACAACCTCCCCAACCTCGGGCTCAAGCAACTGGTGAACATCCCCACCCACTATGCCGGCCACACGCTTGACCCAATCTTCTCCTCCAGCAAGCACATCTCCTTCAGCCACTCCACCGGACTATACTGGACAGATCACAGCTGCATCCACTTCACCTTCAGGAGAACCACGACCCACCACCACCCGCAACAGGTTCCCCGCAGAAGTGGAGCAAGATCGTCGCCGACCAGCTCACCACCTCCCTCAGCCAGAACCCTCCTACCTACACAACGGACCCCAACGAAGCAGCCCGCAACCTCACACAGTGGCTCACCAACTGCGCCAATGACCTCGCACCACTGAAGAACCCTCCCAGCAGACCCGGCAGCAAGAAATCCTTGTGGTTCACCAACAACCTCAAAAACTTCAAGAAAACCTGCCGCACCCTTGAGAAAGCCTGGCGCCACGACCAGACACAGAAAACATGACAGCCCTCAAGAACGCCACCCGCAAATACCTCCAGCTGATCCGCACCACCAAAAGGACAACTTTCAAAGAACGACTGGACAACAACACCCACAACAGCAAGGAACTCCTCAGCATTGTTAAAGAGCTCTCCAACCCCAGCGCCTGCAATAACGACATCACACCCTCGCAAGACCTCTGTGACTCACTCGCCTCGTTCTTTCACCGCAAGATCGCCGACATACACAACAGCTTCGGCCCACAGACCACGCACCCAACCACCGAACCAGCGCCCGCACCACCACCCTCTGCACTTGGACCCCGGTCAGCACCGAAGACACCACCCGCATGATGAACACCATCCACTCCGGCTCCCCAACCGACCCCTGTCCACACCACATCTTCAACAAAGCAGACTCCATCATCGCACCCCATCTCCGGGACATCATCAACTGCTCCTTCGCATCCGCCACCTTCCCGGAGAGCTGGAAACATGCCGAGCTCAGCGCCCTCCTGAAGAAACTGACCACGGACCCCACGGACCTCAAGAACTTCCGCCCCATCTCGCTCCTCCTTTTTCCTGCCAAAGTCATCGAGAAGACCGTCAACAAACAACTCTCCACCTTCCTCGAGATGAACGGATCCTTCGACCCCTCGCAGTCCGGTTTCCGTGCAAACCACAGCACCGAGCTGCCCTCATCGCAGCCACCGACGACATCAGGTCCCTGCTCGACAAAGGGGAAACAGCTGCCCTCATCCTCCTAGACCTCTTTGCAGCCTTCGACACCGTATGCCACCGCACCCTAATACAGCGCCTCAGCAACACCGGAATACAAGGAACGGCCTTGGAGTGGATCATCCCGTTCCTCGCGGGAAGAACCCAGAGAATCCGCCTCCCCCCGTTCCGATCCATGGCCACCGAAGTCATCTGCGGCGTTCCGCAAGGATCCTCGCTCAGCCCCACCCTCTTCAATGTCTACATGAGCCCCCTTGCAGCCATCGCACGCCAACACAACCTCAACATCATCTCCTATGCTGACGACACCCAGCTGATACTCTCCCTCACCAACGACCCCACCACCGCCAGAGCCAGCCTCCAGGAAGGAATGAAAGACGTTGCGGAATGGATGAGGCTCAGCTGTCTGAAACTGAACTCAGACAAGACGGAAGTCATCATCCTGGGACCTTCCCCCTCTGCCTGGGCTCCGCCCCCAAGCCAACAGACCATGCACGCAACCTGGGCTTCATCCTGGACTCCTCCCTCACGATGACCAAACATGTCAACGCCGACTCGTCATCCTGTTTCAACACCCTGTGCATGCTCCGAAAGATCTTCCGATGGATCCACACCGAAACCAGGAAGACGGTCACCCAGGCCCTCGTCACTAGCCGTCTGGACAACGGAAACACCCTCTACACGAGAACCACAGCCAAACTCCAGAAAAGACTCCAGCGCATGAAGAACGCTTCTGCATGACTCATCCTGGAATCCCCAGTCACGGCCACATCTCTACCCATCTGAGAGACCTGCACTGGCTCCCCGTCAGCAAGAGGATCACGTTCCGACTCCTCACCCACGCACACAAGGCTCTCCACGACATGGGCCCCAAATACCTCAACAGCCGCCTCACATTCTACACACCCACCCGCCAGCTCCGATCAGCCAGCCTCACCCTTTCCACCGTCCCACGAATCCGCAGAACCGCCGCCGGAGGAAGATCCTTCTCCTACCTGTCGGCCAAGACATGGAACTCCCTCCCCACCCACCTTCGGCTGACCCAGGACCATCTTTCCTTCAGGAAACAACTCAAGACCTGGCTGTTCAAGCAGTAGCGCCTCCTCCTCCTCCCAGCGCCTTGAGACCCTAACGGGTGAGTAGCGCACTTTACAAATTTCTGATTGATTGATTGATTGGTTGTCAAGGAGCAATTTCCCTCGTACTCGCAGTATTGACAACACTTACTCCAAAATCCCTTTACCAGTGATTTATTCACAGCATACCAGCTACCCCTACGCGTTTCAAGGCTGCAAGCCTCTTGATCATGGGGATCAAACAAACACCATTAGCGGCTATGCGGTCTCGTATTTAACCATGATTAAATCATTTCTTTTAGTATGCCACTTGGCATTCTGGTAATTGTAGTTTTAGCTTTTATATAAAACATTCCAAAATCATTTTCCAGTTCATATTAAATGTCACATTCTTTTCCATTTAGGCTTTTTATCATTATAATATGCTATACTAGTTATATTATCACAATTGTAATTATAATTTTAGCAATGTCATTGAATATTCATTATTTGATGCATATTATGGTCTCCTCCATTTGCAATAATTTTACAATTCTGGCCCTCAAGTGGGCACTGAAGTGAACAGGTTTTTCATTACTTTAAAGACTGCTGTCTTTATGTATCATTCACCCAAATCAAGCCCCCCAGTGGGCATTTCATGACTCCACTTCCTAACAATCATTATCATCAATTTTGGATAAGTATTACTCCTTCATCCTAATACAAGTCCAAATAGTCCAGCTAATTATCCATGATTTTCTATTATGCACAATAGTAGTGACGCAGTAACCTCAAAGTTAAAGCACAAAACAATTTTTGAATGAGAATAACATTTAAATAATAAAAAAAAAAATTGGGGAAGCTACTATGAACCAATCTTTTCATTTTTTTTTTTATAGTTCCTCTTATCAAATCTTTGCTTTGTTGTTCCATAAGAAATTTTACTTTATTTATCAAAGGCAGGTTATGATTTTAGAGAAGCCAGGTTTCTTATTTTTATAAATGTGAATGTAATTCTTCATCCACATTAAGGCCCATCGGGGTCTGTGTTCTTAAATTTAGGATATGCTTGACTCCTTTTTTCTCAATAGCTTTTCTTGGTCACCATCCTTCACGTTCATTGGCACTTGTTCCATTGCATAACATTTCAGATCTCGCCAATTGCTTGCATGATCCTTCCCCATATGTTTCGCAATGACGTTACTTCTGTCATTGTTGGTTGTTGCTCTGACATGTTCCAGAATGCACTTTTTTAACTCACAGATAGTACTGCCCACATATTTTAGGGCGCACGGGCATTCTACAATGTAAATTATAAACTGGCTTTTGCATGTTATTAGCCATCTCTATTTATTTCATATTTTTTACAATCGCACAAACTTTACAATTTGAGCATTTTACAAACCCAACTGATTTCAACCATGTTTTTGGGGGTGTACTTGTGAAATGACTATGAACCAACTGGTCCTTCAAGTTGCTCGCTTTTCTGTATGTTATTTTAGGGAAATCTCCAACCATTTTTGCCACAGTTGAATCCAACTGTAGTATATTCCAGTTTTTACATAATATTTTGTTGACCAGTTTATTTTCTGTGGATAGTATTGTTATCAGGCTGATTTCTTTATTATTATCCTCTTTCTCCTGATTGATCTTGGGTTCAATCAATTCAGTTCTTTTCATTTTTTCAGTTTTTTGGTGGCCTGCACATATCACTTGTGTCTTGTATTTTCGTTTCTTGAATCTTACACACATTGCTTAGCTGTTTTATGCCATTCTGTATCCTCTGAGCAAATTCTTTGAACCCTCAAGAGTTCCCCAAATGGGATATTCTTGATTGTACTTGGCTGGTGAAAATTCTGAGCATGAATAATAGCACTTGTAGACGTGCTTTTACGATGCAGACTAGAGTGGACAATAATATAGTTCGGTCCTCACTTATGGTGTACGTGAAACTTAGATTGCAGTCTGCATTATTCAACACTTCAAAATACTCTGCAAATTCCTCCCGACTTTCATCCCAAATGATAAACAAATCGTCTATTTAGCGTAGTTACATGACGATTTTGCTTACAAACTGATAATTTCTTGTGTTCCACGCATAGTTGGACTCCCACCATCCCATGGTAAGGCATGCGTAGCCGGGACGGTACGCAAATCCCATCGCCGTTCTGTTCACTTGCCTGTAAATTTCCTCTCCGAACATGAATACATTTTCTGTTGTACAGATTCGAATCATCTCCAATAACATCTTGTTATGATTGGAAAATTGAATGTTGCGTTTTTTTACATAAAATTCACATGCTGCCAACTCAGTTCCATTATCAATGTTCGTATATAGTGATACTACATCCATAGATATTAGTTTATATGATTCTGCCCATGGTATTTCCTGTATGTGGCGAAGTAAATCTCCATTATCCTGTAAATAAGATGTCAATTTCTTTGCATATGGCAGTAGATAAATGTCCAGATAGTTAGCTATGGGCTCCAAAAGTGCACCTTTTGCCGAAATAATCGGCCTACCAGGTGGTTTTGTGGGGTGCTTGTGAATCTTCAGGAGGAAGTATATGGTAGCAGTCTTGGGATAATCTGTGGTTAGGTATTTTGCTTCATCATCATCAAGGAGGGTGCTATTTTTCCACATTTGCATTTTTCTGTCCAATTCTACTCAGAATTTTTTAGTAGGGTCTTCTTTCAGCTTTTCATAGAAAGTTCGATTCCTCAATTGTGAGTGGGCTTCTTGTACATATTGTTCTTTATCCTGTATGATTATGTTTCCACCCTTGTCTACCATTTTTATTTCGAAGGTATCATCCATTTTCAGCATTTGTAATGCTGTTGTCTCCTCCTTAGTTATGTTGTCTTTATACTTTGTGTGCTTCATTCGAGATAGATCTTTAATCGTTGCTTCATGAAACAAGTCAATTTTGTTGCCATGTGGTAATTGGGGATACCATTTTGATTTAGCCTTTTGGCCACTTGTTCCTGCTCCCGTTTGTGTACAGAGCGTGTCAATTTCCGAGGTTTGTGAATTTGGATCGTGATTCATCTCCATTAATGCTGTAAAACCTTCAGAATCTTTTACTGCCAAATCCATTTCCGGTAGGTTAATTTGTTTTTTGTATCCAGCCATTTTGGAATTTTCTGAGGAAATTTTAGCTAATTTGATTTTTCTTATATATTCATAGAGATCCACTCTTACTTCAGCCAGCTTAATGCTGTTAGTGCGACAAAAATATAAACCTCGTTTCAACAGGCCAATTTCCGCAACCGAGAGTTCTCTTTCTGTAGGTCTTCATTGGCTATATCTGAACTGGAGTCTAATTCCATTTTTGCTTCATACTCCTTGTTCTTGTTCCAATCCGGTCACCTTCACTGGAGGCGCCTGCGTCTTCTTGTTGGTGTCTGCGGGGGCGGAGGCCGGAACAAGGGGCCATGCTTTGGAAACATTATATATATGCATATATATATATATATATATATATATAGCAGATGAAGTGGCAAGGACTGAGGGTCTTGTCATTAATGCGAGTGATCCTACTGGCTTTAGACCCAGGTACCGGTACATTCCCTATACTGCACGAGACACTATCGATGTGTTTAATGACCTAGTTGTCAATGATTTGAAAAATTTTGAGAAATGTACCAGTGTGTGCAATAAAAGATTTACAGGCACATGCATCAAGCGATTTAGGAATCGCAAACGGTGCGAATCGCAAAATTCGGCCCTTTGCAATTCCCAAATCACTATTTGGGATGCGTTAACCAAAAAGTGAAGAAATCGCTATTTTTGCAATTTTTTAAAGTGCGATTGCTTTTAAGGAATCGCAATTTTGCGATTCCTTAAAAGCAATGCATGAAACTGAAAAAAATAGCGATTTCGCAATTAGATAGAAAA
This sequence comes from Lissotriton vulgaris, assembly GCF_964263255.1. Lineage (NCBI taxonomy): Eukaryota > Metazoa > Chordata > Amphibia > Caudata > Salamandridae > Lissotriton > Lissotriton vulgaris. Next base: position 581,081,325 of record NC_141695.1, read on the forward strand.
AATTACCATGAGGTTGGACCTCATGGAAATTTTGCGAAATGTTAGAAAAATGCAATTTTTTGCATTTTTTTAACTTTCATGTTGTGCACACACATGCCCTTAGGGCATGTGTGTACACAACATATGTGCATTGTTTGATTTCAGGGGTGCAACAGGGTGTCCTTTGGACACCCCTGCACCCTAGAAATCGCAATCTCAATTTGTGATTAGCTAATAGCGAATCGCAAATTGAGATTGTCTTCCCATTCATTCCTATGGGCTTCTAGGCCCATAGGAATGAATGGGAAGGAATTCCTTAATTGCGATTCGCAAAATGCTAATCGCAGTTAAGGAATTCTAAGAAATCGCAATTTATTTAGCGATTTCTTAATCATAGGCATTTGCAATTCCTTAGTTGCGATTCCTTAAAAATCGCAATTAAGGATTCGCAAATGCAGAGTTTGATGCATGTACCTGAAAATCAGCAGGAAAAAGACCAGGTTGCCCTCATTAACAAACGCGGAAAGTGGATATTTTTCCTCTCGTTGGGTGACCGGTTCCCGTGCCTACCCCCGTGAAAGAAGTCAGGCAGAGAGGTAGCGGCGGAATAACAAGGGAGACCTGAGGGGGCGCCAAGGTGACCAGATGTTCTACCTACCAACGGACTTCCTAGGCTGCGCCTGTCAGTTGTAGCCGACTCAAATTTCCATCAGGCCACAGCAGTTTACAATTTCCTTCGAGGCTCAATCATGGGGCCTTGTGGGAAGTGTAGTCCCACCACACGAGACTACACCCAATTGAAGGCTGCACATCATGGGGGCGGAGTAAGGCTGCCGATTTAAACAGCGTGACAGGCGGAACACTAACAGCACTAGGAGCAGCTGGAGAGGGGCGCTGAGGAAGGCAAGATGTGCCGAAATGCATTCGCCTGGGACAGCTGTTCATTAAAGTGCTCCCTCTAATCTCCTTTGCGGGTCACGTCTCTTTCTTTTGGAGGAGGTTTGTTGCCAGACATTCAGCGCAGAGCCAGAGCGCTTGACGTGCACCCACGCCGCCCAAGAGGTATGGACTCGATGGCAAGCTCGTGTGAGCATTTTTGTGGATTGCGTTAGCAATAAGGTCCATCACCCACCAGGACGCCTGACCTACAAACGCGGAAAGTGGATATTTTTCCTCTCGTTGGGTGACCGGTTCCCGTGCCTACCCCCGTGAAAGAAGTCAGGCAGAGAGGTAGCGGCGGAATAACAAGGGAGACCTGAGGGGGCGCCAAGGTGACCAGATGTTCTACCTACCAACGGACTTCCTAGGCTGCGCCTGTCAGTTGTAGCCGACTCAAATTTCCATCAGGCCACAGCAGTTTACAATTTCCTTCGAGGCTCAATCATGGGGCCTTGTGGGAAGTGTAGTCCCACCACACGAGACTACACCCAATTGAAGGCTGCACATCATGGGGGCGTAGTAAGGCTGCCGATTTAAACAGCGTGACAGGCGGAACACTAACAGCACTAGGAGCAGCTGGAGAGGGGCGCTGAGGAAGGCAAGATGTGCCGAAATGCATTCGCCTGGGACAGCTGTTCATTAAAGTGCTCCCTCTAATCTCCTTTGCGGGTCACGTCTCTTTCTTTTGGAGGAGGTTTGTTGCCAGACATTCAGCGCAGAGCCAGAGCGCTTGACGTGCACCCACGCCGCCCAAGAGGTATGGACTCGATGGCAAGCTCGTGTGAGCATTTTTGTGGATTGCGTTAGCAATAAGGTCCATCACCCACCAGGACGCCTGACCTACAAACGCGGAAAGTGGATATTTTTCCTCTCGTTGGGTGACCGGTTCCCGTGCCTACCCCCGTGAAAGAAGTCAGGCAGAGAGGTAGCGGCGGAATAACAAGGGAGACCTGAGGGGGCGCCAAGGTGACCAGATGTTCTACCTACCAACGGACTTCCTAGGCTGCGCCTGTCAGTTGTAGCCGACTCAAATTTCCATCAGGCCACAGCAGTTTACAATTTCCTTCGAGGCTCAATCATGGGGCCTTGTGGGAAGTGTAGTCCCACCACACGAGACTACACCCAATTGAAGGCTGCACATCATGGGGGCGGAGTAAGGCTGCCGATTTAAACAGCGTGACAGGCGGAACACTAACAGCACTAGGAGCAGCTGGAGAGGGGCGCTGAGGAAGGCAAGATGTGCCGAAATGCATTCGCCTGGGACAGATGTTCGTTAAAGTGCTCCCTCTAATCTGCTTTGCGGGTCACGTCTCTTTCTTTTGGAGGAGGTTTGTTGCCAGACATTCAGCGCAGAGCCAGAGCGCTTGACGTGCACCCACGCCGCCCAAGAGGTATGGACTCGATGGCAAGCTCGTGTGAGCATTTTTGTGGATTGCGTTAGCAATAAGGTCCATCACCCACCAGGACGCCTGACCTACAAACGCGGAAAGTGGATATTTTTCCTCTCGTTGGGTGACCGGTTCCCGTGCCTACCCCCTAAGCATGGGCGGAAAATCCGTTACGCTCGCGGATTTTGCGGATTTTCGGGAAATCCGCAATCCGCGAGATTTGCGAATTTCCCGCAAAATCCGCAAATCCGCGAGCAGCGGATTTTGCTCGCGCTGCTCGCACTGTTCGCGTGAGTTTGCGCCCCGCGAATAAGTGCAAAATTGCAGAAATACGATCTTAGCAAAACTGAAAGTAACTACTTACCAGGTTCAAAAGTTCAGGCACATCATTAGTAGCCATTTCCTGTAGTGCTTCCTGAGGGGCCCCTCCAGAGTTCAGTTGCCAGTTGAAACTATTATGTGACCCTGCTCTGAACCTCAGAATAGTTACACATATGCCACAAAGGTCCTGAATTACAGCTAAGGGAGACAAGCAGGAGCCAGGCTGGAAGTTAAAATCCATTAATCAGCCCCTAATTCATTATTGTCAGTTGGGGCAGGGCAGGTGTTGTAACTAATTTTGCAACAATGAAAGCACTTAGCAAGTGCAAAAGATCACTAATCAGGGCGCACTAAGGAAGCAGGTGCCAGCTAAAAAAATATTCTGTGACACATTAATCAGCCCCAAATTAATTCAGGTCACTTGAGGCAGGGAAGGTGTGCTTTGCTTTGCCGAAAATAATGTACACTGGACAACCAGAGGGTGTGGTGATGAAACAGAGGGTGGCATGGGTGGGCCAGAGGGTGGCATGAGTAGTCAGAGAGTGGCAGTGGTGACAGAGAGTGGCAGTGATGAAGAAGAGTGTCCCAAACAGGCTGGACACGTAGAAACAACAAGTTCGCGAAACTTGCGACCCGACAGGTAAGTTCGCAATTTGCGAAATTGTAAAAACCCTCGCGAACTGGCAGAAACACGGGCGAACACAAAAAAAAAAAAATCCGCACATTCGCGGGAATTCGCGGATTTTGCGGATTGCGAATCCGCAAATCCGCAAAATTCGCGGATTGCCAATCCGCAAAATCCGCTCATGCTTACTACCCCCGTGAAAGAAGTCAGGCAGAGAGGTAGCGGCGGAATAACAAGGGAGACCTGAGGGGGCGCCAAGGTGACCAGATGTTCTACCTACCAACGGACTTCCTAGGCTGCGCCTGTCAGTTGTAGCCGACTCAAATTTCCATCAGGCCACAGCAGTTTACAATTTCCTTCGAGGCTCAATCATGGGGCCTTGTGGGAAGTGTAGTCCCACCACACGAGACTACACCCAATTGAAGGCTGCACATCATGGGGGCGGAGTAAGGCTGCCGATTTAAACAGCGTGACAGGCGGAACACTAACAGCACTAGGAGCAGCTGGAGAGGGGCGCTGAGGAAGGCAAGATGTGCCGAAATGCATTCGCCTGGGACAGCTGTTCATTAAAGTGCTCCCTCTAATCTCCTTTGCGGGTCACGTCTCTTTCTTTTGGAGGAGGTTTGTTGCCAGACATTCAGCGCAGAGCCAGAGTGCTTGACGTGCACCCACGCCGCCCAAGAGGTATGGACTCGATGGCAAGCTCGTGTGAGCATTTTTGTGGATTGCGTTAGCAATAAGGTCCATCACCCACCAGGACGCCTGACCTACAAACGCGGAAAGTGGATATTTTTCCTCTCGTTGGGTGACCGGTTCCCGTGCCTACCCCCGTGAAAGAAGTCAGGCAGAGAGGTAGCGGCGGAATAACAAGGGAGACCTGAGGGGGCGCCAAGGTGACCAGATGTTCTACCTACCAACGGACTTCCTAGGCTGCGCCTGTCAGTTGTAGCCGACTCAAATTTCCATCAGGCCACAGCAGTTTACAATTTCCTTCGAGGCTCAATCATGGGGCCTTGTGGGAAGTGTAGTCCCACCACACGAGACTACACCCAATTGAAGGCTGCACATCATGGGGGCGGAGTAAGGCTGCCGATTTAAACAGCGTGACAGGCGGAACACTAACAGCACTAGGAGCAGCTGGAGAGGGGCGCTGAGGAAGGCAAGATGTGCCGAAATGCATTCGCCTGGGACAGCTGTTCATTAAAGTGCTCCCTCTAATCTCCTTTGCGGGTCACGTCTCTTTCTTTTGGAGGAGGTTTGTTGCCATATATATATATATATATATATAGCAGATGAAGTGGCAAGGACTGAGGGTCTTGTCATTAATGCGAGTGATCCTACTGGCTTTAGACCCAGGTACCGGTACATTCCCTATACTGCACGAGACACTATCGATGTGTTTAATGACCTAGTTGTCAATGATTTGAAAAATTTTGAGAAATGTACCAGTGTGTGCAATAAAAGATTTACAGGCACATGCATCAAGCGATTTAGGAATCGCAAACGGTGCGAATCGCAAAATTCGGCCCTTTGCAATTCCCAAATCACTATTTGGGATGCGTTAACCAAAAAGTGAAGAAATCGCTATTTTTGCAATTTTTTAAAGTGCGATTGCTTTTAAGGAATCGCAATTTTGCGATTCCTTAAAAGCAATGCATGAAACTGAAAAAAATAGCGATTTCGCAATTAGATAGAAAAAATTACCATGAGGTTGGACCTCATGGAAATTTTGCGAAATGTTAGAAAAATGCAATTTTTATTTAATGGCGATTCACAAAATGCTAATCGCAGTTAAGGAATTCTAAGAAATCGCAATTTATTTAGCGATTTCTTAATCATAGGCATTTGCAATTCCTTAGTTGCGATTCCTTAAAAATCGCAATTAAGGATTCGCAAATGCAGAGTTTGATGCATGTACCTGAAAATCAGCAGGAAAAAGACCAGGTTGCCCTCATTAATAAAATCAAACAGAATGATATGTGTATTGTGCGCAATGCAGATAAAGGCGGGAACGTGGTTCTCTGGGATAGGCAAAAATGTCTTTCTGAAGCCTATAAGCAGTTGAACAATAGGTCATGCTATATGAGGATTAAATCAGAAATCATGACAAACAGTCACACACAATACAACTCTGAGCTTGATAATTTTTTTGGCCAGCAATTGATCACACACGATGAATACAGATTCCTTAAAATAGTCAATCCGGTAACCCCGGTTTTCTATCTACTACCTAAGGTCCACAAAGATCTCTGTGACCCCCCGGGCAGACCTATTATTTTTGCGATAGGTAGTGGGCTTGAAAATACTTCAAAGTTTATTGACTCCTTTCTTAATCCACTAGTCACATTGCTTCCTTCATATATACTAGACACTGGGGCATTCCTTAAGTCTATTTATGACATCCCTTGGGAAGAGGATATGGTTCTGGCGACAATCGATGTCACCACTTTATATACCAGTATCAAACATAGCAATGGTCTTAATGCTGTAAGACACTTCCTGGGAAATAGACCAATTAAACGTTGGGCCCATACTCAAATGCTTCTTTCAATGGTCTCAACTTGTTTGAAGAATAACTACTTCATCTTCAATGATGAATTATTTCATCAAACGTGTGGCACTGCGATGGGCACCTGCTTCGCCCCCAGCTATGCTAATTTGCATATGGGCTGGTGGGAGGAGCAGGTGGTCCGGAAGCAGTGTCATGAGGAGTGGGACAACAACATCCTACATTGGAGTCGTTTTATCGACGACCTATTTGTTGTCTGGAGGGGGACAATTCCTGACTGATTTATTTCTAGCAAAATTTCAAAAGAACAGTTTGAACCTAAAATTTACAAGTACTGTGAGCACTGAGTCTGTTAATTTTCTTGATCTTACAGTTTACATAAAAGATAATAAGTTGCAGACTAAACTTTACAGGAAAGAAACATCCGGGAACACTGTGTTACACGCAAGTAGTTTCCACCCCACAAATCTGGTAAACAGCTTCCCTTATGGGGAGGGTTTGAGAGTCTTAAGGAACTACAGAGAGAAAGCGTGAATTGAGTACTCTAAAATCGAGATTTAAACAGCGTGGGTATAGTGAGAACTGTTTAAATAGCTCATTCGTTAAAGTCAGGCAACAAACTAGAAAGGATGTCCTCTTCAAACACAGGGAGAAGATGAAAGGTATGAGAGAGAACGAATGCAGATTGATCACTAACTACAATAGGCTGCATGGCTCTGTAAGGAAGATACTGGCACGACATTGGCATGTTATTAAGGATGACGCAATCCTAGGCCCTTCGTTAACTAGCAGACCCCTTATCACCTTTCGAAAAGCGAAATCGTTCAAACAAATGTTGGTGAAGACCATGGTGGCAAAAATCAAGAAAAAGAGTAAAAAAAGTAAATGTGATTGGATGGCAAGAAAGGATGGCTTTTTGAAATGCAGTAAATGCAAAGCCTGTGAGCATGAGAGAAATGTCAGTACATATAAACCAGGCCTCTCCAACAGGATCAAAAAGATAAAGGGACAACACGACTGTAAAACGGAGTATGCCATCTATGTTTTGAAGTATAAGTGTAACCTGCAATATGTGGGAAGCACGATCAAACCCGTCCATCAACGGGTGTTACAACACCTAAGGGCGATCATAAATGCAGATCGATCATATCCGGTCGACCGGCATTTTGAAAGATTTCATGACAAGTACGTTAACGGTCTGACTTATTTTGTTATCGATTCGATACCTGTGAATGAAAGAGGAGGTGACAGGATTAAGAGGCTATGTAAGCTCGAATCTTGGTACATTGTGGAATTGAACTCTAAAAGCCCTTATGGACTGAATATTGAAGAAGATCTGTATACGCACCTGTAATAATGAATTGACATTGTATTGTTGATTGAGTGTTATTATCTATATTATTGCTTCCTAGACAGTGCCATCCAGATTCCTTTTTTAAGGTTTTTGTTATGTTATAGAATTTTATTTTTTCACTTTATGTTGAACTGAACGTTCTGCCCACTGGGGCTGAATTGATAAGCTGTAAGAGTTTTGGTTGCTGTTTTTCAAGGCATTATTGTGGGTGTAACTCATCATTGCCAATGGAATGTGGAAAGTAAACCTTACTCCCTAAGGGAGTATTCTGACTACCAGGGTATTATTTCTGCATATGGATGTAAAGACAAAGGAGGTGCGTAGGAGGGGTCACATGCTGTTATACCTTTGTAATTTAAAGAAGGTGTTGGCATAGAATGAAGGGCCTGGTAAGGTCTTCAAGTTTATATTGCGTTTATGCCCACTTGGGCACAATTGTATAATTGGTCCTGAATGCTTTATTTACACAATACTAAGTGACAATCACCAATGCGATCATTTATATTTATATTTCATTGTTTTTCCCTGGAGTCAGTTTGCTTTTTAAAACTAAATTTCGTAACTATTTACTAATTTCGCCAGTAAGCATAAATGAATTGTATGTATTGACGAAATTCAGCAACTTGTACAGCGTAAAGAAAGTCTTTTGTCCAGTTCTATTGATCTTATGGGTCATGTGATGAGTCACATGGTACTAGTGCACTTTAAATGTTTGTTTGTACTTGAAAACTTTATTCGTGATCAAGCCTGCTGGGTCAGGTGAAACGCGTAGAAAGCGGCAATAAATGAAATATATTTTTCACCACATTGGCGTCGTCTCCTCTGCATATCCTGTGTCGAGGTTGAGTTTTGAATATGTATATATATATATATATATCTATCTATATCTATATCTATATCTATATCTATATATATATATATATATATATATATATATATATATATATATATATATATATATATATATATATATATATAGATAGATATAGATAGATATATATATATATACTACCATTATAAAGGAAGAACTTTGAACCTTTGAGGTGGGTAAACTCGGGAACCACAGCGCCAATCCACACACCCGATACATCGTTGAAATTGTTAGGGTGTGCAGATGGACATAGGCTATATAAATTAAAAAAATATAAGTTATTTAAAAAATGTACGAGAAAAAAAAAGCAGTCCATGGAAGTAGCACTGGCCGCGATGTGCATGCTGACATCAGGAGCACGGGGAGGAGCGGCGTCCAGGAGCGCGAGGAGGAGCTGCGGACATGAGCGCGGGAAGGAGCGGCGGACAAGCGGGGAGGAGCGGTGAGAAGCGGCGGACAGGCTGGGAGGAGCGCGGAGGAGTGGCGGACAGGCGGGGAGGAGCGGCGAGGAGCGGCGGACCGGTGAACTCAGGAGCGCCGGGAGGTGCGGCGGATGTGGTAAGGCTCCGGGGGACCCACGGAAAATGTCGAGGCGGGCGGGGGCCCTGATGCCAAGGTCGAGACGGGCTGCTACTTTGGAGGACCCATGGACAATGTCCAGGCGGGAGTCGGGGCGGGCTGGGCCCTGAAGCCTGATTGCTCCCGGAGAAGGTCGGGCGGGCCACTAATATATTTATATATATATTCACTGAAAAAACCATAGGTTTTAGGCCTTATATAGTTAGGAATTAGCATATAAAAAACCACTGAAAATGCTCCTATATAGTTAGTTGAACTAACTATATATTTCGCGCATTCGCAATCCACTGCTGATGATGTCACATATTACATCATTCATGACATGGTCAGTGACATCACTGATGACATCACTGATGACATCTCAAATGACATCACTGATGACATCACTGATGACATCTAATTTGACATCAATGATCACACCACTGATGATATACTTCATGTGATAATACAATGCTCCTCCTTACACTCTAATATAACCTCTGTTACACCTAGTGTTAAATACAGAGTATCATTTTTGAAACCATTGACACACGAATACCAGTTACTACATACGCACTCACTGATTCCTACGTCTACACACACATTCACTCATTCAGCCATACAATCACTCGTACATACAGTCACTCATTATTACAACACTATCATATGCACTCATACACCTAT